>NC_083319.1:86636497-87272018 GCF_963455315.2 Globicephala melas
AGAAGGTTTTTCAAAGAACTGCTTAGTTCTAAAACCTTCTCAAACTGGGTAAACGTTTCAGGGTGAGAAAAGAAAACTCGATTACAACTGGTACCGAACAATACCAGAGGAGGACCTTGCAAAGGTCTCTGGATAGTAATTTGTGAATTTATGCTTGAGGTGAAATAGCAAGCCCAAGTTCTGGAGAGATGCTTTTTTCGATAATTAATTCCCTGTCAAGTCTACAAAACCAAAAAATAACCAAGAGTCTCCTAAAAATGACTCAACCCCTCTCTTCTTCGTCTGCCTTGAAAATTCCTCATCAATTCAAAATATATGAAACATGTTAACTGGCCACTCTAACGTATATAACGTACTTTAAAGACCTGCCTAACATATTATAAGCAAATCACTATTTCGACTAGAGGATTTATCTAAGAGGCAAATAGAAAAAAGAAAAGTCAGGGCGGTGTATTGGGTACAGAAGACACAAAGATAAATAAGACAAAATCCTGCTCTCAAGGAAAGACACAGCCAGAACTATAAACAAATTACAAGCTAGGCTGACAAATGTAGTAATAGAAGCATGCCAGGGTTCCAGAGCGGCTCAGAGGAGGGGAGCATGCAGGTGGGGGTACACGGGGGGGGGGGGAGTGGCCAGAAAAGGTTTCTTGGGAGATGGAGAAGACAAAAAAGGGTTTGGGGAGGACCAGGGAGGAAGGATGCATGGAGGAAATCCGATAGGCCGTGTCTGAGTTTAAAAGCTATGCAGTACTGCTGGGTTTAAAATTCTGTTGAGGGAAGAGAAAGGAGGAGGAGTGATGGGAGGTCAGGTAGTTAAGTTACACACGATCCGTTCGATTCTTACAGCAACCAGGAGGCAGACGTTAGTCCTGCTGGCGACCCTTTACCTAATAAAGACCCGTGGTGCAGAGGAAGGTCACCTGCCTGAGGCTCCCAGTAAATCGGATTCAAACACAGGCTTGATGGCCTAAGCCCCCAGCCCAGCTGGGACCTGGGAGGTCTCGTTAGATCTGATCACCTCCTGAAGGGACAGACACGGGGGGAGGGTTAGGATTCCTGACCAATCGGAACATAGGGGAGAATGCATCTGCTCCTCAAGGGTTTTCCAGGAAAACTTAATCTTGGGGGGTGGAATCCTGTCAGCTTTTCTTTTTATTACAGTCATGCTTAGAATTCAGGAGTATAATTGCAGACAAGAAACTCTGGGCATCTCATTTTGAACAGAAGTTCCTGGGGATGAGGACAGAGACTGTGAAAAGATAAGCCATGCAGGTGTATACAGGTGGCCCAGATGTTGCGGCCAAAACGACACTGATGCTTTCTGCCATGGCTGCGGAATGTATCTGATACCAGCCTCATCCACCAGAGAAATCTGATGGGCATCTTGCTTGGTCTCTTTGTGGTGGAAATGGAGAAACAAAAGAAGAAACCGAAGGTAGCTTCCCATCTAAACTTACTGTCCAACAGCTTATTACATATATAGGTAGGACATTTACTGATAAGAAAGTTGTAGAACTTCAACATCCTCTAAAGTGCACTGAAATAATAAAAACAAACGGCAAGGATTTCTCAGTAAGAGAGAAGTGTCACTGCTAGAGCAAAGAGCACTTTAAGAAATTTCAAGTAAACGTGAAAAGATGATGGGGATGATCCCGCACCGTCAATCAATTCTAATTTGCTGTGCTTTAAGGAAATGTCCCATTCCCCTGCAAAGCATCTATGGGTGGCCCCACTGAGACACTTGCAGAGCAGAGAGGAACTGGCCCTGCCTAGAGGGGCCCTCGTCTAAACCCTCTTACCATTTGGAACAATAAGGCATTCTGTTCTGGGACTTTTCATTGAAGAACAAATACCATTCAGTTACCAGCAAAGCCCCAGTGTAGGGCATTCGTTTTCAAAGAATTATAAACAGTGCCACTGCTTTCTGGTATAGAGGTGGCATTTGGACAGACGGATAAAGATTGACAAGGAGGTTTCTTTGGGAAAGAAATTCTATTTATTTTGGCAAGGTTACAAAATTGGAAAGGCTCCACAAGGAAAAATTTTAACATGGGTTTATGACTGGACAGAACCATTTTGGATATGTCCTTCTGATGCTTAACCTAGAGTATCCTGAAAATACAAATACAAACGAATACCCAAAGTTACAACTTAACACAGTTACTAACGTAAAGAGAAACTATATAATGGTCAATTTCAAACGTTCAAACGTCAATTTCATACATTTTAAAGGGAACCAAGTGTAAAATTTCTGATGGCTACTGCAAAAATCATGGCATGCTCTTTTTTCTTAAATTTTCTATTCTTCTTTTTTGCTTTTTGTTTTTGTTTACTGAGAATGAACCAGTATCACAGGAAGCCATTCTCTAGCAAATGAGAACTTCTAGAAGCTGTAGATGCAATTCCTAAAGTGATACTCCAGTGCCTTGGAATAGAAATGCAAAACCAACAGTATTCATTTCATCTCAGTAAGGTGCTTACCTTGGGAGAACTTAGCGTACTGGATTTTCTAAAAGGCGTAAGGAAAACTCATGTAGCTTTTCAGACCACCACACCATAGGATATCATTAAAGGACAGTATGCCTTGATGAATCATCAGTTTGTACTGAGAGAGGAAAGGAGAAAATGAGAGGGAGGGACAAGAAGAAAAGAAGGAGCATGAGGTAAAGCAGATAAAGAACAGCGAGGGAAAAGGCAGGCAGAGAAGGACAGAGGAGGAGGGAGGGTCCCACTGTTAAAAGACTCTAGAACAGTTTCTCAGTACCAGAATCTGCTGTATACGAGACAAGAGCAGGCTATCAAAGGGTGCTGCACACGTGCATGGCTGTGCAAAAGGCATCCTAAAACTTCAGTTGTACCAATAAATTAGTGGGCATCTTTTATTTACCTTCCGTATTACTGAGCACTTCTTAGATATATTTTCATTTTCTTTGAACTTTGGTCCCACTTTCAGATTTAATGTATTCATTTATTCACTCACTACTTCTATTTCTACTTTCTATATGTTTATAATAAAATGAAAATAAGCTTTTTTTTTTAGTATTTTTCTTTTTGGGGGGCCTGGTGGTCATAGTGATGGGTACAAAACCTTACACCAAAGAGTAAACAAGTCTAGCGTCCCAAATGCAGTAAGATCACTAGCTGCTTAGGCCTTTATCGGTAATTAGTGAAATAAGATTCATATCTGAAGGCTAGAAAAGAGCTGAGCGTGTTGACAAAAATATAAATAGAAACCTAATCTATGACTTGTCAATTTCTCTTCCTGGTCACAATCCTTAGAACCATTTGGTGATTAAAAGGAGTAAAGCAGTATGAATAAGCTGGATGGATGTAACAAGAGTTTAAAAAGTGACACCAAAAATAGTTTCCTTTAAAAACCTGGCCATCTCAGGAATTACTATCCCATTGTAAGAGAGGAGGAAGAGGGAAAGCCACTGCTCCTTTAATCTTTCTTGGAAACCAGTTGGAGCTTTAAAATTTGAATTTCATTCACAAAACCTCAATAATATCCTTGAGAAATCAAAACCCTAAACCACTTCAGGCTTAGGAAGACCACGCCACAAACTGGGCAAGGAGCCTCCTTTATCTGCTGCGTTGACCAATTTCAGGATCTCCCACGAGTTTCAAGCAGCTGAAGAGCAATGCCAGTACTTTACACCAAGCACAGAACTGACCATAGCTGCATCCCCAGTCGCGGGAACTCTCCATTCTTACAATTCATGTTAGCTGGCTCTTTGGAAACATATCTCAGAGGCCTCTAGATGTGAAAGGGCCTGGTTTGGAAGGTAAGAACAGAACAACGATGGACCAAATCGCTCTGCGCAAGAAAGGGAGAGGAATTCTGTGTTTTCTTGGGCAGCCTCAGGGTCCGGTAGGGAACCAAAAGGAAGGAGAAGAGGGGCCAGGAAGAACAAGGAAGGAGAGGTGGCAAGTAAGGGCTGGCCAATCCCTCCTCACACAGTGAGGGATCTAACGCTCAATTTTAAGGTATGGCCTGGCCTGGGCTACACTGCAACCCCATCC
Source organism: Globicephala melas (assembly GCF_963455315.2). Classification (NCBI taxonomy): domain Eukaryota; kingdom Metazoa; phylum Chordata; class Mammalia; order Artiodactyla; family Delphinidae; genus Globicephala; species Globicephala melas. Next base: position 86,640,524 of record NC_083319.1, read on the forward strand.
TCGTATCCGTGAAGTCTGCTCCATGCAGCGGCTTTGTGTTGGGGGCTGCTTTAGGGAAATCAAGAGATGGTAGCCAGCAGGGGAAGGGGGTGAGCACAGAAACTGAGAGTGGAGTTTGGAAGCAGGGAAGAACAAGAGCTGGCTGCAACAGGGCCCAATCCTGATTATCTGCAGTACGGGCTTACAGGCGTCCCACATGGAGTGGCCCTGGGCCATGAGGATACCCAGGCCTCAGGCTTCTGAGCTATAGGGCTTTAAAGGAAAGAAAGAACCCTAGAACTTTCTTTCAGAGGGAGTGTCAAGGTTATTGCTTAAAGAAGCATCTACCCAGAAGAAAGAGTCCCCAAAGCTGGCATGCTGCTTTACTTCACGGTGGTGGTACCGTAAGCACATCACTGGAGAAAAGTAGACCTGGAAGGCTCGCTGCTGAGCGCAGCGCTCACAGATCCCCGCCCCGGATCTAGTTACTGGAAACTCACCTGCAGGGAGAACGCACGCAGAGCGGGAATCGGGATCAACGCAGCCATGAAGAAGGCTGTGACGTTGCTGATGGATGTAAGGGCCACGCTGGCTCCCGTGCGCTTGAGACACTCCCCGGTCCTGTCCTAAGGATGAGAAACCACAGTGCTGAGAGCTGCACAGGGCGGAGTCCCCGCAGACCACAGACTGTGTGAAATAAGACAACTGGTAGTTTACAATGCTGACGTGAGGGGATAAGAAAGGGATATCTCTGCCTTTCCCTCTAACAGCAACACTGAAATTCAAGTTTTCAGTGCTATCTACACAGTCATGTGTTGTTCATGGTTATTACTATCCAAAGCACAAAGCTGCAAGATAATGATTTAAGTACATTTTTAATATGGTTAAAAAGGGGCAAGGAGAAATGAGAACAAAGTAACCAAAAAACCCAAAGAAACAAACGTGCACTTTGGAACAAGTCTCCTGAGATGCTTTTAACTTACTTCACTTATTTAGAGTCAGTCACGTGTCATCTGACTTGGGACTGAAATATTTACTGGGCCAGATAGAGAAAAGTGGAAGGACAAACACTCAGGAACAGAGAGGGGCTTCTGCTGTCCTCAAAGGTTTCTTCTTTTGTTTTTCTATTACCTCAAAAGGGATTCTTTTATTCTGTCCCGTTTCACTAAATGCATGCGCCAGAAGGAAGACATCATCCACACCAACGCCAAGAGCAAGAAATGGCAAAACCTGTAGTGAAGACACAGCACAGTGACATGAGACACGTGAGGTCCAGTTCTGAGAATTCTACAAAGCCATTTAAAACACTGCCACCAGCACCCCAAGGAGCTTACCCAAAGGATGGCTTACATGAACTCATGTGAAGAATTTAGTTTTATCTGATAGTTAGACCCCAAAGTCTAGCAGTTGTGGCTCACAGCAGATCTTGTCCATTACTATGTCTAAGCTCCACGTACAATAATTTTTTTAAGTTAACAAATGAGAAGGAATTATACTCCAATAAAGATGTTAAGAAAAAAAAAGTGAGAAGGAATCCATCTCATTTAAAGCAGTGGTTCTCAGAGCGTGATGCCTAGACCAGCAGTGTTGGGAGCTGGCTAGAAATACAAATTCTCCACCCTCAGCCCAGATGGACTGCATTAGAAACTCTGGGGATGGGGCCCAGCAATCAGTTTTCACAAGCCCGCCAGGTGATGCTAACGCACACTCAAGGTTAAGAACCACTACTCGAATAAATGATCTAAATTCCACCGATAAATGAAGCATCTCTAACTAATCAACAAGCCCATTCAGACCTGCCACTGTCAAGTGGTCCACTTAGAGACAGCACCCCCCTGAGAAATGGGGCATCTTAGTGGAAAAGGCTGGAAGACCCTTTAGGTGACATGGACACACTGGAGGCCAACTGGGCAAGCCCGGAGAGGGGTGTTTGTCAATGAACAGCAGACGGACGGCTCCTTTAGTACCTGAGTTGTTGCAGCATTAAAGGAAATCCCGATCAATGAGCACAGGCCCAATCCTGCAGCCACTGACAGTGCAACCAACAGGACACCAGCCAGCCCCACGGCACCCTGGGACTTGGAGCAGTCCCAGCGCAGCATGGTTAAACAGGCATAGGCAAGCTACAAGCAGAACAGTTGGGCAGGGTGGTGGGGAGGTGAAGGAATGAAGGGGAGTTGGAGGAGGGGGGAGAGGAGGAAGAGGGAGACACAAAACAAAAGCCAAACATTAGAATGTGTAAAGATTCTAATGTTTTCCCCCACCCATCACCCCAAATCAAAAGGTAGAACTTATTAAATCGAACAACAACAAAAATTTACATTACAGACATCATACGAAATGATACGAGTCAAAGGTGGGCAAACTGCAAATGGTAATAAATGCTTTACACGACCACTTTTTAAACCGTTACGAAGCCGAGCTCTCTCTGTCTTGGGTGCAAGTGTGTGTTAAGAGCAGTTAAAAAGCAGGGGCAGTCATGGAAAGGTAAAAACTAAAAAACAAAACAAAAACGCCCCCTGGGAGAACCGAATTGATTGTTACCATCAGTAAATAGCCACTGGCCACTCGGATGACGCTGACATCAGAGAAGGACTTGAGGATGTCGTCCAGGGTCGTCGTGGTAAAGGAAAGCACCTTCTGAGTGGAGTTCTGAGCGACGCTTTGATGAACTACCTGCGGTCACAACGCAAGGATAAATTCCCAGATGGGATTAAAGCTACGGTGAGCTTCAAGAGCACAGACCTCTCAGGTGACATGTCCCCTTTACCCAACCCCCACTTTTTTCTGATGCCTTGAAAAGAGCTCTCCATGATTGGGGTTTGAACTTGGACTAACGTTGAAGGACCTGAGCCTGGGACAATGAAGGCTATTGCTAATCAAACGAGAATGTGGTGCTGTGGTGAGCCGGTGAGCCGGTGAGCCTGCGTAATTGAAGTTTTATCCGACAGCCTTATTTATGCTATGTCTAAGACTACTATTCTCCTCTCCATAACTCTACAACTGATTTGCGGGCCCATCAGTTCCCCCCTAATCCAAAACAACTCATTCTTAGGGGCACTCCTCCCCCTCTTCATTCGCTGGCCACTTTTAAAAGGTCACATGCAGCTCAGTAGAGGTCACTGCTTGGGAAACAAAGGCCAGCTCCTGTCACATGACCTAACCAAGGGGACTGCAGCTGTGAACAGATTCTATGCCTTGCTAATGTTTTCCAGACACCTTTTTTCGCCAACCAAGTGTTTTTTTTAAACACTGTTATGCCTTAGCTCTGGGGTTCACAACTGGTTACTCAAAATGTTTCAGGGCATCACAATTAGAATTAGCATCACCCAGATAGTGAGATTTTCAATATAAAGAGAAGGAAGAAGTTTTCATCCCCCCAAGTTCTCAGAATTACAATCAGTTTTGAAAATAAATTCTAACGAAAACAATGCTTTAAAACGTTAAAACGAAGTATTTAGTAACTAAGGGGTTTGTACTCAGGTTCAAAGGGCGTCAGAAGGCCACCCATTTACCTCCACATACGTCCTCTGCCAAGCCTCCAGGATGGCTGCTGCCTTGTCCTCGTTCCAGTTGATGTGCGAGACATACTCATAACCCTTGAAGTGTTCGTACATTTGCTTGGGAGTCATTAACTGAAACATGGTCTGCAAGGCGTGGGCGCTGTGATGGGGTGGAAAAGGCACACCATCAGCCTCCCCAGGAAGCAGCTCTCACTGTGCAAAATCCCCACCGAGCACCCCCGACTCACTCGCAGCCATTCTGTCCTACGTGAGCACATGTTTCCATTAAAACGGGACCTGGATGGTTATTTTATTTAATAGATTGATGTACCATATTAAAGGTGTAACCTTACAAACCTTTTACAGATACACCCCCAAATTAAATTAATAGGCAATTTCCTTTCTCAGTTTCTAGTCAACGAAACAGGAAGGGTAATGGAGTAGACAGCCTGATCAGATATGCTGGGCTCCGCGCTGCACGCTTGCTTGTGCAGAAATCCCAGACGACAGCTCTCCCAAGGGAGGAATCTCAGACGGAGCGCCTGACACTTGACGGAGCGGAGTCCACAAGTGCACAGAGGATAATTCTCATTTAGCCCTCAGTCGTTGGTCTTTCCCTTGAACAGTCTGTGATGGAGTTCAGCTCATATCATTTAACTCCACATGGTATGACCGATTCCTCTTGCCTACTTTATAGTTGCCCTGATTTTCTACATCACGGGTAGATCTTCTAAAATCCTACAATCACTAACTACAGTCTCAATGAAAATGATAAATCTTGAAAAATTCCCCATAAGGTGCTTTTCTGAGCCGGTCTAGTCCACTAATATTTCCTAATATTCTATTACACCAGACAGCTAGCTAGGGTAACAGTTAAGTATTAATACAAATACACTTGCAGACGTCAGAAGGGAAGTGGTTTCTGAGGAAAGGACAAAAAATAGACGGCTTGGATTTTCCTCCACGTGTTGGATTACCTGACAAGCTTTCCAGTGCTGTTCTTGACTGTGCCACCCACAATCAGTTCCTCCTGCCAGTGCATATACTTTCTGGATAATCCATGACACCCACCATTCAAAACAAGGGCCATATCAAGAGGCTAAAAATAAAGAGACAGCCTCATAATTACAGGAATTAGTAGGCAGGTCACATGCCTTGTTAAAATCCAGTGCATTAAGGGCTTGTTTGTTTCAGTGAGAACATTAATAACGAGGCTAATGAGAGGCGTATGGCAAATCTTACAGCAAAATTTAGCTCTTTAAACAAACTTAGTTCCATAGACCAAAAAAGTCATCGAGAATGCAATCTTAAAAATAAAAATAATAGAACTAAAAATGGGGGCACATGGCAAGTTTCTCTCCCTTCCCCGCCTGAGGAGCAATCAATGGCTGTACTTACTTTGGTTGCATTTTTGTTGGGGGCTGTGGCAGGGCAGTCCGGATCAGCCGGATTGAGGCAGGGCCGGTCCATGTAACCATGACCAACTTCAGCCTTATTCAGCATTTCCTCCCAGCTGTCCACTTGATAGTTTATTTTCTTTAACTCTTCTAGGAATTCCAAAGGGTCAAAGTTTGTCCACTGCAAAGGAGGCTTACCTCTGTGAAAGAAATTAGGAGGCAAGACAATGAAAGAGAGGCTTCCGAGCCCTTAGTAAAATAACAAGACTGAATCTACTGCACCTGGATTGTAGGATGCTTTTTGGGGAAACAACTGTAATTCTGGGACCTTGGCACAAAACCCAAATGCTCCTTTCCAGTATACCTATATGCAAACCTAAGTCAGGAAAATAATTCATGAATGAACATGGCGAACAGAGAGCTTATAAATTAACAAAGGTACCAAAGAATCTTAACTTGCTGATATAGTATATTTAATACCTAACACCCAAATTAGCCAAATGGGTGCTTCTAAGCATAAGACTGAGACCCAAAATTAAGGGGTGGGGGGCGCAGAGGAAATCACAATGTCAAATTAGCACTTGCCAGCCTAATAAATGCTTTGTAAATGTCATCAATCAAAATATTTGATCTCCATTACCTTTAATAATCCCATACTTATGAGCTCTCTCTGACAGCCTGGCAGTCAGCCCCACGAGCCCCCTGCTGCCTCTGCCATCACCGCCATCAAGGCCACTTCCCCCCACACTCACTTTTGAATTTGTGCTGCTGACAGACCAGAAAGGCTTTTGGCTGCCTGTTATGTGGTTCAAACCACACTGTAGCTGCTTAACCAGGCTGAAGTCATTATTCAGAATCTCCCAACCAGAAAACACAAAACCCCTTATTTCCCACCTAAAACTGTACACTGAAGGTCAGGGTATGGCCACTGCAAACTGCTTTTGCAGATATGCGTAAGCTAGGAGAGAAACAATAACCCAAGCACTAACTCTTGCATAATTAGCTGAAAATGTCCACACTGATTAACAATTATTCCTTAAATGATGCCGTGTACATAATATTCAACTGCTAAACTGCGAAGCATCCCCTACCATGACCTTCAAAGATAGTGGATTTCCCTCTTAAATGCCATTAATGTGATCCAAAGAAAGGTCAGCATTTCACTTAACAGGAAGATCTTGAACTTCGACATGTACCCACTAATAAATTCTCTCCTTAAAAAATAAGCTAAACCCACGTTAAGTGCTCGGTGTACAAAACTGCAAATATTTTAAAGAGTTAAAAATCACACATACTCTGAAATAATTTGCATTTTATTTGCATATAAATGGGCTGGTAAAAGTGAATGAAATTTAATGATGCCTACAGAACTTTTTTTGAAAAGAGGAGAAACATTCTGCCGAAGTGCCCTCTCCCCCAACTATTCACTCGAAACATGCACATGGAATTTCAATGTTTTTATTTCTTGTCCAAAACTGAAACAGAATAAACAATGATAAGGTAACATCAGAAACATTCTAGAGTTTAGAAATCACAGACATCAGAAAACAAGATCACACACTTACAGTAGGTATGCTGTCCCAGACTGTAACTTCGCCCCTTCCCAGAAGCAGTCCAAAGGTGTAATAATTAAACAAGGGTAAAGATATTCTATTATCTGTCAAAGTTGAAAAGTATAGGCCACGCATTAGGCTAATGTATACCACTGGGCTATTTGAGAATTTTTGAGAATTTTTTTGCAAACAGAAAGAAAATATACCTGATCCATGTAACCTGTTTCTGTGATAAGTTCTCCAGATTTATAACACAAATGTTCCAATTTCCATTGCCTATTAAAATAAAAAGCAGAGACAAAAGTTTCTTATAGTAATAAAGGAAATGTGTGCAAAATCAGAACTATAGAACATACAGAGAGAACTGCAATTTTGATCACTTTTCAGTATCTGTCAAAATGAGCAGAGCTTTGCCAAATGGATTCAACAAGCTTGCTTTAATGAATAGATAATACTCAACTGTAATTAACATGTGGGGTGTTTATGTAAATGAATGCTACCCAAAGTACTTGAAAAGTCTTGTTTTCTTAAGTGTTCTCCCAATAATCTTGTTTACACCATTAATCTGCTTTTCCACATACATTAAACAACTTCAGGGCAGATAATTCAGAGCTGAATTATCACAAATTCAAAATAGGTGGGGACTAAATTAGTAAGGTTTATAATGTATTAACATATATTGAGGTGGGAAAATATTACTTTTTTTTTTTACTGGTAAATTATGTCCTTATTAACAGAGAGTGTTCAAAATGAACTTTCCTGCTCTTAACCACAAATGCTATAAAGAACATTACCAGGTAGATTGGTTTCCCACTTTACATTCTTCTATTCTTGTCCTACAGAAATTATATCAAATATACTGATCAACAATTACCTATACTATCCATCATCTATTATTACAGCATTTTGTTATCCCTAGAAGAGTGCTGTATAAGCCCAGGCCTTCCCAAGTGTATTAGGGAAATGAGTCTAATTTGAAAAAAGAAAATTAGGAAAAGGTGGGGATGGGAACTCCAGGAAAAGAAAAAATATAAAACTCCTTCTAGACTGCTCTGTTTTATTGGTCTACTTTTTCTTTTATTAGTCGCCCAAAAAGAACGTTCTGGACTTCGTCCTCTTCCTTGTGGAACCTTCCCATCCATCCCTCAGTGCCCTGCTGAAATGCCACCTTTTTGCTAAGCTTTCTTTGATCAGTGCTGTTGAAAGTGACCCCTTTCTCTTGAACCCCAGAGCAATGCTGGTCGGCTCTCCTTCTTGACACTGGAGCACCTGTAGGAGGGACTGCCTGTGTTTGGCTTTGTACATGCTTCTCTGTATTGTCTTTCCTCTCCCTAACTTAGGCTGTGGTGGTTTCATTCCAGAACTCCTCCTATGCTTTTACTACATCCACAGCATTGCTAAATTAGCTACAAAGCTAAAGGGTAGTATTTGGTAAAGGTGTGTGAATCCACCTTACTCTGCCTACCTGTCCCCAGGAATTCACCACAGTGGCTCAGCTCAACCCCCTAGTTTTTGGTGACACATACCAACCACTAACATCTGTAATGAATAAAGTAATGAGAAGTAACTTCTTTCTCTTTTTTATTCTTTGTGAGGTGACTAAAGGCAATTCAAAATGTAACTGTTCCAAAAACAGGTTAAGCAGTGAAACATCTTCAGAACGGTGGACAGCCATCCAAATGGCTGCTTGAAGGACCATACTCATTTGGGTACAGTGCCAAGATACTCACTGAAAATACATTATAAAGTAATGTAGTTCATATGTTACTAAACTTTAGAGACAAATCAAGATTTTAAAAATCATTTCACGAGAAAACTGTTTGAACTAACACTTCCGCTGTATTTCCAGGGCAACTTTATTTGCTAAAACAAAGGGGTCTAAACCAGCAGCCTCTCCCCACCACCTTACCTGTTATACATATATACATGGACCCGGCTGGCCTGGAGCGCCGAGTCCAGGTGCTGTCGGAGTGCCTCCGTGGTCAGGACATTAGCACCGTCTTCCTTGGGGGTCTGAATCATGAGTTGAGGATTAAACATAGCCTCTTCTCCAATCTTCTGGCGAGTGTAATTTAATTCACGACTTACTCGCCCACCAACTGGTAAACACGTACAGGTTTCAATTAGAACAGCAAAATCCCCACAAATTCACATTCTGTTACCTCACTAACAGGAGCAGGGTACACAATAAATGAACTCTCGTCACAGAAATGTATGGCTGATGTCTAAGGGGTAACATTCACTTTATTATGACTGGCAATGTTAACTCTACCAATAACAAACATATAAAAAATACTCACTAAAACCTATTAACAATGGTCCTGCCTGTCACACACGCAAACCTAATGCATGCGTGCTTTGTGCACCTTCTAACTAACACACCATATGTGTAAAGGGGGAGGGGGAAGGAAAACTTGAGACACTTTTCCTTGCAGACCAGACCAAATACCCCTGTTACAATTTCTTTCACTTGTATAAACAATGTGCCCCTGCAGCACATTTCAAGATAAATGGCTTCAATTTACACTCTTCTCCTAAATAATCTGGCAAAGGTAACAAGGAAATGTTTCTTCTTGTTGGAAAAAGAAACAAGGAAAGGTGGCAAATGTGTATTTAGCACAAAACTTGCCAGGAGAAGATAAATAATGTGATTTATGTCAGATGCACGAGGGGAAATCCCACTTGAGAAGAACCAAATGTATCAGCCATGGCTGTCTTGGGAGGCCCTGGAACCTGCTCTCTCAGATTCACCTGGTCAGCATCCAGAAAGCACAGGTGCCAGGTTCTGAGTCACCTGGCTGCCTGTGTTCTGGAAGCTCCCCTGGTGATTCGGAACCCCTGCCCCAGCTTCTCCAGCAGGCGGCCGAAGCTGGGCGTGAGAGAAGCCAGCACAACAAAGCACGAGTAATGTTGTTACTAAAAACTGCTTTTCTTGTCTTCTTCCTCGGGTTCTAAGCTGTATTTCAATTAGGGTTTTAGAACACGCCAAGCTCAGGATGCTGCACTGTCTGGGACATATGGAGGGAAAGGAGTTTTACTTCTCAACAGGGCCCTGATGGGAGCTGTGAAATGAAGCTCTGGAGCGGCTGCTTTGATTCAACACGGCGAACGGTAAGGGCTTGGAGGGAAGGCCCACAGGGACAGCTAACAGAAGAGAATCCTCGAGCACCCTCACCCCTACACACTCCAGTTCCAAAAGGCACTGTAAGCTGAATGTTTACTGAAAAGCAGGCCTTCAGTTCTATCTTTTAGAAAGAACCCTCAGGGATCATCTTAGCTTTCCCACGAGGAGAAATCCTTTTTCTTCAAGTTTAGTATTCAAGGACATAAACATTTGGTTTGAGCAAGTAAATAAGTACTGGGAACAGCGGGTTGTTTAGTTCTCTTGGCATATTTTATAAACAAGGGAGCAAGCTAAAAAGCAAATAATGCCCTCATTAGGAAAACTAGTCCAGATTCGCAGACTGGCAGAGTCATCTGTGCAGGTTCACGCAGATGGCCAAGGCCACCGTGGAACTCTGTGAGGTGAGGTTGAACATACTGTGGTGTGTTGGAGAGAGAAGAGGAAGAGGGAGGGGAGGGGGAGGGGGAGGGAGGTGTAGGAGGAGAGAGAGGGAAATGATCATTGGCTATAAAAACTATTTAGATGCTGCGGAAAACTTTGGCAGATAGCCCAGGGAACTGCTGAGGCCCCAGTAATCAGTTTGAAGTTAAAGACCATAGGAAAAAATAGGAAACAACTTGCAGCAGAGCCTGCATTTACATAAGGCCATAGGCCTTCTCAGGATGCTACATAAAAGCTGCCTGCAGGCAGGGTCTGGCTCCTTCTGGCAGGAATCACTGTGTATTATGTCAACCAATTAGTGAACTGAATTACACTCAATCCACATTCTCTAGAGATAGAAAAGCTGTTTGAGGTTCCCCCCCCCCAAAAAGCCAATTATTAGTCCAGAGGTCACTCCTGAAAAGCTACAGAGCTGCACACCAAGGAGCTCCAAATAGCCTTTTTGAAGAAAAGCTCAACCCCTCCTTTTTTCTGACTATCAGACATCAATGCCCCGTGCCTATCAGTCATCTGTACCTGCCTCCTTAAGCACTGGCATAGCACGTGACTTCTCATGCTGCTTACAAAGTCGGAACACCAGGTGAATTCAGACCATGAGGTAGAAACAACCACCACCAAAGCAGGACCATAGACCTCCCCGCGGCCCACTGCCCCCCGGCCCCTGCCTGCCCAGCAGAGCGGCTGCCTACAACTATAACCAATAAGGCGATGACCCAGGAGAGAAGTGCACACAGAAATAAAAACCAAATGCAAGGTTCATGCTGCTAAGAACTAACTAAACTCTTCTAGACCAATCTCATAATGGTTCGATTAATTTACCTCAGGGGGGTTCAGAAATGATGCTATTTCCTACAAGATATAAAATGTACCTCAGGGATTCCATAATGTCACCTTTTTAGAGTTTTTAAGATGTATATTTAAATAAACACCTATATTTTAATAAAGGGGTACATTTTCCACATCTCTAGAATTGAAAACCTTTTTGCTCTTCCACCTCTTTACACTAGTGTAAATGTGAATATTTTGCTAACGTGACAACCAGTTTCAACGAAGACAAGACTATTATCATTGGTAGATCTAGCAACTAGAGTTGAAGGATCCTGAATTCTAGTTTCCACAACCAGCTATGCTGTATCCTACTTTTGAGTACTGTTAAATTAGATTTACTTTTCCATATTACATGACCATATTTTACTTAACACTTCATCTTTTATAAACAAATATGAATGTTTCTGCAAAACTATTCAGTAACTTTTTAAAAAGTTTAGCTGATATCTACTTTCTCTGATAAATAGTTGTAACATGACTCATTCAGCCAGCAAGCATTTGTGGGGTTCATGCTAGGTGCTGTGTATTGGGGTGTGTGGTAGATTAGACAGCTCCAAGAGGCTCGCTGGCCAGTGAAGCAAACAGGCAGTACACAAACAAACCAATGTGGTAGTTTCATGGCATGACAAGTGCTATGGAGGAAATCAAGGTGGCGGTGCCATGTGAGTTACTGGGTGGTGGGGCAGGGGAAAGGCCACTTCAAATGGAGTTGCCAGGGAAGACCTAAGAGGAAGAGATACTTATGTTGACCCTGAAGACCTGGGGAAACAGCATTCTGGCCAGAGGAACTAGCAACCACAAAGTCCTCAGGTTTGGCTTGCAACAGGGAGAGAAAGAAGGCAAGAGTGGCTGGAGCTGGGTGAGACCATAATCGTGTCATTCACTTGGTTGCACTGGTAGACTTAGCTCCTTCTCAGGTGGACCTGTGTCATAAACTGCACAGCATTCATACGCTCTTACATCAGTATTCACCCAAGCCACTCTAGAACAAGCTACCAGGAACAGAAGTCCTTCTGGACAGGGCAGTTGTACAGATTCACTGACTTTTGCGACTCTAGCAAATGCCTATCCTACATCACAGCTGAGTGACAGGCCCCGAGCTTTCCTTATCTTGCCGTCTTCCTTACCACGCAGGAGGGTGAAGCTATGGTCTCAGGAAGCCCTTTCAAGTACTGAAATTACAGGTGTGGTTTGGGGGAAATGGTTTGCTCCCTTCTCTTTACCATTATCAAGGTCAAAGTCCTTTTTTAATTGAAAAGTAATCTGTCCTTTTTTAATTGAAAAGTAATCTCATATTTATGAAACACCACGTAGTCATTTTTGACTACTGAGCGGAATGACCTGTAAGGTCCAGCATTTGTGATATAGATGTAGGTATACAGCCATGTGAACAGTGGTTATTACTGTGCAGTGGTTTATGAATAATATTTACTCACTTTACTTTTTGGGGTTTATCTCTATTTCTTAATGCTTCTGCAGTAAACACGTATAATTAAAGACCCCCATGTGACAAAAAGAGAAAAATACGAAAGCTACTTGACAGGTATCTGAATTAAAAACAAACTCAATGCAAAAATATTATGCATCTCTATCATATTCTGAAGTCCTCTGATATTTTTTTCCTTCTTCCAAACCGAACAACTGTAACAACAAAATTAACAACCAAGCTTTGTGAACAACACTCAGGAAAACTGTTACTTAGGATCCTGGACACAAAATAAACGTTTACATGTGTGTGGTGCTTTCCACTTGCAAAGCCCTTCACACTCATTATATACTTATTTTTAAACATTTTGCTTACTGCTACTCCCCAGTCAAGATGGGGCAAGGTGGAATGGACAGGCAATGGGAACAGATATCAGAAGACCTGGGTTCTGAGCCCCAGTCTTGCCACCCGAGGCACTGAAATTTGGGATACAGTTGAGTCTCAGTAACCTTCTGTGTAAAGTGGAATAAAAATGATACCACTAACCTCACAGGATGGTGTGAGCACTGACAATTATATGAAATTTCCCAAACCCTTAACCAGGTGCCGAGCAGACATCCATTCATTTATTTGTTTATTGCAGGGCATGCATCATCGCCCTTATTTTACAGAGCAGGAAACAGAGCTGCAGAGTCTGGGTGACTTGCCCAAGGTTACCAGCTGATACGAGGTGGAATCAACCTTTAACTCTGAGCCCAACTGTCCTGCAAGCCTCAGGGCTTCCGTGCACCAGCTGAGATTATGAGTTCAGGAGCGCAAAATGACACATACCGGACTAAGTAAGCCCACAGATAAGAGTTTTCAGAATGCACAAAAGTATTGCACAGGACAAATAATTGGTATCTTTATTTAAAGGACAACAATGTTGCCTCTCAGATTGTTCACCACCACTGAAAAGACAGGGTTTTTTTCCATAGGGCCCCATGGGCAGTCGTAGACAGGCCCCGTTTGCCTCTGGTCCTCAGAGGTGCCTGTCTTAGAGGGGGCAGAGAGAATGAGGGCACACGGGGAACAAGCAGCCCTAAGCCTCTTTACCTACAAATTCTGCCATTTTGTTTTCCAGGAATCGGAGGCTTAAACCAATTCTTTGAAAGAGGCAGGGTAAAAAGCATCACTTCTGCTGATCCTTTCCTCTGCAGATCAAACCAAGTATAGTTTTCCAAGGTGAAGAGGGGCCGACATAGGTAGGAAACCATTCCGCTCAGGGGTCCGTACCCCCAGGCCAATGGCATTCCAATCCATGGTAGACACCAGACGGTCCCCATGATGTTCTGCTGGATTGTTCCTCAGCACGGCCTTTCACACAGAGCTTAATAAACATCTGTGGCATTCATGCAAAAAGCTTTTGGCAAAAGCTTATTGTGATTCACATAAAGATGTTCTGAAGGACCAACCAAAGTGTTTTTCACAATAAATTCCAAGTCCTTTCAGGGAGGCACTGTCCGCTGCCCACTCACCTCGGTGCACACTCAGTGTGTCGGATGAATAAATGAATGAACAGCCTCAATACAGAGCCTTGGGAACAGGCAGTCATCTGTATAAGATATTAATTCTCCCCAAAGCCTCAAAAGTCAATCAGTCAAAACAAATGACCCTTTCAGCCTGAAAAGTACCCACTCAGAGTCCAATTAGGAAAATGGGGTCTGTGTATATGCAAGTGGGGCATTTGCATTTGATTAATCCCATGAATTATCTAACAGCCTCTAGACAGATTTTCCCCCCCTTTAGTTGCTTCAGGTCCTTCTTTCAATCTTGTGATTAGTTATTGTGAGCATGAAAAAGTGCAAATCTCTAAAAGGGTGTAACTGTAAAATTATTAGCACCAGCTCATTTTCTAAACTGAAAAAAATGAAGATTCAGTAATTTGGGCAATTGGCTGAGAACTCCTGGGCTGTGAGTTTTAGTCACTCTTCCACCCATCTCTTTTATTCATGACTAGCCAACTGCTGCTTAAGCTTCTGGGCTGTTTTTCTCCTGGTGGGATTGTGCCCTTGGGCGTTGCCATGGGAAAATGCTAGAATCATATAGCCCAAAGAGAATCTGTCTTCATGAAGTGAACCCAGCGCGATGAAGACAGCAAAAACAAGAGCAGGACAGACACACTGCGACGCCTCCCCAGGGACTGTGAGGGGGGAGGAGGGCCAAGCGCAGTGGCAGTAGCGGCTCTGAGCATGTGCCTGCTACTAGCCCCCGCACCAGCTGTTTGCGGTACCATCTGTTCCCACCCGGGCTGCTTCCTCTGAACGGCGTTCCCTGAAGCCGCCAGCTCGCCCTGTCGGACACGATCAGGTCAGCCCAGCACCCTGCCCACACTGGACCTGCTGCCTGCCACAGCTCCCCCGACCCGGTATTTCTCACAGGGCCACCAGCTCCCAACATGACACTGCATCTGTCAGGAGGCCCCTTCTTCACTGGTCACTTGCTGCTGTGGCAAATCAGGGCCGGGGTCAACCCCACCTATGACAGGCTGAGTGAAGTCAAGCCTGCAGAAGGATGTTGCTGGCTTCCAGCAGAATGTGGCAGCGTAGAGCTCGGCTCTATCCCTAACTGCATACTTGCCCGGCTGTGAACTGTCCCAGGTCCTACCGTGATTGCACCCAATTGCTCAAGTGCTACAGGCAGGCAGCTGCAAACCCCAGACCTGTCCTTCAGCAGGAGCTGAGCAAGCCCAGGAGGGTCCGACAGAGCAGCATGCTTGCTCGGAGGCAATGCTGGACCAGGAAGTAGAACCCAGGGACCAAAGACAGCATGCTGTTATCAAGTTCTAAGTTCTTAGTGAAGGCCTCCTCATGTCTTCATAAGGACACAAAGCAACTGAACGACAACAACAAAACCAAACGCTTGCAAGGGCTGTGGGCTCTCTATCTAGTAGTCAGGCTGTCGGATGACATCAACCCCGGTTCCCTTCTCCCAGCTTCTGTGGGGCGGATATCACCTCTCTGCTCTGAACAGTCTTCTTGCCATGATCCAGCCTGGGCCTCTTTTCACTGGCCTCCTGCTTGAGTGGCCTGGGGAGCGGGGAGACAACGTGAGTCCCCACCTTCGCATACAGGCTCCCTGGCCCCTGCGGAACTCCACGCTGGCCCGATTTATCTCCTGCACCAACCCTTCCCTCTGCATCTGTGTGGGGAGACGCATGTCACTGGTCACTTGGGGCCACTTTCATGATTGTGTGGCCATCAGGATTAGCTGGATTAGGGGCTGATGCATAAGGACCCCCTGGTGCTGTGAGGAAGTTTCGTCACTAGGTCAGCATGGTGTGAACTATGTTCTGTCACCACCACCACTCCTACAGTCACCAACCGAAGAAAAGTGGGGGTGGGGGGAGGGTGGCAGAAAAAATGCTTCCAGAGCAAAAATGCATGAACTCTTCATAGCAATAAATTCCCCCATCATGCATTTCGAAGGACATGAACGATTGAAGACTGTCTCCCTTTTAAACAAGAAACCTACAGGATTCTTTTCTTACCCATAAAGAATTTCATGGGTCTGAGAGTGGCGGTAGGTGGGATGGTAAGCATAGCTGCCATAAGACACAAGGGAACTTCTATTCTAGCCCTTTGCTAAAGCCAGTCAAGCAGTTTGGGAAGAGAGTCAAACTGTTGGAACCTTATTATGTTCAAGGCGAACTAACACCTCCACAATGGTCAATTCTCATTCTTCTAAAGATGCTTGCACTAGCTCACCTAAGGGGGATTCCCCTGTTTAATTAGAAGGAAAACAATATGGACAGGAACAGTGGAGGGGATGGGAGGGGAGCAGGGGGAACAAGAGGATGGGGAGAAAACCAGAGGCACAACTCTTAACTCCTTTTAAAAATTCACTAACTGAAAGTTTTCCTCCCAGGAAATCATTTGGCCCATTCACCTACCCCAACCTCCCATCCTGGCCGCCACTCATGTGGACCCTGCATGAAGTAAACACAATTTGTAGAGAAAGTAATGGGATTTCTGCAAGTGTGTGTGTGTGTGTGTGTGTGTGTGTGTGTGTGTGTGTGTGTGTGTGTGTGTGTGTGTGTGTGTGTGTTTTATAGAATAGTCCCTCTTGCACAGAATCGGGCTGTCCCATCAAAGCCGTATCTGTTATATTTCTGTCTTTCTCTTCTGTTTGGCGTATTCACCAACAAGAGAAAAGGAGGTAAGCTTTGGCGGCCCTGACCTGCAGCTGGAACACAATACTTTCGCACAGCCCTGCCGACCCCTGACATAAATTTTACACCGCAGCTGGCATTTACACACTCAGCATTACCATATGTATAGCTGCTCGGTGCTAATTATGCTAATCACCTGTCTAACTCGCTGCTGCGAAAAATGGTTGTATTTAGCAGTCCAGTGCCTACCAATGCAGCTTACTGTGTGGCTGAAATGTACATTCAGACGGCCCTGAATGGCAAGATTTTTCCACGTTGCTGGCTACATTCAGGCCTCAGAAAAATTTATTCAAGTCAACTGGTTTCGGTCCGCAACAAAAAAGTTACGAGAAAAAAGTGAGTGTGTTCTTGCCCTAACATTCTGGATCTGCTTGCAAGCAAAATGATAAATCAATTGGTGTGGGAAACAAAAAGGGAGAGAGATTTCTTTTGGGAGCCATGTGAAACTGTAGCCTATTTAAAAAAAAAAAAAGAAAAAAAAAAAGGGTCATCCTATTCCCCAAATCTCTAGAAAGAGCAGTTAATAGATATTTAGCCCTAATCCCAATTCTCTCAAATTGCAAGCTTTGTTTGCAATTAAGCAAGGTATTAAACATGTGCAGTTTTTTTCTGGATCATGTGTGACAAAAATGATGGTATCGTTTTTTAACTTATTACAACACTGTATGAACATCATGGGGGAAAAAATCAGGTAAGAGGAAAGGAATGATGTCTTAGGTAGTCTCGGAAAATTATTTCATTACTTTATCTTTTAGAAAGCTTCTACTTAAAAAGACACTGTGTGATATTTACATCTATTTTGTGAAGTTTTCTGGCTTCTCCACTAAAGGAGCAAAAGAAATCAAGGGAATAGGGGTGGGAAAGATGGGAGAATTCAAAATAAGAAAAAAAGTGGTTGGGGAGGATGGAGGGAGGGAGGGAGGGAGGGAGGGAGAGAGAGTAAAAAAGTCTACATTTTCCTTAACCTCAAAATTCCTGTTTTTATCATCAATGTTTCTTAAAGCAATTTTCTCAGATCATTCTATAGAATGGATTTCTAAAATCAAGATAATATTATTACAGGTTGTTTTAACAATTCCCCAAGTCCAAACTGAAACCCCATTTCCTCCTAACTCACAAAATACTTCCCTATTAATTTTTAAAAACCCTGAATCTAGTCATCGTAAGGACTGCTTAGTATTTGATTACTTGGGTGTACAGATATGTCTAGGCATTCCAATTTCCACAGCACATGAGACACATTCTACTGGAGGGATGGCCCAAAGTGCTTAGTTACTTTCTCACCTCTAAATGATCATCATTAGATTCTTTATTTAAATTTAGAAACTGGAAGCAAACTGGAAGGCCATTCATTTTGCAGGGTAACTTGGGTTACCCTCCCCCCAATGCTACAAAACACCAGAGCAGCTCTGTGATAAATCTCAGGTTTACACACAGAAGGTGGACCGACCCAGCAGGAAGGGGCTGTGAAAGAAGCTGGCCTCTCCTTGCCTTGCTTCACTCAGCTTTCAATTTAACTCACAGCTGATAAAAAGGGTGATGCTCATAGTAACTTGAAGATGCCGCTCTGAAGACAACAGCTTTCTTCCTAGCAGCTCACCCCACCATTCTGTTCTACATTTGATAAACTTATCTGACCCAATGAAGCAACATTATCCAAGCCACATCTTGCTCTTTTTGGCATCCCAATTCAAGTTGCTTTTCCTTGCCCGTACAAAGTATTAATTCAACTGGGTTTTTGTAGTTTCAAATCTTGACTATGCAGCCAAAAATACAAATGACACAATCACTACTGTGCTCAATGCAGAGGGCTTACCCCTCTCATTCCCTCTCAATCTCCTGCTCTTCTTAAACAGAAGATGGACCACCCTGCCTCATGGCACAGAGCAGTGTTTACATTGCAGTACTTGACTGTGTAATACATCTGGCATTTTTGGGCAGGATTCCTGAGCTAGGGGCCAGAAGCCCTTAAGCAATGATTTAAGGGGAAAAAATCGTGCATATGTACTTAACAAAGCCCACTTCCAGTTCCTTTTGCTTACTTTCCTACATGTTTCATCAGTAACTGAAGACGATCTTGGTTGATGAATTGGGGACGTCTACTGTTTTTCATTTATTTTAACTCTAATAAATAAAGCTTGTGCCGGGGTACGGAGGCTTGCTTCTCACTAGCCTTGCCTTCATAGGCAGTTTTGGGACCCACAGGCAGTGTGGATTATTTGGGCCAACTCACACCTGGGTTTCTGGATTGGTAATAAGGCCCTGCCGCCACATTAGAAACCTCTCGAACAACACACTTGTCACTCATTAGCAGGTACCTGACTGCCCACCAACAATACAGTTTCCTTAACACATGACAGCTGTTTTTCCAACTATGCTCTAAACCCCCAATACAACAAAATGGTCACAGTCCTGAAGGAACTGAGGACAGGATGCATATTTCTGTACATACGACTCCCCAAAATCTCCACGATGGTCAAGCAGTTTCTCAATGGCAGCATTCTAATGATTTGAAAGGCTTATTTCTTCTGTCAAACTTAAAGATACATGTAGAAAAACTGAGATATTGCAGTGTAAAGGAAACAACAATCCTAAATCCAGTTTAAGAGGGAAAAAAAAATCTAAGAAGTATTACCATAAAGCACCTAAATTCAGAGTTTGGAAGCAAAGAGTAAAAAAAGTGTTTATATTTTGGTGGCCCTGATGATGTCTCTGTAGTCAAGGGAGGTTTCCACTGAGAAAATCCCAAGGAGCGTCCTTCCTCCTGGACTGCCAGAAACGCCTTCATGAGCAAAGCTGTCTGCTTTCTGGGACGTCAACTGACATTTCTCATGTGGATGGACCATCTAATACTGTGGCATCTGCCAAAATTTGGATGTGGAAACCTGTCCTCTTCCATCTCGATCTAAGCTCCATGTTCCCTTTGGTTTTGATGTGGGTTTCACCCAGGGAAAGCCTGAAGGTGGAACACCTGGGCTGGAATGTCATGGTGCACGTTTCACTTACTATCTCAGAAATGCTATGGGGCCCAATTCTTCCACATTTCATATGGTACATTAAGCACAGGGGACCGAGACTTGTTTCACAGTCCACATGTCAAGGGATTCTAAAGTTACGTCAAAAGCTCATTAAAATGCCATGACTCTTCAATAGGGGAAGCACATCTGCTGATAAGACCCCATCAAAGAGTATGGTCTTGAAACAAACCCTCACCAACCTACGAACCCCAAGGATGCAAATGGCAGCTCTGCATCTAGAATCTCCTACAGCTGATTTGAAATAATACATTTACTAATTTCTCCCTGTCAGTTTGTGATTAACCAGATTTACTACCATTTCAGATTTCACACTAGTAAATCCAGAGATCCACTGCGAGGAAATGATTTGGGCAGTTTATGAATAGGTGGGTAGAAGGAAGGGTGGGAGGCAGAGGGAGAGAAGAGAGGAGGGGAGATGAGCAAAGGGATATAGGTGAGGGAGGAGGGAAGGAGAATGGAGAAAAGGTTCTGGGAACAGGTGAGCAGCAAAGGAGATAACAGTATTATACTAATAGAAAAACAGTGCTAAGTTAAAATACTGTATTTCTGCAAAGTGGCTTCTATTAAATCTGGTCTCCTTTCAAATAATTTAAAATATTTCCATACTTGTTTTTAAAGCCAAAAAAAATTTTTTTTTAAATAAAACATCCCCCTCCTCTCAACCAGTTGAATAGACTGCTCCTCAGGGGCTAAATCTGGGCAGATTGCTGGCATGGACAAAGTGTGTGTGAGGGGGGGAGCCATATAAATGGCCCCTTCCACTGCATCGTAATTGTGACCCCCCCCCAGTAAGAGGAGGAGGGCAGACAAGTTACAGCTCAGCCCGAGTGGACAGAGCTCCAGGGGTCACAGGGAGGTCAACTTTGAAGGAGAAATCCCAATGAAATATAAACATGGCATTGTGGAAACCAGACAAATCTCCCATAGCTTGTCCAGCCTGCGTTAATCTCGCCATCAGCTGTGGCGCATAATGCAAACAAACCGATCCAGCGGTTCATACATCTGGAAACTGTCATCTTCTGGAGCCTCCAAGCAGCGTTCCGTGTATCTGAAACACCCCCTCACCCAACCCGACTTCTAAACTTGTCGGCAGGCAGCAAAGAGATATGATGATTCACAGGGTCAACTACCCTGGGAAGAAGGCATCTGAGGCTACTTGTTATTTTTAAAGCAATTATTGCTGGGCATTAATTTTTTTATCATTTTTCTCCAGATATGAAAGATATGCCACAATTGCTTCCACCTGTAAGTGCCCACTATCAGAATCTAATCAATACCTATCTAAAAAGCATATTCTTGACTTTAAAAAGTGCCTAGGCAACCAAGGAGCAGCAAGGAACTTCTGTATTTCATTCTTTTTGTCCCTTGTGACATGCCCAAAACCCCAAACTGACAGCCCCAGAAAGCAGAAACTGGGTGATAACCTTGGAAAGGGCAGTAAGAGCAGAGCCCACGCACCGCCTGTCTGAGTGACGTGCCTCAGTCCCTCGCTGTCTCTTTGGTTCTGCTGCATAAGAGCAAGCACCTGGGGAAAAGCGGTGTGTGACAGGAACATCTGGAGAACTAGACCACCAAAGAGCCAATGTCCTACGTGGGCTTCGGAAAGGAGCCGTTACTGCAGTATGAACAAAGTCCAGTGGTGTCTTTTATTGCTTTTTACAAAGTCACGTTCATGCTAAAAACCTTCAGCCTACTGTGTTTGAAATGCACCGAAGTCTATCTGCAAAATGAAGTTACCTGAAGGAAAAGGAATAAAAAGTATTCGAATGTAACACTTCTCCTTTCTTCTATGCCTACCCCCACCCACTCTCTCTCAACTTCATGATGTTTTTATTTGCTATGTAATGTAATTCTACGAATAATCAAAAATTTAAATTATTTGCATGAAAAAAGTTAGTTACCTGGGTCAGTAAATACCGGGATGGGGAGGGAGGGTTATCTTGAAAATAAAACTTTTGCATTTATAGCAATGCTTTAGCAGCCACAACTCTGTCATAATAAAAGCCTTCCATCTGCACAGCATGGGGCTTCCAATTGAAATCTATTATCTAAACCAGTGGTTCTCAACTGGGGCAATTTTGCACTGCCCCCCCCCCCATACATTTGACAACGACTAGAACATGCTGTCACAACTGGGAGAGTGCTACTGGCATCTAGTGGGTAGAATCCAGGGATGCTACTAAACATCCTACAATGCACAGGACAGCTCCCACAACAGAGAATTATCCAGCCCAAAATGTCAATAGTGAGAAACCTTGCTCTAAACTGAAAAGGATGGTGAAGCTCAATTATCTCCTCTAACTGCCTGACTTAGAGCCAAGAACACCGAAGGCTTATGTTAGCAACTACAAACTCTAGCTACAAACTCGAGAGCACTTAGAAACATCAAGCAAGCATTTTTTAACAAAACTTACCATTTCCCTTAAAAAAACAATCAGTCACAATTTGTGTCCTCTCTTGATACTGGCCTCCAGAGATGTTAATAACCAAACATAAGGCAATATGGATTCATTTCAAGGCTGTTAGTTTTTGCAGTAAAGGAGGCTGGGGGCTGGGCGAGCTTTGAGAATAAAACCAAAAAGCTCAAAAAGATAAATGAACATTCTGTCACTGGAGAATCATGACAACAAACTTGTGTCTGAGAGAGGGCTGGAGTGGGGGGTAGATATTAAGTGAGACAGAAGCATAAAAGTGCTAAGCAAAAATGAAAAGCCAACAGAGAAATGGGCAAGGTTAAAAAGAAGGCATTTCCCTTCTATGCCCGAAAGGATGAGAAGCACTCTGGTACCAGGGAGGGCGCTGGAGGCCAAATACACCAGTGTAAATCTTGAGGCAGGCAAAGAATGCCTAAAAGGAAGAGCTGGCAGCCCCCTCAGCCAAACACCCTGCACACATCAGAGACCTTCCTGCTATGCATCTGGACCTTCCAAGCCTCAAGGCTTTCCACATCAAACCTGATGCCCCAACCAAAGGCAAGCACTGGGAGTTCTCCCAGAGGCCACACCCCTGTCCTCTGTGCCTTTGCCCAGGCTGTTCCTTTGGCCTGGAATGCCCCACCACCCTCACCTCTCCAGCCCTGGTCCTGACTCAGTCACCCTCCCTCAGGGCTGTCCTGGAAGGTGCCCCTGCCATCCTGCCACTCGTCTGTGTGTCCGGTGGGTGGAAGTCCTCTGAATGTATCTGGGTCTAGATGTACACAGTTGCCTTTGTGTTTGTGTATATGTATGTCAATTTTTTACCCACAGGAGAAATAACATTTTCCAAACTGTCCCTCAGCATTCTCTCCCCTTAAAATCTCTTATGCTTTCCTTTCTTCTGTTGCTTTTTAACTAAGGAAATATCCAACCTCTATGCATTTGGTTTATTTAGTGTAGCAACCACATGTGTTTATGTCCAGAACATCTGCAGTCTCTATTAAGAAAAGACCATCTAACAGACTTCTTTGCTGATAGCGATGAAGAATTTATCTGACGTTAAAGTACACAATGAACCTAAATTCCACATTGCTTCTCATTCTACTCTACTAAAGTCTAGGATAGCAGAGCATTCTTACTCTGAAAAGTAAATGCTTCCACTACTTGCTGTTAACAAGAACACTAAGCTCACTATGTCAGGAACAAGACTTCCTCATTGTTACCTCTACTCTGAATTTAAATTAAAATTATAAAATGGTATGGTGGCCTCCCTGGTTGGGTTCACTTGCATTTATGAAACTGTCGCTTCTTCTACAGGGGAAGAACCTAGCATGCAATTAATGAATGAATGAATGAGAAATCAAGGTCGGGGCAACAGCAGACCAGGTTTACTTAAGCCACTAATAGGCAAAGTGGACATGGAGACATAGAGGATCCATAGTTTCTCATTTGTAAAATGGGACAATAATTCACTTACAAGTTAAAAATGCTACATAGGTTATCACGTTATAAAAATAAAAATAATAATAGATAGCTACTTTACTGAGTGGTAAGGCATGTCATAATATATAATAAATGGTAAGGGTAGCTGCTCAACAAGTGATAGTATTGAGTAAATAATACTTGACCAAAGAACCAGTGTGCCACACTGAAACTGGCAAAACAGAACGGGAAGGAAAATAGCTTAGAGGCCCAAAGTAGGCAAAATGAGTCTTATCTCAGGTGTGTCACTCCCCAACGCTCAGTCACTAAGCTAGAGCCCAAGTGAGAAAGCTAATAAGCAGGTTTCTCCTCCCGGGACTTGACGTGAGTTGTGTAATGCAAAAACATAGTTAATTCTAGAAATATTTATAAAATGTTACATAAATAAGTTACATTAGCTCTCTTTTTTTTTACATTCGTTCTCTTTAAACTTATTAACAATCTACTGAAAAGTCTTGCTCAAAACAACAAGATATAGTCTTTTGTCATCATCATGACACCCAACAAATCTGTTGGCCCAAGTAGCAGAAAGTGAACATTTGGAGAGAGCTGGGAGCCCCCTTTGCTCATCACCTGCTCTGTCTTAGAACCTGTGGTAGCTCCCCACAGTCTAGTCAATCACATCGTTTCCAAACTGCAGTCCTGCCGTCCAGGGCCCAACCTGCTGCCCAGGGCCCAATGGAGCCACTGCACCCTATCCCTGCCACACTGGGGATCTCCCACTGCCGGCTGTCCACTCAAGCTTGGGCCTTTGCTTGACCCCCTTCCTGAGCTCTTGCCTACAACTCCCTCCCTCCTCCACTCTGTAGGTCGCTCCAATTTGCCTCACCACTTCCATGGAAGCTGCTTCCTTTTTCCATTTAACTTTCATGGCTTACTGCAATTGTGAGCTCAAATTTAGTGCAAGTCTGACATTCAACTCTAGTAGTTTGAAGTGCATGAATTTGTGCGCTTGGAGTGCCTCACATCTTTAGTGTCACTTACAGTGCCTGGACAGTGCTAGGGCCATTACAGATGCTCAGTAAACTTGCAGCTAGGACATCACAGGTGCTTATTAAAACCCTTCGTTATCTATCAATGACAATGAGGTGCTGAGTTGAGGTAAATTACCCCATGGATTCAATCCAAAGGACACTTGTATTAATTATCAAGCTTTTAAGGCAAGAATGTTTTCTGGTCTTAATTATTTGAACTATTATTTTGTCACTACTCAACGGAAGACACCACCATATTCTTGCAAAACACTGAAAGCTGAATCTTCACAAACAAGGCAAGATTAACAAAATATTCTCCAAGGTTAGTTCTCCAGCAGCATTGAGAGGGATCAATTATGCAATTATGCATGCAACTCTTAGGCTTCCAAATTCTGTCTTAGATAGCTTTCACTAGGAATGCCTCAGATATTCTGGTGTGAAATATCTACATAATTACGGCAATCCTTCCCTCCCAGCTCATCGTAAGAGATTCCCTAAGCAGTGTTTAGGGGTTAAAATGTTTCCAAACAGCAACTCTGTTACTTTCCAAAAACAATAAAAAAACAACGAACAGAAAATAAAAACAACCGCTTCTAAAACAAAACCCCTGAATCAAGAGAGTCACCAGAAAAAAAAAAAAGTAAAATGTTTCCGTCTGGGGTGTCAGGGGTGGGAGGTGTGATCTATTTTAAATTTACAACCACTTAAAAAAAGGGTTCAAGAACCCCCAAATTGAGGAATGTGGATAAAAGACTGGCATAACCCCTAGGAGAGCTCCTGCGGCCCCTCCCTCCAAACCCGCTTTCTTAAAACACATTTATTCTTTCAGCCTCTAAAACGCAGCCTTCCCCCAGCATAATTCCATTTTAAAAGCCCCCACCCGCGAGGAAACATTAATCTACTTTGCAAACAAGCGTTCTAGTCTGTGCTTTACTGCTTTTTTTCCAACTCCTTTCCCCCCACCCCCCCCCCTTTTTTTGTACCTTGAGACAAATGTTTTTTTCCCCAAGAGTTGAAAGCTGTCCAAAAACAGGACCACACACGCCGCCGCCTCCGCAGGCCCGCGCTGTGCCCGCCCCCCGCCCTCCGCACGGCGGTCGCGGCCGCCGGGGGCGCGCACACTCCCTCCAGCCGGAGGGGTGGCCTCTCTCTGCCCCCCCCCCGCCCTCCTTTCTCTTTGGACGCGGTGGGTGGGGGTGGGGGAGGGAAGGAAACCGAGGAGTACAGCCCGGAGTCGAGAGGCCTTCCTCTGGCCGCGTCTCGGCGCGCGGCGGAAGCGAGCGGCGGTGGCGGCGGGACCTGGGGGCCCCCCGGCCTTGCGGAGTGGTCTGTCCCGCGGAGGGGCCCCCGCGCCCCCGCCGGCCCGCCCTCGCCACTCTCTCCCACAACACCTCGCAAAGCGCAGCGCCCCGAGTAGATTACAGCGCGGCCTTTGTCGGGCGGGCCTGGCTCCCGGCCAGGCGCCCAAACAATAAACAATTCCCCCTGTTGCGGGCAGGGGGTTTTCGCTCTTCACAGAAAGGATCTAGGTGTATGCTGGCAAATATCTTCATCAATTGGAAGGAAGGGCAGGGGGCCCGGGGTGGGGGACGAGAGGGCGCTGCGGCGGGCGCTGGATCTCTTACCTTCCACCCACAGTTCCTCCACGTTGGTCTCGAGATTAGCTGCCTTTAATCCCACAGCGAAGGCCCCAAATATGAGGAGGCCTACAACCAAGAACTTGCCGCAGTTTTTTTGAATGTAACAACCCAGTTTAAATAGGAGTCTCTGAAACTTCGCTCTCAGCCACAGCGGCGCTTTCCGGCCAGTAGCTTTCCCCTGAGGATGAAGCAGAAAGGAGGAGTGAGCGCCGGGGAGTCGCGGCCCGCGCGCCCACGCCAGCTTCCGCGCACCCGCCCGGCATCCCGCGACAGCCGTGAGGGGTGCCCTTTGGGCTGGACCCCAGGTCGGCCCAAGGAAACACGAGCGGCGTGGGGGGGCCTGGTCTTAAAGTCAGGCTGCAGCGTGGCAGCTGCACCTTGGTCACAGCAGGGGCGCCCCCACGCGCGGACTTCGTAGCATCCCCGAGTGTGACTTGGAGGTCTGGGAGGAGGGGCTGCAAGAACAAGGGGAAGCCGAGGCAAAGAGGAGAGACACCATTCAACACAGGCAATATTCACACCAACCTGGGAAGGGAGGGTCTGCGTAAACCCCGCGATGGAGCCCAATGTTTAAGAACCAGCAAACCACGGCGCCCTTCCCTGCATGTCCTGCCCCAGCCTTCACCCTTCTCGGGGTGCTCCGGCGAGGACAGAGGCTGGGGGACGAGAGCACTTTGGGAACAATGTTTGGCGGGCTCCCGCATCCTGATCCCCCGCCCGACGTGGTAGTAAATTGGGATACACGTGGTGAGCGTGGGCGCCGGAGCTCACTCGCGACGTATTTCCATAGCGTTGGGAGACGCCGTGTGAGCTGAATTAGGAAGTGGGGCAGCCATCTGCAACTTACGACAATATTTGTGATCGGAAGAGGGCAGCCACATGGATCTTTCCCTCCTCTCCCTTCCCTTCTGGTTAAACGTGAAAAGCAGCAGAATGCACAGGGGAAGAGCCTGGGCCGACGCAGGCGGGGGTCCTGGCTGGGCGCTGGCTGCTCCCGGCGGTGGCGTTTCCCCGGCGCTGGCCGCGGCCCCGGCCGGCCCCTGTCTGGGTGCTCGCCTTCCCCGGATTCCACACATTTCAGCGAACCTCGTAAACACAATGAACCCGGCCGCTCGGCAGACCCGCACCGCGGATTTAAGGTGGCAATTTGTTTACAACTTTCCCTTTCCCCACAGGCTCTGAGAAGAAGTGGCTCAAAAACTGGAAAAGAAGAGGGGAGATACCCTCTTGCGAGGATAATTTTTAAGGGAGCAGAGATTTCATGCTCAACAAAAGCAAAACCGGCTGCCAAAAAAGGAAACCACCTTTATTTCGGCTCCCTCCCCCCCCGCCTCGCTCCACTCCGCCTCCCCCTCCAAGAGGTTAAGAAATGTGGCAGTATTACAGGGGTTTAGGCTGCAAATAGGGGCAGGGGCGCGGGAGTAGGGGGCTCAGGAGCAGGGGGCACAGGGCAGTGCCGCGCTGCGGCGGCCCTGGAGGTGGTCCACTGTGGACCTCTTTCCAGTGCTCCGGAAAAGGCACGCCGGGGAGGGCGCGTGCACACACACACACACGCACACACACACACACCCTCCACCCCCCACCCCCTGCGGACTTCAGACAGCCCTTTCCTCCCAGGACCGGAGGGAGGGTTTGAATTTTTCAATCCCCACTTGTCTGGTTTTTTTTTCCTGGAAAGGGGTGTGTGTATGTGTGTGTTTGTGTGTGTGTGGCGGGGACGATCCCAAAGAGGAAGAGGAGGGAAGAGAGAGTGGGAGGAGAGGAGAGAGTCTGAAATGCACCTTGGAAATCTGCTCCAGAGCGAAGGCGGCGTCGCAGTAGCTGGGCCGGTGCAGATAGTCCCAGTCCGGCGCGGCGTTGCGGCGCAGCCCCCCGGTCCTTCTGCGCCTCCCGCCACCGGCCGGCCGGCCCGGGGTCCCGCTGCAGCTGCCGCCGCCGCCGCGGTCCTGGGGCTCGGCAGCGTTACCAGCCGAGGCCATGTTGCCGCCGCCGCCGCCGCCGCGGGAACCGAGGCTTCCCGGGCGGCCCGGCGCGCTCCTGCCGCCGCTGCGGGCTCCTGGCTCGCCTGGGCGCTCGGCTTGCGAGGACGCTGCTGGCCGCCGGCTGTTCGGGCTGGGGCTCCGGTTGACAGACCTGCTGCTGCTGCTGCTGCTGCTGCCGCCGCCGCCGCTGCTGCTCACACTGCGGGCGCTGCTGCCGCTGCGGCCGCGGCCGCTGCCGGGGAGTCAGACCCTGCGCCTTCCATTGCCACATTGCGCGGGGGTCCCGAGGTCTCTGCGGCTGCCGCTGCCCACATCCAGTTCTCCGGAGAGCGAGAGCCGGCGCGTGGAGCCAGCCTGTCCTTCGGGCGCTCGCGCGGCGCTCCTCGCTGTCCCCAACTCCCCCTACCCGTCCCCCGCCCCGCGCCGCGACCCCTTCACTGCAGAAAGCGCCAGCAAATCCCCGCCGCTCCCGCCGGCCTCGCTGACTCTCTCGGCGTCTCACGGGTCGCCCGAGCGGCCGCGGAAGGTAAGCGCAGAGCCGCCGCCGCGGGGTCCGTGGGCGCCCGGTGGGTCTCAGCGCTGCCGGGCCGGGGCAGCCGCCGCCGCCGCCGCTGCTCCTGCGGCAGCTGCTGCTGGCGGTGGCGGCTCCTGAAGCTGCTGCTCGGACTGCTTGGGCTCTGGCTGCTGGGTTCTCGGTAGCTGCTTGGTCCCGGACTCTGCTTTCTTGTGCTCCTCGCTGTCCCGCTGGACCATTCTGCCCCAGTGCAGCGCGCCTCTCTCGCTCCCGGGACCTGGGGACTCCGCTCTGTGTGTGTGCAGCGGGCAGCGGCCGCAGCAGCTCCTTGATTCAATAGATGAGATGGAAGAAGAAAAAAAAGAACTCTCTCCATTTGGAGAAAGAGGAGGAGGAGGGGAGGGGGTGGAGGGGGAGAGAGAGAGCGAAAGAGAAAAAGGCTGGAGCTCCCGCCCCCGGGGCTGTCAGATGGCTTGGGTTTCTGCAACATGATTGGCTCGCGGAGGGCAGAAATTACTCAGCAAACATGACTATTATTAGCTGCTTAGCAACAGCTCACCAAAGTAGAGAGACCACCCAGGTAGGCAACCCCAGTGTGTGCATCCCCGGCTTCGGGGGGAGCCTCCGAGAGCGCCAACCTTCTCGCATGCAATACTTCCATTAAGGAATGCTCCCCCTCCCTTTCTTTCTTATTCTTTTTCTTTTCAACAGTGTCTTCTTTTTGTAAGATGCTTTTTGCGCGCGCACACACACAGACACCCACGAGCATTTGCCTCGCGATAGACACGGGGGAAAATGTAATTTTTTTAAGCGCTTAAACAATTTCAGAAATTCCTCAAAGAAAACCCTTTCAGAGGCACCTTGGCCTCAAGCTGCAGCAAATACTGGGAGGTCCGGCTTGAATTCCCAGGCCTGCACCAATAATGACAGGGTGGTGGATAGTGCGCCAGTGTGTGCCAGATTTTTTTTTTTTTCCCTTCTCTCTTTTCTTTTATAACCAAAGAGAAGACTTAGGCTCTTGCAGGGAACAACGACTCGCATTAAGATAAACAAAATGGAAAGTTAAAGAGGAAAGTAGGGACATTGGGAAAAGCCACCTTTCTTAAAGTTCGCTCCCCCCCGCCCCGCCCCTTTCCCTCTCAAAACCCCTCGGCAGCACAGCCCTGGTTTGAAGGAGTCAGTGTTTTATAAACGTGGAATCCAGACACCGAAGTAGTCTCGTGGAGGCAGAGGAGTTTTTATTTGAATCTTTAATGCGACATAGGTAAAGGAGAAACAACAGAATCCTTTTAACAACCCGGAGAAACAGAAATGTTTTCTCTAGAAAGAGAAAAGTTTTATTTTGGATTCATTTGGACCCCCCCCTTTTAATTAACCACAAGTCCCTATTTATTTAAAGTCTGTTTTAAACGTTCCCTCCTCAAACTGGTACGCATCGTGTTATATTTAATAGTAGCGTGACATAAAGGAGAATAAAGGCTTTGATGCTGGATTCATTTGAAACAAATTGTGCGCTGATTGCTAGGACTTGTCCGGACACTGCAGCCAGTGTCACCGAGACATGCCGGGGATTCGCTTCCCCTGGAGAAGAAAACACGCGACTCTGAGGTGGATCCTGGGGCCAGAGACAAATTAAACTGTATACACAGCTCCGACTTTTACGTAAAAAAAATTTTTTTTGAGAGTAATTTTCTTTTGCAAGTTAAGTTCCTCCCTGAGATGGGGACCAGATCCACAAACCCTCGATTCTGTCTGGTTTTAGTATTTTTTTCCTTTTCTTCTCTTTTAAAAATTGGGTTGAACTGCAGAGGGACTCTCGGCAGCAAGTAGCTGACTGAAGCCGTGAAATGGGGCAGTGTGGCTTTAAGATGCACACGGTGTGTGTTCATTGAAAAAAAAGAAAGAAAGGAAAGGAAAGAAAGAAACCCAGATGGAGGGAAAGGGGGAGGAGCGGGGGAGAAGGCGGAGCCCGTGCGACCACGTGACCCAGGGCCCGGCCGGCGCGCGCTCTAGGGCACGGAGGCCTATTAACGCGCGCGCGTGTCCGAGTGCGCCCGCTTGCGCGCGCGCCGGAGCTCCGGACTCCCCACGCCCGCGCAGCCCTGGTCAAGCAGGTAGGGAAGTCGTTGCGCTCGGCTAGCGCCAGGCGGGCTCGAAGTCTCCAGCGCTGGCTCCTGGGAGCCCAGGCGAGGCGCACTCCCCGCCGGCGCGGACGGACGTGCCGGACGCGCCGTAGTACATTCCTGAAGGCGGTCGGCCCCCTTACGTTACCCAATGCCTGCGCGGCCTCCCCGCGGCCGGCCAATCGCTGAGCGCTCGGGTCCCTTACCATTTAGCTGCCCTCTACCGAAAGGGACTGCAGCCGGGCGCGCCGGCCACCCGGGCGACCCACGCGGCTCCCGCAGGGGGTCTGTCGGCCAGCCCTCCCCGCCGCCTTACTTTCTCTTCGGCGGCTTACCCCTGCCTCCTTCTTTCAGTCTCCCCTTTCCTTTCTCCTTCCTCTTTCACCCCTTTTCTCCCCCATCTCTCTCCTCCCTACCAGCCTCGCCACCTTCCCTCTAGCTTTTTCTCCTTCCTGGTTTCACTGGGAGGCCCTGCCTTCTGAATCCCAAACCGGCAAAACGTGTGCAGTACCCTGGGCAGTGTAGGGTGTCCTGCAGAATAAAGAGACAAAGAGAATAGAAGTGTCTGGGGGTGTTCACGAGATCAGGAGGAGGACCGGAGTACCCGGCCAGCGCGGAAATTCAAAACTCAAACTACGAAGGAGCACGTGATTTTGTGCGCGGCTCTGGGAAGGGCTGCGAAAATGCAGAAGGGAAGACAAGCAGCGTGCATTTAAAATGACAGTAGGTTAATAAATAATATAGCAGGAATATTGGGCCCGACACAGAGCAAGCTTAATCTTTGAGCAATATCCTGGTCTTCATTATGTTTGGTAAATAGTATAAATCAGGAAACGTGATTTTTTATTCTGGTTTTTCTCACTGAAAGGTTCTACAGACGTTTCAAGTCACACCATTTTGTGCTTTGCCGCTGGAAATTAATTTTTAAAGATTGGGGGTGGAATCCCTAAAAAGACACGTCAGTCTTTTTATATTTGAGGCGTGCTGTATAGCAAAGGTAACCATGCAGCTATAGGCAGGGTGCTCTGTCTGTACAAAATTCTTTACAACGTTTTAGACCAAAATATTAGTTTTTCCACCCAATCTTTTATTCATAGCAATTTTAGTATAGCTACTTAGATTATGGAATTCTAAAATGAAATTATAGGCTATTTACACATAATGGTTCCCTATTACTCTCCGCACGCAGCTGCATATCCTCTTGTTTTGGCGCTGCTACATGTGCACCATTTCAATGGCAAAGCCTCTTCCACTCGGGCTCATTTCCCTGGGTTTGACTTAATTCCTAAACGTTTTGAACATTGATCTCAGGGGTTTTCAGCTCCCTGAGCTCCCTCACCCGCTGTTTGATAGGTTAACTTTTCAGCATTTCAGACAATGCTCTCGGCCTGTAAATTCTACCCATCGGTTCCAGGACGCAATCCCCAGCCTGGGCTCTAACAAGC
Source organism: Globicephala melas (assembly GCF_963455315.2). NCBI lineage: Eukaryota > Metazoa > Chordata > Mammalia > Artiodactyla > Delphinidae > Globicephala > Globicephala melas. The sequence continues at coordinate 86,672,597 of NC_083319.1, forward strand.
GCTATCTTAATCTCCCCACCCCCACCCGCCGCTTCCCCTGTGGTCTGCTTTTTTCATACACAGAGATGAATTACTTTGAGGATCTAATTGGCCTTGTTTCTGTAACGTTTTAAGAAAGGGAAGAGGAGCCAGTGTAAAAGCCTGCTCGACTTGGGTGGTCAGGGCTGAGCCTGCCCCCAATTTGCCTCATTGCTGATGCATGTGAGTTCGACATTCCCAGTGATAATGTTGTTCCTAATCAATCTGCCCTTATTTACATTTGTAAGCATTGTCGGCTTTAATATGCATGCCCTGTGCAGGGGACCGCTGCGCCACACCGGGTTTGTTAACTTCAACTAGTATTCTCCAGACCTGAGATGAGGCTGACAGGAGGGGCCAGGGCTGTGAAGGTGTCTGCTGGGAAAAGTCCCTTTAATGGTCTTTCTGCAGCATGGCTCCCCCGTGAGAGTTACCCAACAAGTGAGAAGCTTGATGCCTTTTCAACCAGCAGGAGTTGCTGGCCCTCTTTCTTGAGTATCCCATTGTCCCTTTCCAAGTAAAGTCCATCTCAACGCATTAATTGTCATTTTGGTCTCCCCATCATGACCCAAGACTTCATTGGAATGTGTAGTTTCAAAACACATTCCTTAAACTCTTAAAATATGATTCCCTCATATCTTCTCTCTTCTCTGCTCCAATAGTCAAACAGCCGTGGCCACGCCACACACATCTCAGAAATGACATCTGATTATCCAAATGATGACACTGAAATAAAACATCTGCCCTTTGTGTTTGGACATTCCAGTGATAAGCAATTGTGGGAGCTGCACTTGGTGGAGTAATGAAAAACCACGATAGGACTTGACTTTTCACTGGTTTCCCAGATCCAACTAATTGGGTCTTTAAAATGTAATGTAATTTAGCTAATATTTGCAGAGTACCAATGAATGAAGGAGTAAATATATCTAGTAATTTGACCCTTGAGCCATGTTATAATTTTGTCTACGGAGTTTAATACTCTTTTCCACAAATGCGAAGAACTGCAAACATTACACTAAGTGCCACAAGTATTCCTGTTGAGAGGCTATGATGGGGAGAGGAATTGGGGATTTGATGTAATATTCTATTTATGGATGGAGAGCCCAGGGTACAGGATATGAGTGATGGCCCAGAGCCTGAGCAGTTCAAAGCAGGTACCTTGGATAAGAGTTGACTCAATTCAAGCCATTTCTTGGCTCCCTAAGAATGCCTTATTATTTTCTCATTGGCAGCTTTTGTATTTGCTTAAAGGTGATGGTAGAAAATGAGTCTAAAAGGGGGAGGGAAAAAAATGATTCAGCAGTCACAGAATGTAACCCCCTTAAGCATGACTCCCCTCCCCTTCTCCCTTCCATCTTCTGTTTCCTCCCCTATCCCCCCTCCCCAGAACTGGAGGAAAGGGAACAGCTCTAGCCAACTTGTCAAAATAATGCTGCTAATTACCCCTGATCTCCTTTAATGGGAAGCTGCTCCCAATTCTACAAAAGAGTAAATGAGGGGTCTACAGCACAAACCCGGGAGCACTGGCATTTTTTGAGCTTACAGTGAGCTTGGTGGGGGGAGGGGGTGGTAGAGGGAAGATGTCCTGAGAAGGTCCCAGAAATCTCCCCATTTATTACTCCAGGTTCACATACTAGTTTGAAAAAGGGAATTAGACTTTATGCAGTGCCAAAGCTATTGGTATTCTTTTGCTGGGAATGTCACCAACTGCAGAGAAAACGTTCAGTCTACAATGAACTTGAAAGAGAACAGCATTGACCCTTCTATTGATTTCCTCCCTTGTCTGTATATCTTCTTAGCCACATGACCTTAAGCAATAGGGATGTATTTCTGGAAAGACCTAGACTTTGAACATTTTTCCCTGCGTCTCTCTCCTCGTCTCTGTCTCCCCATCTAATATATCCACATCAAGCTCTGCATTTGGCAGAAGGCACGCCATTCACTTCCGTGATCTCTGCCATCAGGTCTTACATGAAAAAGAAGCTGAGCAACATGATCCCTTTGACCCACTGCTGGAGCAACAAATTTATTAGAGATATAGGCATGAGAAATGAAAGGGAAGTAAAACAATTCCAGCTTATTGTGTGTCTTTCTTTCATACTGCTAATCCGGTTTACACATCACGCCTACACGTCTCAATAGGGCTTTATACACTGTGGCAGAGGCGGGAGAAAATAAAAGGTGTGTGTGTGTGTGTGTGTGTGTGTGTGTATGTATGTGTGTGAGAGAGAGGAGGATAAAATAGGGAAGACAGATATTTTAATCCATTCAATACCTATTGATTTGCCTCATTAGTTTTTCTATCTGTAGAAAGTTGAAGATAATTTGTAAAAAAAAACAGCCTTTTTTTTTTCACCAAATAATTCCAAATGGTGCTAACTCCTATTCCGATAGCTTGTTACATTATGACAAGATTATAAGCAGGAATTAGATACACTTCTCAGTGAGTTTGAAATGAAGCTAATACCCCAAATTCAGAATGGGCCCATTGGTGTCTACCTCGATTCAACATTTTAATATAAAAAGATCTTGGACTCAAAGGTGTTTTATAGCCTTGTGGAAGGAAGCTGGGTGACAACTGGAACACACACAAACTCACAATTGAAAGCCCTTATTTTACAACATGGGTTCACAATGCACCTGAGGCAATAATTCATCCTGAGGTACCACCCAGAAATAATAGGTGACAGTGACAAAAGGTAATACCAAAAAGCATTGTCTTTCTTTGTGGAGGCAATTTAATTGCATGTTGAACTACTAGAGCCAAAAAAAAAAAAAAAAAATCGAACACACAGAATGCTGAAAAAGGATTATTGTAGTTCAAGACCTCAGTTATCTAATTATTAAATACTTAGAGCCACCCACGGTGGGTCTTTATGATTTACCTCTGGTTCTTTTATATTTTTCCTCCCTAGGGAGGAAGGAAGAACAGAAAGGGAGGAAGATGGTCTTCTCTCCCATGTCTAGGAAAATAGAGGTCTCTAGGTGTCTTCCATAGACATCAATCCATATGGTTCTTCTTAAGTGATGGAAATTGAGATCTGAAAACTCATTGCTCACCCACCAAGTAGGGGTAATTTTTAACATGAACTTAAATACCTAGAGACATACTATATGTCACCCCCCAAGGTACAGTCTCTGGAAGTCCTGTGGTCCCAGTGTTGGCACCGGGTCTAAATCGGTTTGGATCAGTCTGGCCCACCTCAGGGCTCCCCTCAGGCCACACTCAGCCCTCTCAGCATTGGGCTAGCCGCCCACCTCTTTAATGGTTGGCAGGCACCAGAATGCCCGATTCCGTGGGTGCAAGGGTCAACACATAGCGCTCCTACCCGTGGCCCCTTCCTGAACTCAGGAAAGCCCCTTTGGCTCTTCTTCCCACCAACTGCGGCCAGGAGGAGGATGTTTGCGCTCCGGGTTTTGATAAGGTGCTTCTCTCCTAGCCCTAGGCGTCCCACTCATTCAGCGTCCCGGCCCGGGTGCCGAGAGCACCGGGTGTGGGTGCGAGAGCATGTGCCCAGCCCCTCGGGCAGACCTCCCCGAGCTCCCGGGAGACGAGAGAACTCGGCCGGGTGCGCGCGCGCTCTCGGCCCGCACCCTCCCCCCGGCGCTGTCACTCTCCGCACCAGCCCTCCATCCCCAGCTCTGCCTCCGCTGGCAGTCAGTAGCCACCACCAGGCTGATGAGCGGAAGCCAAGGTGGCGACCCTTTCAAGCGTGAAAATGGGATCCCAGGCGACCCCCTCCGTGAGAATTCCCCTCGGAGCCGTTCCCCGGCCGGGCCCCGCAGCCAGCCCCCTCCCCGCCCCGCTGGGCCGGCCTCGGGGGGCGGGGGCCCGGAGCGTGCGAGAGAGCGAGCGAGCTGGGAGACGCGGGCCAGCGCCCCCGCGCCCCGCCGGCGCAGCCCACCCAGCCCCGCGGCCCCGGCGCGCCGCCCGCCCGGCCCGCCCGGCCCTCCGGCCGCCGCGCGGGGCGCCTCGGCCCCGCAATCCCGCGTCCCCGGGGCGCACGCCGCGCGAGGGCGAGGTGGCGGCGGCGGCCAAGACGGCTGCACTCACCATAGCCGGCCGTCAAGCCCTGCCCGGAGCGCGGGTGCCGATGGCGCGGACGCTGCGCTTGGATTTCACATCAATTCCTTTTTCCCCCGTGTCCCCCTTTCCTGGTCCTCCGCTCCTCCGTCTTCTCCCCGTCTTCCCTGGTCTCCCCCTAGCCTTGTCGCCGCGGATCTCTTTGTCTTCCCTGTCGTCGTCTTTTTCTTCGTCTTCGTCTTCTCCTCCTCCTCCTCCGTCTTTACAAAAGGAACGGAAAGTGTAAAAACCCCGGCGCGCTGGGCCGCCGGAGGCTTTCGGCGGAGTGCAGCGCGGACTCACAATTACAAGCCTGTTTCTATTAAGCAGTTCCATGGCCCTCGGCGTGGGTGGTCTGCCGCGCCATAGGCAGGACCTGTCAGGGTCACGTGACAGATCCGAAAACTTTACCCCTTTACAATAAACTCAAGGAAAGCAAAGTAAACTCAAGGAACGTGCTATCAGCACAGCCCTCCTGGGTAAACAGGCGCTCCCCTCCCCTCCTTCCTGGGAGGCGCCCCGCCGAGCGAGCTCCTGCGAGCCACGGCCGCCCCTCCCCGCCCCCCGCGGCCCTGTCTGCGGGGGGCCGCCGGGCGGGGGGTCTCCGCTCGCCACCTCGCCTTCCCCATCTAGTGCTCCCCCACCCTACACACGTTATTTGCTGACATTTAGTCACTTGCCCGAACCCCCGGGTGGGGGGTGCTGGGGGAGCAGGGAAGCTCATTTCAGCATCCCCAGCACTTCGGGAAGTGTGGGGTGCCCAGAGCGCTGCAGAGGAACACCACCTTCCTGTCCGCAGTTCTCAAAGCCCTTTCCTGCTCGCATTCCCACGGAAGCCCCGAGAAGCTGGGAGCATTCTGGTTGACAGGCCCACAGGCTGACAGGGAGGCAGAGAGCCAGGGGAGCCGGGCAGATAACAAGAGACTCCCGGGGAGGGGTGGGGGGAAATGTTCAATGTACTAAGATGTATGTGGATTCGTGCAGCTTCTGTCGGAGGTCCCTGGGAAGCTGATTCTTCTGAAGAGACTTTGGTGGAGTCCCTTGGAAACCAAGATTGGTAGCTGGCTGAAGAATCACTAATTGATATTTGCTCTTTTCCCTTACAATTGCTGTGGTTTTTGGGGTATGCCACCCAAACACTCCCACCCACGCTGCCTTCCCAAATGAGGCCAGCTTGGGTGATTGGGCTAGACGGAAGTGCTGTGGCTCTCAGGCTCTTACCCTAAATGGAAAGTCCTATTCAGGAGAGACCTTGCTACAATGTTTACCATTTTATCTACTCAAACTTGCAGGGTAGACTGTTTCACACACAAGACAACTAAAAGGTGCTATTTTAAATGGACTCCGTTTTGAATAACGATGAATTACAGATACACGGGGAAGGGGTAAGATAATTTACTGAAACTACCGAGAGTTACCTAGCAGATCTTCAAGAAAAGCCAGACTTTCCTCACCTCATTCTGGGCTGACAGTGTGATTACATGTGTGTGTGTACCCGTGGTTATTAAAACAAAATAAAACAAAACAAAACCTGAGTCACAATTCATCTCCTTATCCCAAAGACGACATACCGTTCTTTAACAGTGTCATTTGAGTTTACAGGGTGTTTGTGTTTGAAACACATTAAGTAATTAAACGTTGGAATGCTGGGCAGCCCTATGAATTAGGCTGGTCCAGAAAGCCGTTTCATACCAATTGACTTTAGTATAAAATGGTCTCAAATGGATATTAGTTGAGCATGGATCCTAAGAGTAATAATAATTGGAAAACCAGACTCACCAATATTTCCCTCTGAAACACTACATTTTGGTGTCATATCAAAGGACTCTGTTCATATCCTGTTATAAACTTGGGTGGGGCAAGGAAGAGGAAGGTATAAGTACATCTCCAAATAGAGTGGCCTAGAATATGACAGAGAAAGAGGGATAAGAAAAAAGAAGAAACAGCTTAGCAAAGGACATTTAAATGGCCCATAATATAAAGTTGTTTGGTAAGCTAGTTTTGTGGGGAAATTCCAGCAGAATTTGTAGAGTTTGCTTTTCCCAATTAAAAAGAAGACCCTCATGCAAGCCCACTTGGCTATGTGCTCCCTGAGTGTGGCCAAGGTTTGGTGGGGTCTCAGGCATATGCAGTTTTTTTTTTTGGGGGGGGGCTTATTTAGGAAGTCAAAATTACAAACAAAATCAACTACAGGGTCGTGGAAGGGGGACTGTGCGATACGGGGCCCTGAAGCTGCATGAGCTTCCTGTCAAATTGCCCCCTTTATAGTACAGAACAGGAAGGTTACAGAGCTGCCCAGATTTTGTGGTCTCCATTAGTTAAGACTGAAAGTATTAATGTCATATTTCAGTCAAATGCTTTATAATTGGGAGCAAAGACGAGCTTGGTTTGGGTGTGAATTACTGGAGTTGGACAGTGGTGGTTTAGTGAATCAGGGAGATAAAACCTTTGGTGTAGGAACCTAAAAGCTCAGGAAGGACGGGAACACACTTGAAGAGCTCTCGCTCAATAGCAGCTTGTCCTTCCTTTCCTTCCTCTGAAATCAGGCTTTGAAAATTATCTCAGTGCCATGTCCTCTCTTCCCTCTGTTCCTAGATGTTAGAAACGTTAAATCATCAATTCTGAGACATGTGTTCTCCAGGGCCCAGAACCCCATACGTTGTTACCTTCTGGCATTTCTCTGAGACTCTCTGCCAGGGTGGGTGGGCTCTTTCTCATCAAACAGCTGTGTCCACCATTCTAAAGTTGCCTGTGCTTCCCCTTCCTGCAAAGCCAGCTCCAGTGTGGCCCAGTCATAATCCTCTTGGCGCGGAGGTGTCAATGACTGTCAAGGCTTCCAGGCAGCAGAGCTCAGTTGTAGTCTGCCCAATCTGATGAGCCAATTTGCGTCAAGATGTTTGTTAGTGGCTTAAGGGGCTACTAGACAATACTTTTGCAAGTTAACTTGGACTTTTACAGCCATGCCCAGAGGGATAATTCCCAAGTTGGAGATTTCAGGGCATTAAGGCAGGACCCAATGGAGACATGTGGGGCATCTGAGGAAGGGACAATGGAGGGACCTTTCGAAACAGGTGTGAAAACAGACCACATGGGCATGATCAACTCTGTTGATGAACAAGATCATCCCTGACTCTGTTTGTTTCTGAATATCTGCTGCTACTTGAGATACAGCTGTTACCCTTGTCTCACACACACGCACACACACACACACACACAAAGGCACATGCATGCATGTACATGTTTCATTCTATGCTCCCCTCTTCCCTGTCCAGTAAAAGTGGGTGCCTAGGCACTTCTACTCATCCCCTCCCTAAGAGCAGCCTCCAGCAGCTGGAGGGCTTCAAATGAATAACTGAGGGTTCAGAAGAAACATTTGTTCACATTTGAGAAACTCTCCATCTCAGGATGAATGCCACTCTCATACTCAGTCAGTCACCCTAGGTGTGGCCATTCTTTAATACTGGATCAAACAGATGAAGCTTTCATAAAAAGCAATTTTGCCCAATGTAGGGATTTCCATTCTAAAATGACTACCCTCCCCCATTCCTGTCAGGAAGATACCCCAAGCCAAACCAACTTGTAGAATTGGGGCTTTGAGGACAGAAGGGTAAGAAGTATTTGAAGGTGGTTGGTTGGAATTAGGAGACTGAATGAACAACTGAATTACAGTGCTACCTGCAACACTGAAACAGAAAAAGAACTGTGTAAACAACAGCAAGAAGTAAAACAGGATTGAAGAACAGAAAAACCTGCACAGACAGCTTGGAAACAAAGGAGGTGGAGTGAGATGTGGAATGTAATAAACCAAAGTCTTTAAGGGACAAAATTACCAAGTAGGGAGGCACATGGAGGAGTTATAGTATTCAAAGATAGGACAATAATCTCAGGAGAGGAAGAAGCAGGGAGAAAGATACCTGTGAAACCCCCTACCTCAAAAAATGAAACTGATCCAAGTTGCTTACTCTTGTAACAGATGTCCACATAGGACTCCCTCTGATGAGAGGATTCCCTTTATGGAGACCTGCAGGGGCAGCCTTGCAAATGAAGAATGTGGTATGAAATGAAATGCCAAAGGAGATTTTTAAACTGTGGGAGGCAGGTGTGCCCAGGCTGGCTGGTGATGATGGTGATGGTGATAGTAGCAGATCAGGGCCAGGAGAAATAGCTTATTGCAATCAAGCAGGTCAGAAAAATAATCAAAAGGTTCAAATTATATCTAAGAGGACTGAAAAAGATATTAAATGTGGTAAATATAAAAAATAGCCTCTGTCTGGAAAAAGAACAAAGCTGGAGATATAATCCTTCCAGACTTCAGACCATACTATAAAGCTACAATGATCAAAACAGCATGGTATTGGCACAAAAACAGATATATAGATCAACGTAACAGAATAGAAAGACCGGATATAAACCCACGGACCTATGTCAATTAATCTATAACAAAAGACACAAGAATACACAAGGGAGAAAAGAGTCTCTTCAACAAGTGGTGCTGGGAAAGCTGAACAGCTACTTGCAAATCAATGAAATTAGATTGACTGCCTCACATCATATACAAAAATAAACTCAAAATGGTTTAAAGACCTAAATATAAGACATGACATCATAAAACTCCAAAAGAGAACATAGGCAGACATTCTTTGATATAAATCATAGCAGTATCAGTCTTCCAAGGCAAAGGAAATAAAAGTAAACATAAACAAATGGAAACTAATCAAACTTAAAAGCTTTTTGCACAGGAAAGTAAACTATCAACAAAATGAAAAGACAACCTACAGAATGGGAGAAAATATTTACAAACAATGCAACCAACAGGGGTTGATATCCAAAATACACAAATAGCTCATACAACTCAATATTGAAAAAACAAACAGCTCAATCAAAAAATGGGCAGAAGCCCTAAATAGATATTTTTCCAAAGACAACATACAGATGGCCAACAGGCACATGAAAAGATTCTCAACATCGCTAATTATTAGAGAAATGCAAATCAAAACTACAATGAAGTATCACCTCACACCACTCAGAATAGCCATATCAAAAAGTCTACAAATAAATGCTGGAGAGGGTATGGAGAAAAGAGAACCCTCCTACACTGTTGGTGGGAATGTAAATTTTTGCAGCCACTATGGAGCACAGTATGGAGGTTCCTTAAAAAACTAAAAATAGAGCTACCACATGATCCAGCAATCCCACTCCTGGGCATATATCTGGAAAAGACAAAAACTCTAATCAAAAAGATACATGCACCCCAATGTTCATAGCAGGACTATTTACAATAACCAAGACATGGAAACCACCCAAGTGCCCATCAACAGACGATTGGCTTAAGAAGATGTGATATATACACACACACACACACACACACACACACACACACACATATATATATATACACATATATATAATTATATATGTATAATGTGTATATGTATATATATGTGTATATGTATATATAGATATATTAAAAAAACAGCCATTTTAAAAAATGAAATATTGCCATTTGCAGCAACATGGTTGGACCTAGAGAATATTATAATTAGTCAAGTAAGTCAGACAGAAAGATAAATACCATATGATATCACTTATCTCTAGAATCTAAAAAAAAAATACAAATGAATTCTATATACAAAACAGAAACAGACTCACAGACATAGAAAACAAATTTATGGTTGCCAAAGGGGAAAGGGTGGGAGAAATTAGGAGTATGGGATTAACAGATACAAACTACTTTACACAAAATAGATAAGCATCAAGGATTTACTATATAGCACAGGGAATTATGTTCAATATCTTGTAGTAACCTACAATGGAACATAATCTGAAAAAAAAAAAAAAAACTGAATCACTATGCTGTACACCTGAAACAAACACATTATCATAAATCAACTATACTTCCATTTAAAAAAATGGCAATGCTTACAATTCCAATTTTGCATGTAGTGGTAATGGCACTATCGCCACAGGGATACAAAACAGAGCTATGTCGTTGGAAAATATATGTATTCATATATACTTGTATAATTTATATTTTTATTTAAATATGAAAATATTAAAGTTGGCTGTCTCTGAATAAAATAGCCTCTGTCTGACAAAAAGTGCTGTTTTACACAATTAAAGTTGTTGCTTCTCAGAATTCATCACGTGTCTTAAGACTGGTGGGAAAATGTGCAGAACCAAACTTTATTTATTTGAGCTACATGATTCAAAATTTGGAACAGTGAGCCAAATTTCATTTCCACTCTGTGAGTGAAAGAGGCTGTGTGAAGGCGAGGCTCCGTGCGGGTGAGATTGTGGGGGAAGGTTTGAGGTGTGAGGGGAAGGCTGAAGCCTCCCTGAGCCTGTCATGACGTTGCGTTCTGAGGCCGCTCAGCTGCAGGTGGGCCTGCTGATGGCTCTGCGGACCCCTCATGTATATAGACAGCAGCACTCCTTGGGCTTGTGAAACGTACCCTCTGAGGAACAAGGGCCTGGAGAGGATGTGTGTTTCTGTTTCCTTGAAACCCCCATGGGGAAGGCAATGGGCAGTGGCGCCTTCTCCGGCAACTCTGACCAGTTGTGGATGGAGGCCTGCTCTGTGGGGAGCTGGGGGGGCGGGAGCCTGGGTCTGCCTGTCCTGTTGCCCGACTCTAGGCTTGGTGCCTTCCCCTCCACACCTGTATTAGTTTGCCAGGGTTACCATAACAATGTTCTACAAACAGCGTGGCTTAAACAACAGAAATTAACTTTCTAACAGTCCTGGAGGCTAGAAGTCCAAGATCAAGGTGTTCTCAGGGTTGGTTTCTACTGGTGCCTCTCTCCTTAGCTTGCAGATGGCCACCTTCCAGGTCTTCACAGGGTCTTCACTCTGTGTGTCTGTGTCCAGATTTCCTCTTCTTGTAAGGACACTGGTCTTATTGGGTTGGAACCCATCATATGACCTCATTTGAACTTAGTTACCTCTTTAAAGACCTTACCTCGAAATATGGTTATATTCTTGAGATACTGGGGCTTCAACATATGAATTTGGGGGGGATACATTTCAGCCCATAACAGCACCCAAATGTTGACAGGAGCTGGCTTGCATCTGAAGGGCGAGTTCCTCTCTCTGCCTGTGATATTCAGAGGGAAGAGTCAAGATGGACTGGAGCCAGATCCTTCTTGGCTTCTAGTGCTGAGAGGACCTGGCCTGCCACCTCCCAAGAACCTGTCCACACCTTTGCAAAACTGATGCTGGGTGACACATTTCCTAGGAATGCTGGTGAGCTGAGAAAATAGCTTTAGGCAACCAGCAGAACTTTTTCCCCACCACAAAGGATGAACACTGTTGGGCTAATTATAAATCTTTTTCATTTATTGCAGCAAGTTCCTTCAGGCTGTGGTTTCCAAGGCAGGCTGCTCCTCAAAATCACCTGGGGAGTTTAAAAACAAAAACAAAAACAAAGAAACAAAGATAGATTCTTTTCTTCCATTTCAGAGCTATAGAATCAGAATCCCAGCCTTGGAGCAAGACATTTTTCAAAAGAATCCCCCTAGAGCAAGTATAGTAAAATGCTAATGGTAGGATCTAGGTGCAGGCTTTCACTGTAAAATCCTCCCAAACTTACTGTATGTTTGAAGTTTTTTCATAATGAAATGCCAATGATAAAATAAAAGGATACCCAGGTGATTCCGTTGTGCAACTAGATTGGAAGACCAAAGGGACACATGGTTAATTTACAAATATATTCTTATCATCCTTCTCTATAATTGTACTTGTCACATTGCATTATTGCTGTTCATTCGCCAAATAAAAGATCTGTGAGCTTCCACTAACTTGCATAATCCTCTGTTAGGTGCTAGGAATTGGGGAATGAAAAAGAAGTCTTCCTTAAAAACATCATGACATTTCATTTTATACCCATCAGATTGGCAACGTTTAAAAGTCTGACCATAGCAAGTGTGAGCAGACTGAAACAGTGGGAAATTTGGGGCACTGCTGGTTGGAGTGTAGATTGGGTTCATCGCTTTCGGAAAATAATTTGGCATTATCTAGAAAGGGTGAATCCCATTCCTAGATATATCTCTAAGAGAAACACGAGGTCCAGGATGTGCATTCAAGAATATTCACATCAGCATTGTTTGTGAAGGCATAACACTAGACATGACCAAAGTGTCAATCAAAGTAGAAAACATAAACTGTGGAGAATACACACAATGAAATTCTACCAAGAGGTGAAAATAAATGAGCGATAGCTACTTTGTAACAATATGAATGAACATTATCTTGGGTGAAATACCTAGGTCAGAAGGAAGCTCCATGAGAATGCATATATAAAGCCCATTTTTTTTAAAGTTCAAAATCAATACTTGTGAATAACCCATACCTTGTGAATAACCAATTCAAGGACTGTTACCTCTAGGGGTACAGGAGGTGAAGGGATTGGGGAGTTCAAAAACAATTCATTTTTTTGTTCTTTAAAATGTACATACAGGTGATAAATATACTTTTGAAGGTATGATCTATTTCATAGGAGAAACTTTTTTTTTTTTTTTTTGCAGTACGTGGGCCTCTCACTGTTGTGGCCTCTCCCATTGCAGAGCACAGGCTCAGTGAGCCCGCTCCGCGGCATGTGGGATCTTCCCTGACCGGGGCACGAACCCGTGTCCCCTGCATCGGCAGGCAGACTCTCAACCACTGCGCCACCAGGGAAGCCCGGAGAAACATTTTTTTAAAAGACACCATTGTAGCCCTAGAAAAACTGGTGGCCTGGTGGGTTGTGAAGAATAAATAACTCTAGAATAATGTGACAGGTGCAGGAGCCACAGCGTACAGAGAGTGTGTGCCTGAGCCCCACCTCCTGAGAGGTCAGGGAAGGGGGAGGGGGACCCTGAAGAAAGGAAGAGGGACTGCTGACCAGATCAAAGGGAGAGAGAAAGTGAGCTCCTTGGGAAGGGACAGGGGAGAACCAGAGGCACCCCAGAGCAAATCCTGTTGTTAGAACCCAGGCCCCTATTTCTGGACCTGATCCTGTCAAACCTGTGAGCGACTGCCTTCATGCTTTCTCTATATCAAGACAATGCCCTAGGTACAGACTAGAACCCCACATAATCTTTTCCTAGGGAATGAGGATATATAAGCTTAAAGTCAAGTCAGAAAATGTGCAAATGTACTGTTACTTTACAGGCCCAAACCTGGGTTAAAAAAACTCAGTAAAGTCAATATGTAACCATTCCATGGGGTCACCTTATAATGACATTTCAGTGGTTCTTTGTGTATAAGGTGATAACATTTATTTACTGTAAATACTATTAGGAGCTATAAATGAGAGTAATAGTAAAAATCCATAAAATAGTGAATTTGCATGTTGATAGGATGTTTTATTATGAAGTCACTCATCTACGGATAAAGTGACAGACAGACTGCTTAAGAAATATTCAGTTACAAACAAGCATTGACCTGGCGGAAGTGAAGGAGAAGGTAGCTTACAAATTGCAGCTCATTATTTACTTTGACAGATGAACACATCTGTTTAACCTTCATGGATTGAAACAGGCTACCAGCCTACCCTTCACTGAGTGGCCCACCCATTTCCATGCCCCCACTTCTGCAGATATAAAATTAATTCCATTTGGCTACACTAATACTTTTTTTTTTCATTTTTTCTTAATATCTTTATTAGAGTATAATTGCTTTACAATGGTGTGTTAGTTTCTGCTTTATAACAAAGTGAATCAGTTATACATATACATATGTTCCCATATCTCTTCCCTCTTGCATCTCCCTCCCTCCCACCGTCCCTATACCACCCTCCCTATCCCACCCCTCTAGGTGGTCACAGAGCACCGAGCTGATCTCCTGCTGCTATGTGGCTGCTTCCCACTAGCTATCTATTTTACGCTTAGTAGTGTATATATGTCCATGCCACTCTCTCACTTTGTCCCAGCTTACCCTTCCCCCTCCCCGTATCCTCAAGTCCATTATCTAGTAGGTCTGCCTCTTTATTCCCGTCTTGCCCCTAGGTTCTTCTGGCCATTCATGTCTTTTTCTTTTTCTTTTTTTTAGATTCCATATATATGTGTTAGAATACGGTATTTGTTTTTCTCTTTCTGACGTACTTCACTCTGTATGACAGTCACTAGGTCCATCCACCTCACTACAAATAACTCAGTTTCGTTCCTTTTTATGACTGAGTAATATTCCATTGTATAATGTGCCACATCTTCTTTATCCATTCATCTGCTGATGGACACTTAGGTTGTTTCCATGTCCTGGCGATTGTAAATAGAGCTGCAATGAACATTTTGGTACATGACTCTTTTTGAATTATGGTTTTCTCAGGGTATACGCCCAGTAGTGGGATTGCTGGGTCGTATGGTAGTTCTATTTGTAGTTTTTTGTTGTTGTTGTTTGGTTTTTTTTTGCGGTACACGGGCCTCTCACTGTTGTAGCCTCTCCTGTTGTGGAGCACAGGTTCCGGACACGCAGCCTCAGCGGCCATGGCTCACGGGCCCAGCTGCTCCGCGGCACATGGGATCTTCCCAGACTGGGGCACGAACCTGTGTCCCCTGCATCGGCAGGTGGACTCTCAACCACTGCACCACCAGGGAAGCCCTATTTGTAGTTTTTCAAGGAACCTCCATACTGTTCTCCATAGTGGCTGTATCAATTTACATTCCTACCAACAGTGCAAGAGGGTTCCCTTTTCTCCACACCCTCTCCAGCATTTATTGTTTGTAGATTTTTTGATGATGGCCATTCTGACCAGTGTGAGATGATATCTTATTGTAGTTTTGATTTGCATTTCCCTAATGATTAATGATGTTGAGCATTCTTTCATGTGTTTGTTGGCAATCTGCATATCTTCTTTGGAGAAATGTCTATTTAGGTCTTCTGCCCATTTTTGGATTGGGTTGTTTGTTTTCTCGATATTGAGCTGCATGTGTTGCTTGTATGTTTTGGAGATTAATCCTTTGTCAGGTGCTTTGTTTGCAAATATTTTCTCTCATTCTGAGGGTTGTCTTCTTTCTTGTTTATGGGTTCCTTTGCTGTGCAAAAGCTTTTAAATTTCATTAGGTCCCATTTGTTTATTTTTGTTTTTATTTCCATTTCTCTAGGAGGTGGGTCAAGAAGGATCTTGCTGTGATTTATGTCATAGAGTGTTCTGCCTATGTTTTCCTCTAAGAGTTTGATAGTGTCTGGCCTTACATTTAGGTCTTTAATCCATTTTGAGTTTATTTTTGTGTATGGTGTTAGGGAGTGTTCTAATTTCATTCTTTTACATGTAACTGTCCAGTTTTCCCAGCACCACTTATTGAAGAGGCTGTCTTTTCTCCACTGTATATTCTTGCCTCCTTTATCAAAGATAAGGTGACCATATGTGTGTGGGTTTATCTCTGGGCTTTCTATCCTGTTCCGTTGATCTATATTTCTGTTTTTGTGCCAGTACCATACTGTCTTGATTACTGTAGCTTTGTAGTATAGTCTGACATCAGATTCCTCCAGCTCTGTTTTTCTTTCTCAAGATTGCTTTGGCTATTCAGAGTCTTTTGTGTTTCCATACAAATTGTGAAATTTTTTGTTCTAGTTCTGTGAAAAATGCCAGTGGTAGTTTGATAGGGATTGCATTGAATCTGTAGATTGCTTTCAGTAGTAGAGTCATTTTCACAATGTTGATTCTTCCAATCCAAGAACATGGTATATCTCTCCATCTATTTGTATCATCTTTAATTTCTTTCATCAGTGTCTTATAATTTTCTGCACACAGGTCTTTTGTCTCCTTAGGTAGGTTTATTCCTAGGTATTTTATTCTTTTTGTTGCAGTGCTAAATGGGAGTGTTTCCTTAATTTCTCTTTCAGAGTTTTCATCACTAGTGTATAGAAATGCAAGAGATTTCTGTGTATTAATTTTGTATCCTGCTATTTTACCAAATGCATTGATTAGCTCTAGTAGTTTTCTGGTAGCATCTTTAGGAGCCTCTATGTATAATATGATGTCATCTGCAAACAGTGACAGCTTTACTTCTTCTTTTCCGATTTGGATTCCTTTTCTTTCTTTTTCTTCTCTAATTGCTGTGGCTAAAACTCCAAAACTATGTGAAATAATAGTGGTGAGAGTGGGCAACCTTGTCTTTTTCCTGATCTTAGTGGAAATGGTTTCAGTTTTTCACCATTGAGGATGATGTTGGCTGTGGGTTTGTCATATATGGCTTTTATTATGTTGAGGAAAGTTCCCTCTATGCCTACTTTCTGGAGGGTTTTTTTTTTTTTATCATAAATGGGTGTTGAATTTTGTCAAAAGCTTTCTCTGCATCTATTGAGATGATCATATGGTTTTTCTCCTTCAGTTTGTTAATATGGTGTATCACGTTGATTGATTTTCGTATATTGAAGAATACTTGCATTCCTGGGATAAACCCCACTTCATCATAGTGTATGATCCTTTTAATGTGCTGTTGAATTCTGTTTGCTAGTATTCTGTTGAGGATTTTTGCATCTATGTTCATCAGTGATATTGGCTTGTAGTTTTCTTTCTTTGTGACATCTTTGGTTTTGGTAACAGGGTGATGGTGGTCTCGTAGAATGAGTTTGGGAGTGTTCCTCCCTCTGCTATATTTTGGAAGAGTTTGAGAAGGATAGGTGTTAGCTCTTCTCTAAATGTTTGATAGAATTCATCTGTGAAGCCATCTGGTCCTGGGCTCTTGTTTGTTGGAAGATTTTTAATCACAGTTTCAATTTCAGTGCTTGTGATTGGTCTGTTCATATTTTCTATTTCTTCCTGGTTCAGTCTTGGAAGGTTGTGCTTTTCTAAGAATTTGTCCATTTCTTCCAGGTTGTCCATTTTATTGGCATAGAGTTGCCTGTAGTAATCTCTCATGATCGTTTGTATTTCTGCAGTGTCAGTTGTTACTTCTCCCTTTTAATTTCTAATTCTATTGATTTGAGTCTTCTCCCTTTTTTTCTTGATGAGTCTGGCTAATGGTTTATCAATTTTGTTTATCTTCTCAACGAACCAGCTTTTGGTTTTATTGATCTTTGCTATCATTTCCTTCATTACTTTTTCATTTATTTCTGACTTCATCTTTATGATTTCTTTCCTTCTGCTAACTTCGGGGTTTTTTTGTTCTTTCTCTGATTGCTTTAGGTGTAAGGTTAGGGTGTTTATTTGAAATGTTTCTTGTTTCTTAAGGTAGGATTGTATTGCTATAAGCTTCACTCTTAGAAGTGCATTTGCTGCATCTCATAGGTTTTGGGTCCTTGTGTTTTCATTGTCACTTTTTTCTAGGTATTTTTTGATTTCCTCAGTAATCTCTTGAATATTAAGTAGTGTATTGTTTAGCCTCCATGTGTTTGTATTTCTTACAGTTTTTTTCCTGTCATTGATATCTAGTCTCATAGCATTGTGGTCGGAAAGGATACTTGATACAATTTCAATTTTCTTTCTTTTTTTTTTTTTTTAGATGTTGGGGGTAGGAGTTTATTAATTAATTTTTGCTGTGTTGGGTCTTCGTTTCTGTGTGAGGGCTTTCTCTAGTTGTGGCAAGCGGGGGCCACTCTTCATCGCAGTGCGCGGGCATCTCACTATCGTGGCCTCTCTTGTTGCAGAGCACAGGCTCCAGATGCGCAGGCTCAGTAGTTTTGGCTCACGGGCCTAGTTGCTCTGCGGCATGTGGGATCCTCCCAGACCAGGGCTCGAACCTGCCTCCCCTGCACCAGCAGGCAGACTCTCAACCACTGCGCCACCAGGGAAGCCCAATTTCAATTTTCTTAAATTTACCAAGGCTTGATTTGTGATCCAGGATATGATCTATCCTGGAGAATATTCCATGAGCACTTGAGAAGAATGTGTATTCTGTTGTTTTTGGATGGAATGTCCTATGAATATCAATTAAGTCCTCTTGTTTAATGTATCATTTAAAGCTTGTGTTTCCTTATTTATTTTCATTTTGGATGATCTGTCCAGTGGTGAAAATGGGGTGTTAAAGTCCCCTACTATGATTGTGTTACTGTCGATTTCCCCTTTCATGGCTGTTAGTATTTGACTTGAGTATTGAGGTGGTCCTATGTTGGGTGCATAAATATTTACAACTGTTATATCTTCTTCTTGGATTGATCCCTTGATCATTATGTAGTGTCCTCCCTTGTCTCTTTTAATAGTCTTTGTTTTAAAGTCTATTTTGTCTGATTTGAAAATTGCTACTCCAGTTTTCTTTTGATTTCCATTTGCATGGGATATCTTTTTCCATCCCGTCACTTTCAGTCTGTATGTGTCCCTAGGCGTGAAGTGGGTCTCTTGTAGACAGCATATATATGGGTCTATGTCTTTTGGTTGGAGCTTTTAATCCATTTACATTTACATTTAAGGTAATTTACATTTACATTTAAGGTAATTATCGATTTGTATGTTCCTATTACCATTTTCTTAATTGTTTTGGGTTTATTATTGTAGGTCTTTTCCTTCTCTTGTGTTTCTTGCCTAGAGAAGTTCCTTTAGCATTTTGTTTTGTTTTGTTTTTATAAATTTATTTATTTATATATATATATTTTTATTTTTGGCTATGTTGGGTCTTTGTTGCTACGCGTGGGCTTTCTCTAGTTGCGGTGAGTAGAGGCTGCTCTTTATTGTGGTGCACGGGCTTCTCATTGCAGTGGTTTCTCCTGTTGAGGAGCATGGGCTGTAGGTGCACAGGCTTCAGTAGTTGTGGCTCGTGGGATCTAGAGCGCAGGCCTAGCAGTTGTGGCACACAGGCTTAGTTGCTCCGTGGCATGTGGGATCCTCCCGGACCAAGGCCCGAACCCGTGTCCCCTGAGTTGGCAGGTGGATTCTTAACCACTGCACCACCAGGGAAGTCGTAGCATTTGTTGTAAAGCTGGTTTGGTGGTGTTGAATTCTTTTAGCTTTTGCTCGTCTGTAAAGCTTTTAATTTCTTCATCAAAGCTGAATGAGATCCTTGCTGGGTAGAGTAATCTTGGTTGTAGGTTTTTCTCCTTCATGACTTTAAATATGTCCTGCGACTCCCTCTGGCTTGCCGAGTTTCTGCTGAAAGATAAGCTGTTAACCTTATGGGGATTCCCTTATGTGTTATTTGTTGTTTTCCCTGTGCTGCTTTTAATATTTGTTCTTTTTATTTAATTTTTGATTGATTAATATGTGTCCTGGCATGTTTCTCCTTGGATTTATCCTGTATGGGACTCTCTGTGCTTCCTGGACCTGATTAACTATTTCCTTTCCCATATTAGGGAAGTTTTCAACTATAATCTCTTCAAATATTTTCTCAGTCCCTTTTTTTTTTCTCTTATTCTTCTGGGACCCTTATAATTCGAATGTTGGTGTGTTTAATGTTGTCCCAGAGGTCTCTAAAACTGTCCTCAATTCTTTTCATTCTTTTTTCTTTATTCTGCTCTGCAGTATTTATTTCCATTGTTTTATCTTCCAGGTCACTTATCCGTTCTTCTGCCTCAGTTATTCTGCTATTGATCCATTCTAGAGAATTTTTTTTTTTTTGGTGTGCGGGCCTCTCACTGTTGTGGACTCTTCCACTGCAGAGCACGGACACGCAGGCTCAGCTGTCATGGCTCACGGGCCTAGCCAGTCCACGGCATGTGGGATCTTCCTGGACCGGGGCACGAACCCGTGTCCCCTGCATCGGCAGGTGGACTCTCAACCACTGCGCCACCAGGAAAGCCCCCTTCTAGAGAATTTTTCATTTCATTTATTGTGTTGCTCATCACTGTTTTCTTGCTCTTTAGTTTTTCTAGGTCCTTGTTAAACATTTCTTGTATTTTCTCCATTATATTTCCAAGATTTTGGATCATCTTTACTATCAGTATTCTGAATTCTTTTTCAGGTAGACTGCCTATTTCCTCTTCATTTGTTAGGTCTGGTGGTTTTTTGCCTTGCTCCTTCATCTGCTGTGTGTTTCTGTGTCTTCTCATTTTGCTTAACTTACTGTTTTTAGGGTCTCCTTTTTGCAGGCTGCAGGTTCGTAGTTTCTGTTGTTTTTGGTGTCTGTCCCCAGTGGCTAAGGTTGGTTCAGTGGGTTGTGTAGGCTTCCTGGTGGAGGGGACTAGTGCCTGTGTTCTGGTGGATAAGGCTGGATCTTGTCTTTCTGGCGGCCAGGTCCAAGTCTGGTGGTGTGTTTTGGGGTGTCTGTGGCCCTATTATGATTTTAGGCAGCCCCTGTGCTAATGGATGGGGCTGTGTTCCTGTCTTGCTAGTTGTTTGGCATAGGGTGTCCTGCACTGTAGCTTGCTGGTCTTTGAGTGGAGCTGGGTCTTGGCGTTGAGATGGAGATCTCTGGGAGATTTTCGCTGCATGGTATTACGTGGAGCTGGGAGGTCTCTTGTGGACCAGTGTCCTGAACTTGGCTCTCCCACCTCAGTGGCACAGCCCTGACGCCTGGCTGGAGCACCAAGAGCCTGTTCTCCACACGGCTCAGAATAAAAGGGAGAAAAAAGAAAGAAAGAAAGCAAGAAGAAAATAAAATAAAATAAATAAAGTTATTAAAATAAAAAGATAATTATTAAGAAAAAATTTTTTTAAAGTAATAATAATAAAAAAAAAAACCAAAACGGACAGACAGAACCCTAGGACAAATGGTAAAAGCAAAGCTATACAGATAGAATCACACACAGAAGCATACACATACACACTCACAAAAAGAGAAAAAGGGAAAAAAAAAATATATATCATTGCTCCCGAAGTCCACCTCCTCAATTTGGGATGATTCGTTGTCTATTCAGGTATTCCACAGATGCAGGGTACATCTAGTTGATTGTGGAGATTTAATCCACTGTTCCTGAGGCTGCTGGGAGAGATTCCCCTTTCTCTCCTTTGTTCGCACAGCTCCTGGGGTTCAGTTTTGGATTTGGACCCACCTCTGCGTGTAGGTCGCCTGAGGGCGTCTGTTCTTCGCTCAGACAGGACAGGGTTCAAGGAGCAGCTGATTCGGGGGCTCTGGCTCACTCAGGCCGGGGGGAGGGAGGGGCATGGAGTGTGGGGCGAGCTTGCGGCAGCAGAGGAACGAGCCTGAGGAACGCCGTGTGTTCTCCCGGGGAAATTGTCCCTGGATCACGGGACCCTGGCAGTGGCGGGCTGCACAGTCTCCCGGGAGGGCGGGGTGGGGGGGAAGTGTGGATAGTGACCTGTGCTCGCACACAGGCTTCCTGGTGGCTGCAGCAACAGCCTTAGCGTCTCATGCCCATCTCTGAGGTCCGCGCTGATAGCCGCGGCTCGCGACCGTTTCTGGAGCACCTTTAAGCGGCGCTCTTAATCCCCTCTCCTCGCGCACCAGGAAACAAACAGGGAAGAAAAAGTCTCTTGTCTCTTACGCAGCTCCAGACTTTGTCCCGGACTCCCTCCCGGCTAGCTGTGGCGCACTAGCCCCTTCAGGCTGTGTTCACGCAGCCAACCCCAGTCCTCTCCCGGCGTTCCGACCGAAACCCGAGCCTCAGCTCCCAGCCCCCACCCGCCCCGGCGGGTGAGCAGAGAAGCCTCTCGGGCTGGTGAGTGCCGGTCGGCCCCGATCCTCCGTGCGGGAATCTCTCCGCTTTGCCCTCCGCACCCCTGTGGCTGCGCTCTCCTCCGCGGCTCCGAAGCTCCCCCTGTTCCACCACCTGCAGTCTCCGCCCGCGAAGGGGCTCCTAGTGTGTGGAAACCTTTCCTCCTTAACAGCTCCTTCCCACTGGTGCAGGTCCCGTCCCTATTCTTTTGCCTCTGTTTTTTCTTTCTTTCTTTTTTGCCCTACCCAGGTACGTGGGGAATTTCTTGCCTTTTGGGAGGTCTGAGGTCTTCCGCCAGCATTCAGTAGGTGCTCTGTAGGAGTTGTTCCACATGTAGATGTATTTCTGATGTATTTGTGGGGAGGAAGGTCATCTCCGTGTCTTACTCCTCCACCATCTTGAAGCTTCTCCTCCACACTCCACTAATACTTCTTGATACCCTCTACTTTAGTGCTTCTCGTTCTTTCCAACTTTTTATGTCATGGTACACATAGAAAAAATAATATTGGTACAAAACAATGGAATAAACTGGAGGAGATTGGAAGGCACCTATCTGTGGGAATTAGTGGAAAATTTGCATCTTCTTTATATTATAAAATTATGAGATAAATAAATAAATGGAATATTACAATGGAGTATTATTCAGCCTTAAAAAGATGGAAATCCTGAAATTTGCAACAACATGGGTGAACCTGGAGAGCATTATGCTAAAAGAGATATGTCAGGCAGAGAAAGACAAATACTGTATAGTATCACTTATATGGAGAATGTTTTTAAAAGTCAAACTAAAGAACCAGAGAATAGAAAATTGGTTGTCAGGGGTTGGAGGTGGGGAGAACAGGGAGAGGCTGGTAAAAGGGTATAAACTTCCAATGACAAATAAGGTCTGAGGATCTAGGGTATAATATGGTGAGTATAGTTGATAACACTGTGTTATATACCTGACATTTGTTAAGAAAGTAGAACTTAAACATTCTCACCAAAAAAAAAAAAAAAAAGTAAATATGTGAGATCATGGATGTGGTAATTAACTCAATGTCTTCACAATGTATATGTATATCAAAACATCATGTACACTTTAAATATCTTACTATCTTATTTGTCAATTGTACCTTAATAAAGATGAAAAAACCCCAAATTTACACCTGTTGAAATTATAGTCAAAGAATCTAACAAATTCTTTGTTGGGCAAACTTGTTTTGCTTTGACAAATTTCATATTGAAATGTCTTATGATAATATGAATGGATTTCTAATTTTCCATGTGTTTGTTTCCTAGAGCTGTTATAACAACATATTACACAAAAGGTGGCTTAAAGTAACAGAAATGTATTCTCTCACAGTTCTGGAAGCTAGAAATCCGAAGTCAAGGTGTTGGCAGGGTTGGTTCCTTCTGAGAGCTCTGAGGGAGAATCAGTTTCAGGCCTCTCCTAGTTTCTGGTGATGGCCAGCAATTCCTGGCATTCCTTGGCTTGTAGATATATCCCTCCAATTTCTGCTCCATCTTCCCACGGTGTTCTCCCTCTGTGTGTGCCTCTGTGTCTCTTGTCATCTTCTAAGGACACCAGTCATAATGGATGAGGGGCCTACACTACTCCAGCACAACCTAATCTTAACCAATTACATCCGCACTGACCCTACTTCCAAATAAGGTCACATTCTAAAGTACTGGGGGTTAGGACTTCAATATATCTTTGGGGGCAGGGGGCACAATTCAAACCATAACATCATAGAACTTCTTCAAAGCAAGCATTTCAAAATAACAGTGAAGCTCCAACTTGCAGTGTAGGCACACATGGTTAGACAGTCACCCTGAGCCAACTTGGACACCATTAAAATAGTGTACCAGTTGCAGAAAGGAGAGACACATTCAGTATATGTGTAGACAGATTTGCGATTCCTGGAGTCTGTTTTCTGCCTTCCACCCTCAGCACCAGACAGCTCCACTTCCAGCACCTGAAACATGACCATCACCAGCTGACTCACTGAGCCTTACTCATGGGTGCACTTCAGCCGGTCACTGACCGTGGGTATCCCGAGGCTCCAGTGCACTGTCACCGTGGAGCAGCAAGTGCTGCAGGCCGGCGGGGATCTCAGTGGTCGGACCGCATTCCA
Organism: Globicephala melas; assembly: GCF_963455315.2. NCBI lineage: Eukaryota > Metazoa > Chordata > Mammalia > Artiodactyla > Delphinidae > Globicephala > Globicephala melas. Next base: position 86,696,253 of record NC_083319.1, read on the forward strand.
CTCTACTGCAGGAGTTCCAGCAAAGGCTGCTTTGTGGCTGGAGAGGCTGCCCTGGGGCTCCAGCCTCTTTGGTCAGCATGGCTGCCCTGTGGAGGACAGAGTGTTACCCTGAGGCACTCCTGAGGCTTCTTTGTGGCATGCTCACATCTAAACTGTAGCACCTGGTTGGTAAAGCTCTGTTCTCCTGCCTTGGCCTCTGTTCTGCTTCTACTTGTCTGACTGTTCCTCCCCAGCTTCCTTTGCTGGTTCCTGTTCTTCCATTTGCTCCTGAAAAGTTGGTGCTCTCCAGGGCCCATCGCTGACCTCAGTTCCTCTTGCCCGCTTACTCTTTTACCCTTATAGGTTGGACAGTGAGGCCACTGGCACCCAAGTCTCCTTCCTGAGCTTCAGACTCTACATCCAACTGCCTCCTGGACATGGATGCTTCACAAGTGCCTAAAACTGAACATATTCCTGCCCACCTCCTCCAGCTGAATTCTTTGTCCCTTCCGCATTCCCGAAACCTGCTCTTTTGAATCAGTGGCTCTTCCATTAACACGGTGGCCAGTCAGAAATTAAGCTGCACCTCTGATGCTGCCTTTCTGTTGGCCAAAGGAGTTCCTCAGGCACCATGTCCACATTCCTTGGTGTGGTTTACAAGGTCCCTGGTGGATTTCTTGGTCTCCTTCCCCTCCAGCCCTATCTCCTCGCCCTGTCCCTCTTCCTTAGCCAAACAGAATTACATGCAGTTTCCTTACTCCTCTATGCCTGTGCATTTGCTCTTCCCTCCATCTGCCTCCTATACCTTCTACCTTTGCATACATCCTTTAAGATGCAACTTAAATGCCACTTCATCGGTGCACACAGAGATGGCATCAACTCTACAAGAGGAAGGTCAGAGAAAACTTCACAAATAAGGTTTTCGTTTACAAAATTAAAATCTCTCAAATATTATTAGTCATTTTGATGGTAAATTGTTAGTAATTAGTAGAATTATTAGTCATTTTGTTATTAAAGTCTAGAGACGTGGTTCTCAAAGTGGGGTCCCTCAATCAGAAGCATCAGCATCACCTGGGAATTTGTTAGAAGCGTGAATTCCCAGGCTCCACCCCAGACCTACTAAATCAGAAGCTCTGGGATGGGGCCCAGCAATCTGTGCTCTAACAAGTCTTCCAGGTGGTTCTGGTGACAGCTAAAATTTGAGCTCTATTAGTCTAGATCTGGCCAAAAAGGAAAGGGAAGATGCACTTGCATTGTGAATTTGGCCTCTGTAGGTAGCTAAACGGGGCTTTCCTTGGCCAAGACCTGCACCTCTCTCCTCTCTCTCCCAGGTACAGTCACTCATCTAACCAACTTAATGCATATTCAGGTTGGTTTCTTACCCAGCAGAAAGACTCGAAAATGCTCCCTGAATGGAACGAAATTGGTCTCAATATCAGAGTGTTGGTGTTCATGGCCCACATTCTTCATCTCTTTTTCTTTTTCATTTCTTTGCTAGGTCTTTCTTTGTTTCAAATTATCAGCCTCAATTGCCTTTCATGATTTCTCATTCAGTGGCAAACTAGCCAGTACCATATGACTGCTTCCCAAGAATACAAAACTCAATGTCACCAAAACTGCCTGTATTTTCCAACCTCCAAACTATTCATATGTGTCTGTCCTCCTTTGTTCTGCTTATCTTCCTATAAAGGACCTCAAGACAGGTTCTCTAGGCAGAACCTGGGTTCATGCTTATCCTCCAACTTGCTTTTAGAGCTTTGTCTTGCTTCTCCTAGTCATGAGGAAAGTAAGAGGTTAGTAAACTGGAATAGAGAACATAGGAATAGATCCCCAGTAAATACAGGAACTTAATATCTGACAAAGGAGATTTAATTCAATGGGAAAGATTTAATGGGAAATTTGATGGTGCTGACCTAAATGGATATCTCCTGGAAGAAAATGTAGTTAGCTCCCAATCTCAAGCATTTGCAAAAATTAGTTCTCGATGGAGTGTTTACATGTAAAAAGTAAAATAATAAAAATCATGTAATTTAGCATGACCGCGGATTGGAGAAACCTTTTTAACAGAGGTAGGAATTTAATTGTCTATAAGAGAAAAGAAATATTTTAAGCAAAAACAAATTAACCATTTTTGAACGGTAAAAAAATATTTAAAAAATTAAGTAACCAGAAAAATACAAGCTTCGTATAGGGGAAACACTAGGGAGTGATGGACAGTATGGCGAATGCAGAGTCCTGTCCAAAGGGGCCGGCAACTACTTAGCTCCAGCAGACGCATTGTTGCCATGCGGGGCTGTGGGCACAGTGCAGCCAGATATTCTTGTCCTTAAATCCCCTTATACTCAGAAAGTTTATAATTTCTACCTGAGTTGTCTACTGGTGTCCCAAACTCAAAATGTCAAAATAAAAATTATCATTGTCTCACCAAAATATTGTTCCTCTCCCTCTTTCTCTCTTCACACACACACACGCACACACACACACACACACACACACACACACACACACACAGACATCAACATCCATCATGCCTGGCACTTTATGTAAATGTATATTTTTCATTTTCTTCTCTTGCCCAGCTCACTCCCTACTCCAGTTCAAGCTGTCACCACTGCTGTTTCTGTCCCACATCTTTACCCACTGTCATTTCTCTTATATTCCTTCACATTCCTATACTCACAGGGGCCCTGGCCCTAGATACTCGGACTTCTCGTTTGGACTATTGTTATAGTTTTCAAACTGGTTCCCTGCTTCCCACCTCAACCGTTCTAGTCCATCCCATCCACGATGGCGAAGTCCCATTCCTAAGGAACAGGTCTTTTCAACCAACTCCTGGACCAGAAACCTTCAATACTTCCCCATCACTAACTGAATGAAGGGTGAATGCTCAGCCCTCCCACCAATATCCTCAGCCTTCTCAACCTCAGCTCCTCTGCTCTCACTATGAAGCACCCAGCTGAGGTGCTCTGTCTCCTAGGTGACCTTTCTCACCTGTGCTTATGCTATTTCTTTTATGTAAAACATTCTATACCCCATCTCCTATCACTCGCTCAGTTCACTTGTCACTTGCCCCGAGAAGACTTCCCTGGTCCCTCACTGAAATAAGCTTTCTTATCTCTTACATCCCACAATACTTACCTTATCCAACCCTCTATTCTCTTTTATACAGGCCAGAGTGGACAGCTGTTATTTTTGATACCTAGCCTCCGCTTACCATTTCTTCAGCTTGCATCACCTCAGTTTCTCCCTGTTGAACTCCTATTCCCACCTGAGAGCTTCAGGATGAATTGACTTTCTCCCACACCCCTGCACAGGTCCTTAGACTGGCCCAGCTAATTGGAGCATCTCATTTCCCTGGTCACGGTGACTGGTTCAGAAGAGGGCATGTGAACCAATCTGTTAATGAAACACAGTGAGATTTTCTCTGGGACCATTGAGAAAGAAACAATCTTACTTTCTCACTGAGATTCTCTAACTATAAAAATTACTATATCTGGATTTTGCTAGAAACACTAGCTGGGGCCTGATAATAAATTAAAGCCAATATCATGGACGACAGAGCAGAGGAATGGAGAGAAATTCCATCCTGATTACAGTTTCTGTCCCTGGATCAGGCATTGACTTTTTATTTACATGGCCCATTACATTCCCCTTTTTTGTTTAAATTAGTTAGAAGTGGACTTTCTGATATTTGCAATCTAAAAAATATCTAGAATAACATGTTAATCTTCTGTTAGCCTGTAAGTTCCTTGAAGATAGGGACCATCTTGTTTATATCACTAATTATAAAATATCTTGCTCAAAAAGGTGCTCAATAAATATTTTTTATTGAATTAGTTAACTATTGATAACTCTCTCCTGGACTTCTCTCTGCTTTTCTTGGTCCCATTTTACGGGCATTTAATCCATGACAGAGGGATACAACAGAAACTAATAATCACCACCTAGGTATTTCACCACAACCTAGAAGTTAAAAAACTCTAAGACTTTCTGGGACTTCCTCAATCTCCTCATGCAAAGGACAAAGGAGCTAGTGTAGGCAATGCTAATAGTAACTTCTCTCCAGACTGTTAAGCAACGGAAGAGTCTGTGAACCTCACTTTCTGGTTTCTGTGTTGTTGAAACGCGTCTCCTTGTAGGAAAGAATTTTCCTATGTTATCATATTGTCATATGCAACAGTTGCGCAAATAATTTTTAAAACAATTACGTTCAAAGATATTTAAATATTAAATCCTCTTTTAATCAATTTTTAACATTGTGATAAAATACACGTAACATAAAAGTTACCATTTTAACCATTTTAAGTGTTCAGTTCAGTGGCAGTAAATACATACACGTCGTTGTACAACCGTCACCATCACCCATCCACAGAACTCTTTCATCTCGTGAAACTGAAACTCTGTACCCGTGAAATACTAACTAACTGGCCTTTCCCCTCTCCTTTAAGTCCCTAATCACCACCATTCTACTTTTTGTCTCTATGAATTTGACTACTCTAGGTATCTCATCCAAGTAGAATCATACATTATTTGTTCTTTTGTGATTGGCTTATTTCACTGACACAATGTCCTCAAGGTTCATGTACATGGCAAGCATGTGTGATAAGTTCCTTCCTTTTTAAGGCTGAATAGTATTCTATTGTATGGATATACCACATTTTATTTATCCTTTCATCCACTGATGGACACTTGGGTTACCTTTACTTTTTTGGCTATTTTGTGAGTAACACCTCTATAAACGTAAAGGTGCAAATATCCCTTTGTCGGCTCAAAGATATTTTATGGGTTTATCTATTTTCTTTTACTGGTTAGCCCACTGTTTGCTGGTATCAGCTCCTCCATAATAAATCCAATTTTAGAAGATAGGTTCTGACTGAATCTGCATATTCAAGGAAGTTCTATTTACTTTGAACACTTAGATGACTTTATGATTGGAGTTAGTCTTCACAACATCTAGCCAATCAAACCTTTAGAATAATTCTCCCTACTTACCCAGAAACAGCTTTTGGTAGGAATTTTATGACATTTTGTGGATGTTAGAGTTCCAAAAATTACACAGATTAAAAAGAATAAGGGAGACGGCATGGAATCAGGATCCATTTTAGGAAAAATTAAGGCATTGATAAAATTGATGATTTTTAGGAGCCTCTGGTAGGCAGAATAATGGTCCCCCAGAGATATCCATGTCCTAATCCCAAGAACCTGTGAATATGTTACATTACCTGGAAAAAGAGACTTTGCCAATGTAATTGGGTTAAGGATCTTGATGGGTTGTTTACCCTAGATTATTTGGGTGGGCGGATCCAAACTAGAATTCTTAAAAGTAGGAGAGGGAGGCAGGAGGAGAGCCCGAACGCCAAGTAAGAAAGACTCCACCTACCATTGCTTGCTTTAATGGAAGAAGGGGCCACAAGCCAAAGACTGTGGCCAGCCGTAACAGATTTTCCCTAGAGTCTGCAGAAAGGAACAAAGCCCTGACAACACCTTGAGACAGTGAGACCCATGTCAGACCTCTAACTTACACAACAGTAAGATAACAATTTGTGTTGTCTTAAGCCACTAAGTTTGTAGTAATTTGTTACAGCAGCAAGAGGAAACTCATACGGGGACTTTATCTTTTTCTTCCCCACTTTCCCTCTTGTTCCCTGAGACCACACGCAAGAAAGAAAACTTTTTTTTTTTTGCGGTACGCGGGCCTCTCACTCTTGTGGCCTCTCCCGTTGTGGAGCACAGGCTCCGGACGCGCAGGCTCAGCGGCCATGGCTCACGGGCCCAGCCGCTCCGCGGCATGTGGGATCTTCCCAGACCGGGGCACGAACCCGTGTCCCCTGCATCGGCAGGCGGACTCTCAACCACTGCGCCACCAGGGAAGCCCCAGAAAGAAAACATTTTAAAAAATGTTATTTATGTTCTCTGGCTGAATAATCTGGCTGAACCATTTGTACCCTCTAGTAAAGACATGACAAATAGTTGACATTTTGAGAGCCAATCTTGATAGCCTGAAAGTGGCTGCCAATCATCTGATGTGGAAGAGGATTCTGAGCCAGTGCAAGTCAAAGGGAAAGGGACATGACTGACTAGTGGTGTCTGCACGTGGAGCTTGTGCTTTCCACTTCTATTCTGGCCTTGCCGTTCACCCTCTTTTCCAATCCTTTCATTTCCTTTGTTGTTTTCCACAGGGCCCCCAGTAATGACTCACAAGCAAAGCTCTACCTGGGCAAATTCAAGCCCCAGGAATGTTGGGTACCTGCTAGAGATACTCAGTGATGGTTGGCAGGTCACTATATTGACCTCAAAAAATCAGGCCTACAGTGGGTGTTGTCAGTGCCTCTCCATACCTTCCAGACTCATCTGTGAGCAGGGAGTGCTCTTCAGGTTTCCAGCTGCTAGAATCTGCGTCTCTGTGTGTGGTATGATGATATAATAAGAAGTATATATTTGGTCCTTGTCCCCAGTTCCTTCCACGAGAGCTTCTAAAACCTTGGAATTTCCTGAGTGATAGGGGTGAGAGGAATGTCTTATAATAAGCCCCTTTCATTCACACCTGTTTGTGCTAATGAGGTGATTCTTGGTGAGCCCTTAGAGAGCTTAGGATTGGGGCTGGTTGCCAGAGGAAACAACCATGTGATTAGAGGGTTGGAACTTCCAGAAATAGCTCCTCCCTCCCAACCCCCTTCCCCTCCCCTCTCCCCTCTACCCCTGTCCTGGTCTCCAGGGAGGGAGAGGGGCTGGGGATTGAGCTCAATCACCAATGGTCAGTAATTCACTCATTGGCTACATAATGACACCTGCACAAAATCCCTAAATGCTAGGGTTCGGGGAGCTTCTGGGTTGGTGAACACATGTGCCTCCAACTCCATGGGGATAGGAGCTCTGGCACTTGGGACCCTTTTGGACCTCTCCTTATGTACCATTTCCTCTGGCTGTTCATTTGATCCCTTTACAATGAACTGGAAATAGTAAGTAAAGCAGTGTCTGTGAGCCATTATAACAGATTATCACACCTGAGGAAGGGGTTGTGGGGACCATCCAACTTGTAATCAGTCACACAGAGGTGTGGATAACCTGGGCACCCACTACTTGTGACTGGCTCCTGAGGTAGAGGGGCGATCTGCACATTTAACCTGTGGGGTCTGTGCTAACTCTGGGGAGTTGATATCAGAATTGAATTAAATTGTAGGACACCCAGTTGGTGTCTACAGAGAAGTGGAGAACTGCTTGGTGTGGAAAACTCACACATTTGGTGTCAGAAGTGTAATGAGTAGAAACAGATCATAGTACTGTGCCTGAGGATTCTTGTCCCTCCCAACAGCCAAATCCACACTGCCCTTTAGTGCTTGGGAATCAACAACCTCCCTGCCCCCAGCAGCTCACAGTGGAAAATAACCGTTGCAGAAGGTGGACTCGCAGAGGTTGGTGCATCAATACCCCAGCTCCTTCAGCCTGGGTTGGATAATTCTGAGGCTTGCACTGTGCCCAGAGTTTCCCTGCAGGATTAAGCTTCATCCTCTCCTCACTGCCCGTGACTATGCATTTGGGTTTTCTGTTTCTCTGCTCCTGCTTTCTAAGCAGGCCATACATTTTCAAATATTCAGTACTTAAAAAGAAGAAATACACTTCCATAATAAAAAGCCACGCAGTGCTAAAGGGTATGGAACGAAGAGTAAGTATCCTAGTTCTACCCTTGACTTCAAATCCTCCATTATCTTCTCCAGAGACAACCATAATTTTGTGATTTTGTTTACCTTTTAGGATTATTGTGCATGTAATTAAGCCTATAGACATATAAGAGGTAGCATTATCAAACTACTGTTCTATCTTCTACTTAAAAGCGCAGCTTAACCCTCACCCCCCTTTATTTATTTATTTATTTTTTTTGCGGTACGCGGGCCTCTCACCGTTGTGGCCTCTCCCGTTGCGGAGCACAGGCTCCGGACGCGCAGGCTCAGCGGCCATGGCTCACGGGCCCAGCCGCTCCGCGGCATGTGGGATCTTCCCGGACCGGGGCACGAACCCATGTCCCCTGCATCAGCAGGCGGACTCTCAACCACTGTGCCACCAGGGAAGCCCACCCCCCTTTTTTTAAAACACAGGATTGCTTACTTCTTGGCATCCTTTTAGCACAGCTTTGTGCTTTTTCACCAAATCCGTGCTGATCTGAGCAGGTGATGTAATTTGGTAGGCACAATTCATAATCAAAATGATAACATGGACGATGGGGACGGCAATACTGTGGGTTTTTCCTCACAGCACAAACTCTTTACGCACATTCATTTATTCTGACTGGGTCTTCAGGAGTCTCACTACTTAATGTAAACTCTGCCTAGTTCATCTCACAGTTAGAGCTATTCGTTTGCTTTATGGGTGAGAATGCTTTAGTAGAGAAGGGGATCCTTTAAAAATGAGTACAAACCACAGTGCATTTGAGTCAGACTTCAGAAGAGCATGTGTCTAAAGGAAGCCCACTGTGACCTGGAGAAAAGGAGATTGTGGCCTTTTAAATGGGGGAGGACACTGCAGAAACCTTAGAGGTCCCTGTGGCTCGGATAACAAAACCCTCATTCCCAGGGCCATTTTCTGGTGGTTTCCTCTCAGGGGTTCCTTAAATGTTCTTTCATCTACTATAAATCGGCCCTTTTACAATGTCTATGTTAAGGGAACAAAATTTCCTCTAGAAGAGATGATGTGAGGGGATTCCTTATTGGCTGGAATACGGAAGACCCTTATGTTTCATGCTCCAGTTTGATTTTCAAGTTGTTCCAGATGCCTTTCTGCAGCAACACTCTTTTAAATTAATTGTCGCAGACAGTGGACTCCGCTCACACATTTTTTTTTTTTTTTTTGCATCCAGGGTGTGTAAGCTGTAGTAGATAACTTTTCATGATAGAGATGACCAGCAACAGGTAGAACCTGGAAGTTTTGTGTCAGCTGAGCTCCTAGCTTCTGCTTCTCCTCCTAAACATATGGTCTTGTATTTTGTATAATTGTCTCTAGAGTATCTTTGAATAGTTTTGTAGTTTTAAAATGGATGAGGGACAAATGATTATTTTTCTTTGTAGTGGGCTTTCCATAGAAACAAAGAACTTAGGGAGATTCTTTGAACGATTATAAAAGATAAAATGAGAACACTGAGAAGTTACAAATATAAAGAATTCAGGGTTTTTTCAAGACTAAATTAAAGTGTTGTGACTTTAATGTAGGAATATATAGGAGGTCATTGCTATAATTTCTCAGAAGGATGGGAATTTGGCTGGTTCAAATTTGCTTTGAGTACACACAGCAAGGTTCATCAAATAAACCCCTTTATTACTGCAACAGCCTATAAAGGGAGGTTATTTTAGGTAGGTAGGTTTTTCTCAGTTGGAGGGAAAGTCTCTGAAAATAATTTCATGGTCTATATCAGTGCTCTATCTAACTGGTCCAATTTTGCCCGCATGATGGGGGATAGCAGCTTTTAGAGTGTGCTTCATTGTACAATTACCGGCTATTTCAGGAAATTCCTTTCCAACTTCAGATAAGAGTTACTTTGTGCCCCGTAGCACTGGGACAACCCCCTTATAATTGTATTCAAGCTCGGGTGGTTCCGGCGCTGCTTTTAGTCATACACCATGGAGATTCATTAGACCTTCTTTTTCACTGAGCACTTGGCCACACGGAATGTTCATTTGGAAGTTTCAGTCAAAGGCCCATAGAGCCCCACAACCCTGCACAAAGTTGTCCTGTATTTGGTCAACTGACTGTTGAATAATTGGCACAGCTCTTGATGCCAACGTGAAAGAAGCAGTGCAATGCCCGACAGTTAGGAAAGATATGCTGGTCTTGCATGAATTCCACTGTGTTTGGAGTTGGTGGTACGTATGTATTTATTGAGGTGCAGGGAAAGTCCTTCCAGTATAGGGTAGTGGTTCAGAACTTAGACTTTGGAGCCAGATATAGTGTGTTGCACATTAGTGCATGACCTTGGAGAAGTTAAATACCCTCCCTCTTCGGTTGTAAAATCTCAATAATAGTACCTACCTCCCAGTGCTGTTATGAGTTGAAAAATGAGATCATAAAAGTACAGGGCTCTGAACAGAGCAAGCACTCAATAAATGGGAATTAATTCTGTACTGTCCATCACTTTGGTAGATGCTATTGGTGCCCCTGCTATATGCCCTTGTCCCTACCACTACAGCCTCTATCAGCCCAACTTTTCCTTGCTGCTTTTTTTTTTCCTTGCTGCTTTTCCTTGCCAGAGGGCTTTCTCTGGCCACTAAACCATTTCTGCTGTCCTCATACAGTTGGCTGGAGGAGGTGAAGAATGAATACGTCTGGAAATAGCCTTCAAGCAAGGATTGACGGGTGTATAAATACCCCAGCTCTCCTGCCTCTTGGTTGGAATAAACCTGACTCTGGAATTCCCCAGTGGGATTGAGTTACATTTATCTGAAGGGATGACTTTCATAATAATGGACTTTTATTGGCTACCTTCCCTTTCTTCCTACTGCACACCCCCACTTGCCACTGCCAAGTAAAGCACTTGCACTCAGATCCTTCCTCAGGTCACTTTTGGGGAAACATACATTAAGACAATCACCTTCAACATGAGGAAAGAATTTTCAGTTGGACTCAGTTATGAGTATACATATGGGTTCAGGTCTCAAAATTCCTACAAGGAATCTTCTTGCAAGTAAGATTTGAGACCTTTTAACCAACTGAGTCAAAAATGGTCTTTTTCTTTTTTATCTTTTTAAAAAAAATTTTTTGGCTGCTCTGCATGGCTTGTGGGATCTTAGTTCCCCAACCAGAGATTGAACCCAGGTCCTCAGCAGTGAAAGCGTAGAGTCCTAACCACTGGACCGCCAGGGAATTCCCAAATGTTTTTTATTCTTAATCCGCACAATTTATCCAAAGGAAAACTCTCTAGGAGCTGCTGCAATAAAAAGGCTAAAAAACTTTCAAACAGATTTGTTTCTTTTGCAGCAGTAACGCCTGATGTTCCATTTGCTGTTTTTTTTCACCTTTCAACAGAGGTTTCATTTTAGAAGGTTGTGCAAAGACATCAAAACTCTTTTTGAGTTTTGGTATCTTTTTTTTTGAGGCAAAAACAACACTAATACGTATAAACAGTGGATATTCAATCTTTGGACATTATTTTGAACTGGATGCCTTCTAGTTATTTTTGAAAAAAGAGGAAACATTTAATGAAAGTTTTGAAGCTGGCAGGGGCCTTTATTGCTAGTGGGTGGTGAGCATGTGGGCCTGAGCCCCGGCAATAAAAAGACGGGTAAGTCCTGCTCCTGCTACGGCTGAGGAAACAGCCATGTGAAAAACTAACTAAAATAGAGATGTGAGTTTGAAATATGTTTACGAAGTTTGTCTAACACTTTTCAAATTCTATAATATTTCATTAGCAACATCCTGATGAACTTTCCACCAAGTTATATGGAGTGTTCAAAGTAATATTTTAAAAATATTTTTGTTTTATTTCAATTTCAAAAAGTGTCCATGTTACGTGTTATGGTAAAGGGTAAAATGATGAAGTAGCTTTTTTTTTTTTTTTTTTTGCGGTACGCGGGCCTCTCACTGTTGTGGCCTCTCCCGTTGCGGAGCACAGGCTCCGGACGTGCAGGCTCAGCGGCCATGGCTCACGGGCCCAGCCGATCCGCAGCATGTGGAATCTGCCCGGACCGGGGCACGAACCCGTGTCCCCTACATCGGCAGGTGGACTCTCAACTACTGCGCCACCAGGGAAGCCCGATGAAGTAGCTTTTGACTAGACATTTCTAGCTGATTGCTTTTCTTAGTGGAGGTATGTCTAAGGAAAGGGACTCTGACATTTTTACATGAGTACAGTTTTAGTTTTTCAGTTCAACTTGTATAGTTACATCAGATGAATGAGCAACAAATAAACATTTTGTCAAGGATTATGTATACGCATATGTTGTTTAATCTTGTGTAATAACTAAGAGATGGGAGCAAAAACATGTAGTGCTTATGCTTTGGGAGATATTTTTTGGTTAATAATTCCAAAGCCGTCCAAATATACAAAATAGGTATTTCAGAGAAAAATGGATATACACACTCATTCATGCATTCATTACTTCAGCAGATATTTATTGAGTACCTACTATGTGCCCTGGCACAGATCTAGGAGCTGGGGATGTAATAGTGATCAAAACACATATATAGGACTTATGGTCCAGCAAACAGATATTACTTATTCAATTGCACAAGTGAATGTATAATTATACAGTGAAGAATGTATATAATTATAAAGTGAGATTGTGCTCTGAGGGGTAGCAGTGAGTTCCATGAACTCACCTAATAGTGGAATCTGACCTAAGCTGAGGAAGCAATGTTTCTGCTGTGATATGAGGGATAAGTGGGGTTACCTAGGCCAAATGCATTGGATTGGAGAGTGGGGAGTTGATGATAAGAATGTTCCGGGAGGAGAGAATAGCAAGTGCAAAGACCCTGGGGTGGGAAGGAGGCAGCCTACATGAGGATCTAAAGGAAGGTCTGAGCACAGATATCTCAGAAGACAGAGGGCCAGATGAGACTGGGGAGCCAGATTGAGGCCATGTCATGAAGGCTTTCTAGATCATTTAAGGAGATGTCTTTATCCTGCGAGCCATAGGTAGACGAAGAAGGGCATTATATAGAAGGGAATTGTGATCAGGTCTGTGTTTTGAAAAAACAAAAAAACTCAGATTGGCATCAAATCCACTGGGGGCAGGGCCAGAGGGAATAAGGGGAGGGATGGATAATTAGTAAGCTGTAGCAGAAGTCCAGTGGAGAGACGACAGTGCCTTGGAATAGAGTGGGGTGACGTGGAAAGAAAGTGACTAGATTCTAGAGGTATGTCGGATGTAAAGTTGACAGGGCTTGGGGATGGTGTAGCTATGGAAAGCAAGAGAGAGGGAGGGAGCAAGAGTCAAAGATGACTCTTAGTTTTCTGACTTGTGTCTCTGCATGGAAAGTCGTGTGTTCACCATGAGTTGGGGGGAGAATATAAGTTTGCTTTTCAACATAACAATTTTGAAGTGCCTTTGAGTCTTCTAAATGGAGAGGTTGAGCTGGCATTAGTATATAGATCTGGAGACCAAGATGGTCTTTTTTATTATTATATAATTTGTTCTTTCCAAGATTTTAAAAATTAGATGAAATATGCAGGGTTTAGGTTTGCAAGTGCACATGTGTGTTTCTCATCCCTTTACAGTATTCACTTTAGCTCATAAAAATTTTTGAAAATACGTATAATGGATTTTTCTCCCCACCATAGGAGATTAAGAAAATCTTCTTCTTATCTCCTATTAATTTGGAGATAATTGCATGAAGGTAAGTCTGAAACTTTGACATGTAACCTTAATTGGGAATTCTTCTGTAATTTCTGTTAAACTTGAAACATCAAGAGCTGGTGTTCGGTGCTGGCAATGAGAGCAGCGGAGATGTCCAACGAATTACCTCTTCTATGTGATTGGGTGCCCTCTGACCACTTCTTCTTATTCTGCATTTCTACCTGGACAATTTCTTCACTCCCATGAGTTAAATTACTCTTCATCTAACAGATGTTTATGGTGTGTACTATTCTAGATGCTGGATATACAGCAGTGAACAAAATACATAAAAACAGTAACAAAAAATTCATACCCTTATAATGCTTGAATGTGCTAATGATTCCCAAGCCCATGTTTAGCTCAGCCTTCTTTTCAGCGATTTAGACACACCTATATTTAATTATTCCTTGGGTCCCTCAAACTCAAGATATCTAAAACCAAACTCCTATGCTTTTGTTCTATACCTGCCCTCCTGAATTCCTTGTTTGTCCAACAGACCGTGCATCCATCCACCTACCCAACTGCCCAATCCAAAGAACTGGGAATCATACTTAATTTCTCCTTCTCTCTCACTCCTAAATCCTATCGGTAACCCAGTCTTCCTATTGCTTCTAAAATAGTTCTCACACCTGTCCCCTCATCTAATTGCCAAGTGGCCCTTCCTAATAAAGTTGGCTCTCATCATCTCTTGCCTGGACTGCTGTAAGAACCACCTTCCTAGTTTCCCCCAATCCTGTATTGTTTCCTTTAAATCCCTCCTCTATGCAGTTGCCAGAATGACTGATCTAAAAGCAAACCTGGCCATGTTCCTCTTTAATGACTGAAACTCATTAACATGCCATTGAAAGCCTTCTGTGATTGTCCTCTGCCCACCTCTCCAGTTCCTCTCCTCCCATCCTCTCCTTTCTCTCATATACAACAATACTGAGTCACCTGTAGTTCCCATTCCCCAAACATGGAGGGTCCTTCCCAGGACTCCTCAGCCAGCTACCCCTGCTCAACTTCTAAGTCTAGGCTCATGTGACATTTCTTCCATGAAACCATCCCTCATCCTCTAACCCCCTCCACAGGACTAGGTGATCTCCAGGGCATCGTGGGATAGTTCCTTTACATGTTGTCTTGAAACTTCCTGCTTAACATTGAAATTGCCTGTCTTCCTCACATTTTGAAAGTAGGAACTGTGTCTTGGTCTTGGGTGTAGCCTCAGTGCCTGCCACAATATCTGGCACATAGAAGGCCAACGATCAATATGTGTTGAACGGTGCTGCTGAATATGTCCTATTTAGAATACTTCTCTATCGAGGAAATTTCAAGAACGTGGTGTATGATTTTTCTTTTCTTAGAGGTACTAGGATAATGTTGTAGGAATCCTTTAATCTAAAGTATGTTTGAAATAGAAGGGGAAATATAACTTTCTGCAGAGAAAAGCTCTTTCCTGCAGAAAAAAAAGTGAGACTCACCATGAAAATTCTCAGTATACTGAGACTCACTCAATATACTGTAGTTTTTTCCTAAAAGAAATTGTCTTTTACAAGTGTCTCAAGTGTAATATAGCAAAAGATATACCAAGCAAGGGAGTCACTGATTATTTTAAATTCTAAAACCTTCAGCTTGCAGACAGGCTAACACTGTGTTGAATTTGGCATCCTCTCTTGACAATGCTATGTACACAATTGATTCTATCACCTAGTTCTTTCCTGTCTTCAACTTATTTTCCTACAACAAAGGATGGAAAATATTCACAACTCAGAACATATGTATATTTGGAATAGTTAGCTCTTTCTGCTTTTTTTTTTTTTTTGGTTCTTTGAAAAAATGTACTTTGATCTTCAGTGTACCACATGAAGGTCCTTTGAATGCAGTACCTAATGGGAAAAATAAATAAACCAAGAGCTGCTGTAACTTAAGATGTTCGCCTTGAGAACTATTGGTTTCTCTGTCAGTCTGTCAGCCCGCCTGTCTGTGTGAGTGAGATTCTCCATTTTGAATGCCAGTGTTTTGTGTAAGTACCTTAGAGGTTTTGTTTTAATGTCTAAACACTAGCTCCTCAGTGTTCTTGCCAACTGCTATAGAATTCTTTCATCACTTAGCAAGGGCAAATTTTCTTTTTTGTTTCTTATTCAGCTTGGCTTGCTAAACCTCTTAAACAGCTAAAGAAGACATCTCTACAGACCAAAAAGAATGATTTTGTCTCTTGATTGATTTTGTAAACAAACAAACAAAAAAACAACACAATTACAAATTGATTTGGTGAAGGTGGAAGCATTCAATGTATAGTGGATGCTGTAGTGTGCTGCCCAGGTTCCCCCTTCAGGATAGGGATACTTATTCTCTAATTTGCTGGGAACATTGGCTTTAACAACCCACAGCTAAGTCCCTCTTTGGGAGTTGACTTCAGCCCAAGAAAACTACCTGACACAAGGATGATGCTTCCTTGCTCTATTGCAGGAGGGGGCAATTTACAAAAGTCTGGCCTGCTAGCCTGAATTTGGGACAACTTTCTAGGGCCATGTCAGCTCCAGGACTCCGCACAGTCCAATTTCTCACTCTGCCTCACTCACTTGGGTGTTACTCCTATGAACACTACTGCATAAACCTCTTGCCCACATGTATCAGAGTCCTAGAAATCTTTCCCAGGAAATCCAACCTAAGACATAAGATATTCAACAATGAATCAGTTCAGGGAAAAAAGACTGGTGTGTTAGAGTTCTTCAGAGAAACAGAACCAACAGGAGACACATTTCCTAATATATATCATATAATGTACATCCATCCATATATATATATATATATATATATATATATATATTTACATGCAGTTGACACCTGAACAACATGCGAGTTAGGGGTGCCAACCCCCCCAAAAGTCAAAAATTTCTGTATGATTTTTGACTCTCCCAAAACTTAACTACTAATAACCTACCATTGACTAGAAGCCTTACAGCATAAAAAGTCAATTAATACATATTTTGTATCATAAATGTATATCTACATATATTTTATGACATACTTTTTAAATTTTTTTTGATATTTCTAGGCTGTGTGGTTCATCTGTGAGTGTTTTCAAATTGTTGCAAATCTCCAAAAAAATTTCCAATATATTTACGGAAAAAAATCCATGTATCAATAAAAGTGTGCCTGCACAGTTCAAACCTGTGTTATTCAAGGGTCAACTGTATATCTATATATCTCATCTGAATTACATATATGTAATAAACATTATCTATCTATCTATCTACCTATCTATCTATCAGTCATCTATCTATCATCTATGTATACTTCTTGCCTGGAGTAGGGGATGGATATGCAGGAACCAGGAAGACTGCTAGGTTGTACAGGGGACATAAAATGTTCTAAAATTTCTTTTGAAGAAATTTCAAAAGAAATCTCTTCAATCTCTTTTGGGGACATAAAATGTTCTAAAATTAGATTGTGATGATCTAATTCAGTGTAACTTTGAATCAGTTTAAGTGCCACGTCAAGTACAATTGCCTTTTTCAGCTTAGATTTTTGGAATGTTTGAACACAAACATGAACATGAACATTGCCTTGGAGACTGGTTGTTTTCTGCCTGGGAGACCATGGACTGAGAGAGTAGGCAGCCCTGTTGATTGGCTGAGAAGATGAGGGCTGAAAAGAGCACTGGACAAGAAAGAGTCGTCAGTTTTATGGTTGTTTATTCACAAAAGCACTTTACACTCTGAATTTTCTCCAGCTCCTTCACCTCTCTACGTAGGTACATAGAGCAGAGGTAGATACAGCCTTGCGGAGACAGCCACACAGCACAGTGAACAGCACACAGCCTGTTGTTATGTTAGGAACATGCTACCTTTACTTTGGTTCCCAGTATACTTCCAGCTCAAACATTTGAGCTGGCTGGTCTCCTTAGCTGTATCAGCATATTGGACTAATGTGTTTAGAGAGTAGTCTACTATAACAAAGGTTTATTGAGCACCTACTATGTGCCGGGTACTATTCTAGGTGCTGTGGATTTGTGGTGAGCAAGTTTGATAATGAATTTTAGATTCAACATTCACTCATCCAAAAACCATGCATTGAGCACCTACTGTTTTTCATGGCTAGTTCCAACTAATGATGAAAACTCAAAAATAAAATTGCAGCTATAGAGGAATCATGTTTCAGTGAATTGGGGAGTTAAATAAAGCCAGGTGGGCAATCCCAACTTCACCCCCTCCTAGTTCTGTGACTTTGGAAAAAAAATATTTAAGCCAAGGAACCTCAGTTTTCTCAGCTGTAGAAGTGGTAGAGAGAGTGCGGAAACTACCTATGTCATTATATCCTGTAAAATTTATTGAGATAATATATCTCATTGAACATGCAGCTCAATGTCTAGCCCTTAGTATCTAAAAATAAATATTAGTTGTCTTTTAATTTTTAGTTCACTCCCATGGATTTAAATTATGGTTTATGTAGAAAGCCATTTGAATAACCCTGTAATTCATCTTCCTCATTTATAGGTGAAAAAATTGGGGCCTACATATCTTACCCAAGGTTGCATAACTAGTTAATGTGAAATCAGCACTGAATGCCAGCAATCTCAATTCTCGGTTCAATGCTTTTATACCACATCACAGTAATTTAAGAGATTTGTTTGTTCTCTCTTTTACTTGCATTCTCCGTAGGGTTTAGTGTTATCTTTAAACCTGGAGATTGCACTGTGGAGTCTCAGAATGGTTTTAAAAATGTCACTCACAAGAGAATGATACAGATGAGATGAGATTGGCCATGTGTTGGTAATTCTTTTTTTTTTGGCGGTACGCGGGCCTCTCACTGTTGTGGCCTCTCCTGTTGTGGAGCACAGGCTCCGGATGCGCAGGCTCAGCGGCCATGGCTCACGGGCCCAGCTGCTCCACGGCATGTGGGATCTTCCCGGACCGGGGCACGAACCCGTGTCCCCTGCATCGGCAGGCGGACTCCCAACCACTGCGCCACCAGGGAAGCCCTGTGTTGGTAATTCTTGAAGCTAATGGATGGATTCATTGGGATTTATTACACTACTCCTTCCACCTTTGTGTATGTTTGAAATTTCCCATAATAAAAAAGTTAAAAAAAATGTCACCCAAATCTTATGCCAATACCAATTCCGGAAAACCCCTACTTCTACCACTTCTCTATCTCAAGATGGTTTCATTTATTCTTCATTTTCAGTCTTCAGTAGATTCTCAATCCCTGACAGATTATTTATCCCATTCACAAAGGAGCTCGGTTTTTCAGTTGAGGTTTGGCGTTTAGAATGTCTAAACAAGATGGCGTGGCCAATTTCTAATAGACAACCTCCTTGGCCACACTCAGTGGGTCACCCAGGAGCAGAGGGAGCTGGGTGTTGCTTGTTGTACTTGCTTCTCGTGGGGGCACAGAGGCCATGCTCCAGACTGTGCCACGTTTGAGCAGCTCTCTGAGGAACCAGGGCACATCTGTAATGCTGAACACAGAACTGGTCACCTGCTAGAGTAGGGGAAGAGAATTTAAAAAGAGCACTTAACTTAGTATCTCAAGATATTGACATAACACTTTAGGTAGGTAATAAAACTCTGAGGCCTAGGGATGAGTAACTATTGTAACACAGAAAGCGCTGTTGAGTTAGTGCCTTCTTCCTTTCAAAAAACAAGAAGAGAATGAGAGTTTCTCTCACTGCAGCTGTGTTCAGGCCCCAGAGGAGTGAGTGCTCAGAGTAGAGAGATAAAGTAGAGGACCATGGTCCCTGGCCATGCATGGAGTGGTGATTTTTTAAATACCTTTAGCAGACATTTGGAGAGTGCTTTGAGAGGACACAAGTCTCCTTAGATATGCACATCAAATGGACCCATGACAAGCTGCTTAAATTGTTAAGGAGTTGTAATGCTTTTTTATTGAAGTATAGTTGATTTACAATGTTGTGTTAGTTTTTGGTGTACAGCAAAGTGATTCAGGTATATATATATCTGAAAATGAATATATATATATTCTTTTTCATATTCTTTTCCTTTATAGGTTATTACAAGATATTGAATATAGTTCCCTGTGCTATACAGTAATACCTTGTTGTTCATCTATTTTAAATATAGTGGTGTGTATCTGTTAATCCCTCCTAATTTATCCCCCCTTTCCCCTTTGGTAACCATAAGTTTGTTTTCTATGTCTGTGAGTCTATTTCTGTTTTGTACATAAGTTCACTTGTATCATTTTTTTTAGATTCCATATATAAGTGATATCATATGATATTTTTCTTTGTCTGACTTACTTCACTTAGCATGATAATCTCTGGGTCCATCTATATTGCTGCAAATGGCATAATTTTCATTCTTTTTTATGACTAATATTCCACTGTATATATGTATGTGTATATATATATATATACCACATCTTATTTATCCATTCATCTGTCAATGGACATTTACTGCTTCCATGTCTTAACTATTGGAAGTAGTGATGCTGTGAACATTGGGGTGCACGTAGATTTTCAAATTAGAGTTTTCATGTTTTTCAGATATATGCCCTAGAGTAGGATTTCTGGATCACATGGTAGTTTTTTTTTAGTTTTGTAAGGAACCTCCATACTGTTCTCCAGAGTGGTTGTACCAATTTACATTCCCACTGACAGTGTAGGAGGGTTCCCTTTTCTCCACACCCTCTCCAGCATTTATATGTAGACCTTTTGATGATGGCCATTCTGACTGGTGTGAGGCGGTACCTCATTGCAGTTTTGATTTGCATTTCTCTAATAATTAGCGATGTTGAGCATCTTTTCATGTGCCTGTTGGTGATCTGTATAAGACCTTGTAATAATTTGAACAATTAGTTACGCCTGAGTCCTGAGTATAGCGTGGCCACTCAAGTTGTGCAGAAGCAGGTGGAAAGCAAAGTCAGAACAGTGTGTATTCATGGAGGGTCTCAGAACTGGCCTGGCAGCAGTAACAAAGCTAAGATAAGCACGTGAAGGAGGTATACTTAACTAACTAGCGCAATAAAAGGACACCTTGGCTGTTATCTCTGAGCCCAGGCCCACACCTCCAGGAGAGATGTGAATTTACTTGTCCAATGTGAGCATCAGAGCCTGAAGGAGAACCCAGGTCTCTGACTTCTCCACTCAGCACTCTTTCAGCTACCAGTGTTCCTCCACCTTCGCTGCACATTAGAATCCCCTGGGGATCTTTAAAAAATACTAATGCCCTGGTACCAACCCAAACCCATTAGATCAAAATCTCTGAGGTAGGGGCTTGGGTGTTAATAGTTTTAAAAAAGTTCTCAGGTGATTCTAACGTGCAGCCAAGGTCCCAAACTGCTGTGCTGTACTTTGCTGTTGCCTCCCCTCTGCCAGCTACAGCCTTGATCCGCTGGTCATGTCACATCTGCTCCCACTGCTTCATCAGCCCCGATCTAGCTGCTTGCTTTCTGGCCTGGTGGCCCTTCCTGTTTCGGAATGGCTGCATCCTTGCTTCTCCCCAGAGGTGGAGGCTTAACACTCACCATTTATTGTGGGCTGTTTACTGTCTCCAGAAGTTCTCCTTGGGTGGTGAGAATGGTGGCTCCCCAAAAGCTATGTTGTGTCCTGGAATATGACCTTATTTGTAAAGACAGTCTTTGCAAATGTAATTAAGTAAAGGTTCTTCAGAGGAGATCATCCTGGATTTAGGGTGGGCCCTAAATCCATTGACAAGTGATCCTTATGAGAGATACACAGAGAGAAAGAGGAGAATGCCACATGAGGACAGAGGCAGAGACTGGAACCACAAAGCAAGGGATGTCCAGAGCTACCAGAAGGTGGAAGAGGCAAGGCAGGATTCTCCCCATGAGCCTTTGGAGATATCCTACTGCTACCTTGATTTCAGACCTCCAGGCTCCAGAACTGTGAGAGAATATATCTCTTCTGCCTTAATCCACCCAGTTTGTGGCAATTTGCTACGGCAGCTTGAGGAGACGAACAGAGATACCATCTCAGTACCCTGCTTTTTGCTTGGTTGTATCTGTAGCAGACAACCATCCAATTTAACATGTTTCCGCTGGACTTGCTTACTGAACTCAACAAGTTTTGCCTTATCTGATTATTACATCTAGAAAGTTTTGAGGTATCTACTAGGGCAACACACCCCTCTTCCTGTCTCCCTTCCAGCCTTCTCCTCTCTATCCAGACTCTACAGCACCCATCAGAAGCCATCTCACAGGGGTCACATCCTAGCCTCTTCTTTTACAGGTTTTAATTTTTTCATATCATGCTTCTTTTAAAGTGAACAAGATTTGCATCTGGTTACTGTACACGGTTGAAACCATTTAGACAAATAAGTTCTGCCTTCACCTGCTACTTTCCTCCATGCAACGTCCCATATGCACCTACGGTAACCACTGCTAACCAAGAACAGTCTGGTGAATATCCCCCAATCCTTCTTTCCAGGCGATAACTGACTCAGACAGGAAATATAAGCTATGATGCAGTTGGAAACAGTACTGCACTTGTTGAAGCAGGCAGGGGTGGGGTGCTTAGAGCCCACCGACTACTCCTCCTAGGATCTCTCTGAACAACCCACATCGAAAACCACTATCTCAGCCCTCTTGGTGTCTGGCCTGGGGGCCAAGGTGGGGACCAGGGTAAAGCGATCGTGGCACATTTAAGGAGGCACTCACGCTCAGGGCTATGCACACCTTAAGAAATCTGCTGTTTGGGTGGTGAAGACCCCCATCCATGGCGGAGGAGGGGACCTGTCTCTCTCTACGTGTGGCTTCTAGGTGTTTCCAAAGGAGGAAGAAGCTGCAGCACTTATTTCTGGCTTTGTACGTCAGTAAGTCAGATCAAGTCTGACTTGAAACCCTCTGCTGTCTTTCTATCTCATCTAAGGTGAAAGCCAATGTCCTTGCTGGTCTCACACGGTCTGCTCTCCACCCTGTCCCAGGGGCTCTTCCTCTCTGATCCAGCTCCCCATGGGTATTCCCGGCACTCACCCCACCCCAGTCACACGGGCCTCCTTCCTTTTCCTTAAACACACCAAGCGTGGTCTATCTCAGGCCCTTTGCAAGCTTGCCATCCTCTCTGCCCGCAACGCTCCTCCGCCAGGGATCCAGGAGGTTCACTTGCTTACTTCTTCCGGATCTCTGCTCAGAGGCTACCTAACCAGAAAGGACTTCCCTGACTGTTCTACACCACCAACACCCCCAGCCAACCCCACCATTCACTGTGCACTTTGTGCTGCTTCCTCTTCCTCTGATTATCTCCTGACTCTGCAGTCACAGAGAGACTACGACAGGTTTTTGTGAGAAAAGGTACAAAAACAAGCTAGATGCTTTCTCCCACTGACTTCACTGTGGGATGCCTGCTGAGCGCAGGGTCCACTGTGTTGGGTTTTGCTCCTGTAGGAAGAGCCCCACAGACATGCCTTTTGGAAGTTGGACACAGGGAAGCTGCACATCCCTGAAAGCACTGGCCTGTGTCTTTGTGAACTTTCTATTCCAAGGTGCTAATTGAGTATCTGCAGGGCTGCCTTTTTCTCTTTGGCTTCCAGGACGTTGGGGGCCAAACTCGAGACTGAACTATAACAACTTTGTGAGACTTGAATGTCTTTCTTTCTGGTTGGGATTTTCCAGACTTATTTACATTTCCCCACCCCAGATTGTTCCTGTTACGCTGTGTTATATGCTATAGTTTGTTCCTTTTTTGTAATCCAGGGATGAGGTGGGAGAGAAACAAGCTAATTATTGGGGGCACAGATGAATCCACAGGCATGGTGAAAGCGAGACTCCTGGATTGACCGCACCACTGGCATGAGCGGGTGGGACTCTGGCCCGGCAGGCACTGTTGGAAATTTAATACTGCCTTGGACAGAGAGGAAAAAGATGGGTGGAGACAAGAAGCACAGTCAAATCCTGAGGTCAAGTTTTTGCTCATATAGTTGTTACTTGTAGTATAATATGAAGAATATGTACCCGTAAGTTTATAGAATTTCTGAGCTGAGAGAAATTGTTGGTAAATCCAAATATTTTCTTGTAGAAATGAGGAAACTGAAAACCAAGCAATTTGCTTAAGGCCCAAAACTATTTATTGGCAGAGACGAGATGAGAATCCTTTTCTCTCTCCTCCTGGCCCAAAGCTTTTTCCACAATACCACCCACAAAGTTGCAGTTCTTCCCATTTTGTGTATTAAGAATTTTTCATTTGAGATCCTTGGAAAATGTGTTAAGAGGTTATGCCTGCATACATGTAATTCTTTTTCCTCCACAGACTTTCCAAATTCAATAAAGAAATGGAAGGGAAGTGCCCCCTGATCGTTTTCCTCAAAGCCAGCAATGCTCTGATTTTCCCTGATTTTAACGCTCCAGCTCAAAAACACACTCGTTCCCTTGGGCTGTGGACAGAGAGTGAAGGTTAAAACACGGGATAGAGGAAACGACAGGGTTTGGGCAGCTTGGGACTGGAGGTGGGCTGTGGGTGAATTCCAGGTGGCAGGTGGGATCGGCAGAGTAGGGGGTTTTCAGGGAAAGCTGCCTGCTGGGCCCAGGAGAAGAAAGATGGGGATTCCAGATGTGCCCCAAACACGTCTAGTTTCGGTCAACATTGGAGGAATCCTCAGCGTAGGTTCTCAAAAATGCATAGAATCTGAGGGGGAGAGCAGGCTGAAAAGAGAGAAAGGGAAGCCCTTGCTGCCTGCAGAATCCCAGGTCTCCAGGAGAGTTTGAACACAACAAAACGCAGCACAGGCTTCTTTGGCGGGTAGCCTTAGGGGTTAGGACCTAACTTTGAGAGGAAAATTGTCCTGATGAATGGGTATATTTGTCTAGCTCCGGCTAAGTGGTTTTCAAGGATGACTTCAGCCTAGCGCCCTGCAAAGCTGAGCTGCAGCCACCTGGTGTCACAGCTGCTTTGTTTTACCAGTTAGTCAAGCACAGAGCCCTGGGGGAGGGTCGGGGTGGGGACACCTGGGAGAAGCTTAGGACCTGGGAGCTGCCGCTGCCTGGAGAGACAGCTCTGCCAAGCTTATCATCAAAAAGGCAAGGACATATTGGGCCTGCTCATTCCACCCTCTTGCATCGCTCGGGTGTGTCTCCCTAGAAAACCAGAGCCTTTTCAGGCCCCACTTGTACTGGACACGAGCTCTTGCAGATTTAATTCCCCATGTCAGCATGGGGCCTTGTTTTCTGTATTGCACGTTGCAAAATGATGGCCTTTATGATGACAAGTAACCAGCAATGATCCCAACAATGATCGTATAGCTACTCTTTTAAAAGCTAAGAAAAGTGATCAAAGGTAGGTAAGAAACTTTGCAATGGTCAATCTTCTCATGAGACACAGCTGTGACCTTAGACAGAAATGCAATTCTGAACTTCACCCTCAGTTTGTTTTGAAGGTTACCTAAACTGTTTCTGGTTTTGAGCTGTCTTTGTATCTCTCTTCCTTATGATGGTACCATGCCCACTCAAAAGAGGACTTGAGGGAATGAACCTGAAGACCCTCAGCTGATCAAGCCAGAGCACTAAACTGGGAATCAGGGTAAGCTTCCTGACCATCCCTTAAATCTCTTTCCAGCTATGAGGTCATTTCCCCAAGCCTGGCCTGAGGACCACATATGTTAGAATCTCTCAAGCTCTTTATTAAGCGTAGATTCCTGAGCCTGAGTCACGCTCATTGGATCAGACTATCTTGGATGTGGGACCAAGAACCTGTATTTTCAACACCTAATTCTTACGCATATTTAGTTTTTTTAAAAATTAATTAATTAATTTATTTTTGGCTGCGTTGGGTCTTCGCTTCTGTGCGAGGGCTTTCTCTAGTTGTGGCAAGTGGGGGCCACTCTTCATCGCGGTGCACGGGCCTCTCACTATCGCGGCCTCTCTTGTTGCGGAGCACAGGCTCCAGACGTGCAGGCTCAGTAGTTGTGGCGCACGGGCCTAGTTGCTCCACGGCATGTGGGAGCTTCCCATACCAGGGCTCGAACCTGTGTCCCCTGCATTGGCAGGCAGATTCTCAACCACTGCGCCACAAGGGAAGCCTGCATATTTAGTTTTTTAAAAAACAGTTCGATATTTGCCTGCAAGTGGACACTTACGTAGCTATCACCCTTGTCAAGAAATAGAACTTTATCAGCAATACAGAGACCCCCTTATGTCTCTTCCTTTCCCCAAAGGTAACTATTATCCTGATTTTATGGCAATCACTTTTCTGCTGTCCCTTTGCATTTACATTTAAGAATACATTGGTTTTGTCTGGTTTTTCAAGTTCTATATAAGTGAAATCATAGAGTATATAGCTTTGGCCTCTGCTTTTCTTTTCTTTTTTTTCTTTTCCTTCTCACCATTATGTTTGTGAAATTCATCCTGTGGCTGTAGTTGTGTTCTACTGTATGACTAAACCACAATTTACTTATTTAGTCTACTGTCGGTGGACACTGGGTGGTTTCCAGTTTGGGACTGTTATGAATAATGCAGCTCTGAACATTCTTGCACACGTTTCTGTTGGTTATACAGTAAGAGTGGGATTACTGGGTATGCTTATCTTCAACGGTAGTAGGTAATGCAAGCTGTTTTGCAAACTGTTGACTGCAGGTCCAATTTTAAGAACCTTTATCTATACTTTTTTGCAGACTGGTAGGTGGAAACAACCACGGAGTGAGCTTTATGTGTAATTAATTGTCCTTTCCTTTTCCCCAATTTATGGAGGTAATGGCTAGATCTGTTTTCAACTGGAGTTTTGTTGATAAGTTGGATTTCTCTTTTGCTGATTACTGCTAAATCCTCCTGAATTTATATCCTAAGTGATTTCTTGATCTGTCCAGAAATTAAAACAGATATGCGTGAGAACCTGCTATGTGTCAGGCACCGTGCTAGGCTCTAGAAACACAATGGTGAACAAGACAGGGAAGATCTTGGCCTTGGAGAAGCTTAAAGTCTAGTGAGGGAGAGACATAAATGAGAAAAGACACATGTAAATATATAATTATAGATTGTGAGATGTTCCATAGAAAAAGAACAGGGTGCTGGGGGAGAAGGAGGGGCTGTGGGGAGGGGTGGTACCACCTAGATATGAAGGTTCAGGGAGGGAGTGGGAGAGAGCTTAGCTTGAAAAGTGACAGCTCAGACCTGGGTGAATCTGTGAAGAGTCAGTGGAGGATGTTCCAGGCAGATAAGCCATTCTCTTGTGTGGGCTCTTACAGAGAGAGGAGCTTGGTGCGCTGAAGAACTGGAAGGATTATGATGGATTTATGGCAGAGGAGGGTAGGCGGAGTGAGCCTGGCGAGGAAGGCAGGACCCAGGTGTGGGTGTGGAGGCGTGGGTGTGGTCTGCTGAGTGGTGCAAAAGGATGGCTCTGGCTACTGTGAGGAGAATGGGTTATAGGAGGCCAGGTGAGGGAGCAGGGAGGCCAGTTAGGATGATGATGTTAGGCCAGATGACGTTTAGCTGGACTAGGACGCTGCCAGGAGACTTGGAAGATGTGGATGAATTCAAGAAACATGCTAGAGCTGGAACTAAGAAGTCTGGTGAGGAGAGAGGGAGGGACAAGCAAGAAGAATGACTCCCAGGTCTGGCCTGTGAAACTGGGTGAGAGGAGTTTACCATGATGGGGGAATCTCTTCTATGGACATCAGATTCCTTTTATAGCACTTAAGACCTGCCCACATCCTCCTGTAGTTCCAGTGTCTTTCTACACTCAATGCCAAAATGAAAGAAGTCTCCTAGCTTTTGTTAACGAACTTCAAAACAAAACCAAACAAAACAACTTTTATTGGTATTTATTTTGTGCTGAATTTATTCTGGCCTTAAGTTTTTGTGTCTTCTGGGATATCTTTTTCTTCTGGGCAACTTCCTCCTCTGGTTTAGGAACAATCTGCTCTTTTTTAGTAAGGATCATCTCAGTGTGGCAGTAGGAGCTCACATAGATCTGTAACTTCAGTGGTGCATCTTGGGGCCTTTGTTCACCTGGATGTCCTCAACGACCAGAGAATCTACATCTAAACCCTTAAGTTCAGCATTACTCTCTGCATTTTTAAGCATGTGCAGCAAAAATTCAGCACTGTTTTTGGGCCACTGACCCTACATCTAGCTCCACTCTTGGGCCTGGCACACCCACCAACTCTGCCATTGTAAGGATGGAATGGTACACATTGATTCCGTAAAACCACACCTTTTCAGATATACATAACCTTGATGGCTCTGGGCAGTTTCCTGGGTGTCCTTAAAGTGAACACAACAATTTGAATCTCTTGATTTACATGATTTTGTGGAGTTTTCCGAGTCAAGCGAATAGCAAACTATTTTCAGAGACTGCCACTTACAGGAAGAGCTTAACAGTCTTTCTTCTACCCTCTTCCACCATTATCACTTATTTATTAAGTGTTTATTTGTATGCTTATGGTGTCCAAAGCTTCTGGGCCATAGTTTTAAGGTGTGGATTAGTGAATGAGTTCTTTTTATTACATAAACCTACAGACCCAAGTCAACCTCCAGATTCTAAATATGGGTAGGCTGCCCTGATAGGGAAAATAGCAGATCTAAACATGATTCTCAGAAAAAGTGCACTTGCTTAAAAATTATCTTTTGAGGAGTACAGTTATGAAACATTGAAATATGATGTTAAAACCCAATAAAAATTTCTAAATTCAGAAATGTAAAAGAAGTGACAGAAAAAAAGAACTTACTTCAAACTCTTCTTTTCAATAATGAGTTGGACTAACAACACTTTCTTTTCAAATTTCTTTTTCTTAAAAGAATTTTAACTACATTAAGGCCATTTGAAGTGGGCTTCCTGTATAAAATACAAGATATAATCAATTTCTTTGAGATCTGTACCTTTGAACATAAACATAGCAGAAGTGTTTTTGGTTTAGAGTTTGTGAGGAAATTCCTAACTTTTCAGATTTGTTCATCTAGTGTATGTGTGTGTGTATATATATATATATATATATATATATATATATATATATATATATATTTTTTTTTTTTGCAGTACGCAGGCCTCTCACTCTTGTGGCCTCTCCTGTTGTGGAGCACAGGCTCCGGACGTGCAGGCTTAGCAGCCATGGCTCACGGGCCCAGCCGCTCCACGGCATGTGGGATCTTCCCAGGCCGGGAGCACGAACCCGCGTCCCCTGCATCGGCAGGCGGACTCTCAACCACTGCGCCACCAGGGAAGCCCCTCTAGTATATTTTTAAAATTAGGTTTTGGTCTCTTGGCTGGTCCTTCAGAATCCGTTTCCATTCCCTGGAGTCTGATTGGGAGCACTGGAGAAGAGATAAGGAAGTGAACTGAACTGACCACGCGGCCATCCAGCTGCCACTCCATCGCCTGGAAACAGAGAAGAGGCCAGGCTTTCTCAACCATAAGAGTCCAGCTAGTGAAGCATTTAGTACAGAATTTCCACGAGTACCAGGGAACTAAGCTTGGATGTTACATAGTCAGGAATAAGCAACCAAAAGAAAACCAACCACGCAATGAAATTGTTTTTTTAGCAGAAACCTCACTGTCCTCACTGCCAACTCTCCAGATCATATGCTGCTGGGACCACAGAGAGAAACGTGGCCAAGGCTGTCATAGAACAAAAGCATTCCAACAAGTGCTTGCCAGGAGATCCCACTTCCCCTCACTATGCCACCTCCCATTGCTCACTGCTGCTTTCCAAGTCTCTCATGGATGCATCTACCTGGCACAGTCTAGAACACTTGCCCACTCCCTTGAGAATGTAGTTCCAACTGAGTCTAATAATTGGTTTTTAGGGGAGTCTGGGAAGGATGGTCTTTCCCTTTTCAGCCTCTACAGAGCAGGGACACATTCTAGACAGTGTTGGAAATGATGTTGAAATATTTTGCAGTATCTGCCACAGATAATTAACAAAATCACCAAAAGAAATGATCACCCCAAATCACTGGTCTCCTCCTCCCAGCACTAATTCCGTTCAGAAGAAACAATTACCTAGGTCTTGCCTACATTTCCCAAACATTGTCATTTCAGGCACTTCCTCTTTCAGAACTGGTTCAACATTACTGTGCACAGAGCACCCAACTAATCATCCGTCTAAAGCCAGTAGACTTCAGGACCCTCCTTTCCCGTGGAAGGCCCTTGGGCACCAAAGAGTCAAGCCGTCACTTTCAGTCAGTGGCCTTGCTCTTCCCTGATTTCTGTTAGGTTTTTTGATTCAGGTCAACTGATGGATTAGAGGGCAGTTCTTATTTTTAAGAGTGTACTACAAGAAGCATAAAACATGAATAATGGTGACACTGTTTGCTTTCTTGTTTCACGGGATAGTGGTGGGGACAAAAGTGACTTAAAAAATTTTGGGGGGATTTTCTGTTTCCATTGCCATATGTAAGGAGATTAGCAGTCACCACTTTGTCCTAATAACAGGTAAAAAGTTGAACAGACTGAAAAATCAACAACTCTTCTAGGATCTGTAAAAGAAGTGAAGACACAGAGAAAACGGCTACCCTCAAGATTGAAGAGACAGGTGAACACAGGGAGCCGTGGCTCAAGGGAGCGGAGATCCACAAGTAGAGACCACTGTGGGAAACAGGGAGGCAGGAAAACTGGAATGGTAATTGATGCATTGATGGAGGTTCAGTGTAGATGACTCCGAGAGTTAAAAACTCCAGAGGGACCCAGCCATAGGAGTGCCCCCTACATAGCAGGCTCTAGCCATCATGTCCTATCTAATGGCGGGTGGGGGAGAAAAAAACTGAGGAACGTGTGTGAAGTTCATAGTCTAGATGCACAGGCTCATTAAATGCTGAGACTTAATCATAGGACTATAGAATGCTTCCTCTCTTCACCACCTTCTTACTAAAGGTCTACTTACAGCAGTTCCTTTTACCCAGTACACTATGTCCAGCTATCAAGAAAAAAATTACAAGGGAAACCAAAGGGGAAAAAAACCCCATAGAATTTGAAGAGACAGAGCAAGCTTCAGAACCAAACATGGCCCGGATGTTGGAATTAACAGCCTGGGATTTAAAACAATTATGATTAATACGCTAAGGGCTCTAATGGATAGATAGACAGCATGCAAAAACAGATGGGCAATGAAAGCAAAGAGAAGGAAATCCTAAGATCCAAAAAGAGATGCTAGAGATCAAAACAGAATTTTATTTTAACAGAGTTAAAAATAATTCTTGGATCCAAGATGGTGGCTGAAGTACCAGTCCCTTGTTTCAGAGACCACAGTGTTGCCTGTAGTTGTGGATGCAATGGTTCAAGGAGAACCAGCAATCCCTCATTTGACATGAAGAGAACAATATTACATGGGTAATGACTGGTGTCAATGATTGGAGTCCAACAAGGAAAGATCTTGATAGCTGAAAATATTAATACCTCCATGATTTCCTCAAGGATGATCTGATGTCTAGTATGACAGTCTCACCATATATCCCAGCACTGCACCAGAAACTGCATTCCCTGAGGTAGATGGGATCACAGCAAATGTCTAATTGATCACTTCACACTTTTGAACCAGGAACCTACTCAAGTTTATGGCTCCAGGGCTGGGCCCATGGCTGGCAGTGGAAAGCTTGGATCTGATTTAGAAGCATAAAGAACAACGAAACCAGTGAAGATCCAAACTACTGAGACTGAAAACAGAGACCTTTGCTAGTCTAGGTCCCTGTCTTCCTATGTCTTCCTCATCATTCAGCTTCTAATAAAACCTGAGCTCTGATATATCCCCTCCAACCCTAAACCTGTTTCACTAAAGAGCTGCAGCAGGTGTTGATGGAAAAACCAGAATCGCTGCTGGGTTTCCTAGTTGGGATGCGTGTGGAGGAGGGGGACAAGACTGGGCCTCTTGAAAACAGTACGACAACTTGTAGCCTCTCTCTGCTTGGGGGAATGGGCATCCTGGGGATACGGAGTAGTTGAAAGTGTATATATAGGCTTTTTGGCTGCTGGAAATAGACTATTGTTAAAAGCTACTTCTTATTAAAAAGGAGGAAGCAGAGGATGAAGATGCCGTTAGCAAACTGCTAATACAATCACGGCTATCTGGGAGAGCGATCTGGCTCGTCCTGCTAACAAAAAGTGGTGGTAATCGGGCAGGAAGAATTTAGGAAAGTGGACAAGTCACACATTATTGTTGGAGAAAGTCAACTTCAAAGGAGACAATGCTCGGGGCTTCCCTGGTGGCGCAGCGGATGAGAGTCCTCCTGCCGATGCTGGGGACGCGGGTTCGTGCCCCGGTCTGGGAAGATCCCACATGCTGCGGAGCGGCTGGGCCCGTGAGCCATGGCCGCTGAGCCTGCGCTTCCGGAGCTTGTGCTCCGCAACGGGAGAGGCCACAACAGTGAGAGGCCCATGTACCGCAAAAAAGGAAAAAAAAAAAAAAAAAAGAGAGAGACAATGCTCAAGGACCGAGGAGGTTTATTTTAAAGTGCCTAATTCACCACCTCTGATAATGTGTTTGATTTTCAAGTTAATTTTAAAGAATGGTTTTCACATTGTAGCACAGGTGAAGAAAGTCAACTCTTATAAAAACATATTCTACCAGGAGATTTTTGAAGCTCCACACCACTTCTGGAAAAGAAAATGTGCTTAATCTGCTGCAAATGTTCTTCAGAATCCATTCCTGGCTCTTGTGACCACCTCCTTTGGTCTGACTTTTCTATCCTAGAATCCTGCACAACATGGAGTCAAAGTTCACGATGTGGTGGAATCTACCACCTGCCCACTTTTATAAAATTCAGACAAAAGTTTCCCACATCCATCTTTTTTGCACCACGCCTGTGATTCACAGTTCCGCAGAAACCAGCAGAGATCTGGTGAAAAATACCCACTTTCTCCCAGTTCCTGGTGCATACGTTTTTCATTCAGGTATCTCAGCTGTGTTTCCCAGGTTCTTTGGATCCCAGGAACAGAGGCGATCTCAGGCTGACTCAGGAGGTGAGGTGTATTGAGCCTACTATGTCAGGAAAAGAGCCAGCCTCTTGGGGGTGAAAGATGAGGAGCTGGGACACTTGGGGCTCCTTCCCTCATGCTTCACAGCTCCTGAGAGCACCAGCATCTTCTCTCCAGTGTCCCACCTCCACCTCGGCTTGGCCCCTCTCTCGGCCTCACCTTCTTTTGTCTGTGTCTTCTTGCTTCTCTTATCTTTATTAACCGGCTCCTCTCCATCCTGCTCATATCATCTTCTTCCACATAACGTGGTTTCCTGAAAACGTCAGCTTGCTTATGGCCTCTTGTGGCTTCTTCTGTACTTCACGTGTCTCCTTTTCCTGCATCCCTTCAGCTTGGGTTCCCACAGCCCGATTCTCTCCTTCCTCAAGCCAAGTTCCCAAGAGTGAGAACCCATTGGCCCAGCTCATTCCTGCTTGGTTACTCCACGGAGTGGCTACACCTGGGTCTAATCATGTAGGCGAGTCAAGGTCCTGTGATGACGCACAGCCGCCTAGCTCTTTGAAGACAGTGGGGCCTGTGGGAGTGCTGGGCCCTGGGATGCCTCAATCCATTATTTCTTCTGAGCTGAATCCCTAACAATCCATGGACCATTCTTTGTGACAGAAAGGAAAACTAGACTGAAAACAATAATTTTCCAACCTAATCAAAAAGGAAACAAGGTAAGGTATGAATATTGATTGCCTTATTCCCTATTCTAGAGAATCTATGGTAAGCTCTGTTAACCTGCCTTTTCACTTTACTGAGTTCATTCTAGTACCAGGAATTCACCCACCGCCATGTCGACCTGGCCAAGCTCTAAGTGCAGGTCTATTTCTTTCCCTATTGAAGAACTCGACAAATCTACCATTGAAAGGAGTTGAAAACCTTCCCCTGCTACATGTCACCTTGGCACTTTGCTTCTGCGTTGGCCTAGCTGGAGACAGTGCATTAGAAAACCCCTGAGACCCGAGCCTGGGAAATCTTGACCTGCAAGTGTCTATGAAGGGAGAGTGCAGTGGGCGTTTTAGTTACCCTGGCCTGTCTGGGGCTTGTGCAATGAGGTTCATGAACACTTGATGGTGTTTCTCCTTATCTGTGGGCATTAACTTTTTCCCACTATCCCCCAGCCCTGGCCTGCCCTTTTGGTGCTATAAAGGCCCCCCAACTGGACACAGTTTTCCCAGTGAGGGTGCAGTGAGTCAGGCTGCTGTGTTAGCACACCTGGGGGAACCTATTACGGGGTGTGTGATGTGACAGGGGAAGAAAATTTATTAGGCATGAATAGTCTTTGATTTCTTGCTTAACTCACCAGGTCTCCCCCAACTCTCCCCACCTCCAGCTCCACCTGAATAACCTGCATTGTTGGGCACCTGCCGTATTACCTCTCACTGCTGAGCTTTTGCTCCTGAGTTCTGTCTGGAACGTGTTCTCATTCTACTTGACTTCTTCTGAGTCTGAGACATTGCTTCCTCTGAGAAGCCTGACCTGATTCCCTCTCCCTAGGATGGGACTGAGTTCTCTGACACCCACACACACGTGCCCCCAGGGCAGCTACTGTTTTTCTTCTTTGTTGTAATCACTGCTAATTGTTTTGAGTGGAGACTCCTGGAGCATAGTGCCCTCGGTGTTTGGCACATAGAAAATGCTCAATAACTTCCTGTTCGGTGTGGAACGTGTGAGCTTGAAACTTGGCTCAGCTGGTGGAATCTTCTCATTCATTCTGGGTTTAGGATAATATTATGCATTCCGGTGAGAATTCCTGGTGGTGCTTCATTAATAACAGCAGTCAGTATTTCTAGAATAATTATCATATATCAGCGTACCATTAAGTGCTTAAGTACGACACAGGTGTTTGTCTCTGTCACTCTCTTCAACCAGAGAGGTAGATACTACTTTTAACTCTGTTCTATAGACTAGGAAGCTGAGGCTTAGAGAGGTAGAGGGAATGGCCTAGGCCACCCAGCGAGTAAGTGGCCACAGTGGAGTTGGAACCTGGACGATCTGGTCCCAGCCCTTCTGCCTGCGATGACACCTGCTGCCATGGAGTCCCTGGAGCTCCTCTGCTTGGCACAGGCATTAGGAACCTGCAAGAGACTTAAAATATAGCTCTCTGTGTCTTAAATAGTGCTTTCTACTAGTAACCTTGAAAGTCTTCAGCTTAAAAAAAAACACCCCAAAATCCAGGGTGTCCTGCCAACTGAGGCATGGTATTTAAAAATAATTGTAATTCTTACTTATGAATGTAAATCCAATTTCTTTTTTCTGTTCTTCTGTTATTTTTTTTGCTTTTTTTTTTTTTTGCGGTACGCGGGCCTACTCACTGTTGTGGCCTCTCCTGTCGTGGAGCACAGGCTCCGGATGCGCAGGCTCAGCGGCCATGGCTCACGGGCCCAGCCGCTCCACGGCATATGGGATCTTCCCGGATCGGGGCACGAACCCGCGTCCCCTGCATCGGCGAGCAGACTCTCAACCACTGCGCCACCAGGGAAGCCCTGTTTCTTCTGTTTTATTATGCAAGTAATACCAAAGTGCGTTCTTCTTTCTCAGCGATTCAGATGAATTAGGAATACGTAGAGTAAAATGTGAAAGGCCTCTTCACCTCTTGCTTCTCCTCACTGAGCAATTCTGTTTTCTTCCTCAGAGGTAACAATTGTTAAGTTTGGACTGGATCCTTCAAGTCCTTCTTCTATGCACTCACACACAGGTGTGCGGCCAGGGAATAAAATTCTTTTTCCACATAAGTGGCATCATCCTCTATGCATCGTTTTGTCACTCAAGTTTTTTCCTGCTAGGCACTACATCTCGGAGACTAGCCTCATTCTATTTAAGAACTTTATATATAGTCTTTACCATCCTTTAGCTCTTCCCTTACTGATGGAAATATGGGGAACACCCAGAAAAATTGCAAATCACAGCTTGCTTTTGCTTTCTAAAAAATGCTCAAGAAGAGTGCTCATTTCGTGTTGAGGTTTACTGCTCCTTTTCTCGAACTTGTATAATCAGTGCCACTCACACTTTCTTGAATGAGGAATTCAGTCTGTTTTGTTTTGGTAAAATTAGTGAGTCACAATATCTCCCCTCTTTGCTGACAGAGGCCCAGTCTATTGTGTGCTTGGAAGGGGCACAGGATGTTGTTACACTTGGCTACTCAGTTGTACAATGGTCTCACGCTAGGTAAGGCCCCGTGCTAGTTAAGCCCTTGTTTGCTCTTCAGATACTGACCGCAGATTGGCACAATGGGATTGCTACCTGTGCGGTCAAGGCTTACAGGTGCGTGTGTGTATGTGTGGTGTGTCTATGTGTGTATATGTGTGGTCTGTGTGTACGTGTTGTGTGGGTGGTGTGTATGTGTGTGCACGGTCTGTGTATGTGTTGTGTGCAGTGTGTGGGGGGTGTGTAGGTGCGATATGTGGTGTGTGTATGTGTGTTGTATGTGTGTGGTGTTTGTGTGGTATGTGTAGGGTGTGTGTGTGTGCATTGTGTGTGTTTTGTGTACTGTGCGTGTGTAGTGTGGTGTGTGTGTGGCATATGTGTATGTGTTGTGTATATGCGTAATGTGTGGGGTGTGTGTGTGTGTGTGTGTGTGTGGACACCAGC
Source organism: Globicephala melas (assembly GCF_963455315.2). Classification (NCBI taxonomy): domain Eukaryota; kingdom Metazoa; phylum Chordata; class Mammalia; order Artiodactyla; family Delphinidae; genus Globicephala; species Globicephala melas. Next base: position 86,731,980 of record NC_083319.1, read on the forward strand.
CCACTCCTCTGCACTGGCCCACCGGCCCATTCATGTGATTGCAGGAGTACCAAGGGAAGGAGGTTTACGCAAGGAGTGGAGCGGTAAAGGGACATTGCTCCTGACTCACTCTGTTTTCTCTCTCTCGCACCAATTGTTTCCAAGTCCAGAATGTATGCAGAACTTAATGAACAAGTATTTCCCCTTCTGTGTAGAGGGTTCTGCAAGGACAATGAACATGATCTAATGCATCTGCAAATACAGAATCTCCCTGTGGGGAAAGCTTGGGGAAACTCTTGCTAGGAGTTATCCTTAGAGGAAATGCTGCTCCACACATAGCTTGTGAATGAGTTTTGGTGATTCATTTTACTCTAATCTATTGCTTGGACATTTGGCATCAAAGTCCTCTGGCTGCTTTGTTTTCTGTGATCAGAAGGACCTACTCCATTGATGTAAACAGCCCAACACTGATTTTTTTTCCCAATTTGGTTCATAGTTACAATTTTACCTTCTATTAGCACCTTGAGTTTTCTGTTAGTAAATTTCCTTTCCACTGGTGTCCAGAAATGACCAGATGCTTGTTCCATTAATATTTAGTGTATGGAGGCTGCAGCTTAGCCCATGGGCTGCAGCAGAGTAGCTACTTGAAGATGCCCTCCATCTTGGGCTCTTAGGATTGTAACTCTGAGGTCAGGTCCATCATGGTACCAGCATGATCTATCTTTTCAGTGGAAAAACTAGTAAGAATTGTATGTACTTTGGGATTATGGTCACACCATTTTTAAACTTTCATTTCTTCCTTCCTCCCTAACTTTGGAGTATTGTGTCTTTTCCCTAAGAATTTAAGTATTTAAAATTTCATGTATTGCTTTTTCTCTTTCTTTAAAACATTTTTCTCATATTACATATAATTCACCTCATTGTTTTAAAAAATTGTAGAAACACATACTATAGAAAGTGAAAATCCCTATATCTCTTTCAGATATGGGTTTGTTGTTCTTGGGTCTTCCTCTACTTTCATTTCTTTCAGACAATGAAATTTGAAAATAACCCATAAAAATACAGAGGTAAATTCATGTATTAATTTAAACATTCATAACTCTTAATGCAAGTTTCCAGGGCATGAGTATCTCCTTAAACAATTATCAAGAGAGAAAATAGCGCACTGAGGTTCATTTCAATTTTCAGTGAAGTACATAAGGTTCCTTTGATCATGTATTGAGGAAATCCAAATTCTTTATTCTATTTCCCTTTGGAGTTGGTGACTAAGTGACAAAGACACCAGAAATCAGCTGAAGATGAAAGGACAGTATCAGCTTTAGTCCTCAAAAGAGAGGGCTTCAGGATTACCTCTCTTTCCTCTCCAAAATGTGGATCTTGGTGGGAGGATCCATCTGCAGGGCAAAGCTGGACCATTGTAACCCAGCCTCCTGCATGGAGGATCTGCACCCACTCCCAGCCTGTCACATCAAGACACAGAGAGCTGTTAGGGCCTGGGGTCCGCCCAGTTTACTTCCCACCTGGGAGCAGACAGGCAGGTCTGCTGACTTTCCCCTACTGTCACCCATCATGCAAGTCAGGTCTTCTGGATGAGTGCCTCCAAGGGTCTCTTCCAGAAGATACATGCCCTGCCCTGAATGGCCCCAAGAACAGGGCACAACCAAGCCCCCAGAGGTATGATCTAGTTTATCAGCTGAGTCAGAGGCAATCAACTTTATAACCCAGGATCTGATATCAGTCTCTGTTTCCTCCAGCCTGACTATGGGGCTGAGAGGGTAGCTCTTTCCTCCCAGAGCGCCTGCATTTTTTGAGGATGGAGTGAATGTTTGTGTTTTCATGAGGCCATGCGAAAGGAATGTGAATATTAGAAAAGAGCTCTATTTGTTAAAATGATAATTGCTAGAATGCTCTGGAGCCATCCATATCTCATGAAAGCCTGAGGAATGGGGCGACATCTGACCCTGACGACTTGCACTCACCAAGGCGCTTCCGGATGATAGAAAGTTGCTGTCATTTTCGTTATAATTTTCACTAATAACTTGGATTTCCCTTTGGCCACCGAATATTTCAAAGCAACTGGTTTTTACAGCATCCAAGAGCTGACTAGCCCCATGACAGTTGCCCAGGCTAACTTCATGGAGCGAGCGTGTGAATAAAATAATAAACGAGTGTATAAAAATGCATAATTTATTTGAATCAATATTCATGCCTGATTACACCGTGGGCCGTTTCAGATGTTTGAAAGCCAGGCCTGGCTGGCCCCCGCAGACACCCCCTGCAGTAATTCCCTCAGGAAGTGAGCTCACCTCCCCTCCTGGAAGAGCATTTATAAAATGCTTGTGTTCTTCCTGGTGCCAACTCTGCGGGGTTGGGGTCAACTACGAGTTTCAGTTACTCCTTATAACAACTGAGAGAGTCTTGGGGAACAAGCTCGCCTCCTTGTACCTTTCAGTTTGTTTCCTCCCGTGTGGTGCCTGGGTTTTCCAGTTCAGAGGCGCCTCAGAGACAGGGAAAAGGGAGAAAGGAAGAACAGCGGCCTGTGACAGCTTGGTCTCTTCAGTCAAGTGAAGGGTCAGTGCTATGGTTTAGGGGAGATGCTCAGCAAATGGAAACATCTGCATGTGCCCACTTTAACCATCTGAAGGTGTCAGCCTCTAGGAACCGAGGTCCCCGTGCTGAGCAGCAGCACGGCCTGGTGATCAAGTGCTGAGTTCGGTCATGTCAGACGGACCTGGTTTGCATCCTGCCTCTTCACATTCCCAGCTGTAAAGCCGTTGGCCACTTAGCCTCTCTGTGCTTTAGACTTCCCGTCTGTAAAACAAGAATGACAGGAAGGTCTTCCCCATCATGAATGGAAAAGATCTTAGAAGAAGTCCTGCTCATAGAAGAATGACTGGGGAAACAACCAGGGATCAGTGAACTCCTGTCTACAAGGGTCTGTGCACACATTTCGTGCAAACCCACCCCGGGAGGAGAAGGAGAACCCCGTGTTTTCACTGGGATTGGGTCAGAGGCTTAACAAAAACTGTCTTTTATGCCCTGGCCACCACTTCACCGCAATATTTTACGTTTCTTCTATGGTACATCTGAGGCGTAGACAAGCTCTCATCTTTCAACAAGTCATGCTTCTGGCCGGGCTTGGCAGCCAGACGATCTGAGGCACAGATTTTGCTGTCTCTCCCAAGTCATCCTGACGGTCCATATCTTCACCTTGTTGCAATAACATAATAAGATCTCTCAAGGGCTTCCCTGGTGACGCAGTGGTTGAGCGTCTGCCTGCTAATGCAGGGGACATGGGTTCAAGCCCTGGTCTGGGAGGATCCCGCATGCCACGGAGCCACTGGGCCCGTGAGCCACAACTACTGAGCCTGCGCGTCTGGAGCCTGTGCTCCACAACAAGAGAGGCCGCGATAGTGAGAGGCCCGCGCAACGCCATGAAGACTGGCCCCCGCTTGCCATAACTAGAGAAAGCCCTTGCACAGAAACGAAGACCCAACACAGCCAAAAAAAAAAAAAAAAAATTACTAAACTCCTACCCCCAACATCTTCTTTAAAAAACAAAGTCTCTCAAACATTCAAGTGGAGATTATGTGTTCAGTCACAGACTACTTTCTCCTAATTGTCCAACATGCTTCTAGAATGCTTCACCTTTCACTCTTATCTCTTCTGCCTCAGTCCTCCCCTGTTCCGTCACCAGTGGAAAAAAGTATTTCCCTAAAGCTCAGGGCTTCTCAACCTTGGCACTACTGACATTTCGGATGAGATAATTCCTTGTTATGGAGGCTGTCCTGTGCCTTGCAGGATACTTAGCAGTGTGCCTGACCTCTACTCACTAGATGCTAGTAGCACGCTTAGCCCCAGCTATGACAACTGAAAATGCTTCCCGACGTTGCAAATATCCCCTCGGGAAGGGGGAGCAAAATCTTCCCTGATTGAGAACCACTGTCCTAAAGGAATGCAACATGCTTCTAATGTTACCCTAAAGACAAAGACTGGTGGTATGTATGCGCATGTGTGCACGCGGAGGGAGGGGTGCTACACAAAGAACTCTATAGTGCAATCCAGCGCCAGATGCTTGGAAGTTCTCTTATTTCTAGGGTGAGCTCAGGCTCCCTTCTCTTCCCTCTTTCCACCCAACTCCATGTTCAAGTAGGAAGCCTTCTGAAAACAGGCCGCAAACTAGAGTCCTATGAAAAATGGGACCGCTGTGGAGGGAGTGGAGTTTGGAGTTGCAACTTTCGAAAGAATGAAATGGATGTTTCCTTGTTCTCTTTCTTCCCCCTTCTCTCTTTCCTCTCAGTGTGGCTGGTGGTAAGACTCTGGAGAGAACTTCAGCCTGGAAAGCTAAAAGGGGCTGGGGTGGAGCTGCGTGGAAAGGAGGCATCGTGTAGGCAGGGTAGGCAGGCTCTTCCCTCACATTTTCTTGCTGCCTGGAACTGGTTGTGATGAGGGGACTCCCACCAAGGTGCTGGCGAGGAGGCTCCACCTCTAAGATGTGCTATAAACTGGAGCCACTGATCTGATCCCGTCACCTGGGCGGCTGGGATGGGAGGTATACAGCCTGGGCAGCTAGGATGGGAGAAGGCGTCTGGTGGGCGGCTAGGATGAGAGAAGGCGTCTGGTGGGTGGCTAGGATGAGAGAAAGCGTCTGGTGGAGAGTTGCAGGAGCAGACTCACACCTGGAAAGAAGAATGAGAAGCCACGAGACAGCAGAAGCTATGAGGTGCAGAGATGGAGGACAGAGAGTAGAAAGAAGCAGGGACTCAGGGGCCGAGCAAGGTGACAAGTAGTTTGAGAGGCTCCCTTGACCACTAGAGCTACTGTAAGTGCTGACGGGCAAGGAACAGCATTCCATTTCCCAATGAGGCTTGACGAGATGGGTTGTTTTTCCTCACTTCCCTGTTCATCCTCACGGTAAACTTCCCTCAGACTAAGGAATCTGATTATGTGGGAAATGCCTAACTCAGGGCTTCTCCAGCTTCAATCTATGGATCTCCGGAGGTCCGCAGACATAGTCTCTGCTGTTTGCAAGTGGTCTGAGAATAAGCCTGGCTTTTAGGTAGGCTAAAGTGATTAATACAGTCACATTCTGAATCATTTAGAATGACTACACTGTCCAATACGGTAGCCCCTGGCCACATGGGGCTGTTGAGCATTGAGATGCGGTTAGTCAAAACTGAATTGTACTTTAAACTTAAAATGCACACTGGATTTTGAAATCTTAGTGAGAAAAAAAGAATATAAAATATCTCAGTAAGTTTTTATACTCATTACCTGCTGAAACGATAACATTTTGAATAGATTAAATTAAATAAAATATGATATGAAAATTAATTTTGCCTGCTCTTTTGACTTTTTTTTTTTTTTTTTTTTTGCCGTACGCGGGCCTCTCACTGTTGTGGCCTCTCCCGTTGCGGAGCACAGGCTCCGGACGCGCAGGCTCAGCGGCCATGGCTCACGGCCCAGCCGCTCCGCGGCATGTGGGATCTTCCCGGACCGGGGCACGAAGCCGTGTCCCCTGCATCGGCAGGCGGACTCTCAACCACCGCGCCACCAGGGAAGCCCCTGCTCTTTTGACTTTTTAGTGTGGCTACTTGAAAATTTAAAATCATACATGTGGCTTGCATCATATTTCTATTGGACAGCACTGGTCTGGATTATGCATTCTCAAAGGGGATGATATCGTGCCTTGTGGGGCAAAAAATTGGTTCTTGGGGGAAATGTGGTGAAAATTTGTAATCTTTTAATAATTAAATAACAGATATACGTATAACATGTAAACAGATATATAGTATGCCTATGGTATTAAAATTTCACGGCGGGGGAGATTCGTAAAAACAAAAAAGTCTTAAAAAGCTCGTCAAGAGGATAATAATGAAAAAAACTGAGAAACACTGATCTAGATGAATAACTAACACCCCAAGAAGCTCTACGTAAGTGCAAACCTGTGTCTACATTTGTTTTTAGGATCCTATTCATGTCAAGTAGAAATATTTTAATTATCTTGAGTTAATAGGGAAAGAATTGAGGCAGGCTTCTTATGTAATAATGAATTAGTACTCAATGAAGACAAACTAACACCAAGGTGCTCCTTTAAAGGAAAGTTTCAAATCAGTATGAAAGAGAAGAAAGGGGATGGGTGGAAATGAGCAGTCACATGGCTGGCTGGGGGGCCACTCTCATGAGAGCATCAGAGGCTTAATAGATAAGAAATAACAGAATCCATCTGTCACATCACCTTGATTAGTGTTGCTAGCTTGAATTCTATTATTTTTGCAGATTTTTAAACGTATAATTTGTTAATTTGTGTGGGAGTTCTATAGCATCAAGTTTATTTATACTTGGGTTTTAGTGGTGGTTACACTTCTTTTCTTTGGCTGTGTTTGGAATCAGAGATGCAAGAAGCAGACAGATGATCAAAATGTCAGCTCTGTAACTGATAAAAGGTAGACTGGGGGTCATGGCTTAGATGTGTTACATGTCACTCCAGAATGAAACTTGGTCAACTGGCCTTTGCGCTGAAGAGCTTCACTGATCCAAGGCAGACATCAGAGCAGCATCCTGATCCCTGTGGAGGGCAGCCCCAGCACAGGGAGGGGCTGCACTGAGCATGCCCAGTTGCTCTTTCCCAGCTCACCAATCAGATAAGCCCTTCTCCTCCCCAGGGAGGATCCAGCAGCCAGGACTACAAGTGTTAGGCTGATGAATGTTTCTCCATGTGGAATCGTGGGAAGAGGGGAATAAATGTTTTCCCCCCTATCAGTCCCTGGTCTTATGCTTGTACTTATTTATGTAATGCAATAAAAGTAATTTAGGTTGGCATTTGGGTTTGTAAGACCTTTTTAAAACATTTATTCTGAGTTACTGACCTATCACAGGGATGTTTTGGCATATTTCATGTCAGCGTGAACGTGAGTTGACTTACATATCTGTGGAACAAGCCCTGCCTGACTTGCTTTCTGTCCTGGCCCTGCTGAGTCTGCTCCTTCTCTCTACTTCTATGGTTTTCTACTGCCTCACCCCATGAAGCCTTTAACTGTACAGTAAAGGGGGAGGTGCAGTGAGAAGAACGCGTGGGTTTGGAATTGACAGGTCCCTGTTCAAGTCTGGGTACTGCCACTTCCAAGCTGTGTGATTCTGGGCAAGTTACTTAATCACTTCCTACCTCACTTTTCTCACCTGAGATGTGGGGTGATGCCTCCCTCCCAGAGTTGTTACGTGGCTGAAAGGAGATGATGAATGTAAACTCATTCAGTGTTCAAAACAGTTCCCTTTTCTCCCTGCTTCGCTGAGTTTTGGGCCTTTTCTGGTGTTGCATCTACTCAATTTTCAGCTCTTCAAATGCCCATTTGCTTGAAATAGTTATAAAACTCAAATGAACACCAGTAGGAGGAAAGATAGATCAGGTAAGCCAGGCTTAGGACTCGTTCAGTTTCAAAGGATAATTTTCAAAAAGTTAAATGACTCTCAAACACATATTTAGTGATTGTGTATCAAAGATATATTTAATGTGTTAATGAGAGAACTGATGGATGGTAAAGCAGGTTTGAGTGAGGATTGGGAAGACTGGTATATATAGTCCATCAAAGAAAAAATGCTGAAATAATATTGCTAAGTTAGATACAAAATTTGTTAATATCCTACAGCACAACAAAACTGTAACCTTTGGAGTTATCTTTTTTCCTAGATAGAAACAACTTGCTTTTTTAGTGGACAAAAATAATTTTTAACTCTACAATTTAATAATTTTTAACTCTACAAGTTAATAACTTACTTTACAAACAGTAAACAGTAGTAAATAGTGAGTCAAACAAAGATCACAAACTCTAGACTCTTAGGGGGACTTTTTAGACAAGGCTCTAGTATGACATTGAAAGAGCAGGAGTTATACTTTTAAGTCCAAGTTATGGATAATTTTTTTTAAAGCCTACGTAGGATCTGATAATGAGAATATATGACATAGAAGCTACTTATTCTGGGTAGGGGTTGGCATGAAGCCTTCAGTTATAACTTCTAGTTATGTCTAATAAAAACTCTTCTTTAAAAACCAAAACAAAAAAACAAAGAAGGGAAAACCACCCAATTCCCATTTAAACTAAAATTTCCCATTGGGTCCAATGATTCTAGCATTATTTTTCTTTCTCTCATAAATTGTTTTCTACTATTCTGAACACTGAGTATCTTTGGATAATAACAGAGGATTCAAAGTCACACCCCACACTTGACAGTGATGCTTTAGGACAATTCCTAACCACCAGAATCTCCTGGCTGTGAAATCTTGTCTTGAACCATATTTGAACCTTTTGGTATGAGAACCCTGCTGGCTGGCTGGCACACCATAGCTTCCTGGTTTTCAGAAAAAAGGCTCAAGAGAGGCGCCTTGGACTTCAAATGGCTATTACAAAACAACATTTTGATGAGTTAAGTGTAAATGAATCAGAAGCATATGGATTTAATTAGGCTCCGAACACAGCCATTTCAAAATGCAGAAAGGAAAAAAGCATGCTTGTGTCAAAACACATCTTGAGGTTTTCCTGCTAAATTCAAAATGATGGAAAAACAGATGGGACCATCTGCCAAGCGTTCAGGTTGTACTCTCCACATGTACTATCTTATCAGGAACACAGAGCAATGGGAAATTTCTACCACAGCAATCAACAGCGTTTCGGCATCATGTTTGGCAGCCCATTTGTGGCCTACATTTAATTAAACCAGGCCTACGCATGGCCGCGGAGAATGCAACTCCCCTGTTTTTGAAGACGGTCCAGGGTGCAATCCACATGGGACCATGTGTGTGGTCTTCTTTTTACAGTTGAAAACCCCCATATTATTATTCTCATGCCCCTATAAGTTTTTCCATGTTACCCCTCAAGCTGACCATGAAGACATTCAAGTGCTGAATACAAGTTACTCCTATTGCCTCTTCTTGGTGAAACTCAGTGGCTTCAGGCAGAGAGTCAAGGAATATACATGCGTTTTCACTTAAATGTGGAACTGTTATTTCTCCCCAATGAGAAAGGTGCTAAAAGTTCAGGGGTCAAAAGCTGCCTTCAAGTTGAAATGAAAGTAGGGGCCTGGTGGGCTGAAATACCTCAACATGAAATAAACAAAATTTATTCATATTGAGGCCAGAATGGAAACATGGGGCAATTCTTTTCATAGCTTTTCAAGAAATCATGTATCAGGCTTAAGCTTTTTTATGCATTGTCCAGAGGTTGTCCAGATTTACCACCGAACGTACAAATAATACCACACGTTTATTGAACAAAGGCCTACAAAGTGCTTTTTCATATACTAATCTTTAATCTTCACAACAACCTGAGAATGGAGTGGAATCCTCCCCATTCTATAGAGGAGGAAATTGGGCTGATTGAGGTTAAGAGATCCACTCAAGTTCTCTCCGTTAGGAAGGGACAGAGCTGGACTTGAGTTTAAGTCTTTTATTTATTTATTTATTTGAGTTTAAGTCTTTTTTTTTTTTTTTTTTTTTTTTTGCGGTACGCGGGCCTCTCACTGTCGTGGTCTCTCCCGTTGCGGAGCACAAGCTCCGGACGCGCAGGCTCAGCAGCCATGGCTCACGGGCCCAGCCGCTCTGCGGCACGCAGGATCCTCCCAGACTGGGGCACGAACCCGTGTCCCCTGCATCGGCAGGCGGACTCTCAACCACTGCGCCACCAGGGAAGCCCATGAGTTTAAGTCTTTTAATTCTAAGATTAGAGCATTTTCCACTGTCCATATCCACCAAGGAGGAATACGTGAATTACAAGTTTTATTTAGGTGCATATCGAAGACTTTCACTCACTAGCCAAGGATACCTCCCAGTAGAGGAAAGCAGAACATGCCCTGGGGCTCCTGAACTCATATCACGGTTTACCTGGGACATCCTGGCTTAATTATTAATAGTGCTCCATTTTACTCTCAAAGGTGTTCCAGTTTAGATGATAAATTATCTGGATAATCTACTATGAACCCAGTCTAAAAGAGTCAAATTTTGCTGGTTTTATTTGGATAAGTCATTGAACCTTTTCGTACCAGGGGCTTCCTATGTTTTTCAAATCACTGTTTTCCTGCATGGGAGAGGAATGTTTGTTTTTAGAGAGTTTTCAGGTCCTCAGGTATAAATACTCAATGTGGAGTGAAAGCACTGATTAGGTATCCACGAAATTCTTTATCCGTTAGTTCAAACCAGAAATCCTACAAATTGCGTCTTACTCCAAAGTTAAGTATGGTTTTCTCAGGCACCCCAAGCAGGGATGCAGGTCTTGGGTACCTTTTCACTTCCCTCCCTCTCCTTCCCTCAGGTACTGTCTCTTCTTGTTCCCAGGCATACAGTGCCCTCAGATTGTTCTCTGGGTTCCTACAGTCTCTGACATCAGCCCTCACTATATCTCTCACTACATCCCATCAAAGTTCAAATTTTCTCCATTTTATTGTCCTCAGATGCATTTTAGGAAAGCAACTGAACGCCCTCATTTCCGGTAATCTTCCTGAGCCTTGTTAATGGGGGTGTTTGGGGCAAGAGGACATCTCACATGCTACTGGAATCACAGAGCTCACGGGTAAGGCCAGTCCCTGTGGGGTAGGGCGTGAGTGAAGAGGCAGAGGGAGGGGAAAAAGATTTCTGTGGAAAGCCCTGACTGCTGACAGGAGTCCTCTCCATGGTTCTACGTGGCCCTTCAAAGCTGTGAATCTCTTGCTTCCGTGGAAGGGGTTCAGTCACATTCTTCCAAGGGCAAGAACTTCCGCGGAGAGTGGGATCACAGGGGAGGACTGAAGAGAGCTGGCCTCTGGGAGGCGCTTCTCCCCGTGTGGGTTTGCTCCATCCTCCTCCTCAGAGCAGCTGGCTGCTTGGCTCCGCTGTCCTGGAGGGCCGTGACCTGGTGGCACTTGGACCTTGTGGCTCCCCACCCTCTCTCTGGCCCCTTTCTACATTCTATCATTTACTGTTCTTTGGTTGAAAGCGAAAGAAACCAGCTCTGGTTAACCTACCCGAGGAAGAAATATTTTGGGAAAATAATGGGGTATGTGTGCTGTAGGTTCCCTCAGAAGCAGACTTTGAGAAAAGGCTTTGGGTGCAAGTTGTCTTTTGGGGAGGGATTGTTTGTTTGCTTTTTGTTTTTTGTTTTTTTTTGAGCGGAGATATCAGTAGGCCCATGTAGAGGACTGGAGAAGTAAGTTGGGGAAAGGAAGGCAGCCGCTGAGGGTATAACAAGAAGCAGGTTTCCACTCTGGGCAGTCAGGGCTCAATCACCTTGGGGACCTCTGGGAAACCATACAGATGTGACCTGTGATTTAATCCCCCCATATTTGAGGAAGCTGGGGCATTTACACTCCCATTCATCTAGAGTTAAGAACTGCTCCCAGGGGTGTTAATTCTCTGGAATTCTGTCTTCCATAGGCAGGCATAGTACACTTCCAGCCAGAGAACGTCCTCAGGCAGAGTTGCATGCACTTGAAGTAAAGAGTCACTGGCTATGGACTCTGGTTCCACGATGGCTACCATTCATCAATTCCTTCCTTCCACGTATGCACAAGCTATCCCCCTGTTGAAAGATGGAGTCTACTCCTCTGCCCTCTTGAATCTGGGTGGGCTGGTGACTTTTGAGAAATAGAATATTGTGAAAGCGATGCCTTGTAGCCTATGCCTGAGTCTCTCGAAACACTCACTCTGGGAGAAAACAGCACCTGTCGAAGAAATCTAATTACTTCAAGACCACCATGCTGTGAGGAAGCCCAAACTAACCATAGTTTGGGCTTATGGAGAGATGCCCTGCCAGCCCCAAGACATTCCAGACATCCCAGACCAATAACACATAGGTGAGTGAAGAAGCCTTCAGATGAACTTGGCCTTGGCCTTAGACTGGCTGCAATGATATGAGAGACCACAAGTGAGAACAACCCAGCTGATCCCATCAACCCCCACAGTAATAATAAATTATTGTTTTACTCTGCTAAGTTTTGAGGTGGTTTGTTTAGCAACACCAGATAACTGGATCAGTGAGTGAGGGAGCAGTGGGTGCCAGGGGGTATGGCAGGATACCAGCAGGATGGCTGCAGGGCAGCACATGGAGTGAAAGAAAAAGCTAATGTCTAGACCTCAGAAAGAGAGGGCAATCACTTCAGAGCATTGATCTCAGCTGCTTTTTATCCTAGTGTCACTCCACTCAAGAGTCAAGTTCCCGAGAGGGAAGGAGTCCAGTTATCCTAGCATGGGTCAACGGCATCTTGAGCCAGAGGTGACAGGGTATCTTGACCTCTTAACACCACACTTGCATAATAGAGAAGGTAGTTCTTTAAAACATGAAAAAGGAAGTGAAGAAGTGAGGAGACCAGAAGAAAGGGGAATGACAGGGCAAAACCAAGGACTGTTCCCTTCACGTGTAACTCCACTGCACTCATCCCCCCCAGTTCACCTGGCTAACTCCTAGGTCTCCAGTTACCAGTTCCAAATCCCAGGACAGGAATTGATTTATCTAGTTCACCTTTTCAAGCCACACAGGGGCCTGGGTTGTCAAATGGTCAACTTCCCATCCCTTGGTCCCCAAAGTTGTGGCAAGATGGGAGAGCTCAATCGCATGTTACAAAAACCTCACTGTGCCTCCTGGAGGAGGGGGCGTGGGTAGGGCAGTTACCTGTGGCAGGGGTGTGGCTGGACAGGAATTCGGTACTGACCACGTAGGCAGAGGTTATGCCGATGGACTCTAGGTTCAAGTCCCAGCCTTACCAATGGCAAGTCTCTACAGAAGCTACTCCAATTGTGACAGCCAGTTATCTTCTCTGTGATCACAATATCTACCCATTGGCTTGCTGGGAGGAGCAAATAAGGAGCATCTGGTACACTGCCTATACATAAGCTTTTAGTGGTGGTAGCATGTCATTTTTATCTAAAGGTTGAGGTCAGCCCCCATGTCAGGTGCTTAACCCTCGGTGAAGAGGACTAGAGCCTTTGGTGCAGAGGTACATGTACCTAGTCAATACCCTCTCACCCTTACCCTTTCAGTGCACGTTGATTCCCAGCGGCTAGCCCTTGCATCTCTTTACTGAAGGACTTTCTTTGTCTCCTAGGGTGAGCTCTATTCAAGGCAGAAGTGCGGGAAATTCATGACCTCTCCCCTCCCCCAGCAACACCCAACCAGTACTGTAGGGAGTTGGTGTATCAGTACCCCACTGCCCTTGCCCATTGGGTGGGATGCTTCTGAGGCAAATGTTCTATGGTATTTTCCAGAATTCCTCAGAGGGATCAAGCTCCAATTATCCACAGTGGTAGCTTTCTGGATGATACATCCCTAATTGGAGGCCTATCTTACCCCATCTCACTTCCCCACTCCCACTGGTGTTTCCTAGGATCCCGTATGAAATGAACTACTTACATGTGAATTCTTATCTAAGGGTCTGCTTCTGGGAGAACTCAAACTAAGACAGAGAGGAAGATTCCCTGGTCTATGACAAGAAGGGTCCCAACTTCCAATATTTGTCTTGCCCTGGTTCCCGAACCTCATAGTGATGGTCCTTAGATCACCTGGACTCCAATCCTGGGCCCCATGGCCCTCTGAGCAGCTCCCTGCTGTGTTTCCCCCCGAGACCTCTGCAATATTGGCATTAATTCCATTCTTTGAGTCCTCCTTCCCAGCTCTGTGTTCTTAGGAGATGGGCTATGGCCCACTAAGATGCTTCTCAAACTTGACTTGCAGAGGAGGGAATAGACCCCTGAGGGCTATGGGCCTTCTGAAGGTGCTAGTCACAAGCTCAAAATTCATTGCCTCTTCCCTCTCCCCCTAAATGTTGATGTGAGTCTTGCATTTAACACAAATAAATGTGCCTTTAAAAACTATGCTTGTCTTAATGTACACATTAATATTTTCAGTTGCTTATCATTGGATAAAATTGATGGCTCAATAAGATGGTCCATGCTTATTCTTGGAATTGATTTTCCGGTAGTTCTCCAGATTCTTATCCTGACCTGTTGAAGTAGCATGGATCACGGGGTAACTTGGGCCCTAGGTCTTTCCTAGGCTACTTACTGCCCCAGATGAGGGCCAGGCAGGACCCAACCTGAGGAACAATGGGGTTTCATAGTTCCAGTCTGGCCCCACCTGGGGAGAGCTGAGCCAGGTGATTTGCTTCTTGGACACTGGCATGGGCGTATAACGGACTGCTCCCAAGTCTCACGCTCAGCTCTTTTCTCCAAGGCAGACATTTAAAGCATAAGAAGTAACAAAGGTCTTAATATCTCCTCTTTCTAGTATCTCCTGTCTCTTTGAACCACTCTCCTTTTTGAAGATGACTGGGAGAAGGGAGGGATCAAAGGAAGAATTTAGTTTTCTTGGTGACCAAAGGGATGTTCTCAGTACATCTGCCTTCCTTAAAGACCTTATTAACATCCCTGCAATGTGCTATGAGAGATTTAGCTCACTGCTGTTCTTCTCTAAAGATGTAAAAAGAAGAAAAAGAAAAACAAAAAAACTCCGTTTCTTTCACTTTCTGAAAGCAGAATGCCATGAAATTTAGTGTTCGTTGAAAAAGACATTAATAAGTTCATGACATCTTGGGGGTGGTTGGAAGGAAGAGGGTTGTGGGCAGCCCACCTCAATATGTCATTGTGGGGAGTCATGGGGTGGGGGTTAAGTCAGGTCTGGGGGGCTGAGAGTGGATTCTATTACTTAAAAAATGCATACAGGGGCTTCCCTGGTGGCGCAGTGGTCGAGAGTCCGCCTGCCGATGCAGTGGACGCGGGTTCGCGCCCCGGTCTGGGAAGATCCCACATGCCGCGGAGCGGCTGGGTCCGTGAGCCATGGCCACTGAGCCTGCGCGTCCGGAGCCTGTGCTCCTTAACGGGAGAGGCCACAGCTGTGAGAGGCCTGCGTACCGCAAAAAAAAAAAAAAAAAAAAAGAAAGCCTACAGACAACATGTTTACCTTTTATCTTTTAAAATTGATTCAAGAAGCTAATGGGATTTTCTTAAAAAAATTATTTTATTGAAGTATAGTTGATTTACAATATTATCTTAATTTCTACTGTACAGCAAAGTGATTCAGTTATATATATATGGATTCTTTTTCCTATTCTTTTCCATTATGGTTTAAAATATGATACAAATGAACTTATCTACAAAACAGAAACAGACTTACAGACATGGAGAACAGACTCGTGGGATTTAATTTCATGTTACCTGGCAAAGCCAGCGCCAGAGTCTTCTATTTCCAATTTCTACCGGGAATTTTATTCAAACATAAATGTGCCGCGGAGACAAAGGATAAAGAGGAGAGAGGGTGGAGTTGATGAGCAAATTAAATGGCCTTTATCCCTTTAGCAAGCTGGCTAATTTACAGTTGAAACTTCACAACAGGCGCATTCTTCCTGACAACATCTGCATTTTATAATGTGCCCTGTGACAGCGGCTCTGCCATTATCTGCTGTGTGTTTTATACTATGTGCTGTGCTGAGCGCCCAAGGCATGGTCAGGGAAGGCCTTCTTTCCACGGTGATTAGATTTATGGCCCCGGCCTCCATCTGAGGAGAGATTAGCAGGACTAGGGCTGTTTAGTTTGGCAAAGGCGAGAGGAGCAGGGTATGTGATAGGTACATTATAGAAAATGATAAATGAAGAAAGGGAAGACTTTGGGGGCCCCTCATTTGCCATTGCAAAGACACTTAACACACTCTGGTCCCCAGCCCGGGCGTGTCATTAACCCGGGTGGTTTGAGGCTTTGGAGGGAGCAGGGGCAGGCCTCAGGGAAAGGCGCTATACTGATGGGAAATGTCTGGGTCGATGTATTTGAATGAAATAGCACTATGGTTACATTAGCGAGGATCGGTTTCCCGGGGCCATCCATCCTACTTTAGGGCATGGTGACAAGGCTGGCTGTGCTTCTTGCTTCCCATGGGAGGGGGCCCCAGACGACTTGGCACCAGTCCCCTCCACAGGGTGTCTGGGTTTCCAGCAGCCTTTTCTCCATAGGAGACAGAGGGGGAATCCAAGCACTGAATGGATGCAAATATCTGGGGGGTTGTGGGGTGGGCATGCCTAGATGCTGCCAGTCCTTAGGAACTTAGTAAGGGCCACTATCAACGTGGCCCACAGAGACTGCTGGCCTCGAATGGGAGAGACCTGGAAACTGCTGGCTTCTATAATTCACCTGGGACTTCCTGTATCTCTGGCTCCAAAGCGAACTGGATCCTTTAAACACTGAGGCATGCAGGCCAGCCGGCTCCTGATGAGGGCAATACCTTTGATGGCAATGTTAGCAGTGGGTCTTAGTGGCAGAGTCTTGGGGGGCATTCCCATTTTCTTCACTGGCTCCTTTTTTTTGTCCTCAGTTTCCGGGTCGAAGACTGCTGTCCTAACCCCAGGCTCCCTGAGGCTGGGGGTGGGAATGGTGGAGGGTCAGTCTGTTAATGTCTGACGGGCTCTTTGAAGTCCGCTTTGTGTAAGCAAAGCCCCCTCGGGGCACTTGCGGTGTAAACAATTCCAAACTGACCACCACTGGTGAGTGAATTCTTCCTCGCCTTCCACCCTTTCCCTCCCAGCAGCCCCTGGAGCAGCTAAAACCTCCTCTGCAAAACTGACTTTCCACGACTTCCCCTTCCTTCCTCTCTCTGTCTCTCCCTACCTCTTTCCCTCCCTCCTTCCCTTTTTTCTCTTCTGTAATTCTCTTTCGTTTGTTGTATTTTGTAGGAATCTTAATTCAGAACTTCCTCTTGTCTGTGTATAGGAAACTTGTACCGCGGCAACCAATTTGGTTGATGGATCTCTCTTTCTCTGAAATGGAAATGCAATGGTGTCCAAATCTGGACGATGCTCCTCAGACATCTGACCTTCCGGGGCAGCAGAAAGAACGGTAGGAAGAAAGCATTTTGATTTTTTGTTGGTTTGTTTCTTTGTTCTGTGGCTTTAAGCAAGTCACCTAAACTCTGAGTCATTCTCTTCAGCAGGAGGCAAAGGCCAATGCTCTACCTGAGACACACACACACACACAGCCACCCAGAGCCACCTTTTCTGGAGATGCTGAAAGGGACATACATAGGGAATTAGGCTGATCAGTGGAGGGGTTGGTGGATGCCTGCTAAAAGCAGATAAGACACAACATCTAGACAGCAGGCCATTGACAGGTGCTAAATGGCTTGGGGAATATTATTTTAATGTTTGACCCACACGCGTTATTTATACTAATTAACCACAAACTCATATGCTGCTGGACTTTCGTAAATAAAAGAATTGATAAAGGCGGTAATAAGACAGATTTATAGGTATCTATAGCCAAATTTAAAAAGCTGAATGAAATGCATTATGTAAGGGCAAAAGCGTGAACTCCACATGTGACGTACAAAACACTGAGACTGCACTTTATTATCCCAGGCTTAGGAGCTGTGTGGTTTCAGGCAGTTAACTTAACTTCTCTGAGCTTCTCAGTTGTCTAAACAGCTAATACTTACTGAGCACCTCCTGTGTACTAAGCATCATTCTTAGCATATATTATTTCATCCCACAATAACCCATATGGTAGGTACTATTATTGCATCTGTTTCACTGATGAGGAAACTGAGGCACAGGGCATGGAGAGACTTACCCAGATTCAAATAGCACAGATGTGGCACGGACAGGATTTGAGTCCATAACACACAGCCACCATGGTCCTAACCTCTTAACATTAGTCAGGGTTCTCCAGAGAAGCAGAATCCGTAGGATACGTAATAAAAGATTTCCTATAAAAAACTGGCTCGTGCAATTACGGAGACTGACAAGCCCCGAGATCTGCAGGGTTAAGTCAGCAGATCATGGTTAAATCTCAAGTCAAATCTTGAGCTCCATTCACATAAAATGACCCGTGTGTTAAGCTAGCTGACCTCTGTAGGTGTCATGCTCCTCAACAGAGAGGAACAGTATTTCTAGAGGCAAATGTCTCCTTGTCGAGGCATTTTGACTTTCCCCTTCTCCGTTCCTTGGCTGTCTCCTCTTCTTGTCCATCTCTGGGGCCTAACTAGGAGCCCAAGCTAGGCTGGGGTAATGGAAGGTGTGACAGGGACAGTGAACCAGCGGCCTCCTGTTCTACTCACCAGGGGTGCTGGCATCCTGGGCCACCCACCCTGGTTTTATTTATTTCCAAGCCGCAGCAGCGAGGTCTGGGAGTCGCTCCCAGGCGGGGCCTTCTCCCTGGCGAACAAGTCATCTCAGGGGGTGGGAATTGCCCAGGGCAGTGCCTTTGAGAGATGCGGCTGACTCTGTCTCAGTTCTCCGGGGTGGTCAGCCTGTAATTTTAAGATTTACTGGCCTCGCGGAGATAGCCACAAATGGGGCAACAACAGTAATTACAAGAGGCTGCTCTGCTGATCCTTGGTTACAAATGTTAGTTAGAAGCTAAAGAAGCTTCGTGCAAGCATTTCCTGGAGTTGCATGGGCTCCATGTCCTTTTTGCTTTTACTTTCCTCTCCTTAAAAAGGTAGAAAAATGACAGAGGGAGAGGATGAGAGAGAGAGAGAGAGAGAGAGAGAGCGCGCGATAGAGAGATAGAGAGAGAGAGAGCGCGATAGAGAGAGAGAGAGAGAGAGAGACTGATTCTTATTTAATTTCATTGTGGCCACTAGGAATTAGAGTCTTTGAAGTTCAAATTATTTTAATGCTTTTTGGGGTTTGTTTTATATTTGGAATTGGAAAAAAATAGGAAGCTGAATTCCTAAAGCTCACGGGAACCCGTGTTGTAGGTTCTGCCAGTTCGTGGCTGAAGAAGGGCAGAACAGAATGATTTTGGGGAAACATGTCTCCAAGCTGAGTAAAAGAAATCAAACTTCTGGGACTCCTGCCTCCTCAGAGAAGTCTGGACCGTGATTGCCCTCCTAGCTGCTCTCCCTCCTGAGAATGTTTCGAGGGAGCCGTTTCATACTGTGCTCATTTTCCTTAGAGAAGCCTCCCGACTTAATATCAGCGTTAACCCCATGTGCTGTATGAAGGTGACAAGAGATGGCCTGGGCTTTCTGGAGACAGTTCACGGTCTTTGCCAGACCACCTGCCCTCCTGGCCTTGACCTCTCTGGAGGCAGTTAGAGGTCATTCATTAGGCCCAGGAGGGCTCTGAAGATAGAACTGACCCCAGAAGAAGAGAACAGCATTGGTTGTTTTCCTCCAATTCTTATCTTAGCTTCCAAATGTTTAAACCCACTGCAGCCTCTTTTGATGTGCTCCTGAGGGCTACACAGACCGCCCCCCCACCCCCCGCCCCGAGACCACTTCACACCACAGGAATCAGAGGAAGGCTGCTCTCACGGATCAGGCCATCTGCACTCCCTTTCCTTGGAAGGTCCATTGCTTTATAAGGCCTTGTGGTTTTAAGACTCCCCCCGAAAGATCCTCTGTGTACACCTTCTGCCCTGGGACAGGCCATTTCCGCCTCCCCATCCGTGGGAGTCTGCCTCTGCCAGGCAACATCCTGCCTCCTGCTGAGGGCCGCCTCCCAGCGATGCTCTGAGGGCAGGTTTTCTCCTCCTCCATGGAGAGCTCTTACATGGGGCAAGACAGCACAGTTACCATTAATAACAGCTGTTGTGACAATAAAATTCTCTGACATAGCCATCTGACCCTGGAGCAGAGCAGGCACCCAGGAAGGGAATGGAGCTTCCCTGGGAGTTTTCCTTCCCGCATAACGAGAGGATACACTGATGAACCAGAACGAGCAAAACGGCTTTAACTGAAATAACCGATGTCTTCCTCTTTGCTTGAGTAAGCAGAGTCTCCAAAGGGGCCATTTCCAAAACTTGCGCCCAAGCATGTTTATTTTGTCTTGATCAAAGTTAGTTTGTGAGTGGTCTCTCAGGACAAGACAACCTCTCCGTGATTTGGGATGCCGTCGCAAAATCCTTGGAAACCAGGAGGACATCTGTGGCGTAGAAGTGAGGGCACTTGTTTTGAGGCAAGCAGTTCTCAATTCTGACATCGACTATCACTTGTCAGCTGAGAGATACTGAGTAAGCCACGCCAGCTCTCTGCGCCCCAGTTTTTCCATCTGCCACATGGGCGTGATGGCAACGCGTGTGCGGGGTCCCGTGAGGATCACAGGCAATGAACAGACGACTCCAGCACGTCGCCTGGCAGGCGGCAAGGGCTTAATACATGCCAGTTGACCTGGGTTGGAGTAAATGGATGTCCGTTCTCTCTCAGCTTCTAGTGCTAAATACTGGAAGGCTAGTGTCCCCTGCATCGACTTCTCTGGTCCAGGGGGTCTCCCCAAGCTGCCCTTTTAACAACATTTGACAAAGGAGTCAAGTGAGTTTCTATTCAAGCCATGCCAAACTTTTAACCCCAAACCCGCTTATTAGCAACTGAAGCTGAGTCACATTTTCTTAATGAATACAGATATATTTAATATATATATATTCCTTTCTAGCTACCATTTATTGATCATTGTTTGCCAGATCTTGTTTTTCTAACTTTTACATATAGTGTCCCATTTACTTCTCAGTTAACACTTGTGAAGCACGGTGGTTAATTTTTTGTGTCCACTTGACAGGGTCATGGGTGCTTACATGTATGGTCAAACGTTATTCTGGGCATCTGTGAGGGTGTTTCTGGATGAGATGAACATTTAAATTGGTAGACTGAGTAAAGCAGGTCACCCTCCCTAATGTGGGTGGGCCTTATCCAGTCAGTTGAAAGCCTGAATAGAAGGAAAAGGCTGACCCTTCTCTGAGTAAGAAAGTACTTTCTCCTGGATGGCCTTCAAACTGGACCGTCAGCTTTTTCCTGCCTTCGGACTTGAACTGAAACATTGGCTCTTCCTGGGTCTCCAGCCTGGGGGCCTGCAGCCTGGAACCACACGTTCAGCTCTCCTGGGTTTCCAGCTGCTGACTTACCTGCATGACTTACCTTAACTGCATGAGCCGATTTCTTACAGGAAATCTTTTATTACATATCCTACTGGTTCTGTTTCTCTGGAGAACCCTGGCTAATGTATGAGGTTAGGACCATGGTGGATGGCTGTTATGGACTCAAATCCTGCCCGCACCACATATGAGCTATTTGAACCTGGGTACGTTACTCAGTGCCCTGTGCCTCAGTTTCCTCATCAGTAAAATAGATACAACAATAGTGCCTGCCATATGGGTTATTGTGATATTAAATAATATATACTAAGAATGATGCTTAGTACACAGGAGGTGCTCAGCAAGTATTAGCTGTTTAGACAGCTGAGAAGCTCAGAGAAGTTAAGTTAACTGCCTGAAGGCACACAGCTCCTAACAGAGCTGTGCTGGCTGATTCAAGGCCCTTCTCTATCCTTTGGACCAACTTGATTCACAAATGTTGCCCTCAGCATGGAGTGGCCACCACTCACGGAGTGGCCTGACTGGGGCAGAGCCGCATTCGCATCTCCATCATTCAGCTGCATGGCCCTGTGGGTGGCCTCGGTGTGGGAGCAGGTATTACCGGTGGCTCCCACCACTCTCTGCAAGATTGAAGGCGACCATGCAGCTTGCCTTTGCCCTTCCAGCGGTATGCTTTTGTTCCTTCCTCCACCTTCTGCCCTCCCCTGCAGCCCTCTGGCCGGCCAACTAGAGTTATTTCCCAGTTGTGTTAGCAGGCAGTGTATCAGAGTTATTGTGTCTGGCTGAATGGCATGTGGATTGGGTGGAGCAGGGCGTGGTACAGAACACACTGCTAGGTCCTGGGGGGTGTGTGGAAGGAGGAAAACCCACAGTCCAGCTCCTGAGGTACCACAATCAAATGGGAGAAATAAGGCATGCCACGAAAAAGCCCCAGAATAGAACTGGGCGGTCTGGGACACACAGGCACATCACATGACAGATTCTGCTTACCCAGATAAACGACCGGTAAAGCTTTAAGGCACTGAAACTGGATATGGCCAGTCCAGAAGGGTACCAGGAGGAGGTATGCTGAGGACTGTTTTGAAGAATGGATAGGAACTAACAGAGTGAACGAGAACACTCAAATTCCTTCCGTAATTATGATTTGCACCATACAATGAATAGTCATGATAGTATCCATTTATTGGACACTTACTAGAAGCCAGGTATACAAGTGTACACATGTATGGGATCTTTCACGCATTCAGTCATCTCATTCAATCATCTCATTCAACACAAATTCCTTCAGTTGTTGTAATTTATGTTCATAAAGATAGCAGTAAAATGATAACCTCCTTTTTAAAAATGATAACCTACTCTGAGCACTTATGATGGACCAGTGCTCAAATACTGTGCTCAGTATCTTTACATACAGTTTTGCATTTCACCAACACAGCAGTCTGGGGGTGGTGGGTATTAATATCTGCATTCTACATACGCAGCACCTGAGGCACAGAGAGGTTGAGTGACTTGGCCCAAATCACACAGCAGAGCCCAAATTCGCATCATCGAACCGAGTCACAGGGATGGCAAACCTAACTCTTCTATCATCAGCCCCTCTCTTTTTTGAGAATTATCACATTGCAAAATGTGTCATTCACTTATGCAAAGTGTATGCTGAACAATATGTTGGTGCTGTAAGAAGATTGAGTCCTTGAGCTCCAAGAGTTTTCAGTTTAGTCATGGTGCTCACGACTAATAGCAATGCTCTAGAAGATAAATAAAACAATGAACAGGATAGAGTCTCTTCTGGTAAGTGTTTTGGCATATCAAGACCTGGCTTTACATAAAAAGTATTGACAGAGAGCTTCACAAATAAGTTCATTTCCTGAGTAGAATTATTTTACTTGTTTTCTATTTTTATTATGCACTGGCAAAATGCCAGTCAATGTGGTGTTAGTTTTTTTTTTTTCAATGCATTTTATAGTCCTGGATTTGTTTGCTGGGCAGCTTCTGTCAGGGTTCCTAGTGATACCCACTTCTTGGTACTCATGCCCCTGTGTAATCTCTCCCGAGTGTGGGCTGAACCCAGTGAATTGCTTCTTATGAACAGAATATGGCAATAGTGCTGGCATCTCATGTTCATGATTAAATAACAAAAATCTTGACTTCCATCTTGCTGGCTCTCTGTCTCTTGCTGGTATTATCTATGGGCCTCTTATTTGCTCACTTCGAAGAAGCCAGCTGCTGTATTTGGAGCTGCCTTATGGAGAGGATTATGTGGCGAGGAGATCATGGCCCCCTTTGGCCAACAGCCAGCGGGGAGCTGAGTCCTGCCAACGACCCCTTAAGTGAGCTTGGCCGATCCTTCGCCAGGCGAGCCTTGAGATAAGACTGCAGCTCTTGACACCTTTTTTTTTTTTAATTAATTTATTTTTTGCTGCTTTGGGTCTTCGTTGTTGCATGCGGGCTTCCTCTACTTGTGAGCAGGGGCTACTCTTCGTTGCGGTGCGCGGGCTTCTCATTGCGGTGGCTTCTCTTGTTGCAGAGCACAGGCTCTAGGGGCATGGGCTTCAGTAGATGTGTCATGCGGGCCCAGTAGTTGTGGCACACGGGCTTAGCTGCTCAGTGGCATGTGGGATCTTCCCTGACCAGGGCTCAAACCCGTGTGCCCTGCATTGGCAGGTGGATTCTTAGTCACTGCACCAGTAGGGAAGTCCCTTGCTGACACCTTGAGTGTAGCCTGGGGAGAGATCCTGCAACAGAGCCATGCCCAGATTTGTGACTTTTAGGAACTGTGAGATGATAATTGTTATTTCAAGCCACTAAGTTTGGGGTAATTTGTTGTGTAGCAAAAGATAACGAAACAGGCCCTAGAGAGTCAAGTACTATCTCTGGCCTTCTGTACAGCCCTTACTCTTGTCGTGTAGCCCTGCCCACCTGTGCCTTCTCCCAGGGAAAAGAAGTGTAGAAAACAAATGCTCCCTCTTTGGTCAGCTTGCCAGTGGTCAGCTCCCAGTCTGCATCCTTCTTGACCATTCAGAAATGGTTGACGCAGTTGATCCCCCTCCCTCTATCTTCAAAATATATCTAGACTTCAATCTCTTCTCACCACCTCCATGGACAGCACCCTGGTTAAGCCACCGTCACCTTTCTCCAGGATTACTACAATAGCCCCCAGCTGGCCACTCTGCTTCTTCCTCTACCCCCTTCAGCACAGTGATCCTTTCAAAATGCGAGGTCCGGCCGTGCTTCTGCTCTACACCCTTCAGTGCCAAGACCCTGCATGAGATACCTTTGCTTACTCTGCTCCAGCAACACTGGCCCCTGGCTGTTCTTGGAGAACCTGCCTGGCACAGTCATGCCTCAGCGCTTTGCCCGTTCCCACCACCTGCATGTTCAACTCCTTCACTTCCTTTCGTTCTTTCTCCAAATGTCACCTCCTCACTGAGAAGCAATTAAAAATTACAACTCTAACCCCCGGTAATCCCAATTTCCCTTACCTGAATATACTTTTTCTTTTCTCCGTTGCACTTACCACCTTTCAACACACTCTTTTATTTACTTTTTTAGAATTATGCTTGCTAGGACAATTAGGCAAAGAAAAGAAAGAAAAGACATCTAGATAAGAAAGGAAGAAGTAAAACTATATTTGCAGATGATATGGTATACGGAAAATCCTAAGAAATCCACTTAAAAACTATTTAAAAACTAATAAATGAGTTCAGTGAGGTTACAAGATACAAGATCAATATATAAAAATTATTGTATTGAACAATGCAAAAATCAAATTAGAAAACAATTCTATTTACAAGAGCATCAAAAAGAATAAAATGCTTAGGAATGATTAACAAAGAAGTGCAAGGGCTTCCCTGGTGGCGCAGTGGTTGAGAGTCTGCCTGCCAATGCAAGGGTCAGGGGTTCGAGACATGGTCTGGGAAGATCCCACATGCTGCGGAGCATAGGCCCGTGAGCCACAACTACTGAGCCTGAGCGTCTGGAGCCTGTGCTCTGCAACAAGAGAGGCCTGCACACCGCGATGAAGCGTGGCTCCCGCTCGCTGCAACTAGAGAAAGCCCTCACACAAAAAGGAAGACCCAACACAGCCAAAAATAAATAAATTAATTAATTAAAAAAAAAACCAAAGAAGTTCAAGATTTGTACACTGAAAACTAGAAAACATCACTGAAAGAAATTAAATGGAAAGGCATTTGTATTCCTGTTAGAATATTTAATATTGTTAAGATGGCATTACTCACCAAACTGATCCCCAGGCTCAACGTAAAACCTATCAGAATCTCAACAGCCTTTTTGGGGGCAGAAATCGAACAGCTGATTCTAAAATTCATATGAAAGTTCAAGGTACTCAGAATAGCCAAAACAATTTTTTAAAAATAATCCTTAATTTTTAACTTTTAATAGATTTTATTTATTTATTTTTGGGTTGGGTCTTTGTTGCTGTTCACGGGCTTTCTCCAGCTGTGGCGAGCGGGGGCTACTCTTCGTTGCGGTGCACGGGCTTCTCATTGCGGTGGCTTCTCCTGTTGTGGAGCATGGGCTCTAGGTGCATGGGCCTCAGTAGTTGCGGCACACAGGCCTAGCTGCCCCGCTGCATGTGGGATCTTCCCGGACCAGGGCTCGAACCTGTGTCCCCTGAACTGGCAGGCGGATTCTTAACCACTGCGCCACCAGGGAAGTCTACCAAAACAATCTTGAAAAAGAAGAACAAAGTGGACTGACACTTCTAAATTTCAAACTTCTTAAGGTACAGTAATCAGGACAGTGTGTTATTGACATAAGGATAGACATATAGATCAGTGGAATAGAATTGAGAATCTATAAATAAACTCTTACATTTATGTTCAACTGATTTTCAACAAGAATACCAAAGCCATTCAATAATGAAAGAAAAATCTTTTTAGCAACTGGTGCTGGGGCAACTGGATATCCACATGTGAAAGAATGAAGTTGGACCCTTATCTTATGTGAGATACAAAAATTAACTCAAAATGCATCATAGACCTACATGTAAGAGCTACAACTATAAAACCCTTAGAAGAAAACAGCAGTTAATCTTTATGACCTTGCATTAGGCAAAGCTTTCTTATATATGACACCAAAAGCATAAGCAACAAAAGAAAATATAGATGAATTAAACTTCATCAAAATTGAAAAACTTTTGTGCTGCAAATGGTACCATTCAGAAAGTGAAAGCACAGCCCACAGACTGGGAGGAAATATTTGCAAATCATATGTCTTATAGGAGTTTAGTATTCAGATATATAAAGAACACTTACAACTCAACAACAAAAAGACAAACAATCCAATTAAAAAATAGGCAAAGGGTTTGAAAAGCTGTTTCTCTAAAGAAGGTATACAAATGGTCAACAAGCACTTGAAAAGATGTTCAATGTTATTAATCATAAGAGAAATGCAAATTGAAATCCAGATGAGTGACTACTTCACACCCACTAAGATGGTTATAATTTTTTTAAAAAAAGGAAAATAACAAGTGTTGGAGAGGATGTGGAGAAACAGAAACATCTAAACATTGCTGGTGGAAATGTAAAATAGTGCAGTCACTGGAAAACAGTTTGGTGGTCCCTCACAAAGTGAAACATAGGATTACCAATTGTACACCTATGTATATACACAAAATGATTGAAAATAGATATTGAAACAAATACTTGTACCCGAATTTTCATAGCAGCACTCTTTGTGGCAGTCAAAATATCCATCCACTGATGAATGAATAAATAAAATGTGGTATATCTATACAATGGAATGTTATTTTGCAATAAAATTCATTCATACCACAATGTGGATGAACCTTGAAAACATTATGCTAAATGAAAGAAGCCAGTCACATATCGTATGATTTCACTTATATGAAATGTCCAGAATAGGCAAATCTGTAGAGACAGAAAGTGGTTAGTGGTTGCCAGAGGCTGAGGTGGAAGACGGCGGGTAAAATGGGGAGTGACGGCTGATGTACATGTGGTTTCTTTTCAGGGTGATAAAATTATGTTTGCACAACCTTGAATGTAATAAAAACCATGGAACTGTATACTTTAAATGGACGAGCTTTCCGGTATGTGAATTATATCTCAATAAAGCTGTTTAAAATAAATTATGCTTGTTGTTTATTGACTGTCTCCCCTACCTAGAGTGTAAGTGAAATGAGGGCAGGGGTCCTTGTCTGTTTTGTTCACTTATATATTACCAAACATGTAGAGCAGTGACTGGTGCTCCATAAATATTTACTGTATGAATGAATATAAGAACGTTTCACGTTGACTTTTTGACTTCTGAAAAATGTTAAGTACCCCTGCATCAGGCAATAATTTTACCTATGGTCCATGATATAAACCGACATGTAATGGAATTAATTTGCTACCTTCCTTAGACGGAATTTTGATCAAAGATAGTGGAGAGAATCAGAGAACTGGAAGAAGGCTGGCTTCAATGGGACAGGAGGCAGGATGCACTGTGGCGACGAGGGCTGGCCTGGTGCTATGGGTACAGCAGCCTCTACCATCCTCTAAATCAGAAGATATAGACTAAAGATGTAGGAACCAAATCTGGCCTCAGATGTGTTTTCAAGGCTCCTGGCAGTACATTCAACATCTATGTGTGAATTCCAGAAAGGTGCCCTGTCCTCCAGCCGACACCATTCTCACTCACCCTGGTACCAAGGTACAGGACTTGGTGGGAGAAGCCTGGCTAATTAGTCCCCTCTGTGTACCTCCTCATGGTTGACCTTGAAAAGTGAATAAGATGTACAACCTTATTACAGTGGCCCTGTGCATTAAAAAAGAAATCTTGAATTGGTTTCAATATCCAAGTGCACAGAGCTTATATGAGAGTTGATCCCAGGACACACCAGTGGAGGAGTAGGGACATGAGAGAGGGAAAGGATGGGCAATGATTAAGAGCCAATTTTCAAGCTTGTCAACCATGGTGCTTACTCCTGGGGGAAAGTCTGGGAAGCAATGTGGGATATGGCTTCAAAGTTATCCCAGCCTGGGGTGAGGGACCTGGGGCATTTATATAACAAGTCCTATCAGTTGCTGAAGGCTACTCCTGCAGGTGTTAATTCCCTGACAACTCCAGTCTCTGCACGTAGGCAGAGGGACCTTCCAGCGCTTCAGAGAAGCAGCTACTGGCAGCTGGAAGTCAGCCTACACCCTCTGAAGTGATAAGGGCCCAGGATTTGGGCATGGTACCCATTGTTTCTTTTTGATTGCCAACATTTTAAAAGCAGGGAGCTTTTATGAAAAAATGTGAATTTCTGGCTCCTTGAGGAAAAAATGTGAAGACCTGGCAAAAGTGGGCTGACATTCCCACTTGGCAGCTCCCAGCTGGCCATGCCCCCTGTAGCAGGATCCTGTGTTCCAACCCATCACAGTCCCTTCCAGGCTGCTGCACTCGCTCACAGCTCCTACGTGGCCCCAGGGGGGCACTGGCATTTGTCATTCTTGCCCAGGGCCTGCACAACTCCTGGCCCGATGTGCATGGGGTGCACAACTCCTGAGCTGATGTACCCTGTGAAAAGTGGCATAAAGAAAAAATCAGATATAGGTGGATTTTTTTTTTTCATTTTCCTCCAAAGAGCCATGACCTGCACACACTTGACTTGTGGTGAGAGTGCTGAAAGCTCTTGCCAATAGTTTCATATATGTAGCTCCTGCCGCACCGCCCACCCCTCCCTCCCCAAATTTAGGAGGGGTCAGGGCTTTGATCCGGGGCCTCTTCGCGCATGACCAGTCCTTGGACTCGCATGACCAAGCCTGGGACGCTGGAGGACTCAACAGGCCAGCCCTTGTGTGTACCCTCAGGTCTGGGCCTGGCCTGGGGCCAAGGCTTGGTGGTGCTCATCTACTGGAGAAATCTGCTGACGCTGCGTGACCTGGGGCCCACTCAGTGCAGAGCGGGAGCCAAGCAGGGGTCCTTGTACCAGATTTGTGGAGAGCGGTGCCTATTAGTAGCCAATTGGGCATCACAATAATCAGTTGCCATGGAAAGCAGTGAGAAAGGATTGTTTTCATAGACACTACCACCCCCCTCACACGCAGAGCTGGCCACCATGAAGGAACATCAGGAAAATTGTTTCAGAGCCAGTCTTTTAACTTAGTGTCTGCAAATATAGAAAATCTGGCTGCAGGCCTCTACCTCTGCAGCCTTCTCTTTGGTTACGTAGCAGTTCTGCAAGGCTGGGTCTTTTCCTTGGGTACCTCGCTCTAGCTCTCCCTGGTGTCTCCACATGGGCTCTCCAGCATGTCAGTTTCAGAGGCGTGGCACTTCTTACACTGTAGGTGGGCCCAAAAGGAGAGAGCTGGGCAGAGGCTCTGTCACCATTTCAGATCTGGCCTTGGGAATCACGTGACATCACTTTCACGTGCTCTACCAGGGGCAGCAGTCACAAAGGCCTGCCGGCCTCAAGGGAAGGCGACACGTGGACTCCGCCTCTTGATAGGGGAGTGGCAAGGTCCTGGAAGAGCACGTGGGAGGGGAAATAGTGCTGCCGCCACCTTTGGAAAGTGCAGTCTGCTGCAGTCTCCTAATCAGTCCCTGGTCTATGGCATGGGGGGGCAAACCTAGGGATTCTGGAAACTCTGGGATTCTCGTGGGCCCTTTGGCATGACTAGTCACTGGAATGAGTGAGGCAAATTGAGACCACTGTTTGTGGCTGCTCCCTGTGTTCCTGGGTGGTTTGGTTGTGTTTGGGGTTTGGGTGAGCCAGCTGTTTGGGGTTTGGGTGAGTTCTGTCCCCAGAGATTTTTAAGTGAATGAAATGGGAGAAATGTCAGATTCCAGACAATATTCATTGAATTTCTGGGGTTTACTGTTAGGGGCAGGTGATAGGCCTGCCCCTAACATTTGCAGGGCTGGAAGCCAGAGTATACACATGGAGACCTACCTACCAGATATCTAAATATTTACAGTTTACAAATATATACGTTGTTTTTATAAAATGTATAAACTAGTCATTAAGTAAATAGCTTATCCTGCTATCTTGGCAAATGCCCTTCATGACAATGTGGAAGGCTAGATTTGAAGTGAGATTTCTTGGATTCCTGGGAGTTCCCGAGTAGGGAGGACCAAACCTCAGCCCTCAATTTTTTCCATACAGCCAGGGCTTTGAATGTATAAGTGCAAACACCCCCATCAGCACAGCCAAGCTCTATCTGCACACCCTGCAAACAGCCAACTCTTGGTCAGTCCTCAGACCTAAAGTGTACACCCCAGAAGCACAGTCCTTCATGGGGGGTGGATCAGGGAAAGAGGCCTCACACAGCTTGGAAGCAGGCTTGGGGGCCCTTGGGCAGGTGGGTCCCAGGTACTGAGAGTGCGGTCTTCTCACTCCATGGGGGTGGGGCAGGAGTACAGTGACCAGAGAAGGGCCAGATGTGTTCTTTGAAGTGTGTGGGAGGCCAGGGGCAGGGGCTTCTATTGCCCAGGTCCAGATTGGTGTCTGACCCACCTGGCTACGGTGTACTACTTCTGACAAACCGGGAGTGCTTTCTTTGGCTATGATGGATACACTGATACAGGTAGGTTGAATATAGCACTTGTATGTCTTCAGCATTTAGGAAGATGATACATATTTTGTTATTTTTCGTTCCATTAAGCTGGGGAAATTAGAAATTATAGGGACTCTAGGACAGACTGTATACCTGTGATTGCCCAAAGCTTCCTTCAGAATCTCCTAGTAATGATGACTACCCCTTACCCAGGCATTGTGTAAATGCCATCCATGTGTCATTTCCTTTCATCCTTACCACAACCTTAAGAAGCAGATGCCATTATTTTCCGCACTGTACAGATGACAAAATGGGGGCTCAGAGAGATTAAGTACTGTGCCCAAGGTCACATAGTGAGTGAGTGGCAATTTCAGTCTTTGAACTCGGGTTTCTCTAACTCCAAAGCACATACTCTTAACTGTTACACTTGAGGAGACCTTGATATGCACAACGGTTGTTTTGCCCTGTTAACAAGTTATTGACTGATGGGTTCCTGGGAGCCTCTTCATCTGGGTACAGTATATCCCTGGATTCAAGAAACAAGCCGCCAACTAGTTTTCCTGCATATTCTGTCTGAAATTTGCATCCAGGCCTTCCCTTAGGCTGGGCCCTTCGTGAGAAGAAGCTGCAGAACTGAACCAGACAGCACAATGCTTTTGTGATGTGGAAATATGCCAACTAAAGAGGGGAAAGAATTTTTTCTATTTGGTTCCCAGCCAAACCAATTCAAGACATACATAACATTTTAGTCTTTGATTCCCCGTATTTTTGTTTCCCCTCTGCATTTGGCTTTCCCATGAGCGGCCTCTCGTTCCCTTACTATTATCTTTGATTGAATTATGAAACCGGAAGAATTTGCAGAACTAAGCCAGAGTAAATGGGTCTTGCTAATCCTGTGGTTAGAAGGTCAAATCAGCAAACACTTGGGTGTGAAATGTCCAGGGCCAATTTCATTATGGCTCCAATTTGTAAAAACTGGGTGAGGAAAATTGTATTAATAACCAGGAAAGGATACCTAGAATGCTTTTCCAATTTCACTTATCCCAGCCTACTCTACAGCACACTGCAGAAATCCAACTCTCCAGTAAGGAAGTCATCTAGCTTTCTGACCCAACTTTCTCATCTGGAAACATTATTCTTTATTAAATCTCACAAATATTCTTGGTGAATTAGCAAGTCAGGTTCAAGGCAGAAGTTCTGCCTCCAAAGAACAAAGTTCCCAGGCTATATTCTATCTTGTTGTTACTTAGAAAGTCTATGGATGCAAGGCTGGGAATTACCAGATACCATATGGCATTGCTATAAAGAGGAGAAAGAAAAGTCTACATGGTAGATTGCAGAATTGTTCCCAATTCTGTCCCCCACCCTCAGTATATATGTCCTTTTCCTTCTGACTAGATGTGGAGAATATATATTTTTAAATTTTTATTTATTTGGCTACTTCGGGTCTTAGTTGCGGCGCGTGGAATTTTTCATCGTGGCGCGTGGGCTCTTCATGGCAGGGCGTGGGCTTCTCTCTAGTTGTGGTGTGCGGGCTTAGTTGCCCCGCGGCATGTGGGATCCCAGTTCCCCGACCAGGGATCGAACCCACATCCCCTGCATTGGAAGGTGGCTTCTTAATCACTGGACCACCAGGGAAGTCCCTAGAAGTGGAGAATATTTTCCTGCCCCAGTGATGTTGGGTTTGGCCGTGTGGCTTGCTTGGGCAGTGGGATTTTAGTGAATATGTTACAAACAAAAGCTTGAAATGTGCTGTGTGATTCGGTCCATCCTCTGGTGCTTCTGTAGTCACCATAAGAATGTGTCCTGATTGCCCGTTCATCCCCCAAGTAAAGGAAATGTAAGGAGCAGACCCAAATCAAACCTGCAGCCTGGAGTCAAGTTCACCACAAAGCCCAGCTGACCACAGATGTGTGAGCCAGAAGGCATAATAAATGCTTATTGGTGTAGCCACTGGTTTGGAGTGTTTTGTTTTGCAACAATATTATTGCAAAAACTAACAGATTATTCAGGGTTCTTGAGAGAAACAGAACCAGTAGGATAGATATAGAGAGACGCGCAAGTTGGAGGCCCAGGAAAGCCAGTGGTGCAGCTCCAGTTTGAACCCGAGGGCCTGAGAACCAGGAGTGCCAATGTCTGAAGGCAGGAAAAGAAGGAAGTCCCAGCTCGAGCAGAGAGAAATTTCGTCCTTCCTCTGCCTTTTTGTCCTGTGTGGAACAATGGATTGGATGGTGTCCACTTGCATTGGTGAGAGCAATCATCTTTACTCAGTATACGGATCCAAATAGTAATCTCTTCTGGAAACACCTTCACAGACACACCCAGAACTCATGTTTTTACCAGCTATCTGGGCATTCCTTAACCCAGTCAAGTGGACCATAAAATTAACCATCACACAGTCCACTAGAGACTTGTTCAATTCCTATCCTTTCTTCTGTTAACACAACTCAGGAAAGCAAGGATACCCACACCACAGCTCCATTGCGTGGCTTCAAGGAGTCTCCAGCCGACCACGTAGACATACAATAGGGCTCTTCTTGAAGAAACTCAAACGATGAGATCTGATAATATAGAATTTATGGATCAGTTCTAAGGCTGAACAATGGCCATCTAAGAAAGTTTGCCTGGCAGAGAGGGGAGGGAGTGAAATGTAGCAGTCATGAACAGGGCTGTGAAGTTTACAGCTGAGGTGAAATCATGAAATAAATACTGAGAGGAGAAAAGGAGCATTGTACGTATGTTCTCCAGGATGAAATTTCTTCAGGGAGGTGAGTGAATGTTTGAGTGTGTGTGTATGTGGGGCTGTTTTTCTTGATTCTTCTCTGGCTGTGGATTTGTGAGAAAGGATTACTCCTTTCGTAAACTGGTGTTTGAATGACCTCCTGAAGCCACCCTGTGACAATACGTTTGGCCTCTGTGCCTGGACCTCTATTTTCTCTTTCTGCGTTCACCCTCTGGGTGATCCCATTCAATCTCACAGCTGTAGATCCCATCTTGATCTGATGAATTGAAAATAGTTCTATCTCCAGTCCCTTGAACTCCTGTCTCTTATATACAGCTGTCAACTGGAGGGCTTCACTGACAATAGTTATCACCCAAAACATGTCCCACATTGAACTGATATTCCCCCCCTAAATAATCTGTGTCACCCTTTCCATCTTAGTGAATAGAAATTCCATCCGTCTGACATCTCAAGCCAAAACCAAGGAGTCATTTTGACCTGTCCCATTTTTTCATTCCTTTAGCAATTCATGTGGACTCTGTTCAATACCTATCCAGAAAGCAGCCACTTCCCCTGCCACCAAGGCCCCTTCAGTGGCCCGGGCCACCACCTGTCCCCTGGATTTTTCAGTAGCCTCCTAACTGATCTTCCTCCTAAGCCCTGGGTCCCTTTAGTCTATTCTCAACACTGTGGCCAGAATGATTCTGCTAGGCTGTAAGTCAGGTATGTTATGCCTCTGCTTCCCATTTCACTCATGGCAAAAGGCAAAGTCCCTGCTCTGAGTATTTAAGGTGCCCACATCCCATCGGCCTTCTGCTCCTCTGCTCTCCCCTTCTCACGTCGCTTGGTCAGCTGAGCTCCTCACTTTTCCTCGAGCATGTCAAGATTGCTCCTGCCTGAGTGTCTTCATACTTGCTGTTCCTGCTGTCTGGACCACCCTTCCTTCCTCAAGACTCAGCATGGCTCCCTTACTTATTTCAAGTCTTCACTCAAAAATCATATTCTCAATTAAAAAATGGGCAGAAGACCTAAATAGACATTTCTCCAAAGGAGATATACAGGCAGCCAACAAACACATTAAAGAATGCTCAACATCACTAATCATTAGAGAAATGCAAATCAAAACCACAATGAGGTAACACCTCACACCTGTCAGAATGGCCATCATGAAAAAGAACACAAATGACAAATGTTGGTGAGGATGTGCAGAAATGGGAACACTTGTACACTGTTGGTAGAAAGGTAAATTGGTACAGCCACTGTGGAAAACAATATGCAGGTTCTTCAAAAAACTAAAAATGGAATTACCATATGACCCAGCAATTCCATTCCTGAGCATATATCCAAAGAAAACCAAAACACTGATTCAAAAAAATACGTGCCCCCGATGTTCATAGCAGTTCTATTTATAATAGCCAAGATATAGAAGGAACCTGTGTCTAGCAACAGATGAATGGATAACGAAGATGTGATATATATATATATACACACACACACACACACATATATATATACACACACACACACATATATACACACACACACACACACACACACACATGCATACACACAATGGAATAACACTCAGCCATAAAAAAGAATGAAATTTTACCATTGGCAACATGGATGGACCTGGAGGGTATTATGCTTAGTGAAAAAAGTCAGACATAGAAAGAGAAATACTGTATGATATCACTTATATGTGGAATCTAAAAAATAAAATAAATAGTGAATGTAACAAAGAAACAGACTCAGAGATAGAACAAATTAGTGGTTACCAGCGGGGAGAGGGAATGAGGGATGGGGCAAGATGGCAGGGGGGAGTAAGAAGTACAAACTACTGTGTATAAAATAAATAAGCTACAAGGATATATTACACAGTACAGAGAATATAGCCATTATTTTATAATAACTATATGGAGTATAACCTTTAAAAATTGCAAATCACTATGTTGTATACCTGAAACATATAATATTATAAATCAACTATACCTCAATGACAAATTTTTTTTAAAAATCACATTCTCAGTGCGGAAGCTCCTCAATAAACACTAGTCAAACAAATGAATGAGCTGGGTTGCTCAGCGAAAGGGTATTCTGTTTGGTGACCCCCTTGCTTGTCACACTCTGCCCCAGGCATGAATCCAGCCAGCCCACACCACCTCTGTCAGCGTCAAGTATGATGTTGACGTTCCATTGACCACGTGCCACATCATGTGCCCTGTGCTTCCTCTGTTCCATCCCACTTATTTCTCCAACCACCTCAGAAGCTAGATGCTCTCACCCCCAATGTTGGGGGCGCCCCTGTGCTAAGTCCTGGGCTCTTTCGAGGCAACCTTCTGAATTCAAATAAGCTTGGAGGGTGTTTCCCCAGCACTCTGGCCCCAACCTGGAGGTTGTCCTCCTAATCTGACCCTCCAAGGATCCTGGGAGATTTGAAGTTCAGGACAGCTTGGGGAAGGTGTGGGCCCAGGGCCGGAAGGTGACACCAAGGGGCTACAAGAACCTAGCTCAGCGCCTGGCTCCGTGTTTGCTGATCGAATCAGTAAAGGACCTCCCAGAGGCCGCCTGGTGTCGGACAGCAGAAAGTGAAACAAGTTAAAGAGATGAATATGTTTAGATTGTTTTTACAGCAACAATGTTTGGTCAAAGTTGGAACAGAATAAAGCTAGCCCAAACAACTGGAGGGTCGTGGGTGGTCTCTGAGGGATGTAACTACATGTAATGGGGTGAAATTGAGCAAAGGAAAATGTTCTCACAGGGAAGCTGACTATATGGTGCCACTGGGTCCTAAGGAAGTGGTAAAACCCCTCCCTGAAGTCGTGTTGGGCTACTTTGGGCAACGTGTGGATCGGGCACACAGTGGAGGTGGGTGCCGGCTGCCTTGCGGGCCTGTGTGGCTTCCTCCGTCCCCATAGAGTCCCTAGAAGGCCGCTGAGCCTTTTTCATGAAAGAACCCTAGTTTTAGACCAGGGTTGGGACGTTTGATCTGAAAATGCACTTTAAGGAGATTGTGCTGGAACTTTTTAGGACTTCCTGAGTTTATAATCAAGAAATAGAAATGTTTATTTCCCTTCTCTAAGAACAACGCAGAAGCATCTCAGCGTAGGTGGGGAGATGTACATTGTGCTTAAGAAACAGCAAGCCTCCTGGAGGCCAGCAGATCCCCAGAGTCAGCCTCAGAACCTCACATGTAGTTTGTGTTTCGAATTCCTCTTACATAGATCCGAATCTCATGCAGATCCTTGTCAGGTTTTTCTAGTCAGGTTTGGGGTAAGGACAGGTGACAATGGCAAAGAAATGTCCCCTTTATCAGCAAGTTTGTGGAGATAAGTGGTATAGGGGATTTTTTTTCTTTTTCCCAACTTATTCAAGAAAACAAAGGACTTGAAATGACAGTCCTCAGGCCAAATTCAGTCACAGCGTGTCTTGCCTGGCCTCTACAGGGTTTTTAGGAAACTCTGAGCCAACATTTAAAAATTGGGAGGGCTTCCCTGGTGGCGCAGTGGTTGAGAGTCCGCCTGCCGATGCAGGGGACACGGGTTCGTGCCCCGGTCCGGGAAGATCCCACATGCCGCAGAGCGGCTGGGCCCGTGAGCCATGGCCGCTGAGCCTGTGCGTCCGGAGCCCGTGCTCTGCAATGGGAGAGGCCACAACAGTGAGAGGCCCACATACCGCAAAAAAAAAAAAAAAAAAAAACAAAATAAAATAAAATAAAAATAAAAATTGGGAGATTTCACATAAATATCTGAAATTTTGGAACATCCTAATAATTCGTAAGGCCCAGGAGCTCCAGTCAGCACCCCATACCCAGTGTGGCAGCCAGCAGCCGTGATCCCTTCCATGAGGCTGCAGCTCCCCAGCTAACCTCGGACCCTCCAGGCGGGCCTCAGACATTGCCATGCACTGCCTTATCCCAGGAGAACTGGAGTTTGCCACTCCTGAAATAAAGTAATCTTTTATTTCAAGAAGAAAGCATGGGAATTTGAAAATTTGAAAAAAAGTTGCTTTGTAACACAAATAAATTGTACAGAAAACCTAAGGCTGTCAATCCTGAGAGTAATGCTCTCAGTAGAGTCTACGCAAGGATTAAAACAAATAATTCCCTGTCCTGGGTTGGGTTTTCTAGAAGAGGAGCCCAAGCCAAAGATTCCTGTGCAAGGGATCTGATGGGTCTTTGCTCTCAGGAGAAGGAGAGTGAGAGAAGCAGGAAAGGGGATGGGGAGGGAGCTTGGAAGGATGCAGTCTCAGCCTGACCCCACAGGAGCTCTGGAACTTGAACCGTACCACAGCACTGGTCCCACCGAGGCAGGGGGCACCCTTTCCCACTCCTGTGTCACTCAGTCATGGGGAGACACATGGTAGGGGAACACCCAGGGTGAGGGGCTCGCATTCAGGGTGGGAAGAGGAAGGCTGTAAGTTCTAGGCAGAGGAGGTCTGGGGTGGGTGGATGTACCGCCTTGCTAAATGGCATCTGTGTGGAACATTACCTCCCACCAACAGTTATAAAATAATGAATTCTTACTATTAAGAGAATTAACAAATGTAGGAAAGGTTAAGAAAAAATCATTTCTTACCCCACAACTTAGAGATAGTAATTGTTCATATTTATGCACTGAATTATCCTTTCCTTTTTCTTTTAACTCTGAGTTAAAATAACTTGGACCCTTATCTCCCTATTTGTGGGAAATCCAGCGCCCTTCCCAGTATTCCTAAGCATTCCGCAGGGCAGAAAAGGGGGTATGTCATTGACCAAAGGCCTCCTCTTCTGGACTCTGAAATCCATCACAGTTGTTGCGCTGAGGCCCCTTCCACCAGCCTCCTCCAGTTATATTTTCTCTCCAGGCGTTTTTCCTAATGAAATCCTTGCCTGTTTCATCCCATCACGGCATCTGCTTCTCAGACCCACATTAACACAGTACTTACATTCTCCTAGAGCTAACTGCTGCTCCCTTCACAATTTGTGGTTGCCTCTGGCCATCCTGGCCTCTGCCCCAGCTGGAGCATTCTGGGTGCAGGGGTGGAGTGTCCAGAGGGAGAAAAGAAAGCAGAGAGAGGTCCCAAAGACTCATTTGGCCACTTGACAACTTTTCCCTGGCCTTCTTTGTTTTAAGATCCCTCTCTCAGGTGCTGAATCCTGGACCCCCTTGGAAGCCCACCCAGGAGACCAAGAGGGCCAGGGCCAGGAAACAGAGGCTGTGCCCCAAACATCAGTCAGACTGGGGGAGCTGCACTGTGTCTTGCCCCTGACCCTGCTGGTCTTCTCTCTCTTATTGTGTGCTGGCTTCTTGTTCTGCATCTTGTGCTGCTAAGACTTGATGACATGGTCACTTTCTTATTCTCTGTCCCCTACAGTGAGCTCCTTACCTAGCTTTCTGGTTTTGACACTGATGTTTTTGTTTCCTCTTAGAGCAGATGCTGTTCGTGCCCCCCCCCCCCCACATCATCTTGATGTTCACCTCCATGCTCCAAAGGCTGCTCACTGCAGACACCTGTGAGAGCTTTTTCTGGTCATGGGAGATGCTTGATTTGAGCTCAGGGCCAGCCAGAAGTGCTATAAAGTTAATGTTCTGGAAGCAGCTCTGACCAATGATGGACAAGGCATGGGATACATGCCCCAGCTTCTTGCCTCGTGGTCGGGATAATTCTGAGGGTGCTCTGCACTGCCTCTGGAGTTCCCACAGGATTGCCCTCTGGGGTAACTGGCTTGGAAACTCACCCTTTATCATCTTCCTTTCTGTCTTCCCACTCCCATACCAGTGTTTCTTGGAATTATCTCCCAAATAAAGCACTAGCACTGGAATCCTTATCTTGAGGTCTGTTTTAGGACACCAGAAAAAGCTATCTCTACGTGCTCGCTGCTGCTCTGGGCTAAATGTCTGGATGTTGAGAACCCTAAGGGTGGGAGAGAGGCACATGAGGACTGGTGCTGTCCTGCAGGTCATGGTGTTACTTCTGAGAATGCCGAAGAGGAGGCCCCCTCCTTCTGAGGCCAAAGGGGCAGTAGGCTCAGCCCAAGGAGCACATGCAAGTGTTGCAGAAGAGGACTTTTGGATTGGTTTTGGTCCCTGAGATGACTTGGTTGGCATGCAAGTTTTCAAACTTGAATTAGTTGTCAAAACCGGAAGAGTTCACATAAAATCTACCTTTGCGTCTTGTTTGGAAGAACTGGGAGATGTAGCTGACAACACTGGCCAGCACCCCTCCTCCTGCCAATGATCACCCTAACTGAGCAGCCGCCAGCCCCCCCTTCAGACGGGGCTCGTGTGTTCCAGGTCTCCATCCACCAGGCTTCGTGTGTTTCCTCAGCTTGCCAGGATCCTGCAGGCATCTGGGCTTGGGGTCCTGTGCTAGGATTGCTGGGACCCTAGAACTGGGGCCAAGGCATATGGCCCTGTGCTAACTCACCTGGAGGGTGATGGGATGTGGAGAGTGCTGGTGCCAGGCCCTGAGTTTGCTGTCACGTGACCGATGGGCCATGCTTGTTTCAGGAGCCCAGTACCTTCTTAAGAGGACAAAGCCAAAAAGGCCAACAGGATCCTGAATATGAAGCTTTCTAGCCCAGTGGTTCTCAACCCCTGGTCTTACTTCTTAAAAACACCAGCATTTGGGCCCCATCCTCAGGAATTCTTATTTGACTGGTCTGGGGTTGGCCCAGGGTATTGATATTTTTAAGTGTGTTGGTGTGTGCCAGAGCAGGCTTGTACAGCTCAGGAGAGACCATGGCCTGTATCTCCTGTTGAAATCAACTACAGTGGGAGTATTCACACCATGGCGACAGAGCTCACCCCATCCTTCAGAGAGCCTGTTGTTAGACATTTCCCAGCACATCACTGAAGAAATAGGAACTACACCATGAGCTGTGTCTTTAGCAGGGATTAATGACCCTGATGTGGGATGTGTTGCCCACTCTGGGGCAGAAGTCTCTATACGTGGAGGGAGTGGGTGGGCGCCATATTGACTCTTTAATTCAACATTAGAGCTGGAATCTCTGTTCTGCTCATTAACTGTGTGACCTTGGATGGTGTCCTCAACCTCTGGGCCTCCAGCTTGCCATCAATTCCATAGGAAGAGTACTCTTTACCTCTCAGGAGAGTTGTGTGAAGGAAATGAGATACCCAAATCGGTCATCTGCCATAGAGTCATACTCCACAAAGGCCACTTGTCTTTCCCTTCGTCTGAAAGGGACACAAAGTACACAATGTAGTTTCCAGAGCCTCCTGCGAGGAGCTGTTTCATGAATGGTGACTGACTGCTGATATGAGTGGGTTTGGGTGAAGGTCCACTTGGAGGCCAGCTGGGAAAACCCACGACTAACTGGTTCTTCAGTGGCTGGACCTGGGCCCCGGGGGGTGGTGGAGTTAATCTTTCAGTTGGAAATGACTCTTCCAACTACTATTTTGATACAGGAAAATCAGGGGCTGTTGTCCATTGAAAGAAAAAAAAGAGCGACATTAATTACAGTCTCACCCATGACAATTTACTCTGACTAAAATCTCGCCACTCACCATTTGTATGATCTCTTTTAACCTGAAAAGCAGCTCTTTTGCTCCCTTTCTAACCCAGACCCAGTATTTAGCAGGGTAATGGGATTTATGATTTTGTTTACATCAGTCTCCGTGGCGATCCACCATCAAAGATCAGTTGCTTGGCAACGTGGCATTGTGGTGCTGCAATGGAGGGGGAATTTTTGTCTCTCTGAAGCGGGGCTTAAGGAATAATGAAAACTTCTGCTCATACTTCTCATGAATGCTTTTATTTTCAAGGTCAACCAAATGTTTTTTCAGAAAGACTAATGCACTTTTCTTCAAGTGATATACCGTAAAATGTTTCTCCGAGATTATCCTGTCTCTGAGCAGAGGACAACAGGCTCTAGACGTTTTTATTTTCTCCTTGCTATTGCAAAATGAGGTTTGAGCAACTCTGGGCCCATCATAATGGAGTGCGTCTCTCTCATTTACTGGCATTTTCCGCACTCATTAGCCAATTTTTTTTTTTTTTTTAATGAGCTGTTATACACTCTGAATCACTTGTCATCTTAGAAACCAGTTTCGTTTGGTCTGTAGTTGGTTTACCACGATCCCTTTGATGATGGGGTCAATGTTAGCAGAGGCCTGGAGGGTACAAAACCCCAATTTCCCTCTGTGGTTCTTATTGACTATAGACGTTTCTACGAATGATCAAAAGACCTGTTTTAAGACATGCAAATGCACCTTCCTGACCTCTTTCTCAATGTGGGTACACATGAAGGGGGGAAGAAGTTGATTCATAGAGATCTGCATGGACATAGCCCAGGCTGGAGGTGTGGAAACCATGGTGAGAATCATGGTGAAGATGACAGTAGTTGACCAATCACTTGCCACACGCTTTACATGTAATATCTCACTTGATTCTTACAACACTAAGCCACATGTAATCAGCTGGGGGGCCAGTCACAGCAGCCCTAGCAATTGAGAGCCCCCCAGCAATGTCTCCCCTTTGGCCCAAGCCCCCCACCAGTACCTTCACTGATTTCTCTTCACTGTTGTTCTTTCAAGCTAAACTCAGAGCTCAGCTTCGCATGGTAAGTGACCCTCAACTTCCCCAATCATAGGCCCATCCTCACCCAAAGCCAAGTTTAAACCTAAAGACTTTTTTGCATCCTTATTAGGTGTGCTAATGATCTACCTGATTGTGACTGACTTAACGTCTACTAGGCTGTGGCACCGTGGACTCATGTGTCTCTAACCTGAAGATGTGTGAGAATCACTTGTGGGTCCCGAGGTTCCTCACCCTCAGAGACTGATTTAGCAGGCCTGGGGCGAGGCCCAGGAATTTTTATTTCCAACAAGCACCCAGATGGCACTGCGGGCCCCCTGGGCCCCTCTGTGAGCAGAGTATTTTGTCTCAGTATTTTAGCCTGGCCCCTGCTCTGAAGTCTGCAAGCATTGCAGTTTCTAGCCTGAGACTTTATGTGGAGTCAGTACATGTTTGAAGTGACACTTCATCATACCCAATTTTCATCTCACTTCTTGCCAAGGACTTGGCAGATCTTATGTTCATGGACTGTTTAGAATTTACGTGCGTTATGTTGCATTTGTGGAGTAGTTTATATGCATTATGTTATTTGGCCCAGTGGGGTATGGTTTTGCGCATTTTACAAATTAATAAATGGAGCCTGAGATGATGACTTACTCATGTTCAAAGGGTAGTATATGAATTATGAGCCAGGCCTTTAGAAGCTAAATCCTTTTGTCTGTTCATTTCGCCATAGCTGCCTACCTTTGTTTCGTGTCTTGGAGTTGTTGTCTCTGTGCTATGAGGCAGGAGAATACATGCTCTCTGAGGAAGCCAGGAAACTAGGTGAAGAAAGGAAAGGATTCCTTCGATAGAGGCTGAGAGATCCAGCCATCACGCCAGTACCCAATTCTCCATTCATTAAATGGGGTTAACAGTATATCTACCTCACAGTTTGTGCAAAGGGTTAAATGTGGGTAGTGGGTTTGTCCTAGAGTGAGCTGTTATTAGTATCCCTAGCGAAGAAGAGAAGATACTAGAAGTCCTGGGACAGTGAGTCGACTGCTTCTGTTGATTCTAGATGTTTCATAGGCAAAGGATTTGTAACATTTTTTTTTTGACTGTGCCACTCAGCTTGCAGGATCTTAGTTCCCTGACCAGGGGTTGAACCCGGGCCCTCAGCAATGAAAGCACGGAGTCCTAATCACTAGACTGCCAGGGAATTCCCCATTCTTGTGATTTTTTTTTCTTTCGTTTAGCTCTGAAATGCTCATACAATCTGCAAAACATCATTTTTGATGGAATTAAATCTTGGTTCCAAGGCAGTCCTCAATTTGGAACATGGAAATCCATGGCTGTAGGTCATTTTGTTTCTTTTCTTCCTTTGGCTCAAATTAAAGCCCTTGAAAAGGGGTGTAAGAAATTGGTTGTTCAGCCAACTCCTGTGTAAGCTTGTTACTGAAGAATCAGGGATTGCTAGAGAAATAAAATAATGCTATTTATCAAGCACTTACTTAGTGCTAGTCACAGCCATGGCGTGAGAAGCTATGAGGTATGA
The DNA here is from genome assembly GCF_963455315.2 of Globicephala melas. Classification (NCBI taxonomy): domain Eukaryota; kingdom Metazoa; phylum Chordata; class Mammalia; order Artiodactyla; family Delphinidae; genus Globicephala; species Globicephala melas. Next base: position 86,775,048 of record NC_083319.1, read on the forward strand.
GGAAACTGAGGCTGGGCATGGGGGTGGGTCCCCTGTCCAAGCTCCAATTCAGGCTCATACGGCTCTGCTTCCAAAGCCAGCTTCTTAACCACCCTGACACATCACCATGCCCCTCAATCAAACCCCCAAATCTACCACTAATAAAAAAAAAAGTCTAAATTTGGGAAGAGAACCTTCTTCCTCCTTTCTTATCCAAGCTTGGGCTGTTTTCTAAACTGGCATGTCTGGGAGCACATTTCATTTCCTCTCAAGTTTCCTGCCCCCCAACACCCAGTAGTTAGGACATATTCAAAAGACTAAGAGGAAAGAGAGAGAATGAGGGGCAAGGGGACCCTTGAGGCAGAAGAGGCACAAGGCGAAGAACCTGAGCCACTGATGCTTTAGAAAAGGTGTCAAGCCTGTGGCCCCCAAGGCCAGCATCCACGGGGTGGCGGGTCGGGAGGCTTTGGGTGGAGTGCGCTGTGTATCCAATGGGTCTGGGCTGCCCTGGTGGTAGTTTGGGATTCATTGGGCCCCCCCCCACCCAGTGCCAATTAGGTGAACTCTCCAGCCTGCTGTAACCTTGGAGCGTCTGCAGCCCTGCTTGCAAAGTTCCCCCTGTCTGGGTCTGAAAACTTCCTGGGGTGACCCCTAAACTGAGTAGCCTGAGCCTCCCTGCCGATGTATCAGCCCTGACGTCATCATAAGAGCAGCTATTCCTTTTAGCATTTGGTATAAGGAGACGACCTGCAAGCTGGCTAGAATTAACGACTCTTTCCAGACATGGAAACCGAAGCTTAAAGAGGTTCAGGAAGGTGCCCGGGAACATAGAGCTAGTAAGCAAGTGGTCTGGGCGAAAGCATCCGAACCTGTCTGCCAGCTCTAAATATATGTCCCTTTCACCATTCTGTGCTGCCTTTCACAGGAAGGCCCACCCCCTGGTAATCATCTATATGAGGAATGGGCCTGTGGGAGAGAGAGAAGGCTCTGTGGAGTGGCTGTGCTCTCCCTGAGCCCACCTTCACCCCAGGCCACCTGGCAGAGAGGGTGGCAGTTCTTCTCGGGTGTGGGAAGGTGCTGGAGGATGCTCACCGGCCACCGGCAAGTCCCTTTACCCCCACCTCCATGCAGCACCTCCGTGAAGCTCAAGCATCGCTGATGAGGGAATGCTGACCCAGCCTGAGAGAGAAAAAAGGGCAGGAACAAGGTGAGTGGATGAGCTAATGTAGCTCAGTTTCATTGGTACTTGGTTCTGCCTCAAAAAGTCCAGGTGGAAGGTGGAAGTGGCTCTCGATGTGGTTGGATTCCCAAGATGCTTTTCTGAGTGAAAAAGACAAATCATAGATGGGTAGCATACCACTTATGTAAACACACATATTCACGCAAAAATGCAGCAGGCAGGCCTCGGAGATACTTACAGGTTCAGTTCCAGACCACCGCAAGAAAGTGAATATTGCAATAAAGTGAGTCACACGTTTTCTTTCTTTGGCTTCCCAGTGGTGATAACAATATACTGTAGTCTATTAAGTGGGCAATAGCATTATGTCTAAAAAATGTACGTACCTTAATTTAAAAATACTTTATCACTAAAAAATGCTAACCATTATCTGAGGCTTCAGTGAGCCGTAATCTTTTTGCAATAGTAACATCAAAGATGACTGATCGCAGATCACCATAACAAATATAATACTAACAAAATAGTTTGAAATATTGGGAGAATTACCAATATGTGACACAAAGACACAAAATGAGCAAATGCTGTTGAAAAAATGGCACTGATAGACTTGTTTGATGCAGGGTTGCCACAAACATTCAATTTGTTAAAAAAAAAAACAAAAAACAACCGCAATAAAGCGAAGGGCAATAAACCGAGGTGTGTCTATAAATGGTTTCTGGGGACACATATGTACACACACTTGCATGCATACATGTGCACATACACATTTCTAGAAGGAGTTACTCCTAACTTTGGCTACCTCAGATGGTGAGATTGGAGTGGTGATCAAGAAGGACTTTAGCTTTATCCAAATGTTTTAATTTTAAAAAGCAGAGTGCATTTGTGTATTATTTTTCCAGTTAGACCCTAAATTTAAAGTGATATTTAAAAAAGAAAAAGCAGCCCATTGCTATGGCTGCCACCCAAGGGATGCCTTTTTGACAACTCTGCATGGGCCGTCCCCTGAATAACTGAGGCTGGGAGGCTTCTTGCTGCAGTCCTGTCACTTCATTCTTTGAGTGGAGGTTCTGCCAGGTTCTCAGTGCCCTTCAGCGACTCAGGGACAGGCAGTAGCCTTAGCAGAGTGGGGAAGACCTCCCCCCCCCCCGGTGTGGGAGGCCCTCTCTTTCTCTTTGGCTTTTCACTTCTTTCATTTCTTCCCTTTCAAATGTCTTTGATCCATTGCTTTTGCCACATCACTTTGCAGGTGGCGAAGCCTTAAAGGTCATTCTCCCCAGACACATCTGAGTTTTACTAACAGGTGAAGATAGGGCATTCTGGAGAAGGGGAGGGGAGGACGACTGTGGTCTGGGACACTGGCAACCAGGTTTTATGCAGGTGCTTCCACTGCTCGCCTGCGAGTCTGGCTGTTCCTCAGGCCACAGGGAAGCAGGAGACGTGTGGTCTGCAAAGCAGGCAGATTCTTTCAACAGGGAATTCCTTCTCAACTCATTAGCCATGAGATTAAACAGACACTGCTTTCTCCCTTCACCTAATCTCTGATAATCCCAGATAATCTTCCCACTGAAGGCGACAAAGTCCTCAGTGGGGCTGACTCCTATGTCCTACAGGCTTGGGCAGCCGGGTGCCTCCTAATGTATAAGCTGTCTCCCTCCAGTTCCAGCTCTAGTGTCTGGATGGGACCCTGGATTTGGTGAGTTGACCTGGTGTCAGAGTAAAATTCTCACCTCCCCTTTGACCACGGAATAGAGCTTCAGCCCTCATATTCCAAGATTCTAAACCACACAGCCTAACAGAGGGTGTTGGAGCCTGGATCCCACAAACCTTTTCTTCCTTATTTCCGACTGGAGTGGCAAGAGTGGTCAGACTTCCCTGTTGGGTAACGAAGTCATACCACATAGCAAAGGATCTGGTGATAAAAGGACCTGACTGCTTGAATGTGAGGAGGATTTGGAAAGCCAAGGAGATGATTCAATATAAAATAATTACACCTCACTTTGTAATAATTGATGAGAAGCCGATCGTGCCTGGGAAGAATCTTTATTCCCTGCTGCCAATTTGTAGCACGTGTCCTTCCCTTGATGAGGCAGCCTGGTGTAGGGATGAGAATACAGATTCTGGAGACAGGAAGACTTGAATTCGAATCCCACTTCTGCCACTAACTAATGGTGTGACCTTGGACAACCATTCTCTGAGTCTTAATTCCCTCACCAGGAAAGTCAGTCTTTATAGTGACCATCTTCCAAGGTTGTGAATCTTAGAGATAAAATGTATTTAATCTGCCTGGCACATACTAGGTACTCAGTAAATGGTAGCTACTATTATCATATTATTATCTATGGTCCGTTACTCAGGACTCATAATCACGAGTGGTATAAACCTAATCACGATAAGTCAAGCAAAAAGGGAATTTATTGGTTTATCTAACTGAAAAGTCTAGAACTTCAGACATGACTTAATCTAGGTTCTCAAACTGATTTATGAGAAATCAATCTTTCTCCTTCTCTACCTCTTAGGCTGCTTCCTTCTGAGCTGGCTTCATTCAGGTGATGGCAAATGTGGACACCAGTAGATCTAGATTTATATTCTACCTGTTGAGCAACCCTAGGAGAGAAAGGACATGTTTTGCCATTGTTTAAGCAAATTCCCAGATTATTCTAACTTGAATGGTTTAGGTAGTTCATCTTCCCATCCCTAAGCCAATTATTGTGTCTAGAAGACTGGAATATGTTGGTCATGCCTTGGTCACGTGCCTGTACCTGATCTTGCAGGATAAACCCCATATGAAACTGAAGGAAGGCTGGGGGAATAATCCTAAGGAAAACTGGGATGGGTACCATTATCAGAAGGGACAGTAGATGCTCGGCAGGCGCAAACAAAAGACCTCCACGACAAGGGCGTGTTTTCAGTGGATTTTCTAAGAGATTGACAACCTTGGAAGATTACTGTTCAACAGAGGGTTGCCATTCATTTCCTTAGCTGTATGTAAGTTTTCTGGTTCTGTATTTTTTTCAGAAATGCAAATGAGTGAGCAAATTAATAAGTTTTTCTTAATATATTCCAATACAGGAATATAATTTGAAATTGCCCATTGTTCTAAATTCCCATGAGAGTAATCATGCTGGGATTTTAAAAGTAATTGGAATGGACTTCTAGAAAATGCTTTACAGATCTTACCATCATTATGGAGGGAAGTTAGTACACACCCGGGCCCCCCAAACTACGTTAGGCATATTGCCCCAGGACACAGACTATTCCTATTGTATTAATTGGACACCTTTGGAAGCAAAAGTTCCTAAAATGCTAGAAGATTTTCTTGACATCAGAGAATACTGGGCTCAGTTTGTTCTAAATCAACAACGACTGAGCAGCATACCTTGATGATGTAGAGGACAGACACAAATCCTAACCCAAAGGGTGTAACTGCACAAATAACTGATAGAAGATAGAATGTGAATGTTCTTGAAATATATACTGGGTTTTGGGGGATTCAGAAAAGGATAATGAATGTTTGGGGAGCGTAAAACCCCTTCATGAGGAGAGCAAGCTGAGATGGACTTTGAAGGGTGTGATCTCGTTTGTGGAAGTTCTTCTTGGCAAAATGAACCTGAGGGGACGTTTTCAAGAGTGGCTTGGGTGACTCTCAAAGTGTCACTAGTGATGCTAGAAGCTGGGAATGCCTGGGGACATTGGCCTGGGCCCGTACTACTTGTGGCAAGCCCCCCACAGACATTTCCCTACCTGAGCTAATGTTGTGGCTGGACCAGCACTTGTGCTTCTTGTTTAGATTCCAAGACGCAACAACCATCAGGGAACTCTGACAAAAACAAACCTTATTACTCACAGTCCTGGAGGGTACACAGAATGCCCAAGGGGCACACAGAGAGGTAGAGAGATCTGGGGTTCTGCCTTTATTGGGGGTAGGGGGCCTAGGGCTTCACAAGTTCACTCTTTATTAGCAAATTTAAAATATAAGAATGGGAATTAGGGTGAGGGAAGGTTTCCTTCCCTTGAGTGGGGTCATTCAAATGGTCAGTTATCTTGGTCACCCAGGCTTTCCAAAAGGGGAACTTCATGGGTGGGGCAGGCCTGGCTTCTTACCTGGTTGTTTAGTTAGTAACTGTGTCCCACAGCTGGGATATGTTTATTTGAGGTGGTGTCTTTGAAGTGGATGCTTCAGCAATCAAATGCTTATTGTCTGGTACTTATAGTACAAGGGTTCAAGCCTCCAGAGGAAATCTCCTTTCACAGCCCCAAAATAAGAACAACTGGATTTGCAAGAGTGTTTTTGAGCTCACGAAATGCTTTCACAAGCATTTTTTATGGATCTGAGAACAAAGTCTCCCAACCAGTAGACAGAGTCTCTCTGACTGCTTGCTTTGGATTTGGGGTTGTGGTTCAGTGATGTGACCTGCCTTGTAATCAATGCATCTCTCTCCATCCACGCTCCTCCTCAAGACTGTGGCCTTCCTGCTTCCCAGCCCTTCTTTGAGCTGTATTCGTAGGCATTGCGGCTTGATCTGGGAGTTAGATCAAAGGCATTGCAAGTTTCAGAATCTCACTACCGCTAACACCTTAATATTATAGATAAATTGATTACAATACATTAGCAAAGGCGGAAAAGACTAGACTCTCCCCTTTTCCAAGCTGATGGGTGTCTGGTGTCCAGCAAGGCTCTACCTGAGTGGTGACTCTCTCAGAATCATGCAGGCAGGAATTTTCAGCAGTCACTTAGATTGCTTTCTTCACCCCGTATATTTTTATCATGGCCCATTAATTTATGACCTGGGAAGACTTTTAAAAATCAAAAACAAATTAGAAACAATTTTTTTTACTTGGCTCCTGTTCTGTGTTATACTTTGACTGAAAGGTAACCCAGAGAGCAGGCTGTTCTGAAGGTCTGAGCTTGGACTGGGTGTCTGGGCCACTCGGTTTCCACTTCTGCCACGGCATGGCTGCCACCCTGGCCTTGGTCAGTTTACTTTTGTTCTCTTGGTGGCCACCTCTCCATTTCTGAAAAGAGACCCTATTCTGGAAACAAGCTCATTCACAGAACAGGGATACTTTCTGGCCCTCAGCTTCGTCTTTCAAAGGCACTGAGTTTGATTCACATCTCTACGATGCTGTCAAGGATGAGAGTTGCAGAAGAGGAAAAAGAGAAATCCCCACCAGGGTAGTGAGCGATCCAGGCTGCCCAGTGTCTTCCCCGGGGATCGCGTCCTGACACTAGCCATTGACAAGTCTCTGCCCTCCCCTCCGTTTTGGCCAGGGCTTGGCTCTGAGAGGCACGTCCCTCTCTGCTCAACCAGTTAGTGTTTACTGAGAGGGAGACACCCACGTGAAAGGGGGGTGTTTATTGCACCCCAGCTAGATTTAATGGGAGGGGAGAAGTGGAAACTTCTGGCAACTCAGGCAGGGTTCTGAATTCATGGACCCCATTGCTACCCAAAAGGGGAGAACTGATTTTAGAATCAAATCTGTTGACATGCCATTTGTGACTGTGCCAACCTAAATGCCTTTCATATATTGAATGGCAATTCAATAGAAACCCCAAACAGTCTACCCGTGAAAGCCGCGGACCTCAGTGAGAAGGATTAGAGACGTCCTGATATTTGGATATGTTTAAAAAGAGAAAAAAGTGAAAGCAGTGTGCTCAGTGGGTGAGGGCCCCCCAAAGCTGTAGCCACAATAAAGTGCCACGGTGAGAGGATTACAGCCAGGAAGAGGAAAATACCTGCACCCATAGCCTGGCCGGGAAGACTGCGGAAGGAAAAGAGGAAGTTCGTGACCGGAGGGGTCTAGCCAAGTGGGGAGTCTGAAATCGGCAGCCCTGCTTGGCTGTTCTTTATTCTTCCTGTTGGGCAGAGTTTGGTAGTGGGGTGAGTGGGCTGGGCTGTGTGGGCAAGGGCGTTCAGGGACTCCAAGGAAGGGAGATCATTGCAGCCTGGCCAGGTCTTAGCTGCCTTGTCCATAGCCACATGTGAGTGGAGAGTCGGGCTTCCCTGGGAGATGTTCCCTTTGATCCACTAGAAAATCTCTGCAGGAGTTATTAGAAGAATAGACTATGAGCAGGGAAATCAAGAATATGGGATGCCAATTCTATTTGACTTTCTGTGTATGTGTGTGTGTGTGAGAGAGAGAGACAGAGACAGAGACAGAGACAGAGAGATTCCTCTTCAGCTCATGAACAAACTGTGATGATTTTCCCTGTCTTACTCATGGGGACACACCCTGGGGCTGTGAAGAGTTGGGCAGGTTACTGAAGCTGAGGTGAGAGCCTGGGATAAACTCTACTCTGAATGCAGATTCAGAAGGAGCACCTAGGGCTTCCCTGTTGGCACAGTGGTTAAGAATCCGCCTTCCAATGCAGGGGACACGGGTTCGAGCCCTGGTCCAAGAAGATCCCACATGCTGCGGAGCAACTAAGCCCGTGCGCCACAACTACTGAGCCTGTGCGCCTAGAGACCGTGCTCTGCAACAATAGAAGCCACTGCAACGAAGAGTAGCCCCCGCTTGCTGCAACTAGAGAAAGCCTGTGCATAGCAATGAAGACCCAACATTGCCAAAGATAAATAAATAAAATAAATAAATTTATAAAAAATAATTAGAAGCACCTATTGTAGGTATGGGGAGCAGAGCTCAGTTATCATTGTATCAACGGTGAGGGGCACAGTTCTAAGCATTTTCATAGACTTTATTCCATTTGATCCCACAATACCTCCAGGGGTGGACAAAGCAGGCGTTTTTCAATTTTTCCCCCATTTTTTGTTTTCTCCCCATAGATGGGGAGACTGAGGTGCAAAGAGTTTGGGTCTCTAGCCAAGGGTCTGCCTAGCTTTGGGCAGAATCCTGTTCTCACCTCCTTTACAACTTATGAACCCATGAAATGGCTTTGCTAGGAAATTGGGGCTGCTTGAAAGGTGGTGTCACCTCTGGAGTGGCAGTAGTGATTCCAGTGGGCCCATCTTGAAGGTGAGGAATTGACCTGCCCACCTCTCAGGGAAGGGCAGACTCAACAAACACAAAGCTTCGACTGAAGGTGTGGTTTGGGGGAACAAGTCCCAAACCTTGGGCCATGGGGAATGAGTTTCTCACTGGGTCAGGCAGTCCCCTCTGAGCTCTCCTGTCATGTGAGTACGTCCTCACTCAGCCCTGACAGTACTCACCGTGTGCCACGCAGTGCCCAAAGCAGACAACAACCTTCTGTCCTCCTGAGTTTACATCTGAGTGGCAGAGGACCCAGGAGTGTCAAGTGGAAGTGTGGACTGTTACACAGTGATAAGTGCCGTGGAGGAAACAGCAAGGACGAGGGACAAGGAAGAAGCACGGGGAGCAGTGGGAGTTGCAATTCGGAAGAGACTGGCAGAGAGGGTGTTGCTGAGAGCTTGCCTGTGGGAAAGATGTAAAGCCAGGCAGCGGGGAGGGGTGTGATACCTGCAGGAGCCCATTCCAGGCAGAGGGAGCGGCAAGGAGGCCACATGGCTGGGGCTGCAGCTGAGGCCCAAGGAGGGGAGCGGGGAGGACATGCTCGTTGTTCAGGGCCCGGTGACCCACTGTGCAGGGTCTGGCTTTTCCTCTCAGTGAAATGGGAAGCCATTAAGGGTTTGAGCAGTAGTGTTAAGGTGTTAGTAGTGGTGAGACTGTGAAACTTGCAATGCCTTGGATCCAACTCCCAGGTCAAGCCGCAAAGCCTACGAATACAGCTCAAGGAAGGGTTGGGAAGCAGGAAGGCCACAGTCTTGAGGAGGAGCGAGGATGGAGAGAGACACATTCATTACAAGGCAGGTGACATCACTGAACCACAACCCCAAATCCAAAGCAAGCAGTCGGAGAGACTCTGTCTAATGGTTGGGAGACTTTGTTCTCGGATCCATAAAAAATGCTTGTGGTTTAATGCAATCTCTGGCTGGTGTTGAGAGGAGAAGAGAAGACAGAAACAGGGAGGCAGTTTAGCTGCCATTGCAGTAATGGAAGGAGACATGATAGTGGCTCGGGCCAGGGTGGAAGCAGTGATTGGATTCTGATATACCTGCTGGATTTTGTGTAGGGTGTGAGAGAAAGCAGGAGTCATGAGGACCCTCACTTTTTCCCCAAGAGAATAGAAAGATGAAGTTACCATGAACTAAGACTGTGGGATGACGGTAATTTGGGGGGAACTCTTGGAACCCCCTTTTTGGATATGTTAAGTTTGAGAAGACTTTTAAATACCCAAATGGGAATGTAGCAAGCGGCCAGTGGATACATCCGACCAGAGTTTAGGGGTGAGATTTAGGCTGGAGATGTAACGGTGTGAGCCCTCAGTATATGGATGTCATTGAGAGAAGAGCCGTGGGCCTCTAGCATCAAGGTCACAGAGAAGAGGGAGATCTTGGGGAACACTTTCTGCTATTCTGGAAACGGGTTTGTCTAGAGAGCTACTGCCTATCTGGCTACTGAAAACTTTATCTCTAATCACCTGCCTGGAGATGAGGTTCCTTTCCAGACTGGGCCTCTGCAGGTGACACTGGCCTGCGCCTCTTCATTTTCTTGGGGCAGCAGGGACCTGTGGTGCCTTAGAGGCCGAGCAGGACCCTGGCGTCTGAGCCCCATGCACAGCACTGTGAACAGCATCAGGGAGACAGGCAGCCAGACAGGGGTTGGACTCTCCCCTCCTCCCTTCCTCGGGCAGCTTCTCCCTTCCACTTCTCCGAGCTTAGGTTCCTCATCTGTGAAGTTGAGATAATGACAGCACCTGAGCCATAGGATTATTTCACGGAGTCAATAATCACGTAAGTTAAAAGCATTCAGCTGAGTGTCTGAACATAGTAAGCTCTCAATAAATGTTAGATATTATTGTTGTTATTTAAGATTATCTTTCTTCAAGATACTTTGAGGGACTTCCCTGGCAGTCCAGTGGTTAAGACTCCGTGCTTCCACTGCAGGGCACATGGGTTCGATCCCTGGTGGGGGAACTAAGATCCTACATGCTGCATGCCGTGCACAGCACTGTCAAAAAAAAAAAAAAAAAAAGATACTTTGTGATTTGGGGTGAAAACTAGCAGAAAAAAAAGAAAAGAACCATTAACTATCAGGAGTTTGAGATAAAGTTAAACTTAAATTAAGCCATATTTTACTAACTCAAAATAAAAACCAAAGCTTTTGAATGTTCATATAAATAAACTATTTACTAGAATCTGCACTTGAAAATACCCAAATTAATGGGGGAAATTTTAGGTGCTCCAATATTTCTCCATTTTTTTTTCTCTAGTTAAATAAAGTTTTATTTGACAACCAGCTGACGACTGTTCCTCTGTCTGAAGGAACATTGAAATTTCAAGAGTTAAAGTGAGAAAATAGATATTCTCCTTTTTCAGTGTGATTGAGGCTAGGTCTGTCTTGGTCCTCACTGTTTCTGGGATCATTTGCTTCTTTCCACTCCCTTCACTTTTCCCTGCTTCTCTTACAAAATCCACGAGTTCCTTGAAGGCAGGGACCAGTCATTGCTCACCTACATACCCTCAGCACACAGTGACCACTCAGGACATATTTGTTTAAAAGAACAGTTACTGGTGACCGATTGATCCCCTGGAGGAGTGAATAAATGAATGAAACTCAGTCCTTCCCATGGGATGGAGAAGGCAGGTGTTCACATAGATCAATTAAAATAGTGTGTGATTATTAGGACAGACAACTTGCTATAGGCAGGAGTTTTGAATTGGAGTGTGAATCCAAAGACTTCCCAGGGGGTACACAGACTGGGAAGGTTTCAAAGGAATCAACTTCAGATACTCAAAGTCCACACTGAGTGAAAAATGGCTGTGATGGGGTCAGCCCATCACCTTCCTCAACTCCCCATTCACTTTGCCTAAGAAAGGCGTGAACCTCTCACTCGTTCTGAGTCTCACCATGGGGTCTTTCCCAGGAGTGTAAAAGTCTTTGGGGCAATAAAGAAATGATTCAACATATTGGTGTTGACAAACTTTTTATAACCGGACATCAATGACCTGCAGAGAACCTAGTGTCTTTCTGTTATGGGCTGAGTTCTCCAGAAGCAGAAGCTGAGGAAGAGTTTGGGGTGCCAAGGGAGAGCAGAAGAAGTAGGATTGGGCAAAAGAAGTTAAACCAAGGGACTTCCCTGGTGGTCCAGTGGCTAAGACTCCCTGCTCCCAACGCAGGGAGCCCGGGTTCGATTGCTGGTCAGAGAGCTAGATCCCACATGCCACAACTAGGAGTTTGCACGCCACAATGAAAGATCCCACATGCCACAACGAAGATCCCGCACGCCTGCGTGCCACAACTAAGACCCGGCACAACCAAATAAATAAATAAGCATTAAAAAAAGAAAAAAGAAGTCAAACCGAGATGCAGGCTAACAGTTGGACACTTGGAGAGCTCTGGGGCAAGCACTGCCCACCAGAGTGGCCCCCGCTGGGCAGGAAAGACAGACCAGGCTGGCCTCCCTGAAGGTGATGCTGGCCCTGCAGGAGTTGATGGTTGGAGGCCATCTGCTGGCCTCAGTCCCCACAGCTGGGCTTCCTTGGAGGGAATCTTCATGGCGCATCTCTGCGTCTAGCACACTTTTCCTGTGCTGCGTGCAGTTCTGCTAAGGGTGAAATGTAGTGCTCAGAAAGGAAGTATTTTGGCCTATGTTGGGTGTTCTGAATTCAGATATCTTGTACAGTGAGGCAGGAGTGAGGAGGATTTCTCTTCCACAACCTCTTCTCTCCCATCACCTAAATAATGCCAAAGACTACATGCCTCCTAAAGAAAGATTTCCAAATGTGAAGTGAAGAGGGCACCAAGAAGCAATAGCAAAGGCCTAGTTCAAGGAGACAATTAATTCATGGTGTGGTGCAGTGCCCTCTCGATTTCTTAGACGGATAGCTGGTCTACCAACGATTTGCCTATCTCTATCTCTCACCTCAGAATTATAACTCAGAAGTAAGATGATTGGATAGGGATGCATATGAACACGTTTATTTGAAATTGAAGTTGTTTTTTTCTAACTGAAACTAGATCTGGCTCAGCTGCTTGGCTGCACGGTTCAAACTGTTTTGCCAAACAGGTTGCATGACAGACGTTTTTATGAACCAAATGAACTAAATCTGAAAATCTGAGCTTTTGATGAAAATATATTTAAAGCATGTTATGACATAAAAGAATTTTATTAAAAATTGTATTGGCTGGCGTTGGCAGGGGAATGAGGAGTAACTGCTGGTAGGTGCGGGATTTCTTAATGGGAGTGATAAGAAGTTTCTGGAATTAGATAGTGGTGATGGTTGCGTAGCTTTGTGAAGATATTAAAACCCACGAAATCGTCCACTTTTAAAGTTTTATGACATAGGAATTATACTTCAATTTTAAAAGCAAAAATATCGTATTGGCAAAGTTGTATTAAAATAACAAGTATTTCAATTTTCCCAGTCTTTTCAGTTTAAACAAGGCCTCTAAGTAAATGAGTAGCAGGTATAATTAGCAGTCATTTGAGAAGTTTTGGTACAGTCTTTTTGGTATATTTCCCAGAATTAGGAAAGTGAATGACTAATGACTGGGTAACAAATACGTTTTCAGGTCTCTTGGTTTCAAATTTTCTTTCAACAAGACTGAAGGAGGACCAAACTAATTGGACAGCTGATAGGTTACTATTAACTTTTGATAAGAGATTGTTATGTCATTTTTGGCATCACCCTTCATTTGTATCTTATTTTGGGGAGAAGATTTCTCAGAGTTTTCTCTCTAAAAATGTAAAGTAGGAAGAGAAGGGATTCTGAACCCTGTCTCATTCTAGCAATGAATAATTTCTATCCATGGATATATGAGCCAGCTGAAGAGAGGTCATTTTAATTCTTTAGGAGGTGAATTTTTAATAAAATTTACCCTTAAATTTAACAATTATTTATAAAAATTTATAATATATTGTCTTGATTAGTTGCATGCTGGTGGTTATTGAAATTATAATATGGCCTAGAAAAAGCTGCTTAAAACTTACAGACTTACAGTGATAACAAAATTAAATTTTCAACACATTTACATTTTTTTTGGTTACAGAAAAGAATAATATGATACTCATTTACGGAAAAACTTTCAAACATAAAAGTGTATGACAGGGCTTCCCTGGTGGCGCAGTGGTTGAGAGTCCGCCTGCCGATGCAGGGGACACGGCTTCGTGCCCCGGTCCGGGAAGATCCCACATGCCGCGGAGCGGCTGGGCCCGTGAGCCATGGCCACTGAGCCTGCGCGTCCGGAGCCTGTGCTCCGCAACGGGAGAGGCCACAACAGTGAGAGGCCCGCGTACCGCAAAAAAAAAAAATGTGTATGACAATTGCTAAAAAGTACCAAGAGGAAATAAGATGGAAATAAGAGTTCAAGTAGGAAATGGAACAATAAATTGGTAAAGAAGACTTGTCATATATTTTAAAAATTGTTACTGGTATAGAATTGCTCCAACCCTTAGATTCCATTGGCCACGTTTAAAGGAGTGATGTAATAGTTTTATTTGAAAATGCTAGTATTTATAATACTAAGGAAATGACATCTTCTGCAACTATTTAAACTTACAGTAAAGGTTTTTGTTTTTGTTTTTAACGTCATCTAAAAACTGTGTGAGAGGCTATATGGATTTTCAAACCACTTTTAGGGAACGTGCAAACCAAAAACTTAGGAGGCCACTGCTCTTGGGGGCTAGAGAGGGGATAACAGGATCTGCTCACGTGGGTGGAGCTTTGTGGAGGAGGTGATGTGTGAGCTGGACCTTGACAGATGGAGAAAGGTGTCTGCCAGGCGGAGGGAGGGCCCTCGGCAGCTGCCAGCCTGAGAAGGCTGATGTTTTCGGGGCACAATGCCAGCTCCTGGCATTCTCACTAGTAGTCCCATTACCATAACCTTGAGCCTTATGATTGTGACAACTGAAACCTAGTCCATTTTATCGAGACCTGAGTGAGAGAAGAATCTAAGCGAGAGGTCGGTAATTTAGCCTCAAGGTGACCCAGTCATTTGCTGACTCCCTGGCAGAGGTGCTAAGTATTACTCTCCGCTTTCTCTTCCCATTGGCCAAATTGTAGTACCTTTGTCATTGTTCGGTCGCATCCTTCCCTTCCCTTCCTTTCCCTTCCTTTCCCTTCCCTTCCCTTCCCTTCCCTTCCCTTCCCTTCCCTTCCCTTCCCTTCCCTTCCCTTGCCACCAAGTGCAGTCTCAGAGCCCACAGCGTGCCGGAGGGAGGACAGCCAGTGCGGTCACCCTCAGCCTTCCAGAACTCAGGCTGGCATTTTCCATCCCTGTGATCTGTGGGGTCAGTACAACGAGACCTGATTTGGAAAATGAACAAGAATAAGCTCGCAAAGAGCAGAAACAGTCTTTGGGGGAAGGAAAGTCTTTAGTAAAGTTGGGGGGTGGGGACGGGTCCTGGGTTGGAGGGTTTCCAATTAACCTGAAACGAAACTCAGGCATTTTCACCCTCTGAGCTGAGTTCAGAAGTTTGAAGATGTCTTTGGGGGAAGAAAATTTGTGCTGCAGACCTCAAAATCATGTTTGTGTTGAATGGGGAGCCACAAAGCAGGTATGAGATTCTAACGAGTTCTCATGCTTCTCGAAAATGCTACAATTAGAGCCTGTGCAGTGCAGCTCTCCTGCGGGAGGAGAGCAGCTTTGGGGGGGGGCGGTCCACCCAGAGAGGAACCTCAGAGGCCCTTCCCGCCTTCCACCCTCAGCTTGGATTCTGCTTTTATGCATATTTATTTTAAAGTGTGTATACAGATGTGTGGGTTTTCTGGAAGGGATCTGAGAGCAGGGAAGCAAATGTGGCTGTGCAGAGCATTTTGAGTCTTAGCCATCGAGACCCAGAGGAAGTGAGTTTGCTTTTGCAAGCTTGCCCAGATGGGCCGTGCATGTGGGTTGTTGGCTCCGGCACTGCTGCCAGGCTCTGTAAACACCGAGAGGCCTCTCCCTCAGGACGCGTGTTGACTGTCATGCCTTACTGCCTAATTGGCTCTCACCGCCGAGGAGCTGCAGGACGCTTCTTTCTGGTCTCCGTTGTTCTGTGGGGAGCCTTGAGGATGGTGATGGGTGTCAAGTTATTCGGTTCTGTCCCTTAATGTCCACTTGTTCATTTCCTAGAGGACCTAACCTAACAGCGAAGAGGGACTTGTCTTCCCTTTGGAAGACTTCACAGCCTCTGACCTATCTGTCTTTTGGGATGGAAGGGCAGGTTTGATTAGCTGCTTTAAGTTAGGTCTTGGACAGGGCAAGGGATGCCCCAGCTCTTTCCTCACAATCATTACTTTTGCTCCTTCTTGGGTTCTGTTTTTATTTCCACTCTGGGTGAGTGCCTTTTCTTTCTGTTCTTTTCATTTCAACCGCCCAGATACGGCTGTGTGTAGGGGCGACACATGTGCACACTGAGTTAAGTCAGCATGGACGGATTCCAGGTGCCAGGCTCCACAACCAACAAATCACACCCTCTCCACAGCCCCGCTACAGCCCTTCTGAGACTTGTGTCTATAAATTGCGCCATGACAAGTCCCTGGAAACTTCCTTTGCTGCTGGCAGCTCCACACCCATGCATTTCCTTTTTCCTGTAAAAAATCCGTTCCCAGGTCCAACTCAAGACAGAAGGTCAGTTATATCTACACCTCCTGCACATGGATGCTGTATTTTCAGGAAAATATTTTCACCTTTGAAAGTTTTCACCAGGGGTCCCTTCCCTTCCTCCACCCCCTACTTATTCCCCTCTGCACAACAGTCCACCTTAAGGCCTGTCCTACAGCTACACACCCCAGGAGGCTGTGTGCTTTGAGAAAATTTCCAGTGGTAGCGAGGAGCTCACCAGAGGTACCCATGTATTCTCCTGTCAGCAGGGGAAGGTCATTGAGAGAGACGCCAGATGTCAGGAGATGGAACCTTGAAACAGACTTCCTTGGCACACGGTAGGCATTTCTGCTTAGCTGATGGTATCGGGCAGCATTTCTTTCTTCCTTGCCTGCCTTTCCTCATTTGTGAAATAGGAGAGTAATAATTTTCCAGGAGGAAATGTATATACATTCACCTTGTAAGTTTCCAGAGTTGGGATGTTTTATGGGATGGCGCTGTCTTCTTTATGATCAGGCCAAGGGACCCTTTTCTGCCTTTCCAAGGAAGTCAGTATGTTTCCAGAAGGCTTGGGTTAAAATCAAATATATTACTTAGGGAGGAGGAGAAGTGCTCCCCATTCATGCTAATAGCACCCCATTTGCTTTCCAGGAAATTGCTTCATCCCCGTTCTGTGCGTTCCAGGGAATTAACTCACTCATGTTGGTAGACTGTCAGTCAAGGTGCCCCCACTCTTCCCAGCCAGCTGGTGGGCTTGTTATCCACACTGGGCCGACTGGATTGTCCCTTTTAGGCGTGGCATCTAGAGCAGCGTCACAAGTGAGGACATGGTTGGAGGCGACAGGAGCACGGTGGTGTGCTCCCTAACCCGACAGCTGTGGCTCTTGCCTCAAAGACCCCAAGAGAGGTCCCGGTTCCTGTTCATTCTGGCGTGGAGCAGTAGTGGCCCAAACAAGACTGAAGTTAATGTTTCCTACCAGCCTGGTGCTAAAGTAGCAGGAAACAATTCTTCTTACTTACCTGAATTGGTGAACTGAGGGACAAATCATGGAGTGTCTAGCATCACGCTGAGGATAACGAATGAATCCACAAATACTGATGGATTGATTGAGAGTGTGAACTCTTTGCAAATAATGGAACGCCAGATTCCAACATCACCAAACACACATGTCTTTCTGCATTTATGTCAAATAAGGAAGGGCACCTCCTTTTTCTGCTCTTCTCCTTCCTTTTCCTCTGTTTCTTTTTTCTATCTTTCTTTTAGTGGGCAAAGTTGGACCTTTTTTGATTGAGGCTCATTCAGTCTCTCTTACTGTATCTATTTAACTGAGTTAAGGGCCTCTCTTTATATCTGAATGAGCTTCCATAGCTGAAGTCTGAAAACCAAATTGGTCATTCTGGAGCAGCTCCTCTGGGAATTGAAGCTATTGCTAGAACTATGTCAAACCAGTTTAACAAAACAAGCTGTAGGACCAGTTAGTGTTCCTTTCTCTTTCTTCTGTCACCTGTGGCAGAGAGAGTGTGGTTTTCTTGCCATCAGGCATGCATCTTCCTTTGTTCCGAGTCTTTGGGGACACACTTTTTCTTTCAAGACAACTTTTTTTTTTTTTTTTTTTTTTTTTTTTGCGGTACGTGGGCCTCTCACTGCTGTGGCCTCTCCCGTTGTGGAGCACAGGCTCCGGACGCGCAGGCCCAGCGGCCATGGATCACGGGCCCAGCCTCTCCGCGGCATGTGGGATCCTCCCGGACCGGGGTACGAACCCGCGTCCCCTGCATCGGCAGGCGGACTCTCAACCACTGCGCCACCAGGGAAGCCCTCAAGACAACTTTTCACTGCTGAAGCTCACAGGCAACTTGATGTAAGCTGCACTTTCCCCAGCAGAATTGCTCAGGGCTTACCTGCTAAAATGCCAACAATGAGAAGAAACCATGGTAACCATGTGAGTTCTTCAGTGGAGGGAGCCACATTCCAGATGGATTCCAAAGACCTGGAAGTCTGGGTCACACAATCTCAGAGAAAAGGTGGACATTATCTCAGGAACTGGGAATGACAGTTACAGCTGATCTTTTCCCAGTGGGGGTGGAATATCAGTACCTTCCCCTTCTCGGAGCTCAGCCTAGTGGCTACTGAAAGGTCTATGGGTAAATTTTTACTAGCGTTTCCAAATTCTCTTCTGTATTAGTCATAGTAGTCAGTGCTAGCTACTGTAACAAGTATCCCCCAAATTCCAGTGATTTAATACAATTTTATTCATATGTCAATTATATCTCAATAAAATAGGAAAAATAAAATACAAGTTTATTTCTCACTTATGCCAAGGCCACTGAGAGTTGGGTTGCTCCCATGGCATCTCTCCTCTAAGCAATGACTCAGGGATCACTGGGTGTGGCTTTACCACCCTAACCAAATGCTTCTAGTCACATGGACAGAAGAGAGAGGGTAAAAGGAGCACCAGATACTTAACCACTTCAATCAGAACTGCTATTCCATTGGCCAAAACTAGTCATGTGGTCAACTTAACTGCAAAGGTATCTGGGAAATATGGAGGCACACCTGGATATTGGCGAACACTAACGTACTCAGCAATATCTTAAGGTCTCAACTCCTGGTGAAACTTCTCCCCTGCAAAAGAGTCTTTTAGGAATAGTTTGAAACCTTCTTTTTTTTTAAATTAATTTTTATTTTACAACATTACTTTATAATGTTTTGTTAGTTTCTACTGTACAGCAAAGTGAATCAGCTATACGTATACATATATCCCCTCTTTTTTGGATTTCCTTCCCATTTAGGTCACCATAGAGCATTGCATAGAGTTCCCTGTGCTATACAGTATGTTCTCATTAGTTATCTATTTTATACCTAGTATCAACAGCGTATGTCAATCCCAATCTCCCAAAAAACTTCTTGACACTAAGATAAATGAGTGACATGTTTTCTTACTCAGGAATATGGTATTTAAAGCTGGCTAAACTTCTTAACCTAAAAGAGGATAATGGAGAGGTCTTTTAGAGTCTTCCCAATTTTCAGGCCCATGAAACTTAGACGAACGTATGTAAAGATGGCCTTGCTGATAGCTCAGCACTATACACAGTCCCCAGGCTCAACCCTTGCTTGAATAGCCATCAGTCTTAGAAGAAATAAACATGGAAGGAATTTCCACTTGTGTTACTCATGTTAAATGAGGAAAGAATTGCTAGGCCTTAGTTCCTTTTGACCCAGTGCTTTTCTCATTTGCCTTTTAATTTTCTGGTCAGACTTATGTTTGGGGCTTTCCAGCTCACAGACAATGGGAGTGATTTCCATTGGGTGGTTCTGTCCTCTGGTGGGTCACCCTGGAACTTTATTCTTTGTGCTCTGATTTAGAACAGAAACAAGCTAAAGAAAGAAGAAGGGGGAAAAATCTTCTTGACTCACAATTATAATGTGAATCAGTAATGAAGCTCTAAGTTCAGTGTGTGGGAAAAACATTGCTCTCTGTCCATCCAACTCCTGGTTCTAATTTCCAAGAACCAAGAAAGAGCTTGAGAGAACAAGGAAGAAATAATAAATTCATGGGGAAATGGGGAGACATAATCAAAGGGAGGTTGAACTCAGGATGAAAACATTAGGACTAGGTTGCCAACAGAAAGCCCAGAGGCCATCTCCAGTCCCCACAGATATTTTGACTGGCTTGCTGGTCCATGAAGCATAGGGTAGAAAATCTGAACTAGTAGCCAATATTTAAATACTTGGAGATTTCACATAAAATCCAGATTCATGCCTTCTCTGGAATTTGGGGTAACACTGCCCATATCTCAGCAGAGCAATAGCTGTCCTGAACTAGGTCGTGGCTGCCCCCTTCAGACAGGACAGTGGCTGTCTCCTTTCAGTTGACTGTGGTCTCACCACTCCACTTTGCACCCCAACCCTAAGCCCAAGTGTTACTCCTCTTTATCTCCAACCTACTTCTCCCTAGAGTCTCATTCATTCACACCAGCTACCTGGGTACTGTGGGTATTTCAACTTGTAAGCCATGACCTAAGGGACCTCTATGCCTTCAAAGTTGTTGAAAAACATTTAAGACAAGGAAGTGGTGACAGATATTTGACTACAAAGGAAGAAAAGGAGAATAAGTACCTTGAAGGCAATGAAAGAAAACTCAGGGAGTCTATTTGCTTCCCAAAATTAGTGCTTCTTCATAGTCATGTATCAGAATGGTAAAATGGGACTCTTTCTGTCTCCTTTGTGACCAAAGGCCAAAGGCCAAGGATAGATGATAGAAGTCCCAGGTACCACCTAGGTTATAAGTGAGGGGCGGGGCCAGGTCTGTGCTAGGCTTGCAAAGGGGACAGACAGTCAGATAAGAGGAGGGGGTATGGAGATGGTGAGTAGAGAGGAGTTTTGCTGAGAAGGGGGCAGAGGGAATTGGAGCAATAGTTGGAAAGGATGAGACCAAAGTTTGTTTTTTAAAGTGAGCATTTGTTCACTGATTGGAATGTTTCAATACAAAGAGGAGACTGATGCTGCTGCAAAGAGAGGGCCAACTGCAGTTGTGAGGTCTTCGAGTCAGTGAGAGGGAATGGGATTGGGCCATAAAATAGAAGTGCAGATGATCCATACGGTAAGATAAGAAGGAAGGCAGAATATAAAGAACAGATGCAGTGAGGTTGGTAGATTTAGATGTTTAGAAGGGGAATGTTCTTTAGTATTTATAGCCCCAGTTTTCTTCTTTTCAACTATTGGTAATAAGCTTACTAAAATTTGATTAAATTTAATTGATTGGGTTTTCTTTTCATTTAAGTTTGTGTAAGTTGTTTGCTGCATAAGGGCACCTGGCCAAGGGGATGAGACAAAAATCCAGTCTATGCTCTCTGCTCACAAGCAGTGTGCCCTGGTGTGGGGTTAAATCCTCCTGGGGTAAGGGGCATCCTTTTTTGTTTGTTTTTTAAATTTGCGCAAAGGACTTCATGGGCTAGAAGGGACTGTCCTTATTTTGTTCTCTAGTTGTGTGACGTGAGTTAATCTTGTCTCAGAAATGGGAGTGTGAGATCCCGAAGGAAGAGTCTGTCTCATATTAGTTACCACCAACAGCCAGAGTGTGATTTCCTCTAGCATGGTCCATGGAAAATGTCTATAATATATAAATAGTTGTTCTGTAGAAAGAAATCCATGCAAAATTTAAAGAAGGAGAAAGAGGGGAGAATCAACACAGGGAAGACAGTCGGTCAGCATCACAAAATGACATTGAGAAAAGTGTCATGCACACTTTTTAATGAGGTATCATTGGGCCGAGATGTGCCCACTCACGTTTGAATAGGGGGAGTTCAGTCCACTGTGGTCCTCCTGTTGAGGCTTCTGTGTGAAAAACTTCTCCTTGGAGGTCTGTTGTGATATCTCAGACACGGAGGCCCACAAGGCAAAGATGTTCTGCTGGCTAATCTGAGTACTCTAAAAGGGTTTATGTTATTTCCAAGAGGGAGGTTTGGGCCCTGGAGCGATCTGACTCAATATGTTCCTCTACCAGGAGCACAATACCTGTAAGATTTCTCCAGCGTTACTGCTCCTTAGAATTATCCGAGGGTTCTTTCACTGGGTTTTCTTTAGGCTTTAAACTCTTCCCAGATGTCCCTCAAACCCATCCTAGCCCATTTCATTTTTATTCTTTATTCCAAGAAAGAGAAAAACTGAAAAACAACAGGCTGACTATCAAGTGGATAAAATGGTGGTGAATACCATGGGAACTGGTGTGAGGCCCACTTGAGTTCTAATTCTTAGTTGTGTGGCCTTGGACGAGTAACTTAACCTCTCTGGGCCTCAGTTGCCTCATCAAAAAAATGGAGGTGATACCAGGCTTGTTGTAAGGATAAATGAAGTAAGTATATATAAAGTACTTAGTGATTGGCCCATAGTAATTGCTCAGAAAATGGTGGTGGTGTCACTGTCACCATCACTATGAATCTCATCTTGATGCATTGATAACATCCTTGGTGCAAAATTCTAGCTGCAGCCGGACTTCAGTTGTAAATCCTGAAGGTTTCTGGTTTGACTGACTGAGTTTGTGGTAATCCTGCACTCTCTTTCTATTTCAATTTTTTTTTTTACCTGCCCCCCTCCCTACAAACGCCTGGTCACGTTAACTTCAATGCTTTCTCTCTCATCAGCTGACCCACCTTTTCCGTATAGAGGTCTTTCCCAGCAGATCCTGAGAGCTTGTGAACACCCCATGCCAAAGATGGATTTGGTTAGATTACATTTAGTGCCTAAGGCATTCCTGAGTAGGATTTGAGTCCACCTGTGTTCTAAGTATAAGCTTTTCTTTGTGCACCCTTACCTGCTATTCACACTCAAAGCATTGCAGACACAAGAGGATTAATTAAGGACCCAAGTGTGAGAGCCTGTGGTGCATCCTGCTTCCTGGAGGCAAGAGGGCAGCCAGAGCTCCTAGACACAGGCAGCTTTGTCTTGTTTGGAGACCCATGGATAGCCTCATTCTGCTCATTTTTATAATTCCTCTCAGTCTTAGGTCTCCACACAGAGCTGTCAGCCTCAATGAGAGTGCCCCAGGGAAGCAAAGGCCAACACTTGCCTTTGGAAAGAAACGCATTCTCTCTGCAGGCCTTTGAACTTCCCTGGAGCATTGCTCTGGCCTGTAGATCTTATCTGCAATGTTTTCTTCAAGAGGCCCATTCCATCACCCGCAGCAGTGGTGTGACACAGGCCACTCTCTCATCTGGTTCCCAGCAGCTGGAAATGTGGATGTTTGCCTCTGGCCAGCACACACACAGACGGGGTCTGCCCCCCACATGTTCCTGGAGAACTGGCACTAAGACTCCAGTTCTTGATGCTTTGTTAACACACACTTCAAATGAGTGGGCCGGGCTTGGTCTTAATCAAATGTCTCATTAATATCTGCCCTTGGTCCAGCTCCAATTCCTGAGTGCTGTGTAAGGAGAGGCATTTGTATAACAGGCACGTATACTCACACATATGGCCATACCACCCACTGTCATAATGTGAAGCCCCAAGCTTATGATGAGCCTATTTTTTCAGCAGAGATGGTTTAAATAAATGGATAAAATAATACTTCCTTTCCCAGCAGTCCATTTTCAAGGTCATTCAACAAGAAGGAAATGGGATACAAATTCTTGAGCTGACGGTTAAGTCCAAGGCAAACCCTGTTCCTCACCTGTCTTTTTTGTTGTTGTTCTTTTAAACTTATGAGTGTAGACACAATCAACGAGTGTTTGCTTGGGAAACATCTAAATATTTGGGCCCAGGTTGCCACGTAAAGTTCTTCCTGCCCACTAAGTAAGAAAGGTGTACACCAAAAGGATCTCATGGAGATGTGCTTTGAGGTTAATGTAAGCTTCAGAACCTGAAGCTAGTCTCTCCATGGTGAATTCTCAGGACTACCTGCATCCCAGAGACTGGGGAGTCAGTCAAAAGGCACATTCCTGGGCCTCATTCCAGATCTCACAAATCAGAAAGCACAGAACTTTGGAAGTTTCTTTTTTACAGTGCTTCCCAGGAGCATTGTAAACCACATGTAAGTTTGAGAACCATCTATTCAAAGGTTCTTAACTAGAGGAGCACCTCAGAATCACATTCAAAACCCTTAAAAAATTGTGGAGCTCAAGAAACATTTTCTCTGTTCTCTTGATATTGATTCGATACATTTAGGGGTGAATCCCAGACATCTGTGTTTGGAAAAAGTTCCACAGTGATTCTGATTAAAGAGCACTCACATGGGTCCCGATGTTTTTGTTTTGTTTGTTGTTGTTGTTGTTGTGGCCTCTCCCGTTGCGGAGCACAGGCTCTGGACGCGCAGGCTCAGCGGCCATGGCTCACGGGCCCAGCTGCTCTGCGGCATGTGGGATCTTCCCGGACCGGGGCACGAACCTGTGTCCCCTGCATTGGCAGGCAGATTCCCAACCACTGCGCCACCAGGGAAGCCCCCCAATGTTTTTTTTAATTTTGGTTGGTGTGCATGTGGGGGGGAGGAGGGGGTTGGAAGGGGTTCCTTTTAAAATGTAGGTTCCTGGGCCTCACCTCCAGAGGTGTCGATCCAGCACGTCCAGGATGGGGCCTAAGAGCTGGTACTTTGACAGCCTGCTCCTCAGATTCTCATGTAGCTGGTTCTCGAAGACAGGGACCCAGTGAGGGCCCTTGTGGACTCTCCCCTCCCCCTTCACTTAGCGCCTGCCATCATGAGGCCACCTAAACACCTGGGGGCTTTGCTGACACTTTACCCTCCCACTCTTGGCGGCTTCGGCACAGCCAGCACTGGGGACGGGCCCAGCCTGTCAACGGGCCCAGCCTGTCAACATGTGAACATAATCTGTAGAGGGTCCTCCAGGAGGTTCTTCGAGAGCATTTCCCACTCTTCCTTTCCATCTGAGTTTCCTTTCTCTGGGACAGTGATGACAGTGCCAAAGAAATGTCTAGATTCTGAATTTAAACAAAAATGCCTTGAAGCAAAAGCAAGATTTTCTGCAATTTAAAGCCTGGAGATTTTCGTGGTTGTTATTGCATCAATACAGCTCCATAAAACCGGGTGTGGGATGGGGAAGAGGAAGGCAACCTCTCTGATGGCTTTGCTCTTTCTGATCATTTAGTGTTTACCAGGTGTTAGCAACAGACATGTGTCCATCAAGAACTGTTCATAATCCCATCCCCCATAACCCCCATCCTCAGACACCTAAGCAAAATCTAATTACCACTTTTTTATGACAGTTTTTATTTTTTAATGATCTTTCATTTTATCAAAGTAATATACACATACACTTTTGAAAGTCAAATATTGTAGTATGGTTAAAGCTTATAACAAAAAGAGTACTCCTTCCTGGGAAATTTTTCTCATAGGATTTCCTTGTGAATTTCTTGTAAGTTTCTCTCCCATCGCTTGTTCTTGTTGAATGTCCTGATTGATCCTCTGATCATTTGTCTTTTCTCTTCTATTGTTCATCTCTTTATCTTTACCCTGTCTGAAGGACTACTTTTTCTTTAACATCTAGCCCTCTATTGACATTTTAACCTAGCTTTCATATTTTCTAATTTTCAAAATGTCCTTCTTTTTCATTTTTAGAGTATCCTGGTATTGCTTTATGGGTGCAATATATTCTATTAGGTCTCTGAAGTTTGTGATTTTTCTCAAGCTTTTATTTTGCCCTCTAAACTGCTTTTGTTTCTTCAAGGTCCTGAGAAGGGCCAAGTCTCCTGAGATCAAGTGCTGTATTCTGGTTTTTGAATGAGAGGAAGCTGGAGGTTTCACTGTTCAGAATGCAGACTTTTATTGAAAACTCTTGTTTTCAGTTCATCTCCAGACCTCTGACTCTTCCCTGTGCCTGTGTCTTTGTGTTCAGGGACTCTTCAGTTTCATAACTCTAGACCCACGCTGTCCAATACCGTAACACCTCATCACTTGTGGCCATCGAGCACTTGAGATGTGCTGTGAGTGTAAAATACACACCGGAATTTGACGATACTATGAAAAAAAGTGGTAAAATATCTCATTACCATGAAAAAAATTGATTGCATGTTGAAAGATAATATACTGGATATACTGGGTTAAGTAAACTGTAATGTTAAAATTAACTTTTAACATTTAATATTATGGCTACTGGAAACTTTGAAATCACATCCATGATTTGCATTATATTCTATTTGACAGTGCTACTCTTCTGTGGTTGTAGGGATAGGGGTCCATGGCTGCACTGCTCCTGTTTCGGCCCCTCACGTCTGTGGGAGCTGTTGCTTCTAGTTCCTGATCTTTTCTGAGCTCAGCATGACAAATTGCTTGCTTCTCCCTGGTGTCCTCTGCAGGCTCTTGGTTTCAACTTTGCTCTGCTCTGTGTAGGTCAGTTATCATACCCGCCCCCCCATCTGCTTCAAAAAGTTGATTGACATTTCTCCTCTTCCATTCTCTTAGGATTTATGGTTTAATATTTTCCTTTACTGTCATTTTAGTAGGGTTTTGAAAGGGAGTGGTGATAAATGCACACAATCAAGCTGTCATTTGTAAATTCTAATGGCCCCTTGAATCAAAATAAATTGTTAGCTTTAAGGCTCATGGAATTTCTCATTTATGCCTAAAGTCTCTGTGCTAGTCAGCTTGGGCTGCCATAACAAAATTCCATAGACTGGGTGGCTTAAATGACAGGAATTTATTTCTCACAGTTCTGGAGGTTGGGAAATCCAAGAGCAGGAGCTGGCTGGTATGTTTCCCCAGTGAGGGTTCTTTTCCCGGCTTATAGATGGCTGCCTTCTCACTGTGTCCTCACATGGCAGAGAGAGAGGAAGCAAGCTCTCTGGTGTCTCTTCTTATAAGGATACTAATCCCTTCATGAGGTCCCTACCCTGACCTCATATAAATCTCCCAAAGGCCCCATCTCCAAATATCATCATATTGGGGGTTAGGGCTTCAACTTACGAATGTTTTCACTCAAATGTCATTTACTCCTCCCACCCCTGCCCACGTGTCTGCCACCAGGATATTCACTTCAAAGTTTCCTTCATCTTCTTCATAGCAAAGACTTGGTCTGTCACCTTTAATGTCTTTATTCCAGAAATTGATAAGACATTTAAAAAACTTATTTGGAAAAACAAAGGACCAAGAACAGCCTAAACAATCTTGAAGAAAGAAGAACAAAGTTGGTGGACTAATACTATTTGACTTCAAGATTAGTGTGATTAATCAGATTAGTGTGGTATTGATGAAAGGCTAGATACATACACCAATGGGGCAGAATAGAGTGTCCAGAGATAAACTCACAAATATATATATGACTAAATAATTTTTGATAAGAGTGCTAAAGCAATTTAATAGGGAAAGGAAAATATCTTCAATAAATGGCACTAGAACAATGAGATATTCATATATATATATATACACACACATCCCATTATGTATGTGTATTTATAGACACACACACACACACACACACACATATATACATACATATATATATGAAAAACCTCAACCCCTACTTCACACCATACAGAAAAATTAATTTGAGATAGATGTAATATTTAAATGTAACATCTAAAACAATAAAGATATAGGGAATTCCCTGGCGGTCCAGTTGTTAGGACTCTGTGCTTTCACTGTCGGGGCCCAGGTTCAATCCTTTGTTGGGGAACTAAGATCCCACAAGCCACATGGCATGGCCAAAAAAAAGTAATAAAATAAAATAAAATAAAAAAGCCTCAGTTTCCTTTAAAGTAAATAAATAAATACATACATAAAGATATAAAAGAAAACCTAGAGGAATATATTCACAACCTTAGGGTAGGCAAAAATTTACTGGAGAGGACACAGAAAGCACAAATCATTAAAAAAAAAAGTAAGTTAGACTTTATCAAAATTTAAAATTCCTGCCTGTAGAAAAACGAATCAAGGCAAATAAATGGACAAGTCAGACTGGGAAAAAGTAGTCACAACACATACATCTGACAAAGGCTTTATATCAAGAATATGTAAAGAACTCCCACAACTCAATGATAAAAAGGCAAACAACGCAAATTTTTAAAATGTGGACAAGAGACATAAATGGGCACTTTAACAAAAGAAAATATGCCAGTGACCAATAATCCCATCAAAATGTGTTCAATATCATTTATCAATAAGGAAATGCAAAACAAAACCATGATGAGAAACTATTAAACACCCACTAGATTTGCTGAAATGAAAAGGATCAACACCACCAACTCTTGGAGAGAAGGTGGAGCAACTGGAACTCTCACATGGTGCTGATGGGAGTGTACAATGTTATAACTAATTTGTCTGTTTCTTAGGAAGTTAAACATACATCTACTCTAGGACTTAGCAATTCCACTCTTAGGTATTTGTTCAAGAGAAATGAAAATATGCATTCACAAAAAAGCCTTGTACAATGAAGTTTATAGCAGATTTTCATGACAGCTCCAACTAGAAACCACCTAGGTAGCCATCAACAGGGAAATGGGTAAACAAGTGATATAGCCACATAATAGAACATTCCCAAAGCACCCAACTGTGGCCGCAAGCAACAACATACATGAATCTCAACAATAGTATGCTGAGTGGAAGAAGTCTCACACAGAAAAACATATGCTGCCTAATTCCATATATAGGAAAATCTAGAATAGGCAAATGTAACCATCGATAATAGAAATGAGATCATTGGTTGCTTCATGGATTGTGAAGATAGACTGGGAAGGAGCATGAGGAAACATTTTGGGGTGATAGAAATGTTCTGTGTATTGATGTTGATAAGCATTTTTCAAACCTGATTGAATGGAACCCCTAAGATCTGATCATTTACCGTATGTATATTATATTTTAAATAATGAAAATAATGAAAACAAACTGCTGCTTAAAATTTATTCACTGGGATCCATTTTATCAGATGAACCTTAAGAAATTACTCATCTTACTTCACTTACTTCCCCAATTTATACATTCTTCTAACTGACATAAGTCAAAATGTTTCTCAGTTTATATTTTATGAAATATAGTTCTCCAAAGATATATCTTTCTAGGTAAGATGCTTGACCTAACTGATTTGATGACCTGGAACTAAAAACATGAAGAGGAATTCCTTACGACATCCCAGAAGAAACTTAGAGTGTTGAGAGAGCTGAGTTGCACACCTCTGTCTATGCTCTCCTTTATGGCTAAAATGCTCTTTCTAAAATTCTTATTCCATCGTATCAGCTGAGAGTACACTTTGCCAGTTCTTTAAAGATGCATTTTTATTTATGTATCTGTACCACTCAGGAGGCTTTCAGCTGGATGTAGTAGAAAATTCAACCTGAAATGGCTTATTCTTCAAGAAAAATTTATTATATCCTGTTACTGGAAGTCTGGAGGTAAGACAGTTCTGGAGTGGGTTATATTAGCAGCTTGATGACTTCCTTAAGGTCTCAGGTTCTTTTAATCTTTCTTTTTTGCCATTCTCAGCACATGAGCTTTGTCTTCAGGTAGTAGGTGTTCATGTTCATGATTGTATCTCATTGTTGCAAGAGGACTGCTGCTGATCCAGGTATCACATCAAGAAAAAAAAATCTCCTAGAGCATGAAGATCCATGTCTTCCTGTGTGTCTTTTTTTCTTTTTCTTTTTTTTTTTTTTAGCAAGTGAATCTTTCTCAGAAGCTGCCACTCAACAGACTTCACTTGGCCATCTCATTGGCCAAACATGCAAAGGAAATGGGACTGCCATTATTGAGTTAGACCCAGCAGATCCCTTCCCTAAAGCTGGTACTTGGGCCATTCTCCTTGAAAGCATGGGCACATATTGGAGGGTTTGTACTTATAATCAGTGCTAGGAGGCTGGAAATGGAGGGCTTAATGGATGATGGGTTGGTAATTAACAGTGTCTGCTACAGTATCATTTGTGTTTGCTCTGTTTTCCCCATAAACTTAAGGATAGAGATTATTTTCCCCCTTTCATATAAACATGATAAATAGTATAAGGGTATGCTCACGATAAGCTCTTCATAGTATTGCTTGATTGATTGATACCCCAATCTCATTCCAGAAAAGAATTAATTCTGCTCAGAAGGCACTCAACAAATGTTTCACGACCTCAAAATGTTCTAACCGATGGGACAAGTTTAAGAATACAACTAAAATGATATATAAACCAATGTATTTTAAGAAGAATGACTAGATTTTATTTTATAATCAACTTGAGTAATGTGGTTTGGGGGTATTTTCCTAAGTTCCTAGGTTATCCCCCTCCTTTTGGTCCTCAATGTGACCATTCAAAAATAAGAAGGAATCAGAAGAAGTCTGACTTTTAAGGGCTCTCATTTATGGTTAACATTCTTGCTTAAAAGGAGACTTGTGGAGAGGGCTTGATGCCTCCTTCTCTTGGCCTCCATTAGTGCTGTTACCTGTCATCTAGGATGGGTGAACTCAAAGGATCCCTCCGTGATGTTTCACCGTGGGGGCAGATGTTATTTGAGTGGGGGCTGGTTCTTCTCTGGAGTCAGGAAGAGCTGGCAGCTTTCAGAGATGCCCAGAATACCTGGGGCCCCGTTTACACAGTGCTTTATGACGGCAGACGGAGGCACAGTGAGCAGGGGATTCCAGAGTGGTTCCATGTCAGCACCCCTGCGGGGCGGGGCTTGTTAGTTGACCTAAGAGATTCCATTCTAATGCACTGAAGATGGATTTTAGGCCTGGACTTTGCTAAGGCTAAGAAAGATTCATTGCAAATTTCTGTTTACTTGTCTGGCTTTCGTGGGATAGCCAGTGTTTTCCCTTGTCTTAGGTTATCTTTGGCTGGAGGGCAAGAAAAACAGTCAGTGATGTCTTGGAAGCTTAAGTCTATACTATATGGCTCTTTTAAAAAATATTTGGTTATCCAGCAAGATATTTCTTGTGTTTCCACATCTAAAATTTCTTTGGGGTTTGGCGGTACCAAAACTTTTCATGGCTGCCAGTCATATCTTAATCGGATCACCTTGTGGAAACTTCAGAGAGGTTTCCTAGAATTAGCTTCCAATTTCTGATGCCGACCCAGCTTTTATTATCTAAGGTGAGACAGATATGACAATCTCCTTATTTCCTTTCTCTTTAAAAGGACTTGCTACATTTTCCAAAATACCACCCAGAGCGTGCTTACTGTGGGGAACATTCTCCTTTCTTGGCAAAAAATGTTCTTGTTAGTTCTATTGCCCCTCAAGTGATGATAACTTTTTTTTGCAAGTGTGATTGAGAAAATAGGTAACAGAAATTTCAAAGAAGGAGAAAAATTTCACTTTTTACTCATCCTTGAGCCCATTGTATTATGATTTTTTTAAATCATACTGATGTGAACCTACCTTGTATTATGAATTATAAAATGTGCTTGCCCTTTTTTTTTTTGGTACAAAATTAGAAGCTCTTTGAGGGTAGGGAAAATATCTAATTCCTCTTTCACCCTTTCATCATCAGCCAGAGTGTCTGATGTGTAACAGGTGGCTAGGACATATTTATGGAATTAAAATGCTTGAAATACATCCATGGAAAACTATGGATGAGTGGGTATTAAACTTTTTTCCAAAACCAGTTAATGACATCAGAAAAAATGATTTTAGTGAAAAAAGCAAGGCACAGACTTTACATATAATAGGATTCATCTTTTGTTATAAAGGGGCACAGATATGTGGACACAGAAGGAAATATGACAAAATAGTAAATATGGTAATGTGAGGGTGGTGAGATTAAGAGGTAATTTTAATTTTTTTAATGATTTCAGTCATATTCAAATTATCTACAATAACCATTTTATAATTAGAAAAAGCTAAAAAGGAAAATTTGTGTTCAAATTTAACACAGTTATTTTTATTTATTTTAAAATTTACTTTATTTTATTATTATTTATTTTTTCAAGAAAGTATATATTTAAGCAAGAATACGCTGTCAGAGGGTGAGTGGACAGACAGGTAAGTAGCTCTGTGTTCAGTTATTTTTAAAAAATCATTTTCCTTGAACATTTTAAACCAAGACATTGCAATATTTATTAAAAATTATAACAACCATTTGTATTTAGTCTGACTATGTGCCAGGCACTCTGTGGAGTGCTTCACATGATTATCTCTGTAGTTGTTACTTAATGACTGCTCTATGTGTCTTAATATCTCCTTTTTATAGATGAGGAAATTGATGCACAGAGAGGCTAAGGGGCAGCCAGGCAGAAGAAGAGGGGATCTGAACCGGGCCCAGTGGATGCTAAGGCTCGGGCCATACATAAAACACTCACCTCATTCACTCCCAGTAGCCTCTATCTGTAGATTCTCCAAACGGACCTTTGGAACATGTCAGCTTCATGCTATTCTCTCTGCCTTTGGCTCACATATTCACAAGTGTCACAATTGTATCATCTTCATGAAGTATTCAGTCCTTTGTAATTTATGAATATATAAAGACTTAAACACTGATCACAGCAACCATGATAGTAAAGATTAGCATATGTGTAGATGAAAAGAGCAAATTCCCTACATGCCCCAAACTCTTGATGACAGTTGCTAGACAATGTAGTTTTGTAATGTTTTAACTCTGTATAATGAACACGTACTATTTCTAGTCCAAAAAGACAATGAAAATATGAGAAAAGGTAGAATTAATTCATAGCTAAAAGCAGAGTCAGCAAACATTTTCTGTAAAGGGGCAGATTATAAATAGCTTTGGCTTCGCAGGCTATGTGGCCTCTGTCACTCTACTCAACTCTAACAGGGTAGCACAAAAGCGGTCAATAGATATTGCATTAAGGAACAGTCAGGCTCTGTCCCAATAAAACTTTATTTACAAAAACGGGCAATGGGCCAGATTTGGTCCACAGGCCATAGTTTGCTAACCTTTGCGAATTAGCCTTCTGTCACCACTGTAACAAATTATCACAAATCTGTGGCTTATAACAACACAAGGTTGTTCTTTAACAGTGCAGGAGGACAGAAGTCTGAAATGACCATCACTGGGCTAAAATTAAGGTATTGGCGTGGCTGCACTTGCCCTGTAAGCTCCAGGAGAGAATTCATTCCTTGCCTCTTGCGGGTTCTAAGGCTGTAGTCATGGCTTATGGCCACGTCACTCACATCTCTGCTTCTGTCATCATGTTACCTTTCCTTCTTCTGTAGTCAAACCTCCCTCTGCCTCTGTCTTTTAAGGACACTGTGATTGCATTTAATGCCCACTTGGATAATTGATAATTGAGGATAATCTTCCCATCTCAAGGTCTTTAACTCAATTACACCTGCAAAGTCCCTTTTGCCATATAAGGTGCATTTACAGGTTTTGGGGCTTAGAATGTGAATATCTTGGCTTAAAGTAACAAAAAGGTTGGGGGATGCTGTAAAAAGAACATTGACTTAAGGCACAAACTCACCTGAGTTGGGGGTCCCAGCTTCAGCTGTAACTGTATGTAATGAATGGCCTTTGGAGGGTCATTTTACCTCTCTGGCTTTTAGCGTTTCTCATTTATGATGTGAGCGAATGAGACCATGTGATCCCTAAACTTCTTTCAGCTGTGTCATCTTTAAATTTTATGATTTTGTTGAAGAGCATTTTTTTAACATCTGCCTTCAGTCATAGTGACCTTTATCATAAGTAATGTAAACCCATTCTAAGCAGCTTTGTGCTAAGTTGTATCAGGGAAGATTCAATATTTATAAGTAAAATAAAGGAAGAGATAAATTTTAACTATTCCCAAGTTAGCATAAGCCTGGAGGAATTATAGGCCAACCCTCTCATTAAGAATGAAACTTTAAAAATTTTACATGCTACTCTGTACAGAAGAGCGTTTGAAGAGACCACAAAAGTACTTTTAGAACTTGCAGATAAAGAATAATAAACTTGGGCTGATGAGAGAGGCAGAGTTAAATTACTACATGGAACTAGATCAAGAAAGGCATGTACGTATGCTTTATGCAATTTTAAAAGTGGATATAATTTTGTCTGTGAGTTCCTAGTGGCAAAGCAAAGAGAGAAAGATGATTATATAAGAATAACATTGTTGGGCTTCCCTGGTGGCGCAGTGGTTGAGAGTCTGCCTGCTGGTGCAGGGGACACGGGTTCGTGCCCCGGTCCGGGAGGATCCTACATGCCACGGAGCGGCTGGACCCTTGAGTCATGGCCGCTGAGCCTGTGCGTCCGGAGCCTGTGCTCCGCAACAGGAGAGGCCACAGCAGTGAGAGGCCCGTGTACCGCAAAAAAAAAAAAAAAGAATAACATTGTTAAAATAACTCTTTTAACTGCTAGAAGTTCCTGCAACATGAGTGATATTTCCCATGAGTCTAACCAAACGGGGACACTAAAGTTGTTCTAACATTATCATTTCATCCATTCAACATTCAACAGGTATTCACTGACGACCTACTACCTATTTGGCACTGTACTAATCAATAGGGAGCTAGATAGTCATGACCAGATAGAAATGCCTCTGTTTTATTGGAGATTACAGTCGGGCAGGGAGTGCAAATGTTGACAATGCAGTGAATCATCTGAAAGGGAAGGAACAGAGAGATATAGGAGCCTATCTTAAGGAAGCTTTATCTACAGACTAGTCAGGGAAGACCTCTCTGGAGAAGTGATATCCCAGGTGCCTACGGGATATCAGTAATTAGTCAGGCAAAGAACAGGGGAGGAAGTTTCTAAACAAGGAGAAGAGAACGGCCTGTTTGAAGACCTGGAGGCAATTGGTTGACCTATAGTTGTCCAGTATTGTCCAGTTTCATTGGTGTGAAGAGAGAACAGAGCATGGGCTAGTGCCAGAGTGTGGAGAGCCACATTAAGGATTCTGCACTTTATCCCTTGGTCAATGTAAAGTGTATCAGAGTACTCTTAGCTGCTATAGCAAACAGCACCCGAGATTTCAGTGGCTCAGTGCACGCTGTTGTTTATTTCTGACTCTCATATTAGTCTGATGCGATGTTCCTGATGGACAGGCAGCTTTGCCTCAGGTAGCAATTCTACTGTGTCTCCTCCATCTCTTTGTCCATCTCCTGCTGACAGTGGAGGCGAAAGAGAAGGTGGAGAGAGCACAGGTGTGTCCTAATCACCTTGCCCTGGAAGTAGTCGCAGAGCCCCGCCTAGACGCAAGGGGGGTTGAAAAGATTGTCCCTGACTGGGCAGCCATCCTGCATTACTATCTTCACTCTGGAAGTGGGGTGTAGATTTTGGAGGACAGTTAACTGTTTCTGCCACAGGAAGCCCCTAGAGAGCTGTAAGTAAGATTATTGTATGATCAAATTAGAATCTTTAAAAGACCATCCTGACTGCAGAATAGAGAATGGACTGGAGGGGGAAGACTGGACACAGAGAGACCAGTTATATTGTGCAATAAAGACAATAGCAACTGTCACAGAAGAGTTTCTTAGGGCATCTGTCAATGACAGCAAAGGACATGATGATGCCAAAGTGCAAGTTTGTAGAAATCAGGGAAATGTCAGTTAGAAATATTTATAACCGGGACCACGGAAGGATTCATTTTCCTTTTTTAACCAGAAGTCTGTAGGTAGGCAGCCCATTGGCTGGTGCTAAATGTGATCAAAGGTTGTTCCAACGGCTTGCTTCCTTCTGTCTGCTGCTTCACTGTCTTAGGCATGTAATTTTTATTCTCATGGTCATGAGCTTGTTGCACCACTGGGCAGGAACAAAGTGGGCAGACTAATAAGCAAGAGTCATCTGTCTCCTCCTGACATTTTATTCAGGAAGGGAAGGGAATGGAAGCCCAATTCAGGAAGCTTCACATCTCATGGGTCACGTGGCATCTAGGCTTCAAGGGAGTCTGGGAAGCTGAGTATTTTAGAATTGCGTGCATGTGTATGCATGTAGAAGGGAGGCTTGGCCGAGAATTCTCGGGGGCGCACTGAGGATGGGAGATGAGACTGGAAAAGTATAGACTGCTCCTATAGGACTAATCTCACAGCAAGGCATAGTATTCTCTGCTGAAGACAATTGTACCATCACGGCTAGTGACATCACAGCCTTTTATTCCTGTTTAGCCTCTCCAAATACCTATGAGACAGTTCATAAGTGAGCATCTCTTCTTACTCAGCACAGTCACGACACCAAGATGAGGGACCTGACTGAATGTCAGGGATAGACATTTGAGCCCTGTGATCTGGATGCCCAGCCCCTTTGCCAATACCTGTGCCAATACTTGTCACCCAAGTCCAAGGCTAGGAGGTGGCACTGGAGAATCGAGCCCGAGCTTCTCACAGGACACCACAGGAGATGGGGGTAAAGATTAGTTCAGCTCTGGGTCACTCCCTCCCAAACCACCCCCTCTGCTGAGACAGGAGGGAGCAAAGAAAGGAGGGGAGCAGATGCAGGGAAGTTAGGAGGCACTCGCTGGAAGAGCTCTCCTCTCTACACCACCACAAATGTTTGTTCCCTATTCACCAGGTGCTCCAGCCAGACCCATGGGTAATAGCACCTTCGCCGTGTAATATGTGCGTTTCAGTGAATTTTAAAAATCATCTTATGGAGTGGTCCCTCTTAAAAGGAATTTCAGATGTTACTGAATAAGTAGGAAAATTATTTGGGGAAGTGGACCCCTGAACTCTGGAAATGATATTAGACATGCAATGACAGACTTTTTTGACAGTGTGGATTCCCCTTCACGTGCTGTCGTATCTGTCCTTGGGATGGCATTGAAACTCCAGGTCTCTTCATAAGGCTCTCTCTGTTTCACTGGCTTTCATCTATTTTCCATGATATGTGTTGACTAGCCTCTGATGACTGACTACACTTCTGTTCTGACTGTCTTGTCTAAAAACAAGGGTTATTCTCTTTCATGCAGATGGTCATATAGCTTCCCTACATTTGAGGTAAATGAAAAGGAATTTTACTTTTACATTTACTCTGCTGACTTTTGTCTCAAATCCTCGAATGGCCTCTTAGTTTGGAACGCAGGCACTCTATCCATGTGTATCCTTGATAGCACAGTTTTAACCTGAATTTCCTCCAGTCTCTGAAACAAAGGAGTTTAGAATTAGAAGGGTCCATTGATTAAGCATCTATCTAAAGCTGATTTGAGGACTCTCTTTCTTCAAAACAAGTGATTGGTCATGTTGCTCTGGGAGACTTGATTTCCAAATGTCCTCAGTGTCATCAGACTTCCATCCTGCTGCTGGCACTGACCCACAGTCAGTGGAACCTGGACAGCCCTGCCCGGTACATCAGTGGATCTACTTTGAAAGGCTGTTTGTGGAAATCATTTCTAGATTGCTGACACATGGGTAGGAGGTATTTATCAAGACATAAGCATCCACTTTTTTTTTTCTGACTGATTGGGTACAGAAATCCAAAGAAATAAAAGAACACAACCTGAGTGGAAAAACTGCAAATCATCTTCTTTCATGATATGTTGTTTCTCCTGCATGAACTAAAAGAATTATTCCTACTGCACAATTTGGAACTGAACCCGGTAGTGGAAGGAGGCTACTAGGAATGGGAAATTAGTTTGAGGTGGTAAGAGGCACGTGGTGGATACATGCACCATGGATGGAGAATATGATGAGATGCCTCTGGTTCTGAAAGAAAGTATCCCTTCTGCAGCTAACAGGACTACTAGTTCTGGCTTCTAAAAATGTGCCATTTCAGCTACCAGACATTATGTGTGCCTCCTGACAGAAGCATGAATCACTACCTATGCAGTATTCTTGTCAAAAATTAAAACCTGAAATTTGATCAAGCAGAGAGTCTAGATTTAACTATCAATTTACAGCAGACAGAGAGTGGTATAATAAAGAATGTGTCTAGTATTTGTCCCTGATCCCTGTCACAAAGCTTCAAAAACTCTTAGAATTTCCCGGGATAGGAGTATTTTATTATGCTAATGAGGTGACTCATGATGGACCCCTAGATAGTTAGATAGCCTCAGGATGTGATTAGAGGGTTGGAACTTCAGGCCAGCTCACCTCCAAGGAGGTAGGAGGGGCTAGAGGTTGAGTTCAGTCTGGTGGCCAATGATGTGATCAATCATGCTTAAGTAATGAGACCCCAGTAAAAACTCTGGACACCAAGGCTCAGAAGGGATTCCTGGTTGGTGAACACATTGACGTGCCAGGATGGTGACACATCCTGACTCCATGGACAGGGGCGTGGACGCTCCCTGTCAAGGACTCTCTGTGTCCCTGCCCTATGTACCTCTTCTATTTGGCTGTTCCTGAGCTGTGCGCTTTATAGTAGAATTGTAAGTACAGAACTTACTGTAAGTACAGTGAGTTCTGTGAATCATTCTAGTCAGTTATTGAACCTGAGGACATTGTGGGAATTCATGAATCTATAGCCACTTGGCCAGAAGTGCAGGTGTCCCCCTGATTGCTGGAGATGGAGTCTGAAGTGAGGGCAGCCTTGGGATGGTTTCTGCCCTCACTACGTGGTGTTGCACTAATTCTGGCTCATGTCAGAACTGAACTGAATTGCAATACACCCACTTCAGTGAAACAGAAAAGTCAGAGGAACATGATGAACAGCACCACAGAGATGTGATGGTAAAATACTGTTGTGGGAAACCCCACAGAACGAGTGACCCAGTTTCTTCAGCAAATAAATTCCTTGGTGGGAAGAAGAGAGACAAAGAAGGGAACTTATAGGTTAGACAAGACCTAAGAGACATACCAACCAAGAGCAAAATAGAGATTTAATTTCAATCCTGATCAAAACAAATGAACTGTAAAAAAAATAATATATGAGACAATCAGGGGAATTTGAACACTGCCTAGATTTTTAATGATATTAAGGAATTACTATATTATTTTATTGTACATATTTATATAATATATTGTATGGTTGTACTACCTTAGAACATTATAATGTTATGTTATAGTTATTTCAGGTAGAATAATGGTATCGTGGTTCTGTTTACAAGAAGAAACCTTAGCTTTTCGAGATACATGCTGAAATATTCATGAATGAAAAGGTAAGATGCCCAGAATGTGCTTCAAAGTAAACTAGGGATAAAGTGGGTAGGGAAATGGAAGAAGCAAGTTTGACCACGAGTGAGTAATTGTTGAAGTGGGTATTTATTACACTCTTTTCTCAATTTCAGTATATGCTTGATGTTTTCAGGAAAAAAGGACAAAACAGCAACAAAAGAAATTAATAGACTCAACACACTGTATGATTCCATGTATGTAGAGTTCAAAAACAGACAAAACTAATTTATGGTTTTAGAAGTCAAGTTTATGATTACCTTTCTGGGGGGAAGTGGGTACAAGAGCAAGTTCTATGTGAAGTATATTGGTCGTGTTTTAGTTCTTAGTCTGCTTACATGGGTGTGTTTACTTTAAAAAATTCATTGAATTACATTTAATTTATGTACTTTTATGTATGAGTATTACACTTCAATAAAAATTTTTTAATAGTCCTATTTGATGTAAATTTTGCTAAAAATTCACAGAGAGGGAATCTGAAAGAGAAAATAGGAAGACTTGTTGGTAATTTAATTTTGAAATTTTAGCTAGGTAAATATGTTTTAATACATAAGCAAGGATGGATCATAAAAATCTTAGGATTTTTCCTTTAGACAACAGGCTGAGAGCCAACGATAAGCTTCTCACTGACTAAATCCTGAGTATCTGGCTATCAAATGGAAGGAGGCTTTACAAATCATCTAAAGCAACTGCCTGTCCAAACTCTTGCCAAATATTTGCCTAGCTTCTGCTTGAATATCTCTAGTGATGGGACACTCATTACGTGTTGCGGCAGTCTGTTTCGTTTTGGGGACTCTCCAACAGTTGAAAATGTTCTGCCTTATGCTGTTTTTACTATGACTTCTTCCCCATGAAGGTCCTTCAGATGTTGGAAGGTGGGCATCCAGTTCCAGAATCTTTTCTACTGGCCAAAGATTCCCAGTATTCCCAGCTTTTTTTCGTGGTTTCAGGCTCTTTCTCCTTCCCGGCAATTCTCTCCTGACCTTCAATACGTCCTTTAGTATGTTCAGTTAAAGTGACACCCTGAATTGAATGTAACAATCCAACAGAAGAGGCGATCATTTTGGTCATTCTAATCCTGCCATCAAGGTGACTCATTGACCATTTTGCCCACTGTGTTCTATCAACGCTGTCCACCCAAGTATCAGCTCATCCACAGCCAGGTGGCTCTGCCTAGTCACCTTGATCTCACTGCGAACCCAAATCTCTACTTAGAGATGCCAAGTCTCTCTGTTTTGCTAACTGTACAATCTGGTTTCTGGACTCATGCTGCCCTTGATATATATTTTCCCCTAATAATTATAAAATTGTGTTTAGAAGTGACTTTTTTTTAAAAAAAGTTGCCATATTAAATGGTTAAGAAACTCAAGGATTAAAAAATAGCAATGAACTAATGTCTCAGTCAATGATTTAATGCCAAAAGTAACTTTATAATTAATCAAACCAGAAAGTTCAAAAGGACCTAAATTATAGCAAAATTAAATATAAGAAGACAGGCATAGAACACAGTGATTTGTATGAACCACACAAAATCTTCCTTGAGTGGTTTTCTTCAGCAGACCACTTTCTTACATTTAGAGAATGTGTTTTCCATGTGTCCCAGGGTTTTAAGAGATGTTGATAGGTATGCTCCCCATAACTGTTCTGTGTTCAGACAAATTTGAAGAACACTACATATTCTAGACCAGAGGTCATAAAACTTTTTCTGTCAAAGGCCAGACAGAAGGAAGTATCTTGGCTTTGAGAGTTTGTATGTTCTCTATTGCTCTCCTCAACTCTACCCCTATAGCCAAGGACAACTTGTAAACACATGGGTGGGGTTGTAGTCCCGTAAAGGCTGGCACTGAGCCAGATTTGGCCTGGGAGTCATAGCTGGGCCCCTGCTGTAGCCACTCATGAAGCTTCCCTTCTTACATGAGCATATTGAACCATGCTCAAAGGCTTTGAGAAGCTCTGCAGAAACAAAATCTGTCAGTCGAGTTTGACCCAGCATTTCCTGATCTATTGGCCAGTGGAACACTTTCTTCATGCCATCCTTAATAAGCCACATGGAATAAATATTTGGAAATATCCATTTGGGAAACAGTGGTTTAACACAAAAGTTTTCTTTGAATGATTTCTTCTGCGAGGATTAAGAAAAAGAAAATACAGGGTTCTTTTAGCTTTTATGAATTACCAAAAACAGAAATACACTGAATTAGAAGAGATTTAAGAATAAATTAGCCTTTTCAAACTCTGCAGGCCAGAAGAGAATGGCAAGATATATTTAAAGTGATGAAAGGGAAAAACCTACAACCAAGATTACTCTGCCTGGCAAAGATCTCATTCAGATTCAATGGAGAAATCAAAGCTTTACAGACAAGCAAAAGCTAAGAGAATTCAGCACCACCAAACCAGCTTTACAACAAATGCTAAAGGAACTTCTCTAGGCAGGAGACACAAGAGAAGAAAAAGACTGACAAAAACAAACCCAAAACAATTAAGAAAATTGTAGTAGGAACATACATATTGATAATTACCTTAAATGTAAATGGATTAAATGATCCATCCAAAAGACACAGACTGACTGATATATGATATATGCTGTCTACAAGAGACCCACTTCAGACCTAGGGACACATACAGACTGAAAGTGAGGGGATGGAAAAAGATATTCCATGCAAATGGAAATCAAAAGAAAGCTGGAGTAACAATACTCATATCAGACAAAACGGACTTTAAAATAAAGACTATTACAAGGAAGAGAGACAAGGAAGGACACTACCTAATGATCAAGGGATCAATCCAAGAAGAAGATATAACAAATGTAAATATTTATGCACCCAACACAGGAGCACTTCAGTACATAAGGCAAATGCTAACAGCCATAAAAGGGAAATTGACAGTAACACAATAATAGTGGGGGACTTTAACACCTCACTTACACCAATGGACAGATCATCCAGACAGAAAATTAAAAAGGAAACACAAGCTTTAAATGACACAATAGACCAGCTAGGCTTAATTGATATTTATAGGACAATACATCTGAAAGCAGCAGAACACACTTTCTTCTCAAGCGTACATGGAACATTCTACAGGATAGATGACATCTTGGGTCACAAATCAAGTCTCGGTAAATTTAAG
The DNA here is from genome assembly GCF_963455315.2 of Globicephala melas. NCBI lineage: Eukaryota > Metazoa > Chordata > Mammalia > Artiodactyla > Delphinidae > Globicephala > Globicephala melas. Next base: position 86,816,277 of record NC_083319.1, read on the forward strand.
AAAATGGAAATCGTATCAAACATCTTTTCTGACCACAACACTATGAGATTAGAAATCAATTACAGAAAAAAAAACTATAAAAAAACACAAACACACAGAGGCTAAACAATATGCTACTAAATAATCAATGGATCACTGAAGAAATCAAAGAGGAAGTAAAAAAAATGCCTAGAAACAAATGACAATGAAATCATGATGACCCAAAACCTATGGGATGCAGCAAAGGTAGTTCTAAGAGAGACAAGAAAAACCTAATAAACAACTTAACCTATACCTAAAGCAACTAGAGAAAGAACAAACAAAACTCAAAGTTATGAGAAGGAAAGAATTCATAAAAATCAGAGCAAAAATAAATGAAATAGAAATGAAGAAAACAATAGCAAAGATCAATGAAACTAAAAGCTGGTTTGTTGAGAAGATAAACAAAATTGATAAACCTTTAGCCAGACTCATCAAGACAAAAAGGGAGAGGACGCAAATCAATAAAATTAGAAATGAAAAAGAAGTTACAACTAACACCACAGAAATACGAAGGATCATAAGAGACTACTACAAGCAACTATATGCCAAAAAATGGACCACCTGGAAGAAATGGACAAATTCTTAGAAAGGTATAACCTTCCAAGACTGAACCAGGAAGAAACAGAAAATATGAGCAGACCAATCACAAGTAATGAAATTGAAACTGTGATGAAAAATCTTCCAACAAACAAAAGTCCAGGACCAGAGGGCTTCACAGGCAAATTCTATCAAACATTAGAAACGAGCTAACACCTATCCTTCTGAAACTGATGCAAAAAATTGCAGAGAGAGGAACGCTCCCAAGCTCTTTCTACGAGCCCCAATACCAAAACCAGACAAAGTTATCACAAAAAAAGAAAATTACAGGCCAATATCACTGATGAACATAGACGCAAAAATTCATAACAAAATACTAGCAAACAGAATCCAACAACACAGTAAACAGATCATACACCATGATCAACTGGGATTTGTCCCAGGATGCAAGGATTCTTCACTATATGTAAATCAATCAATGTAATATGCCATATTAATAAATTGAAGAATAAAAACCATATGATCATCTAGATAGATACAGAGAAAGCTTTTGACAAAATTCAGCACCCATTTATGATAAAAACTCTCCAGAAAATGGGCACAGAGGGAACTTACCTCAACATAATAAAGGACATACATGACAAACCCACAGCAAACATCATTCTCAATGGTGAAAAACTGAAAGCATTTCCTCTAAGAACAGGGACAAGACAAGGATGTCCACTCTCACCACTTTTATTCAACATAGTTTTGGAAGTCCTAGCCACGGCAGTCAGAGAAGAAAAGTAAAAGAAATCCAAATTGGAAAAGAAGAAGTAAAACTGTCACTGTTTGCAGATGAAATGATACTGTACATAGAAAATCCTAAAGATGCCACCAGAAAACTTCTAGAGCTAATTAATGAATTTAGTAAAGTCACAGGATACAAAATTAATACACAGAAGTCTTGCATTCCTATACACTAACAGTGAAAGATCAGAAAGAGAAATTAGGAAACAATCCCATTTACCATTGCAACAAAAAGAATAAAATACCTAGGAAAAAACCTACCTAAGGAGCCAAAAGACCTATACTCAGAACACTGTAACATAATGATGAAAGAAATCAAAGATGACACAAACAGATGGAGAGATATACCATGTTCTTGGATTGGAATAATCAATATTGTGAAGATGACTATATTACCCAAAGCAATCTACAGATTCAATGCAATCCCTATCAAATTACCAAAGGCATTTTTCACAGAATTAAAACAAAACATTTTACAGTTTGTATGAAAACACAAAAGACCCCGGTAGCCAACGCAATCTGGAGAAAGAAAAACAGAGCTGGAGGAATCAGGCTTCCTGACTTCAGATTATACTACAAAGCTAAGTAATCAAGACAGCATGGTACTGACACAAAAACAGAAATATAGATCAATGGAACAAGACAGAAAGCCCAGAGATAAAGCCACGCACATATGGTCGCCTAATCCATGCCAAAGAGGCAAGAATATACAGTGGAAAAAAGACAGTCTCTTCAATAAGTGGTGCTGGGAAAACTGAACCGCTACATGTAAAAGAATGAAATTAGAACACTCCCTAACACCATACAAAAAAATTAATTCAAAATTGTTTAAAGATCTAGATGTAAGGCCAGACACTATAAAACTGTTAGAGAAAAGCATAGGCAGAACACTCTACGACATAAATCACAGCAAGATCTTTTTTGACCCACCTCCCAGAGTAATGAAAATAAAAACAAAATAAACAAATGGGACCTAATTAATGCTTCTGCACAGCAAAGGAAACCATAAACAAGATGAAAAGATAACCCTCAGAATGGGAGAAAATACTTGCAAATGAAGCAACTGACAAGGGATTAATCTGTAAAATATACAAACAGCTCATGGAGCTCAATATCAAAAAAGCAAACAATGCAATAAAAAAATAGGCAGAAGACCTACATGGACATTTCTCCAAAGAAGACATACAGATGGTCAATCAACACATGAAAGAATGCTCAACATCACTAATTATTAGAAAAATGCAAATCAAAACCACAACGAGGTATCGCCTCACACCTGGCAGAATGGCCATCATCAAAAAATCTACAAACAATAAATGTGGGAGAGGGTGTGGAGAAAACCCTCTTGAACTGTTGGTGGGAATATAAATGGATACAGCCACTGTGGAGAACAGTGTGGAGGTTCCTTAAAAAACTAAAAATAGAACTACCATATTACCCAGCAATCCCACTACTGGGCATATACCCTGAGAAAACCATAATTCAAAAGGACACATGTACCACAATGTTCAATGCAACACTATTTACAGTAGCCAGAACATGGAATAAACCTAAGTGTCCAATGACAGATAAATGGATAAAGAAGATGTGGCACATATATACAATGGAATATTACTCAGCCATAAAAAGAAATGAAACTGGGTAATTTGTAGTGAGGTGGATAGACCTAGAGTCTGTCATACAGAGTAAAGTAAGGCAGAAAGAGACAAACAAATATCATATGCTAACACATATATGTGGAATCTAAAAAAGAATGGTTCTGATGAACCTAGGGGCAGGACAGGAATAAAGACACAGACGTAGAGAATGGACTTGAAGACATGGGGAGGGGGAAGGGTAAGCTGGGATGAAGTGAGAGAGTAACATTGACATATATACACTATCAAGTGTAAAATAGATAGCTAGTGGGAAGCAGCTGCATAGCAGTGCTTTGTGACCACCTAGAGGGGTGGGATAGGGAGGGTTGGAGAAAGGCACAAGAGGGAGGGGATATGGGAACATATGTATACATATAGCTGATTCACTTTGTTATAAAGCAGAAACTAACACACCATTGTAAACCAATTATACTCCAATAAAGATGTTAAAAAGAAAAAGAAAACCATAATTCAAAAGGACACGTGTACCCCAATGTTCATTTCAGCACTATTTACAATAGCCAGGACATGGAAATAACATAAATGTCCAACGACAGATGAATGGATAAAGAAGATGTGGTACATATATACACAATGGAATGTTACTCAGCTATAAAAAGGAAAGAAAGTGGGTCATTTGTAGAGACGTGGATGGACTTAGAGTCTGTCATACAGAGTGAAGTAAGACAGAAAGAGAAAAACAAATATAATACATTAATGCATATATGTGGAATCTAAAAAATGGTACAGGTGAACTTATTTGCAGGGCGGGAATAGAGATGTAGACATAGAGAACGGACATGTGGACATGGGGGGAAGGGGAAGGTGGGATGAACTGGGAGGTTAGGATTGACATATATACACTACCATGCGTAAAACGGATAGCTAGTGGGAACATGCTATAAAGCACAGGAAGCTCAGCTCGGTGTTCTGTGACCACCTAGATGGGTGGGCTGCGGGGGGGTGGGAGGGAGGTCCAAGAGGGAGGTGATATAAGTATACATATAGTTGATTCACTTCACTGTACAGCAGAAACTAGCATATTATAAAGCAGTTATACTCCAGTTAAAAAAAAATTAAAATAAATAAAATTCTGCCTTACTTTTAACCAGATGAAATGCTGTGTGTGTGTGTGTGTGTGTGTTTCAGGCACTGTACTAAGCCCTGGGAACAGACTTCCAGTAAGTGTGTCTGGAGAGCTGGCTGAATGGCCTCCATTACTGAGAAGTATTTCCTCCAGTTCTCTGGCAGCTAATCATATGGTCTTACTTCTTTTCCTACCTCTTTATATCTTCATCCAAGTGCATTCTAGCAGTATTCAAACCTTGACTCACATATATCCAGAAGAGATAATTTTCTCAACATCCAGTCACTACTTGGTTTAAAGACAGTTGTGTCCAGTGCACACTCAACACTTTTTTTTTCCCACCAAAAGCCTGATACCATTCAATTAGGCATCAGTAAGTTTGTGTTTTTCAAAATTTATGTTCAGTTCATTCTTCTCCTTCCTCTAATCCAATGGCCTGATAATCCTTAGAACGGGATTGGCTCCTCTCTAAGCCTCTGGTGGATAATGGCAGCGTTTTATTGGGTTTTAGTGTTCATGTTCAGCATAATACAATATGTGGAGAAAATACTTCCATCTGTATTTGCAGCTCTATAGCACCTCCTTGCCTTCAAAAACACTTTTCTTAAACTGTACAGGAGAGTTTAAACAATTATGACATTCCTGAAACTGCCTACTCCGTTGCCAAGAAGTCTTCTTCTGGCCAGTGGCCAGAATGGTGGCCTCAGCTACCTTTCTGGAGCCCGGATTCCAACATAGCACTCTCTCATTCTTCTTAATAAATGGTTTGGACATCTAAAGCAGCCACAAGGATTCCTGGCATTCGTCAGAGGCGGAAATCCGCATGGCAGACTGAGAGAGTCATGAAATCTTTGTTTTAGTTTAGACTCATTTAAAAACTGGAATGAAATTAAAAATGTTTTTTTCTTATGTGTTCACTGAGGTTTCCTCTTAAGAGGTGGGAACTGTACCAGAATATGATGTATAGGGGAAATGATGATGGGAGTTTTTGTTTTTATGTTTTGTTTTGCTTATCCATGGAAGTATGAATCTCCTAGCCTTCTTCTGAGTCCCTTACTTCAGTCAAAGCCCTGAGTCTGACCTGTATTTTTATGGTACGTTTGAAATGATTTTACACCATGGTCTGCAAATGTGCTTTTGGAACGTGCCTTCCTTTGCGTGCAAATATCCATTCCCACATTCTCATGTTTGCGGATTCTCTTTGTCTTCCAGAAATACTAAGTGTCTGTCCAAACCTTTTAGACCAAAAGGGTGTAACTTTTGGTTTGTGGTCTCATCTCTCAGAGTCTCTTTCTACAATAATACACAGAAGCTGAGAAAGGTCTGCTGAAAAGGGAAGAATATTCCCCTCGTCCCTGCTCCCCAAGTCACTCTGTTTTAGGCACATTTGAAGACATGAGAATGGAAGGTGTCTGGAGGGTGATCCCAATAGTGTTGCTGGACAATACTAATTGATTAGAGGCCCGGACACTATAAAGCCATAGCGTAAGCTAAGAAATTTGTTAACAGACAGAGCTTCAGGCCTTGGATGAAATCTGACCTGGACAGTTAAATGAGAGATGATTCTTGTAATCAAATTAATTCAGTTCTTTGAGCTTTAATACAACTAAAGCCAGTTAAGAACCATTATTGAAATTCTTTCATCCATCAAACATTTCCTGAATGTTTCTGCCTTGAGCCAGGCTCGTGTTTGCTTCCAGGTTTACAGTCCTGGTGCCCAGACCTCAAGAAGCTCCCAGTCCAAGGGTGACAGTCAAGACAGTCACCTAATAGATGTCTGTGTGCAGATGGCTGTGAACAGGGATGCACAACAAGCAGGTGGGGTGCAGAGAGGGCCCAGGGAGGGGTTGGGGATGGACAAGAGGCATTGGAAGCTGTTTTCAAGATGAAGTAAGGCATGGCCTAAATCTTGACGGTCAGGGAGGAGTTAGCCTTGTGGGCACAAATAAAGATGGGCAGGTCAATGGAGGGAGACTGTGCGTAAAGCACTTAGGTGTGTGGGAGAGCAGCAGGGGGCTGAGGAGAGAAGAGGTTGTAAAGCTGGGAGGGGCTGCCTCCTGAAGAGCCAGCCTAGGGAGGTTTAACTTTTTCTTCTGGAAGTAATGCAGAGCTACTAAAAAGCACAGATGTGATGCGGGCCAATTTGTAGTTTAGAATTACCAGCATGTGCGTTATTTATCCCAAAAAACACAGGTAGTCCATATGATGCAAAAATAAGAAGTCAGTTAGGTCAACCTGACCCCATCCATGAAACTCATCAGTCAAAGCACTTTGACAGTGTTAAGTGGTCCATACTTTCAAAGTAGGAGTTACAAATTAAGCTGTATTCCCAGGGAAAAAGTTTCTTTTATGTTCTTCTGTGCTACAGTGAAATTCACTTCACTAGCTCTCCAATTGCTACTGTCTCTTTTTCTACAGTGCAAATCAGTAAAACTTATACCTGTTCAACATTTGTTGATTAATTTTCAGGAAAAGCCTCACCTTCCAGTTTATCCTGGATTCTAAATTAGATCTATTCCTATTATCTTTGGGGACATGATTGTCTATAATACGTTTATTTTCTTGGTATTATGACCATTATAGCATGAATTGCTTACTGTGGTATTATAGGCTCAAATTTGGGGAAGAAAGAAATACAGGATGAAAATGACAGTGAAAGTCGAAGTATTCATAATTAACTATTGGGATATGTTTTACAGAATATTAAAATTCTTGAAAAAATGCAATATTTCCTGGGATTAAAAATAAAAATTGAGGGCTTCCCTGGTGGCGCAGTGGTTGAGAGTCCGCCTGCCGATGCAGGGGACGCGGGTTCATGCCCCTGTCCGGGAAGATCCCACATGCTGCGGAGCGGCTGGGCCCGTGAGCCATGGCCGCTGAGCCTGCGCGTCCGGGGCCTGTGCTCTGCAATAGGAGAGGCAACAACAGTGAGAGGACTGCGTACTGCAAATAAATAAATAAATAAGTAAGTAATAAAAGTAAAAATTGAATATAACAGTGGGAGTGATATTAGGCTAAGAGATCCATAGAAGGGGACAATTTTGATTATCTTCACATTTCTAGATAAAATGGAAGAGGATATTTTTCTTTGTTCTACCTTCTGCTTTAGGCAGGGTGGACAAAATTCCCTTTCAACTTGGTAGTCCCATTTTAAGCCTATTGTCCTGGGGTCCTATATGGTTTACCATTGGTCCCAGATCTCCACTGTTTAATGAGGAAATATTATTAACGGTTGCCTTAAAATAAGCTGGGTTTGGTAGGTCTCCACCTCATACTTCCAGCTTCTGCCAAAGTCTCATCTAGTAGTGTGTGACACACATGGGCAGTGACTAGAGGTCCTACACTACATGTAGTTATGTCTGAAAGAGGACAACAAATCTCTCTTTTCCTAATCCTTTCCAGACCGTGAACAACCAATACCTTCCTTTCGGGGAAAACATGCTGGATTTCCATTGATAATGTAAAAGGTGCTCAGGAACCAGGGACTAATTCCTTCTGGTTTCAAGTGCAGGGAGGGGGAGAAGCATTTGCTGCTGCCCCTGTCGGCTGCTTAGTGCCATCCAGTTGTGCCATGGCTCAGCTGCAAGGTGCACGAAGCCACTGGGCTTCCAGTCTTCAGGGTCCATGGGAAATGTGGGAAACCGTTAGTTGTATATGAAGTATACATAGGAAATAAAGGCTGACTGTCCTGCTGAATCTAAATGTTGCTGCCACGTCTATTGTCATTTATCATATGATATAAATCTATAACTATTTACTTATTTTCTTGTTTGGTAACATTTTATTTTATAATCAACCTTTTTAGCAGCATTGTACTAAAAAAAAGTGCATGTTTAATGAAAAATTAAGTATTGAATTTCCAGTTCTCAAAAGTTGATGATAAATATGCAACTTCCCAAAATGTTTGTCAACATTTACCCTCCACCATGGGGACCACTATGATCTCATTGGCTCCATGGAAATCAGACACGAATCTGTTGGAAAAACAGCATCTACTTCAGAAGTTGTTTGAGGAAGAGAGTGCCTAAAATCAACAATTTACCTTGTGTACCTGCAGACAGTATGTTAACATATCACTCTGTATAGCATGACTTTTCATTTAGATCAAATGACTGTTCTAAATTACTTTTGCTCATTTTTACTACTGAGTTCTCTTTTGAATCTATGAAAATTGAAGTGATGGTTGTTAATGCATTGGCTTCATTGGCACAACCTTGCAACGAAATGTTATCAGTTTTATATCAATGTCATTACATGCTTCGAAAAGAAAATCATGAGCCATTAATTTTTCTGTGTATATGCATAAAAGAAATAAGCGCATATGTTGACAAAATACTTGTACAAAAATGTTCATACCATCTTTACTCATAATAGCTCAAAATGAAAACATCCAAATATCCATCAACTGAAGAATGCATAAATCGATTGTGGCATATTCATACAATTGAATATTACTCATCAGTTAAGAAACTGAGAGAACATGCAATAATAACAATGAACATACAAATCCACCATGTTAAGCTAAAGAAACTAGCCACAAAAGAGTACATATTGTATGATTATATTTAGATGAAGTTCAAGGACAGACAAAACTAATCTATGGTGATAGAAGTTCCATACAGTGTTTGCCTTGGGGTGGGTTTGGGTGTGTGTGTGTAGAGGGAACTCTCTGGGACAATGAAAATGTTCTGTATTTTTTTCTGGGTGATGGTCACATAAGGTGAATACATGTAAAAACACATGTAAGATTCATTTATATATATATATATATAAATGAATAAACCATATATATGTATAGTACTATATATATATAGTACCTCAATAGGAAAAATAAAAGGAAGAAAGAGAACAATTAACTATTATTTTTCATTCAATTTATGAAATGAAAATAAAACTTTTGAAATTCAACCTGTCAAAGATAATTCATTCAACGATTTACAAATGCTACTATAAATTCTGTTAAAAATGTGCACAAAGATGGTAAAAACGTTGTTTTTGCAATGATAATGCAAATGCAAATTTTGATGGAGTACTGCATTTTGGCCAAAACAATGTTCCTAACTAAAGGAAGATACTAATGGAACAGAAAAGTATTATACTAGAATTGGTTGTGATGCAGACGTAATGACTACATTCAAACTGCAATATTCTACCAGTTGAAAGAATAGGCTTAGTTTTCAAAATTTGCAATTAAAAATACATGTACAATTAAATTACAAAAATGTTTTATAAAGTTGATGTTGAATTAAAAAAAATGAGGCTATCAGGCAGTAAATATTCTCTCTTTGCTGCCCACCATCAGCTGAATTTTAGAAATGGTTGAGCCTTTGCACAGCTGCTTTGCAAATAAACCTGAGTGTCTTACAATGATAGTGAATATTTTTGTGAGTCTTGTAATTTTGGTTGCATTTTGTTCAAAATTAGTTTAAGTTCTGCAAAGTATTTAAAGAAAGGAACATAAAAATTTTAGTTATTACACATATTGAGATTACAAGTATTACAAATTATTGATATTGAAAACGAAGCTGAAAGTGGGAAGAATCTATAATTTATGCCTACAAAAGCAAGGAACTGAATAAATTAGCCAGTGAGGGCTCAAATGATGCACAAGATTTTGAGTTTTGAATTCTTTAGCTGCCTTGTGGGAAGACTCTTTTGAAGGAATTTCTATTTTTAATTTGATAAATTTTTATCCTGAACCCTCATGAAGTGATATTTTGAAATCTTATATTTTGCTGCATCTACATTTAGCCAGTGTGACATGTTAGACTTGTAAAAAGTATTTTGAGTGGAGGTTAACAAGACAGAAATTGTAAAAGTTTGGGTGGAAGTATTTACCCATATCAATTAGAAAAGTTAGAATTGACAATATTCTCTACTTAGGAGAATTTGTATACCTCTGCACCTGCAGAAAAAAAATTTTTTTCAACTAAAAATAGTATGGTCCATTGAGATGGCTTAAAGATGTCAATACCTTAAAATTTATTAACCATAAAAAGTGACTTTGAAGAAGGTTGCAGGCAATTTTATAAAAAGATAAAAGGATAATAATAAGACCAAATTGAAGAAAGTGTACTTTTTAGGAAAAGAATTAGTGCCATGACCTTCAAGATGGATATAGCTAAGAAACTGCTCAAAGCAAGTGAATATGTACCAAGAATAATTCTACTTGTTTTAATAATTCTTTTGTTTCTTTTTTCTGTGGAAGTCTGGGGTTGACTGCCCAGTCCTGCCTCTTCTGTCTCATTCATCCAGTGTGTGGATGCAGTCCCTCCCTATTACCGTGTCCGGTTGCTCCAGCTTCAGCTGTCTCAGGAAACTGCAGTCAGCAGGAAGGAAAGAAGAGGGAAAAGAAGGACGGGCACTAAAGGACACATGCCAGTTGTCTTTTAAGAAATTTTCCAGAAATCAGTTCCTCACATTTCAGCTGACATCACCTTGGCCAGAATTTAGTCACAGGGCCATATTTAGCTGCAAGGGAGGCTGGGAAATCCAGACTTGGTCATAGCTAGTGATGGACCAATGTTAAAATGAAGGATCTATGACCTAAAAGAAGGACAGTACAGAACAGCAGTCCCTGCCACACACTGTCCCTGCAAGTGCATGCCATCCACTGCCAGCCCCACAGGCTGACAGATTTGGTTAAAGAAGATGCTTTGCTTATGCTTTATAAGTATTCCAAAGGTGGGTTGTTAATAGCCTAGGACTGAATTAGTATCTCTCATAATATATCCTTCAATCTCTCCTTTACTTGAAGAGTCATGCAAATTTCGAAAATATTTTATAATATTTCCATATTTGGTTTAAAATATAAATTATGTTAAAGTCAGTGTAGGACAAAAACCAGATTTTCTTAGGAAAACGCACCTGTTTTGTCTGTGGCTATGCATAGCTCTGATTTGAGGACAAAGTGTTTCTCTAATTTGGATGGCTCCGCCATCCCAAGGGCATTTGATTTGCATTTTAACAGAGCTCTCTAAATTCTAAAGAAAGACATTTCTTCTGGTGGAATTCAGGTGACTGGGAATGCATTATGAATGTGGGGCTCCCCAGCCCTCCACTCACACCTCCTGGATGGACACCTCTTGGTCATGAATTTTGTCTGTGTCTGGGGCTGGTCCTGGTTTTGATAGACAAGGAATTTACTTCTTTAATTCACTGTTTAAAAAGAACACAGAAGCAAACTAAAGTTCTGAGGAAGCCTGGAAACCACGTGTTCTCTATATGTTGTTTGTGTCAATATTTAGAATTCCAATGTCAATTATTTGGAACTTCAATATATGAGCCATACAACCCTTGCATCCATCCACTAATGATTATCACACTTGACCACAGCATGCACGGCCTTCCTAGCAAGGAAACTGTACACTAACTATAAGACAGCATGAGAGTGTTAGGCACTTATGAGAGACCAAGGTCAAATCTTTAACTAAGACCTTAGTTCGCGTTAGAAACTAATAGATGCAATGTAGAGATATCTAGTAGGAATTCTAAAGGTAGGTGGGAAATATTTATTCATTCAAAGAATCTTAATTGTGTGCCCAAATGTGACCTTCCTGTGCAGGACACTGAGGATAGACTGGTGACTCAGAGTGTGAGTGTGGATGTCAGCCCAGTCATAAACTGGGCACTCACATGAGATTTAGTTAATTAACTGTAAAAAATTCTATAAAGGAAAAATACAGCCTGCTGAAAAACTGCATAATAAAGATACCTAACCCACTCTGAGGGCCCAGCAAGACTTTCCCAAGGCAAGCCATATCCACAGGTTGACAAAGTTGGGGAACAGTGTTTTCAGGCCTGGAATTTTTAAGAATTGCACACAGATCACCTTAAGGAATTATTGAAGGCTTTAAGCAGAGAAATGATGCATTCAGATTTGCCTTGTCAAAAGACCCTGGAAGTTGGTGCCATTGTGTTGGGTAGGAAGTCACATGGGCTTAGATGGAGTGGAAGCTGGAAGCAAAGGTGAAAAGAGGTGGGTGGAGATGCAAGGATGTAGGATGTAACATTGATGAGACTTGTACATGGATCCCATGTGCTGATGCTGTGAGGGAGAGGCTGAGAGAGGACAACTTGCAAATTTTACAGGACAGTGGGGGAGGGTGCTGGTGCCAAATACTGCGATAGGGAACACAGGGGAGGAGAAAGAAAGACAAATGTGAGGCATCACAAATCATAGAATTTAAGGGGTCAATGAACCCAGCCCTTCACTTTACAGTTACAGGTACTCAGGCCCAGAAAAAAGGAGCAATTCCATCTGAGACCTTGCTCCTTGAAGTATGGTCCAGGGACCAGCAGCATAGGCGTTGACTGGAAGCTTGTTAGAAATGCAAAATCTCAGGCCCTCTCAGACCTACTGAATGGGAGTCTACATTTTAACAAGAATCCTCAAGTGATTTGTACAAATAAAATTTGAGAATCACAGTTCTAAGGAACTTAATATATTGTAGAGCTGGGTTAGTATTAAGTTAAATATATGTTTTGGAATCGGTTTTCTTGCTTGTATTAAACATTTTCTGTACGTATGTGTTAGGAATGATGCCCAAGTTAAAAAGGTAGGTTGAGCACTGCCATGATTTAGGGATGCTTTATTCAATGGACAAAGGGCTACCAATGTTTCACCTATAATATTAAGGAGAGAAGGAGGGAAAAGAAGGGAAGCAAAAGAGGGAGAGAGGGAAGGAGGAAGGAAGGAAGGAAGGAAGGAAGGAAGGATTGAAGGAAAGAAGGAAGGAAGAGTGAAGGAAAGGAGAAAAAGAGAGAGGGAGGGAAAGAGAAAGAGAGAGAGAGAAAGCAAGCAGGCAAGCTCTTCAAAGGCCATGTATGCAATGGATTATTCACAACTTGTGAATATGAGATGAGAAAGAATTGGCCAAGTCAACTTGGCATTACATATTGTGTACACTTGCTTCAATATGTTCTTTAAAAAGGAATCAAAACTCCCAAATTCATTTCTTTCATTAGTTTCTTTTTAAGGAAGGGATAGTGGTAATGATTATGGATTTCTAAATGTTGCTCAAATAACCAGTGCTATAAAAAGTTCTCAGCAAGACATTTCTTTTTGTTTTTATTACTTATTAAGCCCCATCAGGCAGGAATTCCAGCTAACACTGTGTCATGTGTCAAAATATCTAGCATATTGTTGGTGCTGAGGTATCAAATCTCAGCACAAGTGTAGAGTTGAGAAATGGTGCACTAACAGTGTATATTATCTAGTTTTGTGTAACCAATTACTCCCAAATTTAATGGTTTAACACAAAAAATATTTCTTGTCTCAGAGTTTCTGTGGGTCAGGAATCCGGGTTTGATTTTGCTAGGCACCTCTGGTTCAAATCTCCTGTGAGGTTGCTGTCAAGCTGTCAGCTGGGGCTGAGGTCTCATCTGAAGGCTCAACATGTGGGGAACATCTGCTTCTAAGCCTGCTCCTGTGGTTGCTGGCAGCCCTCAGTCCCTCCCCACAGTGCTGCTGCCTCATGGCATGACAGCTGGCTTTCCCCAGGGTGAGCAATCCATGAGAAGGAGAAAGACGGTGCTTAAGGCAGGAGCCACAGTCTTTTTATAACCTAATCCCAGACTAGTCACCTGATCACTTCTGTCATATTCTAATTTTTAGAAGCAAGCCAGTAAGTCCCACACTCAAGGGAAGGGGATGCATGAGGGTGTGATACACAGAGGTGTTCTGAGGTCCATCTTAGAGCTTGTTGACCACACAGTGTTATTCTTCATTTATGCTCTTATCAGAGTGATATGATACTTAAAGACTATTTTCCTATTTTTCTGACCAGCCCAGGGCACTGTACTTTACCCCACATATTCAGAGTAGAGATTTGGTTTACTTTTTTTTTATAGGGTGAATGGGACAAAACCAGGAAGCCCACTGAGGCGATCTGAAAGGGCTGGGGCGGGAGATGCAGGCAAGATGGGAGCGATGGGCAACTGTCCCCAGTTGCCACTCCATTAACACCTTCATATTCTAGGTCTTGCATGCAATAGGGAAAGTCTCCTGTTCATTTCTCCCCTCCTCTCTGCCTTTATACTTGGGTAGTTCTATCCTTAGGCAGGCTCTTCTTTCCTCACACCATCTCTTGCATTTCCAAAGGCCCAGCTCATCCTCCTGCCTCCTGCACTGCCCTAGCCCTTCATCACTGAGCCAGCACTGTGCCTCCCTGTGGAGGGTGCTAAAGACACCACTGTAGGCAGAAGAGACCTGTTCCTGTCCTCAAGGACTTCACAGTCCACTTGGAGAGACAGGTAGTAATCAAATGACCACACCATACATTTGCTGCAAAAGAAGTGAGCTTACAACGGAGAGACCTAAACTAGTCTGGGGTTTGCACAAGGGTTCCGAAGGGTCATTTATGTAGAATCTTGGGAGGGTAGCAGAGTTGGATGCGTGTGGCAGAGAGAAGTCGTAAGGCAGAGGCAAGCCCAGGATAAGGTTTAGAGTGGCCAGTTTGAGAAGGAAAAGAGGACCTAGGAGCCTAGAATGAGGATCCAGGCTGAGCTGCACACCTAACACAGATCCAGGCACACACTTTAGTGTGTACTATGGAGTGACAATGTAGAAGACAGAGGAACCACAGCTCAACGGGCCTTGGGAGTAGAATACGGAATTCCCTGGGGTCAGAGCTGGGCTGGAAGGTGTTGGATGGATCTCAGATGTTTGGGTTCTCCAAGACTTTGCAGGCAAACTTGGGAAGTGAAGTGGCAGTGCCTCCAACATCTTAGTTCCCCTCACTCTCCCTGCCATTTCCCACTCCTTCCAGGGCTTGTTCTCTACTTTCCACGTAGGCACTAACACCCGAATCACACTGTGATGAAACCTGGATCCGGGCTTCTGGATGGGTCTCTTCCCTCAGCCCCTGGGTCTGCTGCTCCTTCCTGTACCTGGTTCTGGTCTCTGCCCTGTTCAGGAGGTTGCTGCCACTGTTGGCTTTCTCTTCTGTGAACACACTGAGTTTGCATGGACCTCACTGCCTTTGCACTTGTAGTTCTCCCTGCCTGGAATGCTCGCACCTGTGCTCCAAATGTCCCTTCTCAGGGCAGGACCACAGACATAAGTTAGGGGGCCCCGTGTAAAATGAAAATATGAGGAGTGTCCTGCTTTTAAAAGGAGGAAAGAAGCTCGCTCCTTCCTTCTGCAGTCTCTCTCTTGACTGTCATGGTGTTTTTGATTTGCTGTTTAATGTCCTGCTCCCTTGGGCATGAAGATACTTGTAGTACAAACCCTCACAGGCTCCCAGGGATCATGCTCGACCCCGAGGTTCTCTGTGTTGGTGCCCCAGCCCAGCTGTCCTAGATACATGCTGCAGTGTCCCTTCAGACATCACTCGCAAAACACAAAGTCAAAGATAAAATTATTAAGAATTTTGACACAGCGACTACAGAGTATTAATCTCCGAGTGTGGGTCCCCCTTTGGAGCACTGTCTCAGGGGTCAGCTTGGATCCCATATCGAAAATAACCCCATTCTTCGATCCCATATCGAAAATAACCCCATCCTGTACAAACTGTGCGAGTCACACCCCATCACATCACCCTGTTTTATATCTCTTAGAGCAATATTACGTTCTGAAATTATCCCTTTAATCTGTTTTCTCTTTCTGGTGTCTACCTCCACCACGAGAATGTAAACTGTGAAAGCTTGTCCTGATTATCTGCACGCCTAGTGCAGGAGCTGGCACATGTAGACCGTCAATACCTATTTGTTGACTGAAGGAATAAATGTAAAAGAGAGTTTATCGTGCATAGCTTTAAATAAACTTGCTGCTTCTCCTAGCTCATACACACTGGCAATGTGAAAAAAACTTTCAGCTCATCACCTCTTGGTCCTCTCTTTGGAGCGACTAGCCCATATCAAGTCCACATAAAGGCTAGCTCCAGTCTACCTTTGCCTTGAAACTTGCTGCGGAGTACTTGCAGGCCCCTGGACATTTCCTCTTTCTGCTGCTTTCTAGCACGTGCACTGTGTGTGTTATCTGCACTGCGCCTTAGAGCTGGGAGGAAGGAGCACCGCGAAGCCCAGGGCTTTGGAGAGCCCAGTCCTTCCACAGTTCATCAACACCGTGGCTGACCTTCCTGGCACTCCCGTCCCACCTTCTCTCTGTCTTTCTGCCCACGATCCAGACGGCTCTGCCCACCTAGGGCACCCTCCAGTCATCGTGGCCCATGTTGCTGGATGATTGCCACTCACTTATGCTTAGGCTGGATTTTTGGAAAGCCCCGGAGTGTACCACGATCTTATGTTCCCAGGAATGAATATAGGAAGTGTCCCATCAGGTTGAATTTTAAGGAGCTTAAAATATTCTTGATTTTTAAAACTATATATATATGTATATACATATATATATGTATATTACATTGTTATGACAAATATGCCATTAATGGAGGCTTGGAAGCTGTTTTAGTTATGCAGAGAGTTTTTCTTTTTTTTTTTTAAATCTTTATTGGAGTATAATTGCTTTACAATGTTGTGTTAGTTTCCGCTATAACAAAGTGAATCAGCCACATGTATACATGTATCCCCCATCCCCTCCCTCTGCGTCTCCCTCCCACACTCCCTATCCCACCCCTCTAGGTAGTCACAAAGCACCTAGCTGATCTCCCTGTGCTATGCAGCTGCTTCCCACTAGCTATCTATTTGACATTTGGTAGTGTATATATGTCCGTGCTACTCTCTCACTTCCTCCCAGCTTACCCTTCCACCTCCCTGTGTCCTCAAGTCCATTCTGTATGTCTGCGTCTTATTCCTGTCCTGCCCTTAGGTTCATCAGAACCATTTTTTTTCTTTTTAGATTCCATATATATGTGTTAGCATATGGTATTTGTTTTTCTCTTTCTGACTTACTTCACTCTGTATGCCAGACTCTAAGTCCAACCACCTCCCTACAAATAACTCAGCTTCGTTTCTTTTCATGGTTGAGTAATATTACATTGTATATATGTGCCACATCTTCTTTATCCATTCATCTGTTGATGGACACTTAGGTTGCTTCCATGTCCTGGCTATTGTAAATAGAGCTGCAATGAACATTGTGGTACATGTCTCTTTTTGAATTATAGTTCCCTCAGGTTATATGTCCAGAAGTGGGATTGCTGGGTCATATGGTAGTTCTATTTTTAGTTTTTTAAGGAACCTCCATACTGTTCTCCATAGTGGCTGTATCAATTTACCTTCCCACCAACAGTGCAAGAGGGTTCCCTTTTCTCCACACCCTCACCAACATTTATTGTTCATAGATTTCTTTGATGACGGCCATTCTGCCAGGTGTGAGGTGATACCTCATTGTAGTTTTGATTTGCATTTCTCGAATGATTAGTGATGTTGAGCATCCTTTCATGTGTTTGTTGGCAATCTGTATATCTTCTTTGGAGAAATGTCTATTTAGGTCTTCTGCCCATTTTTGGATTGGGTTGTTTGTTTTTTTGATATTGAGCTGCACGGGCTGCTTGTATATTTTGGAGATTAATCCTTTGTCACTTGCTTCATTTGCAAATATTTTCTCCCATTCTGAGGGTTGTCTTCTTTCTTGTTTATGGTTTCCTTTGCTGTGCAAAAGCTTTTAATTTTCATTAGGTCCCATTTGTTTATTTTTGTTTTTATTTCCATTTCTCTAGGAGGTGGATCAAAAAGGATCTTGCTGTGATTTGTGTCATAGAGTGTTCTGCCTATGTTTTCCTCTAAGAGTTTTATAGTGTCTGGCCTTACATTTAGGTCTTTAATCCATTTTGAGTTTAGCAGAGGGAGTGTTCTAATTTCATTCTTTTACATGTAGGTGTCCAGTTTTCCCAGCACCACTTATTGAAGGGGCTGTCTTTGTTCCATTGTATATTCTTGCCTCCTTTATCAAAAATATATGTGTGGGTTTATCTCTGGGCTTTCTATCCTGTTCCATTGGTCTATATTTCTGTTTTCGTGCTCGTATCATACTGTCTTGATTATTGTAGCTTTGTAGTATAGTCTGAGGTCCAGGAACCTGACTCTTCCAGTTCTGTTTTTCTTTCTCAAGATTGCTTTGGCTATTTGGGGTCTTTTGTGTTTCCATACAAATTGTGAAATTTTTTGTTCTAGTTCTGTGAAAAATGCCATTGGTAGTTGGATAGGGATTGCATTGAATCTATAGATTGCTTTGGGTAGTATAGTCATTTTCACAATGTTGATTCTTCCAATCCAAGAATATGGTATATCTCTCCATCTGTTTGTATCATCTTTAATTTCTTTCATCAGTGTCTTATAGTTTTCTGCATACAGGTCTTTTTTCTCCTTAGGTGGTTTATTCCTAAGTATTTTATTCTTTTTTTTGCAATGGTAAATAGGAGTGTTTCCATAATTTCTCTTTCAGATTTTTCATCGTTAGTGTATAGGAATGCAAGAGATTTCTGTGCATTAAGTTTGTATCCTGCTACTTTACCAAATTCATTGATTAGCTCTAGTAGTTTTCTGGTGGCATCTTTAGGATTCTCTATGTATAGTATCATGTCATCTTCAAACAGTGACAGTTTTACTGCTTCTTTTCTGATTTGGACTCCTTTTATTTCTTTTCCTTCTCTGATTACCCTGGCTAACTAAATGGCTTCATAGGAAAATTCTATCAAACGTTTAGAGAAGAGCTAACACCTATCCTTCTCAAACTCTTCCAAAATATAGCAGAGGGAGGAACAGTCCCAAACTCATTCTACGAAGCCTTCATCACCCTGATACCAAAACCAGACAAAGATGTCACAAAAAAAGAAAACTACAGGCCAATATCACTGATGAGCATAGATGTAAAAATCCTCGACAAAATACCAGCAAACAGAATCCAACAGCACATTAAAAGGATCATGCACCATGATCAAGTGGGGTTTATCCCAGGAACGCAAGGATTCTTCAATATATGCAAATCAATCAATGTGATATATATATTAACAAACTGAAGGATAAAAACCATATAATGATCTCAATTGATGCACAAAAAACTTTTGACAAAATTCAACACTGATTTACGATAAAAACTTTCCAGAAAGTAGGCATAGAGGGAACCTACCTCAACATAATAAAGGCCATATATGACAAACTCACAGCCAACATTGTTCTCAGTGGTGAAAAACTGAAACCTTTTCCTCTAAGATGAGGAACAAGATAAGGTTGCCCACTCTCACCACTATTATGCAGAGAGTTTTATACTAAAAAATAATGCAGCATGAGAACTATAAGGAGGGTGGAGAGAAAAGTGTCTGAACTCGATCTACAAATGATTTCAAACAGCTCTATTTCATAGATGCGATGAAGAAATACAGAAATGAAATAACAGTTTTCTATTTTTAAATGCTACTTTGTATCTTATTTATTTAAATAAATATTTAGTAATATTTTTGGCAAATTCCCACATGTTGTGTGTATGTTTGTGAGTTTCAATTTAAAGTACAGTTTAGGTCTTTTTCTGTGACTACTCCATTTGACTAGATGTAGGAAGCCAAACTGTTTATTGCATGCATAAATATGACCTTTTCCTACTTTTTAATGGAATAAGTATTAATGGCTTTTAATCTTCCTGAAGTAACTTATTTTTCCAGATAAACCATAGGAGTGGACACGTGTTACATGTGTATTGAAGTTTTTTTGTTTTTTAAGTAAGACATTCAGAGAACCAACATCTGGCTTTGTTGATTTTCTGTATTGTTTGTTTTCTATTTCTTTGATTTCTGTTTTTACCTATTTTCTTTATTTCTTCTACTTTGGGTTTTATTCACTCTCCTTATTCTAGTTCTTATGGTGAATGCATAGATACTGATTTTAAACATTTTTCTTTTTTTATACAGGCATTTAAAAGAACAGATTTCCTCTCTAAGGATCATTTAAGCTGCATCCTACAAATTTTGACATGCTGAATTTTTATTAGTTTTCAATTTGAAATATTTTCTAGTTTGAATGATTTCTTCCTTTTTAAAAAAACTGTGTGTTATTAAAAATGTGTGATTAGGGCTTTCCTGGTAGTGTAGTCATTGAGAATCCGCTTGCCAATGCAGGGGACATGGGTTCGATCCCTGGTCCGGGAAGATCCCACTTGCCACGTAGCAACTAAGCCCGTGTGCCACAACTACTGAGCCGTGCGCCTAGAGCCTGTGCAACGCAACAAGAGAAGCCACCACAATGAGAAGCCCACACGCAGCTACGAAGACCCAACACAACCAAAAATAGATAAATAAAATAAAGAAATTTTATATCTCCAAATGGATGGAGATTTTCTAGATATCCTTTCTAAAAGCATCTTATTATTGATTTATAACTTAATTCCATTGTGATCAGATTTAAATCCATGAATACAATTTGAAATTTATTGAGACTTGTTTTCTGGCCTAACATGAAATATGCATTTTTAATGAACTGCCACATCACTTTCAGTTTTCAAATTTCACTTCAAATTTCTT
The DNA here is from genome assembly GCF_963455315.2 of Globicephala melas. Taxonomy (NCBI): domain Eukaryota; kingdom Metazoa; phylum Chordata; class Mammalia; order Artiodactyla; family Delphinidae; genus Globicephala; species Globicephala melas. Next base: position 86,836,760 of record NC_083319.1, read on the forward strand.
TCTCCTCTTTAAACTTAGCATGGAAACTAGAGTGAATGTGCATATGCAGAATAGGAACAAATATGGCCAATGCAGGCCCTATCTCTGTTGGAAAGATCTGTTTATTTTACAGTTACCAGAATTGACAGGCTTCTTCTAAAATGTTTACTTCAGGACACAGTTTTAAAATAGTCTCCCCTGAAATCAAGTGATGAATACAAGAAAAACGTGGTAATCTCTGTCTGTGGTTTCAGTGCCTTTGAGAGGCAAGCGGCATCCAATGGGTTTCAGCATAGGCTGAAGCGTAGGATCTGTCACTCTCACTCAATAATTAAATGTCTATGTCATTCTCCCATCATGGGTTCCAGTTCTTTGACATTCCCACAATGTCCCACAGCCTTGAACATGGAAAACACTCAAGAAATTCTATTTAATTGAATGATAAACAGAGAAAGAGCAGCAGTGAAATCAGAAATGGTGGCATTGAGAAAACATATTTATGAAAATAAACATTCCCCATTAGACATAGCATTGATTTTTTTGTGTGTGTGGTATGTGGGCCTCTCACTGTTGTGGCCTCTCCCGCTGCGGAGCACAGGCTCCGGACGCGCAGGCTCAGCGGCCATGGCTCACGGGCCCAACCGCTCCATGGCATGTGGGATCTTCCCGGACCAGGACACAAACCCGTGTCCCCTGCATCGGCAGGCGGACTCTCAACCGCTGCGCCACCAGGGAAGCCCAGCATTGATATTTTTAATGAAATTGATATATTGGATGTTGCCAGGTCACTCAAAGAGTCAATAATAAATACCATGGCTTCTATGAAAATATAAAGTCCTCATTAAGAAATACAACCATTTGACTCTAAAATCAAGTCCTCAAATTTTAACATGAACATAGTGAGAAGCTTTATTAATAAATTAAGAAGTAAAGCATTTAACAGTATAAAGTATAAAAAAGGGCAGATTTGATGGGAGGTAGAAGGGAGTAGAGAGAGGTAGTTTTCTCTTTTACAGGATGTCTGGTATATTTACACTTGGTGGTGGAGTAAAGGAACTGCCTGCAAGACAGTTTTATCCTTGTGACTAAAGTTAATCTTGTATGAAGAATGGTGTGCCAATTACATTTTTATGGCTTTTGTTTGCCAGATTACAGAAGAATGCGTTGATTCATTAAATTTAACTTTCAAATCAATCAGCATCTAGTAGCCAAAATAATTTGCTGAAGATCTGGGTTGTCCTGTTATTAGTTGGTTATTTTAGTGTTGGGCTGTGCCTGGCATATTATCTTTTACATAGTAGATGCTCAGTAAATAATTCTTGGATTTAATCAAACATTTTGTACAGCTGGAATGGGAAACAAGGTAAAGCTTTGCTGTCATGAATGCTCATTTTTTACAGGACGTACTTAAACTTAGAATCAACAGCTAAAGAACCAAAGAATAGTCTTTCTTTCTTCTGTACCAACCACGTTACTATTCCCTGCACACTTCACCAACCCTCGTTGTTCCATTCAATCTGCTCACAACTTTGTCAACTGTCTTTTCAGTGAACTCTCTTGGGTAACCCCTCTGAGGTTGCTTTCTGTTTCTGGGACCCTGTCAGATAAGACAGAGTTGGGGTTTTGGTAGCTGTTAGGTCGGGTTCTCTGGAACATTTGCAAGCAGGAGGTTTATTGCGGAGTATTCTCGTAAGTGAGTGAGGGAAGCAGGATGAGGCAGAGGAAGAAGCTGAACTGTGATGCAGTTACAGCTAAGGCCTCAACTGATCTGACTTTGGAGTTTGGAGGGCCATTTAGAATTGTCTAGAATTTAGGTGAGGGGGCCCGGCTTTTGTACCCCTATCACAGATGCAGCCTGCCCTTGGAGATTGGGCATAACTTTGGATGGGACAACTCCTTTTTACCCAAGGCCATTCCCAGAGAGCAACTGAGCTGTGAGTCTTCAGCCACAGATGCTCCTGGCAGCTGGGGTACAAGTGTCTTCATTCTGAAGGGTGGCACAGCATAGCACCCCCTGCCCCAGATGAGGACAGGTGAAGCAGGGGCAAAAGGGATGAAGAGGGACTCGGGGAGTGGTTATAATGACAAATCCTAGACTCAAGCTCTAAAGGGGGACGTAAGTAAGGGACAGGGTGAAGGCACCTCAATGATGGTAGGTCTCCATGGAGTGCTAGAGAAATAGGAGTATTGCAGCTACTGCTGAATCTTTCAGAAAGCAGAGCACCAGAAACAGAGACTGTGAGGGAGTTTTGGGGCTGGTCATAAAGGGTTCATTGGGCCTGGGAGTAAGGGAGTTGGTAGGGGGCCATCAGCACTGGGGGGGTGAGATGACAGATTGGAAAGTATATTTTACAGTGACAGTAAAATCACCCAAAATTGTGATTTGAAAAAATGATTAATATACTTTAAAAATAAATTCTAATGCTTTTTATTGTTCTTACTAGGTATTTGAAAAACGGTCATTTAAAAAGTTTATAGAGGAAGACAATGAATACATGTTTTGCTGAAAACAAGACCATTGGTTTAGTCAGATTTGGGGTCTGAAAGGAGACTTCTTAGAAGAGAGGAGCTCATTTCCATTTGAAGGCCGCGGCCCTTTTCTTTTTGTGAGTGCTGCAGCTACCACCAAACTCTCTGAGTTGTAAATCCGTCTGTCCAGATACTCATCTCTGCCCCATCCCACTGCCCGTCTCCTTGGGAGGTTCGTGGTAACTATCTGCACATGGCTCTGCGTTCTCCGCGGCCTAGCTCCGGGCCAGCGTGGCTGCCAGATGTCTGACCTCCTCCCTGGGAGAGAGCTGGGGATCACCTCTTCTGCCTGGAGGCTTTCAGCTTTGTGTGTCGTTCTCAGAACCCACTTTTGGCTTCCAGCTACCAGCAGAAAGCCAACTTTGATCATGCTTGGCTTAAAGAACACCATTAAACATTGGCAAGTGCTATAAATTTTATTTTGGACGGAGCGCTTTAAAGGTTAAGGAATAAAACTGAATGCATAGAATTTTATTCTGGTTTTTGTAGATTTCTGAAAACTAATTCCACTCCCCTGTCAAACTTATATCTAATGGTCTAGATTCCCTGGTCCCCTGGCTGTTGGTATCTATTTCTGTCATTTTCATTTCTACGTCCAACTCTTAATTTTTTTTCTCCTATGTTGATTTTTTTTCACCTTGCAAAATAATCACTATTTTGGATAATTAATAATCTTTTCTCCTTACCTCCTCCTCTTGTCCTCCTTTCAGTATAATGCTCTCCTTTTTCTAATTCCCTTTCCTGAGCAATTCCCAACTTACAGATAATTCCCTCTGTGGTACTTCATTAGTCTTAGGCTCCAAAGTCAAGGCTTTCTTTGTCAAATTAGTCTTAGAATGTACTTGACCTTTCCCAAAAGCTACTGAAGCAATTTTGCCACTGCAGTTAGGGACCTACAGGTGGTCTGAGGCCACCTCCTGAGTTTTGTAAGACTGCTTTTAGTTCATTAAATTGAAACATTTTTAAAAGTTTAAGTTCAGCCTGTCCATGGAATTCATGTTACTTTTTCTGATTGTAATGGTTACCCCATGACTCTAGGAACATAAGTTGGACAGTTGTCCATCTCATCTTCATCATCCTCATTGTCAACCACAAATATGCTGAGTTTCCTCAGCGTGTGGGAAAAACAGGAGGATCTTTCTCCTGATAGCATGTATCATGCCCTAATCGATGCTGCTGTCAAAACTTAGTATATGGGCTTCCCTGGGGGCGCCGTGGTTGAGGGTTCTCCTGCCGATGCAGGGGACGCGGGTTTGTGCCCTGGTCCGGGAGGATCCCACGTGCCGCGGAGCGGCTGGACCCGTGAGCCATGGCCGCTGGGCCTGTGCGTCCGGAGGCTGTGCTCCGCGGTGGGAGAGGCCACAGCAGCGAGAGGCCCGCGTACCGCAAACAAAAAAACTTAGTATGAAAGCTACGAAAGTACAGAAAATAAACTTTTGTCTGTGGAATTCCAGGACTCCTTTTGCAAGTAGAGTTTTGAACGTATGTATATATTTTTGTTAATTATTAACCAGTTAATTATTATTATTCAGTTAATTAAAAAATTAAAGCATTTCTCTGATTATAAAGTAAATAAGAGTTAATTGCAGAGAAGATAAATGATGAAAAGTATATAGAAGAAAATAAAATTCATCCATAATTGCACTGATTAGACAGGATTACTGTTGGCCATGGGGTTATTGTTTTCTAATTGTTCTTTTTCTTTTGACATTACAAAAGTGGGACCAAAAGATGTATACAGTTTGTAAACTTTTATTCTCTTCACATTATGGACAGTTTCTCATATATTTAAATGTAAGATAATTTTTTTTTTTTTAAACACCACATTTTTTTTTTTTTTTTTTTTTTTTGGCTGTGTTGGGTCTTCGTTTCTGTGCAAGGGCTTTCTCTAGTTGTGGCAAGCGGGGGCCACTCTTCATCGCGGTGTGCGGGCCTCTCACTATCCGCAGCCTCTCTCGTTGCGGAGCACAGGCTCCAGACGCGCAGGCTCAGTAGTTGTGGCTCAAGGGACTAGTTGCTCCACGGCCTGTGGGATCTTCCCAGACCAGGGCTTGAACCCGTGTGCCCTGCATTAGCAGGCAGATTCTCAACCACTGCGCCACCAGGAAAGTCCTAAGATAATTTTTAAATGACAACATACTGTTTGATCAAATGGCTAGCCACAATTTATTTGAACGTTTCTCATTTGTCCTGTATTTTGGCTCTGTTGAATATTTTAGTGTCATAAATAATGTTGCCATAAACACTGAATACCCAAGTAGAAATGGAAATATTGGATCATATTATGGTATTTTATAATTTGACAGAAGCTTGCAAGCTGAAGGCAAAATTTCAAAACCAAATTTATAGGGATTTTACAACCTTAAAAGAGATTTCATTATCATTCTGGACATTGTGTGAAGGGTCTCTTTCATTTCTTCTTTTTTAATAGCTAATATAATTGTTGCAAAGATCTACATGTGGAATATTTATCCCAAATATTTTAACTGGTGCCAAAGATCTCAGAGAACAGTGAGTATGGGCTGAGGAAGCTCTCTACACCCTTACGAAGCTAAAATCGCAATCAGTGTGTCTCCACAGTCACGTGCTTTACCGAAAGCAAAAGAAAACTGTCATCCTCAACTCTTTCTGGACTTGTATTGCCTGACCCCACAGTCCATAACCCTGTCATCCGAATCCCCAGTCATCGCTCTTCTCTCACATCTATAAATCTATTTGTCACCACCATTTCTCAGCACTACATTTGCTCTTGACTACAACATAAAGACAGAGTTCCTCATTTCCTGTGGCCATTAAGATCGCTCTTCTCTTCACTCAAGGGATGACCCCAGGGTGATAATTTTTTATTTCCCTGGTTAATGTATTCTCATCCTTGTCTAGCTCAGTTCATTTCTCCTATGACGCCATCTCTTCTTCCCAGAGTGAGCTATCTTCTTTTTCCTTCTCTCATTTCTCATGGTACAGTATATTTTTATCATGTTGTGTGATGATTATTAGTTTATCTGCCCTTGCATCCCTTATCAAAGACTACCTATTTATCCCTGTATTCCTTCTATCTGCCTAAAACCTGTCAGACTGTTCGTAATACTCGGTGCTCAAATATCTGCTAAAAGTATGAGTGCTAAGCTCTACCCAGTGCTTGTTTGTGTGTAACTCATGGGATGTTTGAGGGGGAAATAGATTATATGAATGAAAGACTATTACATGTATGGAGATCTTAAACCTTCTTTTTCCGCAGATAACTTATAACTTCCTCTCACTAGTGTTTTCAAACTTTTCACATGTGGGCTCTTATATTTTTGTAAGATTTTTTTGTTCATGATACTTGGGCTTACTTTCCATCCTGGATTCATCCAACACTGGACCATTCTGCCCTCGAATTCATGAGAGTTGATGGGAACACTTAAAGTTGGGTTCATTCCATTTGGTTATCTCCTCGTTGCCTTTCCACTCTTTCTCTGCATTCTTCTTGATTTTTAACCTCGGTAACTATACAGTGTTGTGTAAATGTGTCTGTGGATAGAGTGTGTATAGGCGGGGCTCTCATGGTTTGAAAAAGACGAACCAAGAACAGACTCAAATAATTAGTATTAATCTTTTACATTAGCTGGGACCTCAAAGTCCACGACAAAAATACTGCTTCCCCCTAGCATAGAAAAGACTGTCCCCCTACAATGAGGCTTTTCTGAATGGAATTTTATTGAAATGTTGTGTCTTTGAGATACCTTTTAAATAAATACAAGAGTATATTTCAGATGCATTAAATCTTCTAGGGAGCAAATTAGCACATGGAAACATTTAAGGTAAATTTATTTGGTTTTCTAACTGAAAAAGTCGAATGATATAATATCATTCCATATTAGACTATAACTAACTGATGAGTAGTTCTTAAAATATTTACTTTATTTTACAATATCCAATTCTCAAAATTAAAAAAATTTGCTTCTGGGGATGTTTTAGGCATGTGAGTATATTTTAATTAAATTGGATAAATAAAAGCACATAGGAGTTTAAGGATTCACTTTTATGCATCCCTTATAGTCTGATGGGCAGTACTATTGCCTTTTAAGATTATAATATTGCTAAGCAAAAACACTTGGGTCATGCAGTTTAAAATGGCCTCTGCAGGGCTTCCCTGGTGGCACAGTGGTTGAAAGTCTGCCTGCTAATGCAGGGGACACGGGTTCGAGCCCTGGTCTGGGAGGATCCCACATGCCGTGGAGCAACTGGGCCCGTGAGCCACAACTACTGAGCCTGCGCGTCTGGATCCTGTGCTCTGCAACAAGAGAGGCCGCGATAGTGAGAGGCCCATGCACCGCGATGAAGAGTGGCCCTCACTTGCCACAACTAGAGAAAGCCCTCACACAGAAATGAAGACCCAACACAGCAATAATTAATTAATTAATTAATAAAACTCCTACCCGCCCCCCCCCAAAAAAAATGGCCTCTGCAATTTTGACCCAGCTAACCATATATCTGAGTATATACAAGAGTTAGTGAAACAAAACACGCCAGCTGGCCCAGGCATGCTGCCACGTGGGTTAGGTACAAAATTCTACACAGTACTCAAAACCCATTAAGAACTCTCATTTTTACATATAAAAAGATTATAAACAAATAAAGCATAAGATGAAGTAAATCTTGTATTTCAGCTGGAGCCCAAAAGTAGTATTCTCAACTATGAGGGTAAATCTGCTTTGTTTAGTTTTAATTTGTGAGAAGTCCATTGTATTTAAAAAATAATTTTAGTTTTGTAGCATTTTCATTATTAGCACAACAATTAGGCAGCTACCCCCTTTCTGTGGGTCTTAGAAAAAAATGAACAGTTTTCTTGTTCAGCTTTTTGGAATAAAAATTGCAGATCAGGTAGAGCTTTCTGGGTAATTGTATTCCTTCTGTGACTTAGGGAAGGAGGAAAAAGAGATGAGAAAATACCACTTATTTTATTCTTAATGCTCTTCCCATTCATTCAGCATTCTGATGAGCTAATAAGATTCTACAAGGAAGCTTGGGCTTCTGCTCAAGACCACTCAGGAGCAGCAACCCTGTTCATTTCCTGCACTCCTTGGAAAAATGGCACTGTGAAGTGTTCCATCTATAACTCAGTGTAAAGCATCTGTGCACAAGACCATGCTCTCTAACTCTTTCCAACCCAGCAACTATGTCCACGTGTGGACAGGCACTGGTGTCCTCAAAACTGGCTCTGTGCGCTCATCCTTGAGGACTTGCTGGTGGCTCTGTGCACAGTTGCTACGGTGGCAATGGGGTGCTTGCTCTTGTTTCATGGCTGGGTGAGGCATGATCTGGGTGAAGCTAGATAGAAGGGGCTGTCGCCACTCCCTGTTAGAGAAGGAAGGTAGTCACTGCCATTCTCTCTACAGCCCGCAATTTTAGACTTTAGGGACCAGTGACCCTGGAGGCTGCTGGTGAGCCCTCCAAAAAGAGATGTCCAAAGTCATCTCCTTACAGGCTGATTAAGGTTTTATCAGCCTGTCATGGCTGTTAGACTTTGGCCTGACCCAACTGTGGTTTGTCATCAAAGTTTCTTAGTGATAAAGCTGGATGCACCCCTGACATTCCTACAGACAGGTGGTTGTGATGGGAAGGGCCGAGCACCATTGCTGCCTGTTATTTTACGGCTCTGTTTTCAGGCTTTCCATACAGATACGTTGTGTATGCATGTCAGATATGTAGAGCATTTGCCCCTTCATATTTGGTTAAAAGTAGGCCTAAAGCATCTCATTTTCTTCTCTTATTTTTTTAAATTTTTATTTATTTATTATTTATTTTATTTTATTTTTGGCTGTGTTGGGCCGTCGTTTCTGTACGTGGGATTTCTCTAGTTGCGGCGAGAGGGGGCCACTCTTCATCGCGGTGCGCGGGCCTTTCACTGTCGCGGCCTCTCTTGTTGCGGAGCACAGGCTCCAGACGCACAGGCTCAGTAGTTGTGGCTCACGGGCCTAGTTGCTCTGCGGCATGTGGGATCTTCCCAGACCAGGGCTCGAACCTATGTCCCCTGCATTGGCAGGCAGATTCTCAACCACTGCGCCACCAGGGAAGCCCCTCTTCTCTTATTTTAGAGCATGTGTACTTGATTTAAAAAATACTTGAGGACTCACTGTCACAGGCATTGAATGGCAGCATTGTGATTTCTCTCCCTAACTTATTAGAAATGGCTACTGATCAAATGTCTGTTTAGGAGGCTGACATTGTAATATGCTTTTCCTATTCTAATTTCTTGGTATAATATATTATGTTGAGAGAGTTCCTTACATTGAACCGTTCTTGAATTCTCCAAATATACCCTAGGGAGTCATGGTTAGTAATTATTTTATATACTGCTGGATTCTATTTGCAAATACTTTATTTAGAATTGCCACATTTATACTAATTCAAACGTATTCTATTTAGAATTTATTTTCATAAGTGAAATTAGTCTATAGCATTGGTTTGTCTGTCTTTATTGGCTTTTGGTGTTATGGCTGTCTTAGTTTTGAAAATGAACTGAGAAGCTCTTCATCTTTTTTGCTGGCCTGGAATAGCAAAACAATGATCTGTTTTCATAAATCATTTCCTGAGCCTTCTACTCTATATTGAGAATCACCTTTATAAATGAAAATCACAGATATTTTTCTGGTTTCCAGAATTTCTGTGAAGGCCAAAGGTACATGAAAATGTTTTGCAAATTCTAACATGCTATGCGAATGTTAATTATTATTTTTCTAAATCCAAAGGTTGAATGTCTCTGCACACTTATAGCTGTTATTGCCTTCAAATGTCTTTTCATCATCCTTTCTCTTTTACGTACCTTGCAGGTTTTGTCTAATTGACCTGGAAATTCAGTACGTTTAAGAACTCATTTCAATATTTAGCTCTGTCACGTGCTAACTTTGTGAACTTTCTTCTAACTACTGAATATTTGATGTCTCAGTTTCTTTATCTATGAAATGGGGACAGTAGAATTTACCTCATAAGGTTGTTGTGAATGTGAAGATACTTTGACCATTCTTCACAGTATACTTGTAATAAACATAGCTTGGTCCCTGGGACAAAGGAAGCCTGGAATAAAATGTTAGTTATTATTATTACTATTAATAATATTACTTTGGGAGACTGACTATGAATTCTTCAGGAGAGTTGAGATGGCTATATTAGATAGTTTGACTTACTGAGACGCTTACTGATATCCTGCCTTTGGTAAGTAAAAAGGATTTCAATTCAAGTACTTCTCCCAGATGGCATTTTGATATATACTAAATACTTCTTTGTTTTAGTAAATCTGCAGGTTAGTTACTGCAACCTTAGATATTTGTGGGAAGAACTGGGTGATTTTTCAGTATTTTGATGCTCTGGGATTTGAAATGCAAAAGCACATATTTGGAACGGTCTGCTTGGACCATACTCTAAACTGTATGCATCTTTGCTGAAAGAAGGGGGGAAAAGTCTTTTTTCCAACTGTACATCCTTTCTGTCAATCTGTCTTGACTGATTTGTATTTATGACCCAGATATCTCCATAGCAGGTCCCAACAGGACAGAAAAAGAAGTAATCTGAGGGAAATTGCTTTTTTCCAGAGGTCAGCCCTACCCCTTAGTCCAGTGGGCAAGATCTGGACATATATCATGCCATGGAAATTTGGTTTTCCAGAGGAATTTGAATAAGGAATTTATTTTCATTCCCAAAATAAACCTGAAGACATGTCATACCATTTCCATGTGGTGTGCTGTCTGAGTAGCTGACTGCAAAGAGCAAACCTCAACCTTTAAGGTATTTTTTCTTAGTGAGAGTTTTACCTTAGTATCAGCCATTGTGGTTATTTCCTCATTCATAACAAGTCACCAGTGTTCTGAGTTTCCGCATCAACTGTGAACCTTGTTTTTGTTCATTCACCAGAGTGGAAAATCATAGGGTTCATGTAATTAGCAGTCTAGAAAAATATCAACAAACAGATATTTCTTCTGTGGCCAGAAAATTCTGAGCCTATGAGACCACCCTGAGGAGTAAGTGACATCTCGGGGGACATGTGTACAGAAATGCTTGACTGCAGCAGTTCATGGGGACAGAGGGGATTGTGGTTACATAATTGCTGTTTTTCTCCAACATTTTATTTAGTTAGGAAGGCTATTTTCAAGTGGCTATATGACCAACCAAATGATGAATTTGCATGGTTTCCATCAAAAGTAGCTAAAAATATCTATATTTTTGGCTAGGTGATAAAGCTATCTGTTATAACTGCCCCACTCTGCACCCCAACCTTCATGTCTGCCTTAATTTAGTACATTTGGGGGGATTTTGCTAGTCACTTTGGTGATATAAGTAAAATATTAAGTTTGCAAAAACTCTTAGGCACAACACTTATTGTCAGTGGTGTGCTGGAGCCAGTTTCTATATGTCAGTACCGTTCATACTGAAGGCTGACGGTGTTCATCTCTTCCTAAACCCATGGTCAATGGCCCTGTACTACTGTAGCTCTGAAGTATAGTCTGAAGTCAGGGAGCCCAATTCCTCCATCTATGTTTTTTTTTCGTCAAGATTGCTTTTGCTCTTTTTTTTTTTGCGGTACGCGGGCCTCTCACTGTTGTGGCCTCTCCTGTTGCGGAGCACAGCCTCCGGAAGCACAGTCTCAGCGGCCATGGCTCATGGGCCCAGCCACTCAGCGGCATGTGGGATCCTCCCGGACCGGGGCACGAATCCGTGTCCCCTGCATCGGCAGGCGGACTCTCAACCACTGCGCCACCAGGGAAGCCCTGCTTTTGCTCTTTGAGGTTTTTTGTGTTTCCATAAAAATAGTAAAATTATTTGTTCTTGCTCTGTGAAAAGTGCCATTGGTAATTTGATAGGGATTGCATTGAATCTGTAGATTGCTTTGGGTAGTACTGATTCTTCCAATCCAAGAACATGGTATATCTCTCCATCTGTTTCTGTCGTCTTTGATTTCTTTCATCGGTATCTTATAGTTTTCTGCATACAGGTCTTTTGCCTCCTTAGGTAGGTTTAGTCCTAGGTATTTTATTCTTTTTTTTGCAATGGTAAATGGGATTGTTTCCTTAATTTCTCTTTCTGATCTTTTCTTGTTAGTGTATAGGAATGCAAGAGATTTTTGTGTATTAATTTTGTATCCTGCGACTTTACTAAATTCACTGATTAGCTCTAGTCGTTTTCTGGCTGCATCTTTAGGATCTTCTACATATAGTATTATGTCATCTGCAAACAGTGACGGTTTACTTCTTCTTTGTCAATTTGGACTGGCACAAAGACAGAAATATAGATCAATGGAACAGGATAGAAAGCCCAGAGATAAAACCACGCACATATGGTCACCTAATCTATGACAAAGGAGGCCAGAATATACAATGGAACAAAGGCAGCCTCTTCAATAAGTGGTGCTGGGAAAACTGGACAGCTACATGTAAAGGAATGAAATTAGAACACTCCCTAACACCATACACAAAAATAAACTCAGAATAGATTAAAGACCTAAATGTAAGGCCAGACACTATAAAACTCTTAGAGGAAAACATAGGCAGAACACTCTATGACATAAATCACAGCAAGATCCTTTTGACCCACCTCCTAGAGAAATGGAAATAAAAACAAAAATAAACAAATGGGACCTAATGAAACTTAAAAGCTTTTGCACAGCAAAGGAAACCATAAACAAAACCAAAAGACAACCCTCAGAATGGGAGAAAATATTTGCAAATGAAGCAACTGACAAAGGATTCATCTCCAAAATATACAAACAGCTCATGCAGCTCAATATCAAAAAAACAAACAACCCAATCCAAAAATGGGCAGAAGACCTAAATAAACATTTATCCAAAGAACACATACAGATGGCCAACAAACACATGAAAAAATGCTCAACATCACTAATTTTTAGAGAAATGAAAATCAAAACTACAGTGAGATATCACCTCACACAGCTCAGAATGGCCATCCTCAAAAAACCTACAAACAATAAATGCTGGAGAGGGTGTGGAGAAAAGGGAACCCTCTTATACTGTTGATGGGAATGTAAATTGATATAGCCACTATGGAGAACAGTATTGAGGTTCCTTGAAAAACTAAAAATAGAGTTACCATATGATCCTGCAATCCCACTCCTGGGCATATATCCAGAGAAAACCATAATTCAAAGACATGCATGCACCCCAATGTTCATTGCAGCACTATTTACAATAACCAGGACGTGGAAACAACCTAAATGTCCACCAACAGAGGAATGAATAAAGATGTGGTACATATACACAGTGGAATATTACTCAGCCATAAAAAGAACGAAATCGGGTCATTTGTAAAGACGTGGATGGACCTAGAGACCTCCATACAGAGTGAATAAGTCAGAAAGAGAAAAACGAATATCATATATGTGGAATCTGAAAAAATGGTATAGACGATCTTATTTACAAAGCAGAAATAGAGACACAGACGTAGAGAACAAACGTATGGATACCAAGGGATGGGGTGGGATGGAATGAATTGGGAGATTGGGACTGACATATACACTATCGATACTATGCACAAAATAGATAACTAATGAGAACGTACTGTATAGCACAGGGAACTCTACTCAGTGCTCTGTGGTGACCTAAAAGGGAAGGAAATCCAAAAAAGAGGGGATATATGTATACGTATAGGTGATTCACTTTGCTGTACAATAGAAACTAACACAACACTGTAAAGCAACTAGAATCCAATAAAATTTTTTAAAGAAATGGCACCATGTTGGTAGCTTGAGATTGGCCATGGTGGGAGCATTTACATCATGGAAATCAGTAGATGCTACAAATCATCCCCCCAGAGAGGTGGCTGTCAAACACTTTGTGGCACTCTGTGTCCTATCACTATTCTCTTACTACTTGATCAATTGAGGCAGGGCTATGTTTTAAGACATATCCTTCATGGGCTCTATAATCCATGAAGATATCTTCTATGACATGCCCTTCTCTGGAAAAGATGTTTTGTTCTAAAGTGGATATTTAGCTTCCTACCACCATTTATCGTTCCTTGAATAATTATATCCCAACTTCCATCCTCTGTTTGTATATAATTTATCGTTCACCATCAGCCCAGGGCTTTGGGCAGGGCCAATCTTAGCTCAGAGTTGGAGCATGTTCCTTAGACCAAAGTCCACCAGAACATTGCCTTCCTCTGGCCAGAGTAATCGGTTTAGGTGTGGGCACGTGATCCATTTGGCACTGATGAAACACGAGAGACTTTTGCTGAGACTTTCTGCTTTTTGTGCTGGAATTGAACTACAGAGATGTAGTATCTGGAGTTGCTGCTGCCATCTTGCAGAGCACAAATGTTGAGAAGTACAGCAGCCCAGAGGAAGTGAAATTGAGGGATGGGGAACACAACTAGGTCCTGGTGACATTTTCTTTCTCTTTATGTCTTGCCTAAAATCTGCTCTTCCCATTGACTTTTCAGCTATGTGAGCCAATATATATTTTTTTTACTTAAGCCATTCATGGCTGGGTTTTCTATCACTACAACCCAAACAAAATTTACTGGTATACTGGGAATTTTCCAAGTACTTTCTTCCTGATACCATAAAGAGTATTATATTAACCTTGCAGCTAGTTTAAGAAAAGCGATTCTAGGTCCCCATAACCTGGTATGTCATAGTCTACTTTATTCACTTTATAAGGGGTTAAAGGTAATTATTAGATAATACCATTTATTCATGAATACCTATTTCTCCTAATTTGAACACAAATGAAAAAGAGCCTGGAGAATCTTAAATGATGAACTCTCCATTTAATTTGCTGCCTCAGTCTTCAGAAACAGGATGTGGTTCCAAGCAAGAAAGAACATTTGGACAATCTTACAATTCATCAGGGGTGGACACCCATGACACGTACTCTTATGATATTTGAACAGATCCCTCTAACCCAAGGAAGAGCATAGGCTTTCTGCCATTGCCCAATCTGTGTGTCATTCAGCCTCATGGGGTAAACGCCCTTCTTTGATCTACAGAGGATACTGTGTAAGTAACTACAGTGTAATTCCCCACATTCTCATTATTGGGCAAGAAAGACGAGGCTAATCCATTTGGATTCATGCCTTTTACCAAATCCCAGATTTTCCAACATGAAGTGTGGCCTTGAGCAGTGCCTGGAATATAGTAGGTTTGCAATAAATATGTTGAATGAATGACCAACAATGAACCTAATGAACAAGTAAATAGTACCATACAGTGGGGCACCCAGGATGCAAAATAATATGTTTATATCAGCCAGCCTACTTAGATGTATTCTGAAATATTATTAAATATTTGTCTCAGCTTTAAAAGTTACTAGGACACAGGGGTTTCCCTGGTGGCGCAGCGGTTAAGAATCTGCCTGCCAATGCAGGAGACATGGGTTCGAGCCCTGGTCCGGGAAGATCCCACACGCCGTGGAGCAACTAAGCCCGTGCGCCACAACTACTGAGCCTGTGCTCTAGGGCCTGCGAGCCACAAGTACTGAAGTGCATGCTCCTAGAGCCCGTGCTCCACAACAAGAAAAGCCACCACAATGAGAAGCCCGTGCATTGCAGCGAAGAGAAGCCCCTACTTTCTGCAACTAGAGAAAGCCCGCGTGCAACAACAAAGACCCAACACAGCCAAAAATAAATAAAATAAATTCAAAAAAAATTTACTAGGACACAAACTCTTTCTTCAACTGAAAATTTTACTTGTGTATTGGTAAAAAATATTTTTGAATGCATCAGGTACTTTTATTGGTCGACTATTTTGCTGAAGTTGCAATTTTGCCTATTTTCATTTTTACAGGAAAAAAGATAATGTTCTTATCTCAGTGTTGCTGAAATAAATGGATGTTGCATTTCCGTTCTCCCCCAACCCCACTCTGGACTCTCCCCTGGAACTAATGGTGCTCACTCATGACTCAATCGGCCGGTTTAATTGCACGGCAGATGTAGCTTTAAAGAGGAGCTGGAAGCTTTATCTAGTTAAAATCACAGTAATCACAGTGATCACAGTGCCAATGAAGTCAAGGTAGTGAGTTTAAACCTGAAGGAGGCAAGTAGTTTCACGCAAAGAGAAATAAGACAAAAAAATCTGTATCATAATCAGTCATGGAAGGCAACCTCAAACCTGGCTCTTCAACTGGCAAGTCTATTTGTTTGGTTACAAATAGGCAGAGCAAGATAGTCCAACCCATTGTCACGTCTTCCTGATAAGGCTTATGAATGGCATCTGAATCTGTAGAACGGACACATTTTATGTTGCAAGAACCCACCAGTGAAGCCCAAACTAATGAAACAGATCCTTTAAATGTCCTTTAGTTACATAAGGAGTTTCTTCTGTTAGGACTTTTTGTTTCTATCTTTACACTTGAAGATCCACAAAGTCCTCAGAATCCAAAGTATTCAGTGGTCTGCAGATGTAGCAGTTACAAAAAGAGTAACATCACTGTCAAGTCAATGATATTGGAGACCAGAGGTTCCCAGACTTTCTTGGTTCACAGCTCCCTTAATTTCTCAGTAATTTTTTTCGTGGCATTCTAGGCCAAAAGAAATAACATAGTTCCATTTATCAAGTTGAAACACCTTAATAATATTTATGTCCTAACAATTTAGTAGCTACTTGAAAAAAATAAAACAAATACATGGAAAGAAAAAATATTATTTCATTCTTTAATAACCACAATTACTACTGGGATGTGTGTGCCTGGTTGCACTGCACAACTTCTCAGATTTTGGAATCAGATTGGCCACCACTTCCTCATTTCCTCTTCCACAGTAGTTTTCATGCAGAAACGGCTTTTTATCACAGAAACCACTGGAAACCCAGTTTTGCAAATATATGGCATTATCAAGAGGAATGTAACACAATTTGATGTTGAAATTGTGAATTCCTTTAAGCTAGCAGTTCATTCTGTGTCTAACAGATGTCAAGTAGCTCTGCATTTTCCACAGAAATTTAAAATATTCCGTCATGTTATTGGGTGTTCACTGTAGCACCCTGGGTGCCTTGACACAGCTTGAGAACCATGGGAGTAAGCAATATTAATAAATACCCTTGGTTCATCATTAACAGTAAAAATTTTTATCATCCTTAAGTAGGTTGTTTTTTTTTTTTTTCCGGTACGCGGGCCTCTCACTGTTGTGGCCTCTCCTGTTGCGGAGCACAGGCTCCGGACGCGCAGGCTCAGCGGCCATGGCTCACGGGCCCAGCCGCTCTGCGGCATGTGGGATCTTCCCGGACTGGGGCACGAACCCGTGTCCCCTGCATTGCCAGGCGGACTCTCAACCACTGCACCACCAGGGAAGCCCTTAAGTAGTTATTTTAAGAAATAATTGTGGGGACTTCCTTGGTGGCTAAGACAGTGGTTAAGAATCTGCTTGCCAATACAGGGGACACGGGTTCGAGCCCTGGTCCGGGAAGATCCCACATGCTGTGGAGCAACTAAATCCATGCACCACAACTACTGAGCCTGTGCTCCAGAGCCTGCAAGCCACAACTACTGAGCCCGCATGCCGCAACTACTGAAGCCCACACCTAGAGGCTGTGCTCTGCAACAAAGAGAAACCACTGCAATGAGAAGCCCATGCACCTCAAGGAAGAGGAGCCCCTGCTTGCCACAACTAGAGAAAGCCCACACACAGCAAAGAAAACCCAATGCAGCCAAAAATAAATAAATAAATTTATTTATTTATATTAAGAAAAGAAATAACTGTGAAATGTGTTTTATTGTGATTTTCTTTGAAATCTAAATGTTTTGATCATTTGTAATACTTGCTTTGAAAAGAATTTCCAACCCATTTGTAACTAAGGTCAAGACAAGTTGTCATCTGTCCCCTATACTTTTGAGGACACCACACATATTTAAACATAAATGGGTCAACTTTTGTCTTTAATGTTCATGCTTTTCATAGAATACTGAATTGTGTTGAACTGGTAATTGAACTAGTTCAGATAGGACTTTAGTCGATGGAGAAGGAAAGCAGTTAAGATGTGAGAAGAACTGACCTTTCAATGGAAAGGTTGGGAGTCCTCTTTCATCCTTAAGATCCAACTCATGAATAATCACCCCGAGAGGCTTCCTGACTCCCTCTCACTGAAAGGAACTACTCTGTGTTGACTTGTATCATAAGTTGATCACACTGTTTGCTCACCTACTGGCCCCACTCACCCCAGAATGAGGTCCTTAGAAGCAGAAGTTCCATCCTTTGTCTTTGTTATCCAAGAAACAAGCACAATACCTGACCATGAAAGAAGATGAATCACAATGTCAATAACAAGAGTCATAAGAGTTGAAAAAACAAGTGTTAGTAGAAAACAGTACTACTAAAAAGAATTATAGAGGGCATTGGAAGGGAGGTAGTGTTAGGCTGAGTCTTTAAGGAAACATAGGAATTCACTGGAAAGCAAAGGAGGCATTCCAGGTAGTCAGAACAGTAAGTGTGAATTCCAGAAGATGGTGATAGAAATGGAATGTTTGAAAATGTGTGAGCAGTTCTGTGGAGTGGGAGAAGAGAATGAATGTTTGGAAGTGGCAGGATCTGAGAATGGAGAAGCAGGTTTCGGCTAGATTATTAAGGGCCAGTAGGCTGTTAACAAAGCATGAGGGTTTAATCCACCAGGCAATCCATCAGGGAAGCCGATGCAGGGTTCCAAGTGGGGCAATGGGATAATCAGACCTGTATTGGAAATGGACCATTCAGGCTGCAGAGCTGGGGAATGAATAAAGGCATGGAGATAAGTGAAATGACTTTTAGAACAGACCAGAAAGGAGAAGAGTTGGATGTCATTCATGGGGCCTGGGTTTCTCACTCCATGACCTTCATCAGACTTACAGGTGAAATGTGTTTATATAGCATGACAGAGACTTTTTAAAACTTTTCATTTTGAAATAATTTTAGACTTACAGAAAAGTTACACAAATAGTAGCATGTTCATATATATATATATATATATATATATATATATATATATATATATATATATATATATTCACCCAGTTTTCCTTAAACTAAACGTCTTCAGATCCATAGCACAGCTATCAACACCAGGAAATCAATGTTGATAAAACACCAGTAACTAATCTATACACCTCATTTGATTTTGGTTTTTCCCATTAATGTCCTTTCTCTGGTCCTGGATCCCACACTGTGTTTAGTTGTTGTGTCCCCTTATCTCCTCTGGCCAGTTCCTCAGGCTTTCCTTGTCTTTCATGATGTTGGCACTTTTGAAGGGTATTGGACAACTATTTTGTAAAATGTCCTTCTATTTAGGTTTATGTGATATTTTTCTCGTGATTAGAGTGATGTTGTGCATTTTTGGCAAGAATACAGGGTGATGGTGTACCTTCTCAGTGCATCATATCAGGAGGTGCAGGATGCTGATACGTCTTAAGAAAGGGGAAATTTTAGGAGACCTTATATTTTAGTCTCTCTCCTGGCTTCTCTACTGAATTAGGTCCTTTACTGCTATTACTTCTGCTTCTTTCATGAAGAGGTTCCCTGGATTCTTCAGTATAAATTGGTCTCTCCCTTCTCCTATAGCAGTGATGGAGACTGCTGACTCTTCCCAGTGTACATTCTCCTTTTCTTCCTTTTAGTAATGGAACACCCCAAGGTGAAGCTGAGTTCATGGCTACCTAGCTAAGAATTACATTTTCCAGATTCCCTTGAATCTAGATGGGATCATAGACCATGATGGGGCCAATGGAAGGTGAGTGGAGATGATCTCTGCTCATTAGAGATAAAGTCTCTTCCTAGACTTTCTCTAGGACCTATCCTCAGCCAGGCAGAAAAGGATAACTGGAGCAGCCACCTCAGTCCATGACTAAGTCTCATAATAAGTATGGCAGAGTTGCTCATGGACTGTTTTGTGAAAGAGAAATAATGCTATTGTATTTAAGGTTTTTGTTGCAGGCGCTTAGCCTATTCTCTGTCACGGGTTAAGACAGCACAACCAAGATGATGTATATTTTTCTTCTTCACATGGCTATGCTTCTATTTGTGGGTTAGGCACTGAAATTGCATAACATATTTCTTGTTATTCCCCAAGTATGTTATTGCCATACTTTATAGATGTGAGTTTTCCAGGCGATTCCATTCTTTTTTGGATGGGAAATCATAAGCTGTTATATAATTCTTCTGTTTCAGCTAGGTATAGGTTGGCAAACGGTAACTTTTCTTTAAAGAACTCCCCTCTCCTAAACACAAGACAGATAGTACTAATTGATCACATCACTGTGCTCCCAAGCTGGGATGCAGCATCATAATCTTTCTCAAATAAAATGTCAGGCAACCACTACTTATCTATTGGAGTTGATTCAAAAGATGTCTCCTGTTTGCCATCCTGGAACTAGAATTTTTACAGAAATACTTAAATATGTCAAGTAGAATATCAAGCTTTCCACTAGCATGTAAACAATTCCATCCCTTCACTATAAGTAGGGTAAACTACAGTTAAGTATAGATCAGATTGTAATCGAATATATGAGAGGTTTTTCTCATCTTTTCCCTTCAAGTTTTACAGAAAAGAAGCATCTCTCACCACTTTTCTTGTTTTTGAGTTCCCCTGAGGCTGGGTTTACCATTCAACTGTGGCTATCTGCTACCTCATAATTGTTTTCCCATCCCTTTTTCTCCCCTGGGGTAAGAGTTTCTGGTGAGAGGGGATTCTTTCCAACCACCATCTTGCCTAGCACCATGCTGCTTACATTGTGGACAGTTGTCAGTCGGCAGAGGCCCTTTACACTAGAATAACAAACAACTCCCAGATCATTTGACCTAATGCAACAACTTTATTTCTTACTGAGAGGACCTTCTTCTGGAATGATCCCAGTCACAGAGGTGCCATCTTGCCACCTGCCTCCACCATGCGGCTGTGGATGGGTGGGGAAGGGAGCACCGTAGGTACCACACCAGCTCTTAGAGCCTCACGTTTCATTGGCCAAAGCAAGTCATGTGGCCATACCTCAGTTCACAGAGGCTTCAAACTTGCACTGATCCCAGAAAGAAAGGCGAACCAGGAGATTTGTGAAGAATCCTGAAGATGACCGCAGTACCCCGGAAGTATTTGTGAATGAATGCAGGCATGTCTGTCTCTTCTACTTAGCAGTTGAGATGAGAACCTAAAAGACCCACATTTTCCTCCTCCCCAGAGCTTGAAAAAAGCCAGAACAGAGAGATAGTTATGCTGAAGAGTACATTTCCAGGTCAACAATATGAATTCCCATTGTTATCTTTGTGTCCCAGATCAGAAGGGAATAGTTTTCTCTCTTCTAGAGAAAGATTCTACTCCTTGAAAAAGCTTGAAATTTGCATAAGGGCTTACATTTATTCATAAAACACTTAAGCAGTACTTCCCCCACAATTGTTTCAGATTAACTTGTTCAGTGAAGAATGTCCCTTTCCTCTTATGAAAAGCTGGATGGACTGGATCTTTACTTTTAGGAACATATTTACCATGAGTGTAATAAAGTTTTATCCATTAAATTTTAAACATTAAGTATTAATTAAACAGATAATTTACTTTTCTCACATGCTGTAGCACCAAGCCTAGAGTATACAGGTGTCCAATAAAATTTGTTGTTGGATTAATGTTTCCCTCATTAAATTTCTCCAATAACCTATCTTCCAGAACAATCTAAACACCTTGTGAGCTTAATAAAACAAAAAATAGCAGAATCCTGAAAGTTAGAAATTTGGTCAGATCTTGGAATTAATTATAAACTTCATCCTTATTTATTTCTTTCTCTATTGGCCAGGAAAACATTCTGAGACTTTTGAGACTTTACTTAATCCTTATGGTCCTTTCAAACGATTTGCTAAAATTTTCACATATTGCATTTCAGTATTAAGTGTAATAATGGTGCAAATGCTTGTTTTAATTTTGGCTTATTTTCACTCATCGTCCTTATGGCTTGGCTTGGGAAAAAAAAGGTGACACTATTCCTTGTACTTCTGGGATTTCTAGAACAGGAAAGGCTGTTGCTTTGTTGCACATCCTGTTTTCCATCACCGTGAGTGTAGCTACTTTGGAGACTGAGGGGGACTGATGGTGCATCCCCATCACTGGCCCCTTCCACAGCATGATGTGGCAATAACGAACTGGGAACAGGCTTTGGCTAAACACAACCTCCATGGCATGATACATAAGACCTTCCGTGATCTGGCCCCACGCTACTGTCTCTTTTATAGAGTGGGACAATAAATTTCCCAAGGGCAGGGATTGTGCCTATCCCATTCAACATTTAGTCCTTAAAACTGATGGCAGGAGTGCTTAATGAATACCTGTTGAATGAGGGAAACTACCATAGTCTGGGCATACAACTTGCTCTCTCCTGCTTCCATGCCTTTCTACAGCTGTCCCTCAACTTGGAAAATCCAAACTCTTCTTTCAAGGCTGGGCTCAGCCATCACTGCCCCTGTGCTCTTTCTCTAACCTCTTGCACAAAGCTGATTGCCTCTTTACTTCTGTGATGCTTTGGTCATGCCTCCAGTATATACTATGGTTCTACACTTGTCTGTCTCACTCACAGACAGTATACGGCTCTTAATGCTAGGATATTGTCCTCTTCATTTCCTTATTCCAGAAGCTGGTTAAACTGCCTGGCATAGAGCCTGTGCATTGAGGGCTTTGGGTTATAGCAACTGACCCTATACCCTCATTAATTAGGGTTAGGATCATGCAATCAAAGAGTCATGTTGATAGCAGACATCTAATAAATGCTTGCTGACGTGAAATGAGAGGCAAGCGCAAGATCTGGTGGACCTGTATTTCAGGTCTTAAGACCAACGTGATCGCTTCAGCTCTGCATTGCTAAGGGCAAAGGCCTGTACCCATCTTGCAAGGCATCTATCAACTTCACCACCTGAGGGGGATTCTCCTTCCCTGTTCTTAATGTTTTCTTCCACATAGAGGGAGCTCAGTTGGTATAATACTCCTGGTTTCTCTCTGCCTTTTTATTTACTCCGTACAGGGATGTGGGACTTAGATTTTGGTTACATTTAGGAAGAACACAATACATTGGGCTTGCTCATTTTGGCCCCCCTCCCTTTTCTTTTAGATGTCCACAGGAAGCGTGTGTTTTCCTGTACTTCTCCACGTCATAGGTTTTGCCCACACTGGGAGTCCCACCGTCATACAATACCCGCTGTGACCAGGTGATAAATTCTGCCTAACTCTGGGGTTTAGAGAGTAAGATTGTGAGGATAGAAGACGTGAAACTGCATTCTCCATCATCAGCTTTACCAGAATAAATGTGATGTTCCAGTCCCCAGTTCCCATACATTTGGGGGTATTTTTTTCTCAATGTGTTTACAGCTTGGCTAGGGAAGAAGGCTGCTGTTTACTATTTCTCCTCGAAAGACCCAAACAGCTTCCATAGGGTGATGGGGTGGGGGGGGAGGATTTCAGTAGACAAGACTGAATCCATGATCCACCTTGAATCTGCTCAGAGCCCACCCTGCTGCCAGCTCAGGGTGGTCCTACACATGCAGCTGGGGGTGAAGGTGGGAGGTCCTCCAGGGACTTTACTCTTGGGTGTGCTTTATTTTTATGCTGATTGCTGGCTTCTACCACACAAGAACACCCTGCCCCAGGCAATAACTCAGGCCTCAAAACTATTTCTCACTTCTCCCTGCCCTTGGAGAAACAAGGCTCCGATTCCTCCCAAAACCCCTAAGAAAAAAACATATTCTGATCCACTCATTCACACTCAAGAATTAGAGCCTGAAGAAGTGAATTAGATGTATGATTAATCCCAGGGATATTTATAACTTCACACGACATTTAGAAGGCAGAAATACATTTATCCAAAGATTCAAACCAAAGAAGTAACCAGCTGGGAGTTTTTCTTTCCTCGCTGGACTCCAGGCCTCTCCATGTGGCCTCTCCATGTGGCCTGCCCAGCATGGTGACTTCAGGGTGGCTGGACCCGTTGCCTGGCAGTTCAGGGCTCAAGAGCAAGAGCCTCATGCTTCAATGCATCCCAAGTTGGCGTGGGCTCTGCCCATCACAGGGACTGGGTGGAGGCTGCAAAGCTTCTTGTGCCTTAACCTCAGAAGCCCCAGAGCATTACTTCTGCCGTATTCTGTTGGTCAAGCAGTTTACTAAAACCAGCCCAGATTCAAGGGGGAGATAATTAGACTCCACTCCTCTGTGCATTAATCAAGTGCCTAGTTAAGATGATTAAAGCCTCGGAAAATATCTTTTAAAAATTAAAACGTATGGAACAATACATGTAGCTGAATTAAATTTCCACTTCTTAAAAATATCATTCTGAATCATTATCGTCTTTTATGAAGTCAGTCGTTGGGGTAGTGTGGCATTCTTTTGTTCCACTTAAATTAGATGTAGCCATGTGACTTGCTTCGGCCAGAAAAATGTAAGCAAACGTGACATATGTCATTTCCAGACAGAAGCTTTAAGACCCAATGCACGATTCACCATCATTCCCCCTATTCCTATTCGCAGCTATCTTTTTAAAGCACCCATCTTCTTTAAGCTTTTAATCTTGTACAGGCAGACTCCGGAGATATTGCGGGTTTGCCTCCAGACCACCACAATAAAGCAAATATTGCAATAAAACGAGTCACACAAATTTTTTAGTTTCCCAGTGCATATAAAAGTTATGTTTACACTATACTGTCACGTATTAAGTGTGCAACAGCATTGTGTCTAAAAAAAACAATGTACATATCGTAATTAAAAAATACTTTACTACAAAAAAAATGCTAACCATCATCTGAGCCTTCAGTGAGTCATAGTAACATCAATCACTGATCACAGATCTCTATAACAAACACAACAATAATGAAAAAGTGAAATATTGCCAGAATTACCAAACAGTGACATAGATACACAAAGTGAGCAAATGCTGTTGTAAAAATGGTGTCGATAGACTTGCTCAAAGCAGGGATGCCACAAACCTTCAATTTATTAAAAAACCAATATCTGTGAAATGCAATAAAGCGACATGCAATAAAATGAAGTATATGCCGGTATTTATGAAAATATCTCAAACTTCCAGGCAGTCTACATTTTCCTAAGTAGTCTTCTAGGCAATTCAGTTTTTATTTGTTTGTTTAAATGAGCATAGATTTTTTTTTTTATCTTGAATTCAAAGGAGGACAAACAGCTTTACTCACCTGAATCCAAGTGAGAAGAGCTTTCTTCTGGTTCTCATGCCATATGTCAATGAATTGAACACAGCTACCACTAAACGGCATTTTTGTTGCAAGTGGATGAGAACTACCCAGTCTATGTTTAACCTGCAGTATGAGAAACTGAGAGATACAGAGAGCCACAGAGAATGAGTCCCCACCTAACCCTTCCAATTGCTAATTTAATTGGCCTGTGTGTGCCTGGAGGTTTCCTTTCCTTGGACAATATGTCAGCTTTAATAATACACTAGCCAGGTATTTTACCAGCAAGAGCAAATTTATTCAGGAATAGTCAGAGGAATTGCAATTTGAGATATTTGAACTATGGTAGACCATAGGCAAACCAGAGGACAAAGAAGGAGAGCTTGCTTTTAAAGGGAAAGGGGGGAGTTGGGAGGAGCTGTGATAACCAAAAAGTCTGTTGCAGGAAGCTGGGAATCCAAAGTATAGAGGCTTCTTATTGGGCTGCTACAGTCTCTGATTGCCTGGGCTGTCCTGAGACAGAGAGAGGTTTTCTTCCTTCTGCTGTATAGTAAAGTAGGTTCACCTTCCTGTCAGAGATGCAGGTGTATGTCTCTTCCTGTCTGTAGTAATTGACGATACATGGCAGGTCATGAGAGTTCCCTCTACATGCCTGTGTCAACTCCAATTTTATCTGAGGTTTCTTTAGTTAATTCCACAGAGGGCAGGTTACTGCTGTGTAACCTGGACTAGGGCAGGCCTGGGGTTTGCTTCTACAATATTGATCCCTTCTTATGTGTGATGATAGGTTTATCCATTTGAAATGTTCGTGGTTCTCTGAATGTTTTCTCCTTATGATCATGTCAGCAATACCTGTTTACAGTTGCACTTCCCTTTAGAATGCAAACTCTGTGAAGACAGAGACAGTTTTTGCCTTGCTCAGCACTATATCCATTGCACTTAGCACAGTGCCTGGCCCAGAACATGGACAAATCACATTGTTGTCAAATGAAAGATTGAAGCCAGTATCTTTTTAACAACAAGGTCTTGTGAAACCTGGCAGAGCTGCAGGAGGTCACAGAGAAACCATGGACTGACAATTATTAAAGATTATTAAATATTTTTTAAATACTCTACTGTAGAGGAGTCTTTAAAATGATTTCACTACTATATTTTTATTATTTGATGCATGTGAAATGCAATAAAGTGACGTGCAATAAAATGACATATATGCCATTATACCATTTCTGTAGCATATAGAAAATGTCACGGACATTCATTTATTTTCTTATTTTGACCTTATGTCCATTATTTATTTCTTGAGAACTATTAAGAAAGAAGAACTGCCTATACCCTTCCTAGTCCCTACCCTGAACTTTATATATGAATAAAAACATTGTAGTCTTTAGGCTACAGGACCCCCAACCTCTATTCCTTCCACAGCTCAGGGAGCTTCTCTTTATAATAATACTCCATCTGCCAGGCCTGTGCATTCTACATGCCTGGAGTCTATGTGATATCTATGGGTTGGTAGCTGTGATGGATATCTAGTGTCTCATTTGTTCAGCTCTTTTCCCTTTCTTCACAGAAGAGCTGCTATTACCTTTTCAGCCTTACGGTTCAAGTGGGGACTTCCAAAATTTTACTCAACCTCATTTCTTGGGCCAGAGTCCATTGACTGACGAAGTACCCTGACTAACATTGAGGCAATGATAGCACCCCTCCCACACACATCTGGCCATGGTTGATTGGTTCAGGGGTGAGCACCTGACCTAATCCTGGCCCATCAGTGTCCTACCCTGGGGATTTTTTTTTTAAGTGCAACTGGAGCAAAAGATTTAATTGCTATGTGATGGTGATGATGAGAGGTCAGAGAAACCCAACCTTTTTAAAGCTGAAATACAGAAAGAAGTAGAAAAGAGAGAAATGGAGCAAAAATCTTGGCAGGGTTCTAGTTCATTGAGCCCCAGCTGCTTCTCTGTTCCGTCTATGGCTTGGTAATTCAATTCTCTTGTACAGTCCGTGAGATAAATTCCCCCATTCTTCCTGAGCTAAATTGATTCCTGTGACTTACAACCAAAAGACTCGATCAATCCAGTGGTCTCCTTTGTCCTTCCCATCCCCCCACTGACTTCCTTTCTCTGGATGTATGACCAGGAATATCTGAGAATTTCTCAATTTTGAAATAAAAGTTTTGATTCTCACAGCATATCATAAGGGATTGTGAATGAAATCATTGTGGAAAGAGTCTCAGGTCATGGAGAATGGGTCTGTTCTCCTCCCTCCCTCCCTTTGTTGCCCATGTAATCCAGGGTTACCTAAAATACTCTTTCTTCTCTTAAAGGGGAGAAAAGTCTCTCAAACTCATGACTCCACTATATCCCTGTATTTATAATGTGTATGTGTCTGGTGTCCAACGATCTGGGGTATTGTGCCCCCCTTCTCCAGTAAATAACTCATTTTATGTTCGACAACTTTAAAAAAATACAATTTTAGAAACATTCATAGTTCCTAGGATAATGCTATATATTCTGTGATTACTTCTTGGTATCTTTCTGCTCATTAAACAACTAAGAAATTTTCACCTCTTATGAAGTTCTAGAAAATTCTTGCCAAATACACCTATGCATCCCTTCCCAGGATGAACTTGACAGAGGACTGAGATGGGGATCAACACTCTTGTCCTGCCATCATACTCACTGGCCTGTGCAAGACTTATGGCGACTAATATTGGGCTTCAAACAAATCAGCAACAGGACTAAGAGAAGTCTGGCTGTGCCCTCCTTTGGGCAGGTTTTAGTGGGAATTAGCCACGGGGGTGAACTTCAGTTTGTGCCACAGGACCACCATGCCTGAGTGTTTCTGGAATGAGATGCGGTTAACTGCGGGTAGGAGTAGCTCAATTCAGTGTAGCTGGGGCAAGGCTGACCTGCATAATGGTTTCCGGGGCTAAGAAGTTGCCAACCCTGCTCATAAGAACTTGACTTCTGCCTTCCAATATGCAAATGATTATGTCCCCACCCTTGTTTCTCTCTTTCTTTTGTTTCTCTTTTGTTCCTACTTTCATGTCATTATGTTGGAGCGTTTATGTTCTTATAAGCTAATTGAAATCCTTTTTGGAACAATGCAAGTATAAACACATACATACATATGTGAGTGTTTTTATGAAGTAAATACCAGTCAGTATTCTTTGTGGTCTTCAGGACTGAAAAAAAGGAAGAGTATTGAAATTAAAGCGTGAGAGGATTTGGTGGAACACAAGAAAGAATTCCATGCTCTTTGAGAGACTAAGCTCATGAGAAACTTTAAGAACACTGTTGTCCCGAATGGTTGGTGACATTTGTCTGGAACCCACTGTGTGATTGCTCAAAGTCACTTGTGGTTTCTCAGTTTTTTTGAGATACAGTCATTCACGTCTTTTTGACCAAATTCCAAATATCC
This sequence comes from Globicephala melas, assembly GCF_963455315.2. NCBI lineage: Eukaryota > Metazoa > Chordata > Mammalia > Artiodactyla > Delphinidae > Globicephala > Globicephala melas. The sequence continues at coordinate 86,864,801 of NC_083319.1, forward strand.
TCAGGGTAAATAACTATCATCTTGAACACTGCAAGTTCTGCCCACAACCCTACTGTCCAAGACATAAGGCAAAGGCGCTACCACCCTAGGAAGGGCATTGAAGGGCAGAATACAGCAAATACACACCCCATCCCAGCACACAAGGCCTCAAAATAGAGAGGATAACCAAGAAGAAACTCAAGTGATAAGGAGCTTGGAGAAAGGGAAGATGGGAGAGGAGAGTGAGAAACAGATGAAAGAGATGCTACATCCTTCTCTTAGGAGTGTGCTGCTTCTGATGCCCAGCGGGTGGCCACGTGCAGCGGCACAGGTTGTTGACTGCATCAGTGCACTCTGCCGAAAGGGAAAGGAGGCTGAACTTGAGACTGCATTCAGCTCTCTGAGCCATGTGCCTTGGTATGGGGCTGACTCTGCTGGCAGGAAGGAAAAGCAGTTTTCCAAATTATATAGAAACATTATGAAGCAGTGACCTTGAGTGCAACCCTCTTTACTTACACATTTCTGCCTTTAAATAATCTCTAGTCTTGGCTTTCATAACTATTTTTTAAAAATAGCATACTATGCTTTTTAAAAAACAATGGCTGTTACATGGCTTTAACATCATAAAAGCAATGCATAAATCTTCAAAGTGTAGTGTGGTAGAAAGAATATAGGTTTTTGGAGTTGAACAGATGTTACTTCAAATCTTGGTTCTCTGGTTTACTAGTTTGTCATCTTGGACAAATTGGCTAATCTCTCTGTACCTCAATTTTCTTACCTGTAAAGTAGGAATAAAACTTGCCTTGCCTACTGTCTTGGGGATGAGGGATGATATACACAAAGAGTCTACCACTGTGCTTGGCATACCCTTACTCAATAAACAGGAGCTACTATTATATAAAATCTGGAAATCGTAGAAAGAAGATGTGGGAGCAAAGATTGTGCTCAATCTTTCCATCCAGGCATAATCGATTTTAATATTTTAGTGTATTTTCTTTTAGCTTTTTCTCTGTGCACTTTTGTTGTTTGTGTATAATTGAGAGCACAGTGTGGGTCTGTGTGTGTGTGTTTATACTGTTTTGTCACAGAACGAGTCATAGCATTTTCTTATATTCTTAGAAACACTTCACAAATGTCATTTTTAATTGTTGCATAGCAGGAATCTTGCGGCTATACCGAGTTTACTTAACCAACCCCCTATTGTTGGCCCTTTGAGTTGTTTCCAGATTTTTTCACAATTATAAATCCCATGCCTACTTTTAACTGCTTACAGGTTGCCAACCCCCTAGCATTGCTGTTGTGTGGAAGGAATGCAGGATAATTTATAATCCAAGCACCAGACCAATGTTTAGATTAAGAATTTACCCCCCAAAAAAGGCAGGGAATAAATGGCCAGAAAAGACCCCAATCATCCTTATGGTGGTTGACCCAGAAGATGAAATCTTCTAGGTGATAGAACAAAGAACCAAATCAGTGAGGCAGATAGAAATGAGAAGCAGAAATAGGACATTCAGTGCAAACTCTTCAGGGCAATTAATGTCGTGCCAGCAGAGCTCACACTGGTTGCTGAACAGACTCAAAGCAAATTAGGCAATCACATGTAGTAAGCACAGACCAAGGGAACAGCCACAGGAAGTTTTTTTCAGGAGCGAGATGGAAGAGATGTTACAGCTCTCCCTAGCACTCTTACAGGAAATGGCATTTAAAACAGCTCAAGCACAGCTACCTGAGAGCGTGGCCAGGCCTCCAGTCCCTTTCACATCACAGCTACCGCCCCTGGAGTGCCTGCCTGCCTGGTGTGTCACAGCAGGTTTCCATACTCCTCCCAGCAGCCCCACCAGTTTGTACGATGTTTTACAGATAAGAAAACTGAGGCTTAAAGAGATTAAACAACACACCCAGAGGGTAAGCGTCTAGTTGGTAACAGGGCTGGGCCTCATCCAATTCAAAGCACCTGCTGCTCCCAGCGTGGCCCTCTCTTCCCCACCCCAGGCCCAGGAGTTCATGCTGGTAGCGTGACATTGGCCATAATCATAGGAGAATGTGCATATAAATACAAAAACCCCAGAAGATCTCCAAAAATTGTTCATAGTGGTAATCTCTGAGTGGTGGTATTTTGGTGTTATTTTTCTTTTAATGAAGTTCTATGTTTTCCAAGTTTTCTGAATTACAATTGGAAAAAAAAGTCTGACGTTGGCCACAGAGGGGATTTACATCATAGGAGGAAATGCTACACATCAGGGCTTTTGCTGTTGTCGAGAGCCGGCTGTTCACCACTGCACTCCTGCCATCCTACTAATTTGATGTGTCCATCCAATCAATGCAAGCTTTCTTTTCTTTTTTAATGAGGAAAAGGAATAAGACAGAAATGAAGGCTTTGTCTATCCAGTGGCAAGACACCAACCTGATTACATCAAATCAAACAACTGATAAACTCAATTCCTAACCATTAAGATCACTGTCAGGTTGAATTCACTGTCTAGGTCAGTGGGAATCAAAGTGTGGTCTTCAGAACAGGAGCATCACCATCACCATCACTTGGGAACTGCTTATCAATTATTATTTTAAAATTTAGATATAGTATCCGGTTAACTGGTTAAATAGTGGGAAATTCGGTTAACCGATTTGGTGTCCACTATACTGAACTACAAGTTTCAGCCACCATGTGGCTGCACTGAAGGGCTGTTGTAGCCAAAGCCAAAGGGAGGCTGGAAGAGACAGAACTTCTAGAATCTTCAGATATACTAGTGTATGTGAAGTCCTTGTAAATGATAAAACAGTTGAAATCTATTCAACCACTCCATCAGCAGACATCGATTCAATATTTTATGTCCTGGACATTGCCTTGAGCGCTGAGGATCAAAAGTCGGCAGGTCTGGGCTTCCCTGGTGGCGCAGTGGTTGGGAGTCCGCCTGCCGATGCAGGGGGCGTGGGTTCGTGCCCTGGTCTGGGAGGATCCCACGTGCCGCGGAGCAGCTGAGCCCGTGAGCCATGGCCGCTGAGCCTGCGCGTCCGGAGCCTGTGCTCTGCAGCGGGAGAGGCCATAGCAGTGAGAGGCCCGCGTACCGCAAAAAAGTAAAAAAAAAAAAAAAAAAAAAAGTCGGCAGGTCACCTCTTGAAGCTTCAGAAGCTCACGGCTATGTGGTGAGGGCAGCCGCGTTAGAATGTGAGTTGCGTAGTTGCAGGATGAATGAAGAACTCTGGGAGCAGAAGAGGAGGCAACTGACTTGTCTGTGTGCAACTGGTGCTGGATGGTGGGATATTATACAAATATCACAAAAACCTGCCCCGGTCTCCTCCATCTTTACGTACTTCTCTGTGGATCACAAATACCTGTCATCAGCTACGAATAAGGCTGATAGCTGGCACGCTGTTTTATTCCGCTCTTGGAAACATTGAAACACACCCAGCAGCACCTCTATTAAAACAGAGAATTCACGTGCAAGATAATGGAAGCAGAGCTGGAGCCACTGATGTTTTTCTTGGAAAGAGCCCTCATTTGGATGGCAGGGTGGGGGAGGTGGAATTTCAGAAGACACATTTTCCAAAGCTAACGTCTACATCAGGGACGGGGAGACTGTGTTTCCTTTGTCTTCACGTTGTCATTTTGGGGTGGCAAACCTTTTCCCCATCAGTGAACATAAAGCACACGATCTCTCCACACAGTGTATCACTGCCTTGCTTTTCTCACTCAACCAGAAAGGCCTCTGACAAGAGCCCAGAGCTCGTGGCAAAATCTTGGGGTAGAAGTAACCAATCTAAGGAATATCAGAATAGTATTCCCATGGTTAGTCAAAATATACATATACACACAGCATACATACAATTATGTCATTTAGATTGTCTGCATTAGTGGCTCCATTTGAGAAAGAATGTAGGGGAAATAACTCCTCTCGGGTTCCATTTGTGGAAAGAAAAATGTTAAACTTCATCTACAGCAGAACATGCTATTCCTTTTAAGTACGTACCATGGAGACAGTAAGCGTTCATAAACCATTCGTAGCAGAAACCAGAAGAGTGATATAGAGCTCACTCTTAGTTTTTACAATTATTTATAAAGTAGTTTATAAAGTTTATAAAGATAGAGATCGCAGTTAATGAATTTAGCAGAACCATGGAAATAGCATATGCAAATTGTAGTAATACACCTGGGTAGAGCAAAGACTAGAGTCTGTTTAACAAAATCGGTATGGACACAATCAGCAAAGTATCTTTGCGTTTGGCAGTCTGATCATCACATCAGAAGATCCGCTCCCGGGCTTCCCTGGTGGCGCAGTGGTTGAGAGTCCGCCTGCCGATGCAGGGGACACGGGTTCGTGCCCCGGTCCGGGAAGATCCCACATGCCGCGGAGCGGCTGAGCCCGTGAGCCATGGCCGCTGAGCCTGCGCATCCGGAGCCTGTGCTCCGCAACGGGAGAGGCCACAACAGTGAGAGGCTCGCGTAAGATCAACTCCCTGGGTGATTCTTCTGTCGCAATGGCTTACCGAGCACAAAAATCAAGACTTTTGCTGCTACTGCCGTTACTCTCAAGGAATATCACCGTCATGGAATCATGACTCTCTCCATCACACACACACACACACACACACACACACACTGCTTATCTTTTTCCACCAGTAGATTCCTGGTGATGAAGTAAATCAGGGGTGCCCAACCCCCAGACCACGGACCACTACCGGTAGTGGTCCATGGCCTGTTAGGAAGCAGACCCCACAGCAGGAGGTGAGCGGTGGGCGAGTGAGCAAAGTTTCATCTGTATTTACAGCCACTCCCCATTACTCGCATTACTGCCTGAGCTCCTCCTCCTGTCAGATCAGCAGCGGCATTAGATTCTCATAGGTGCGTGAACCTTACTGTGAACTGCGCATGTGAGGGATCTAGGCGGCTCGCTCCTTATGAGAATCTGATGCCTGATGATCTGAGGTGGAGCTGAGGGGTGATGTTAGCGCTGGGGAGCGGCTGCAAATACAGATTATCATTAGCAGAGAGGTTTGACTGCACAGAGACCATAATAAATCAATTGCTTGCAGACTCATATCAAAACCCAATCAGTGAGTGGCAAGTGACAGCTAAGCTGCATCTGGTGGCAGGCTTTACAGTGGCAAGTGACTTGATGTACTTCAATTGTACAGCTGCATCTGGTGGCAGGCTTTAAGTCAGAATCCAACACTTATTTTAGTCCGTGCGTGGCCCGCCCATTATTTTATTTACCACTTCCGTCCGCGCCTCTTTCCTGCACTGCGCACTTGTCTCAGTCACAGTTTTGTTAAGCCCACAAGCTAACCCTAGCCACGAGTAAAACCAAACATTGCTGGAGAGCTTCCTTGAAAAGGGGGAAAGACCCAATGATGACAGCAGAAGACTCTAAGACTGCCAACAAAAGGAAACCTGCATTTAAAAGAAAATACCAAGAGTCCTACTTAAATTACGGTTTCATTGACACAGGTGATTCACATTCTCCAAGCCCACTTTGTATAATATGTGGTGACTGACTATCCAACAAAGCCATGAAACCTTCAAAACTGCTTCGCCACATGGAGACCAAGCACACTGCATTAAAAGATAAGCCTTTGGAGTTTTTCAAAAGAAAAAAATGTGAACACGAAGAACGGAAGCAATTACTGAAGGCCATCACGTCATCAAATGTGCCTGCACTGAGAGCATGATTCTTAGTGGCTAATTGCATTGCTAAAGCTAAGAAGCCCTTTACTATTGGTGAAGAGTTGATCCTGCCAGCCGCTAAGGACATTTGTCGTGAACTTTTAGGAGAGGCTGCAGTCCAAAAGGTGGCACGTGTTCCTCTTTCGGCTACCGCCATAACTAGACGAATTGATGAAATAGCAGAGGCTACTGAGGCACAATTGTTAGAGAGGATTAATGAGTCACCGTAGTGCGCAATCCAGGTTGACGAGTCTCCCAGTGTTGACAACAAGGCGACAATGCTTGTTTCTGTGCCATATATTTTTCAGGAGGATGTGAATGAGGTTATGTTATGTGCACTTTTGTTGCCAACCAACACCACAGCTACAGAACTATTCAAGTCTTTGAATGATTACATATCAGGAAAACTGAACGGGTCATTTTGTGTTGGTATGTGCACAGATGGAGTGTCTGCCGTGACTGGACGGCTTTCTGGTTTCACTACTCGTGTCAAAGAGGTCGCTTCTGAATGTGAGTCTATGCACTGTCATCCATAGAGAAATGCTGGCTAGCCGAAAAATGTCACCTGAACTTAACATTTTGCAGAATGTGATTAAAATGATCAACCACATTAAAGTACATGCCCTTAACTCATGTCTGTTCAAGCAGCTCTGTGAGGAGATGGACGCAGAGCACACACGTCTTCTCTTATACACAGGAGTGAGATGGCTTTTCTAAAGGTAGATCACTGGCCAGAGTTTCTGAGTTATGAGAGCTGCTCCCGAGATTTCTTTTAGAAAAAGTCACCACTGGCAGCACATTTCAGTGACACAGAATGGGTTGCAAAACTTGCTTACTTGTATGACGTATTCAACCTGCTCAAAGGACTCAATCTGTCACTTCAGGGGAGAACAACAACTGTGTTCAAGCCAGCAGATAAAGTGGCTGCATTCAAAGCCAAACTGGAATTATGGGGACGAGTGAACATTGGGATTTTTGAAATGTTTCAGACATTAGCAGAGATTTTGAAAGAGACTGAGCCGGGGCCTTCTTTCTCCCAGCTGGTGCATGATCACCTATCTCAGCTTTCAAAAGAGTGTGAGTATTATTTCCCAACCACAAAAGACCCCCAAACTGGGAAGGAATGGATCCACAACCCATTTGTGAGTAGCCAGTTGAATCGACTTTGTCCGTGCTAGAAGAGGATTAACTGCTTGAGAAGGCAAATGATGGTGGCCTTAAAAGTATGTTTGAGACAACTTCAAATCTCCATATGTTCTGGATTAAAGTCAAGGTGGAATATCCTGAGATTGCCACAGAAGCACTGAGAAGCCTGCTTCCATTTCCAACATCCTATCTCTGTGAAGCAGGGTTTTCTGCAGTGACAGCAACCGAAACAAGATCATGGAGTAGACTGGACATAGGCAAAACACTTCGGGTGTCACTGTCCCCCATCACCCCCAGATGGGACCATCTAGTGGCAGGAAAACAAGCTCGGGGCTCCCACTGATTCTGCATTATGGTGAGTTGTATGATTATTTCATTATATATTACAATATGATAATAATAGAAATAAAGTGCACAATAAATGTAATGTGCTTGAATCATCCAGAAACCATCCTCCCCCCGCCCCCCATCATGGAAGAATTGTCTTCCACGAAACTGGTCCCTGGTGCCAGAAAGGTTGGGGACTGCTGAAGTAAATGACAAAAGAAACAGATGGCTTTCCATAAGCCACATTGAGCTTGCAACTCATAAACATGACAATTTGAAGCAGAAATTACAGAGGAAAAGGTAGATGGAAAGTCCTACACTATCCCTTTTCCACAATTTCTTTATTTCCCCACCTCTGGTCTCCTAAAGCTGAGAATTACTCTTCCAAATCTTTCTGAAGTTGATCTTCCACGGGGGTAAATGTGCCCCAGTGGGTGGGCTCTGGGGAGGTGTTTTCACTCATCCATGGTTCCAAGGCACTCGTGTATAGACCTTAGGCTCTAGAAGCAGACAGTCCTCAGTTTTAAGTTAGGTTGAACGTAAGTCTGTGCCCAGAAGCCTTGTGTGCCATTGCACTTGATCATTCTTGTTGAGGGAGCTTGGATTTGTCCAGGAGTCTGACTTATGCCCACCCAACTTTATTTTCCTATTTTTTCACGAAATAATTGCAAGCTGTTTATAACAAATTCTTCTTGCTCAATCTTTGCATGAAACCATAAGAACGAACAACACAAAGGCTCTCTATAGACATGTTTCACATTACAAAGTGATTTAGGACTCTACAAAGGATGCAAAATATGCAAAGCAGCCCCCTGCTCCTTGGGCGGAAAAGGATTATTATTGGATATTCCCTATTGTCATGAAGTATGATAATAGTGCCCAAAGGGAGCCACAGCCCCAGAGAAGCTGACTGCCTCCAGTTGAGCTGTCTGCGCCCCAAGCAAAGAGAATGCGTCACCACCCGTCATCACCATGGCTTCCTGTACCCCACTACACTGGGAAACTGGGTGACATTTGAAGCCTCCATCTCTACCAATTCCTTAAATGTTAGGTCCCTATTTAGGAGCGTCTGCCGTTTACTCACTCCAGTCTCCTGTTGGCTCCTAGGAACCAAAATGTCTCAGGGAGGAGATTCCTTCCTTTTATGGAACATTCTTTACGTGATGCCATGGGGGTTGGTAATTTATGTCATTTAAATGTCCTAGCAACTCTGTGAGTTGGATACGATCATTTTACGAAAGAAAAACGTGGCTCAAAGAGGCAAAATTAGGAGCTAGTAAGGAAGAGGAGGAACCAGGATCCCAAGTGCAGATCTGCCTGATTCCAAAGGCCCTGCTTGTCTCCTACAACATGAAGACTCTCTCATCTTTGTCACACTCCTTCCCATATCTCTTGCTCCTCAACCTGACACATAGTAGACCCTTAATAAATACTTATTAAAATAAAGCCTGTTAAAAATCAGAAATGAGTAAGCTAAGTGAGATAGAATCATGAACCCAGATTTAACCTATAAATCATCTTCAGCCAGAAGATATACATGCCAGTGAACTTTTAAGTGCTGTGAAGCCTTCAAGATCAAACTTTGTTCGTTTCCTGGTTTGTTTTAGATATTTTAAAATGAAGTTTAAAACACTTACTTCCATAGTCTAGTTAGATCAATCTTTGGAGAACTAAAAGTTGGGTTGCCACAAATAGGTAACAATACCTACCCACTAGGAGCCACGCCCAATCACATCTTCAAGACTGGCCACTGTCTGAAATTACCTTGTCTATTTGTTTGATTACTTGTTTATTGTCTCACTCCCAAATGTCATCTGCCAGTCTATACACAGGGCCTAGTACAGTGCCAGGCACATTATCATTCTACCATAGATAATGATTGAGATTGTACCTGATACAATAACAGATAAGAAGATGGGTGTCTCCGTGCTCAGAGAAGGCACAACCAGACACAGAACAACCCACTACACTCACGCTATGAGGCTAAATCTTTCCTCACCCCCACAGGAATGCCATCATCATTCAAAGTGATCAAGCCTGTACCGGTTTGGAAAGAACCTTAACATCTTACTTCTCCTTGTTGGCCATTTTTATTGCCAATGAAGATTGCAAAAAGCAGGCAAAGCCCCACAAGTCTCTCCTATCCTATCTTCTACTCTCCATGTCTTCAGTTTGTTAACTGTGGCTAATAAAGGAAAGAAATTATGTTTATGGAATGGAAGATAAATCTGTCTCTACTGTTCACTCAACATATATATTATGCACATACTGTGTGCCAGGCACTGTTCTAGGCGTTAGGAATACAGAATTCAGCAAAATCTGGACTCCTGCTCATGAGGCTTGCATTCCAGTTGACAGGAGATAGACAATAAACAAAAAATAAGGGTATAATACGACAGTGTACCTGAGGAGGACCCTATGGAGGCAGACCCCTCCCTCCATATCCTCTGCCTTAATTCCTCTCTGAAGTACCCAGCTGGTAGTATCTGATGCACATTTCCTGAGTTGTTTTGCAGATGTTAAAACCACCACCAAATGGAAGATGTTAAATACTTGATGACCATGAGCATGTAGCCCCCAGTCCTACTGGAGCCTGAGGATTGATAATCTTAACCCCTGTGACATTACCCTGTTACCTCACCATCAATCAATCAGAAAATTTTGCACAAGCTAATCACATACCCTGCGACTCCCCTCCCTCACCTGGCCTTTAAAAATGCCTCCCTGGGGCTTCCCTGGTGGCGCAGTGGTTGAGAGTCCGCCTGCCGATGCAAGGGTTCGTGCCCTGGTCTGGGAAGATCCCACATGCTGCGGAGCGGCTGGGCCCTTGAGCCATGGCCGCTGAGCCTGCGCGTCCGGAGCCTGTGCTCCGCAACGGGAGAGGCCACAACAGTGAGAGGCCCACACACAGCAAAAAAAACAAAAACAAAAACAAGCAAAACAACAAAAACAAACAAAAAATGTCTCCCTGAAACCCATTGGAGAGTTTGAGTTTTCTGAATACTAGCTGCCCTAGAGTCCTTGTCTGGCACCTCGCCACAAATGCTGCACTTCCCTTCACCACCACCCGGTGTCAGTAGATTGGCTTTACTGTGCCCAGGCAAGTGGACTCAAGTTTGGTTGGTAAAAACAGGAAGCGGTGAGAGGAAAAATCACAAATAGAGGAAGGGGACTGAGAGGGTATGGAGAGGAGTGGGGGAACACTATTTTATCTGGAGGGGTCAGGAAAACAGCTCATGTAGTTGGTTAGGCCTAGGATCTAGACCATTTTGGGGGACCAGGGGGACCTAAGGAAACCCTTGTGGCAGAAACAGTTGAGGGTCCAGGTTTGGCTCAAGAACAATGGGCAAGTGGAAGGGAGTCTGAGCATGCATCATGGTGTCAGCCACTCGGCTGTCCTCAGCGTAGCCCCAGGGACCATTGCTGGGTCCTGGGAGGAGAGGCTGTGATAGTGCCCTAAGCTCAGAGCCTAGGCAGCACTGCATATGTATGTGGGGGGGTGGCTGTGGGGCAGGGGTGATGACAGGCCTTTTCCTGGGGGTCCCTGTTGGAGCCACATGTGGCCAGCATGTCAGGGGTGTCATGGCGTGGGCATGACAGCCTCTGGGGAACTTGCATGGCCTGGGCTTCAGGTACCACCAGGGAGAAATAGAACCTCAGAGGTGGAAGATGGCAAATGTCAGGTGGCACCTGAAAGGGCGACTTGTAGAGGATTCCTCCCAAGGAGACACTGGCTAACTGGGGTCTAGAGTTCCTCTGGTGCGGGGAGGGCCAGAGAGATACTATAATGTTACTTCTACCCTAGGCTGTTGTGTCCTGGAAAACAAGACCAACTCCAGTGAGAACAATCTGCTTTAAGCTTCAGTTCTGAGGCCACGTGGCTTTGCTGGGGCTCAGAGTAACGGCAAGGCTTGCAGCCCCTGGTGTCCAGAGGATTCCCCTCCAACAGGCGGTAGGTCTGATCTAAACTACGTGCTGTGTTAACAATGCCGTCATAAGGTGAAAGATTAGGACCTGGGAATTTGCATTTAATAAATAGTAAAATGATCATGAGGAAAACAGTGTAATAGTATACATACGTGGCTGGGAGAAACTAATACCCCATGATAAGTGTCCCACTTTCATACTTGCAGAATCCTCATACCCAACCTGTGGACTAAATCTTTAGGCTAAACTATGACCCATGTGGACCTCCTTGCCATAACTAGTTCACCGGTCTACAGGTTTAATAGGCATCATTTAAAAGGGAGAGCTTGCACCTCATGGCACAGAGGAGTCAGTGCCTTTGGAGACTCACAGGCCAACCCCTACCTTGCTCCTTATGCATCGACCCTGTCATTGTGCCAGCTCAAGTCCTTGAAACAAAGCTATTCAAAATGGCTGAGTGGGGACTGGGAAGACATTTTGTGAAATGCAAAAGCAAAATGTCACCACGTACATTCTTTGCGGCCAATGACTGCACTCATGTTTCCTTTGAAAGCCAGGAAGATCTCAAGCTCAGAAGCCTGAGGGAGCCAGGCAGGAGCTCTGGATGAGGAGAGCTGGAGGTTCAGAGCCACTCAGAACCCGCTGTCACATGCCATGTGAGCAAGTGGGCCCCTGTTTCCATGTCTCTCCAGTCTCCTCAAAGGAGTTAGAAAGCCATTTTAAATGTAATTTCTCTCAAGACATTTTAACTTTTTTTTTTTTTTTTAAAGCATGGTATGAAACAAACAAGATAAATATATCTGGGGGCTGGATTTTCCTCTCTAGGCCACTAGTCTGAGGCCTCTGGATGAAAGGATGATTGAGACATCTTTATAGAACACCGTGATCTTTCTGTATTCTTTCCTGGGGCCCCAAGCATCTCCATTAATAATTATTCCAAGATGAAGCAGGAACTCATTTGGCCAGGTTTTGCCTTGGGCCACTATAGGACTTGATCTCCTTCTGTGCCCTGAATCAGCACAAATCAGGTCAAATTGCAAAACAACTGGACTTTAACTGCAGCTCTCATTCTACGTCCTTCAAACTGTGGAGAGTTCCGTGTTCCCCAAGGGAGGTAAACATGGCCCCAGGAAGAACAAGAAGTGATGGGGTTTCAGCAGCTTCCTCAGACCAGTGATGTCCACCTTTTATCCAATAAGCAACCTGGGAGATGAGAGGAGTACCCCAGTCAGAATCAACTACCTGAATTTGGGCCGCTAGCTCTGTGATCTGGTCCCCCAGTCTGGATCTGTGATCCAGACCTGGACGGTTTTCAAAGAATCAGCTTCCAATTGCACTCTTTCTAAAGTTGATCAGGAGGCATTATGATGGTTTCCTTTCTCATCTTGACTTTTAAAATTGGCCTTCTCCCACTTTACAAAAGCAAGGTATATCCTTACCCTTCCTGAATATTCTCAAGTGAACCGCTTCAAGATATGAAAAAATTTCAGAGTTCCTAACAAGGGCATAATTCAAATATTGGTGTCCCCTAATGTTGATCCTACATTCTCGGGACTCTAAAATAGCCCCTTCAATCACAGTAAGAGATATATTTCCAGAAAAATGACTTTTTCCTTTTAAAAATGATCAAAATCAATGTGAATAATTCTTTTGATCAATTGTAATAACAATGAAATGACACCTCAATCCAGAATACATTTTTAATTGCTTGAAACCTTATGGACACATTTTTTTTGGGGGGGGGACCCATGGAATGGGTAGCACGCAGTATTACTTTATTTATTTATTTTTGGCTGTGTTGGGTCTTCGTTTCTGTGCGAGGGCTTTCTCTAGTTGCGGCGAGCGGGGGCCACTCTTCATCGCAGTGCGCGGGCCTCTCACTATCGTGGCCTCTCTTGTTGCGGAGCACAGGCTCCAGACGCGCAGGCTCGGTAGTTGTGGCTCACGGGCTTAGTTGCTCCGCGGCATATGGGATCCTCCCAGACCAGGGCTCGAACCCGTGTCCCCTGCATTAGCAGGCAGATTCTCAACCACTGCGCCACCAGGGAAGCCCCTATGGACACATTTTTAATTGCTTGAAACCTTATGGTACTAAGGAATGTTTAAAATAAATTTAGATTTATGATTTGCCACAAAGGAATATGAAAATCATTTTACTTTGAAATGACATTATAGGTTGGGTCTCTGGGAAGGGGATTGTGACATGGGGTTTTGTGTGTACAATGTGCATAGGGGGTGCCCTTGGGAGGGATTCCTGTGGAAAGAAGAGGGAGGAAGCAGGAGTGGCAGAGTGACGCAGCCCGTGGCAGATTTGGTGACACCATGGAAGCTCTGCCACTCTAAGGGTTTGTCAGAGTTCCCTGCCCCTGCCCTGTGGGATGTGGGCTGCCTGAGAAAAGACGTGACCTGGGATAAGGCAGGTCTGCAACTGAGGCAGACCTGACAGGGCTGCAGCCTGGAGTTGGCAGCACTCTGGCAGCAGGTGGCTGGGAGACAGCAAGTCTTTCTTCAGAGGAGGATCTTGGTGCTGCATCATCACCACCATCACAAATATAGATATTTATAATATGCCAGAAATTATATTTTTTCATAACTATTTATACTTATGATGAAAAATTTCAGGTGTAAACTTTAAAAAGCAAGGGGGTACACAATTTGCAAAAACAATTTTAGAGGGATGTGGGTACAACCTTCTGGAGACCATGGCAGCAGGAGTCTCCTGACCCTGGTCATAGTTGGCAATCTTTGTGTGGAACATTTTGTGAACACTGACATCTTTGGTATGTTAAAAGTTTGTTAGGCTCTGCCTTCTTCTTTTCCTTTTGGGCACCCAGCTGGACTTTATTTCCCAGACTCCCCTGCAGATATGCAGGGCCATGTGACTGAACTCTGATCAGAGAATGTAGCAGAAGTGATGTATACTACATCCAAGTCTAGACCATGAAACCACCTGTGGACTTCCTGGGTCCCTGAATGACTGCATGGAGCAGAGCCCTCTCCACCCTGCTTTGGACTGTGACATGACCAAGAAATAAACCTTTATCATGATATGTCACTGAGAGCTTGGGATTGTTTGTTACAGCACTTATCCTGTGCTGACTAATAGAAAATCTGTTGAAAAGAAAAAAACTCAGTGAACTCAGACGTTCAGTGATGTTTTTGATATCATGCATGGAGAAAAAAAATGCTGCTTAATTTCCGGGCAGCTTAGTAAAAATCAAAGTGGGAAAGATTTCCTCTGGATAACTTTCACTGAGAGGGAACCCAACCTGAACTGAATCAGAGGGAGCTGGTCACAGTGAAAACATTGGCTTATTAATGGTGCCTGTGTAGCTGATTCTGGTGAGTGTGGCTTGTGCTAGAGATATGTATCAGTTAGGATTGAGTTCAGCTCTATTTAAAAAGAAACCTAATGACTGAGGCTTAAATAATATGAGGGTTTATTTTCCTCTCATGTAACAAGCTCAGAAGCTGGTCCAAGGCTTTATTAGCTCCATAGTGACATGGAGCTAGAATGTATGTAGCTTCTTCTAGCTCTCCATTCAGCCCTTCTTAGGGTGTGGCCCTCCTTCATGCTCACAGCTACTAGAGTTCCAGCTGTCATGTTTTCATTCTGGGCAGAAGGAAGGAGGAAAAGTGGAGTGCACATGGGGACGAGCTGGCTCTGGTAGAGGCTGTGATGCTCAGGCCACGTTCCCTTGAGTTCTCCATTTCAGCCAGCCTCGTACACAGTTCCACGCTCATTATGAGCATCACACACCAACCATAGTGCAGCATCTCTTTGCTTTGCTGGAGTCACAGAAGACCATCATCCACAAGCCAGAGCAACCAGTCAGTGTACTGGAGTTAACAGCCCCAAGATGATCCCAACCAATGGGGAACAGGAGGCCCAACCTGCTTGTCCTCCAGTGAGACAGTCATGAGGCACATTCTGCACAGCTCCTGGGTCCTGAGTAGCACTGAGGCCCCCATTGTAACTGGCTTGTTACCGCCTTCTTCATGTGCTCGTCTCCCTTCCTCTTCCCACTCTCCCCTGCATTTGTGTTTCCTGTGATCACCTCCAGAGTAAACCACCTTCAACGAACATCTTGTCTCAGGAACTTCTTTTGGAACGAGCTGAGTCTGCCCCCATTTAAGGGGCTTTCCTAAGGAACCCCTTTAACAAACTCCATCTAATCTCATTGGTCAGAATTAGGTTCCATGGCTATTCTAAGCTGAAAGGGAAATTAGGAAATATATGTTTTTTAGATGAGCGCTTTGGTACCTCCAACTAAGCTGAGATTCTGTTCATATGGAATAAGAGGATGCATATTTGCTGGGCAGCTAGCCAGTCCTGCCACAGACGCAGACATCTGTAACAGTGAAGGTGAACATACTGGTGATTTTTAAGCATTAAATTCGTGAAAAGAAAAATTGGGGAAATGGAATACATAAAAGTACAAACAGGTATAAGCAGTACAAAAAGTATAAAAATAGGAACTTTGGAACTCAACATTTGGTCGTTAAGGATCCATTTAACCTGGGAGTGTTCTATGTGGTAAGAAAAACTGTGCCGTGTTTCAGTCAAACCATTCTCCACGATGGCCCCTTTGATTCACCATTGTGATGATGTCAGCCTTTGACTTCGCTTTGATTAAATGTGTTGAAATAGCAACACATTATTTCTCTCTTCCCTAGCTACCATTTGCCCCTTTTCCACAGAAAAGAGCCCGCGAGCCACAACTACTGAAGCCTGCGTGCCTAGAGCCCATGCTCTGCAACAAGAGAAGCCACTGCAAGGAGAAGCCCGCACACCACGACCAAGAGTAGCCCCCACTTGCCGCAACTAGAGAAAGCCCGCGCCCAGCAACAAAGACCCAATTCAGCCAAAAATAATTTTTTTTTTTTTTCGGTACGCGGGCCTCTCACCGCTGTGGCCTCTCCCATTGCGGAGCACAGGCTCCGGACGTGCAGGCTCAGCGGCCATGGCTCACGGGCCCAGCCGCTCTGCGGCATGTGGGATCTTCCCGGACCAGGGCATGAACCCGTGTCCCCTGCATCGGCAGGCGGACTCTCAACCACTGCGCCACCAGGGACGCCCAATAAATAAATTAAAAAAAAAATAATAATGATTTTAGCTTCCAAAAAGTTAATACAATTCTAAAGTCATTATTTCTTTTTTTTTAACATCTTTATTGAAGTATAATTGCTTTACAATGGTGTGTTAGTTTCTGCTGTATAACAAAGTGAATCAGCTA
The DNA here is from genome assembly GCF_963455315.2 of Globicephala melas. Lineage (NCBI taxonomy): Eukaryota > Metazoa > Chordata > Mammalia > Artiodactyla > Delphinidae > Globicephala > Globicephala melas. The sequence continues at coordinate 86,881,079 of NC_083319.1, forward strand.
TACATATGCATATGTCCCCATATCTCTTCCCTCTTGCGGGCTCCCTCCCACCCTCCCTATCCCACCCCTCTAGGTGGACACAAAGCCCCGAGCTGATCTCCCTGTGCTAGGCGGCTGCTTCCCACTAGCTATGGGGAAGAGTAAAGTTATTATTTCTGAAAAATAGAAATCAGTGCTGGTTCTTAACAGTAAAAGTATCTGTCTCACTGACAAGGTGACATGCATGTAGTTCCTTTCAAAGCAATTTTAAATAATTGAAAAATAATTCAAAGGAAAGGGAAGATGCAGAACATCATAAGCCTGTTTAAAACCAATTAGAGAGAGTTATTCTTTGATGTGCTGATGTCCTGTGAGTATATTTATACCGATCTTGCTTCTTATGATGATTTTGTGTGAACATCAATAACCAGAAGTTCATGTCGTCCTCATGCAACTTGGCCACACACTTGCTGTTATTACTGATGGGGTGTGGAAGCATTTCCAGCCCTGCTTTCTTCTTTTATATGACCTTGCAGACTAGGTTAATACTTCAATAGAACGCTTTGAAATGCAAAGGACAGCTGCGCTGGTGTGTGCATATCTAGGAATGCTATTGTACTTGCTTCATTTGTTTCAATAACATGATATTGGTCATTTGTGAAAACTGAAATAACAAGGGAATGAGAGGAAAAGGTATAGTAACATTCCCCATGTAAAATTAAGCCATAAATATGCAGTTTGAGGAGACAAAGGGCTTGCTCCAAATGTTTCCAATTATAAGAGGAAAATGAAATTGTTTTTACTATTCTTAGGCCTTTTTTGTTTTAAGTACATTGTTTTTTGAAAATGCGGGAGACAGACATGCAAATAACTGTTTTCCTTACAATCATCTGCTATAAAACTCCGAGTTTCTCTTTTGTTTTTGTTGGGTGTAATTTATCATTTCTTAAGTTGTGTCAAAAATCATTGCTGTGAAACACATGGTGGAATGTCTCCTACAGTAAATGAAATAGTAATTCAACTTGTCGTTGTTTAGGTCACGGCGTGTTGTAAGAGACCACTTTTTCTGGATCACCAGCAACATAAACAAAGGGTTTATCACAAAATAAATAAATGTAATCTACAGTTTTCCATTTAACTGTATCAGAAACATTTGGAGGACATAGCCACATGCTCGTTCAATTTAGTCTCAATAACGTTATTGGCATGACAAGGCCAACAAGTATTGCCAAAGTCAATACAGTAGGCTGGGATGTGCTGGGCGAGTTTCACAAGGGTGGTGAGATTTTATGTCAAGAGCCTCAGTGTTCATCCAGATGGGGTCCTGTTTCTGGGCCTCCCAAATAAGGGATCCCCTGTTTTCAAATTAGATAAGGCTTTGGGGATGTTTGAAAGACTGATAGGTTTGGGGGAGATGGGGAGAGAAGGAATGACTGAAGTCAGTGATACATTGAGCAAACACATGTGAAAATTTGGGCCTGAAAAATCAAAGAAATGCCAATAAAACTTAATGCAGATTTAACCCCCATTAATTTTTTTCATTTATTACATGGAAAACTCCACTACTTTTTAAAACATTTTTAGACTTAGATTTCTTAATTTCTGGAAGAAAATGCATGATAATGGCATGAAGTTAAAAGTTAAAAAATGTATATGTGATGAAACAAATCTTCCTACACCTGCATTTAGCCAAAAATTTCCCCCGCCCACAGAACCACTGTGACAAGTCTATTACAGACACTGTCAGAAATATCCCATGCACCTACAAATGTACACATACACAGTAGCAATTCTTTCACTTAATGATATAATAATCTTTGAGATCATTCCTTACCAGTATATACAAACCCACCTCATTCTTTTTAATGGCTGCAGAGTATTCCACGGCTTGGAATTTTCATTGCATTATTAATTAGTCTCCTGTCATTGGACATTTCAGTTGTTTCAATAGTTCATTGTTATGTAAGATGCTACAGTAAACACCACTGAACACAGATTATTTCATGAACGTGCAAACATATAGAGAGAATATATTTCTGAGAGTGGAATTATAGGGTCAAAAGGTATGTGAATTTTGTAATCCTCAAAGCTTTTGCCAAATTGTCCTCCAAAGAGGTCTAGCAGTTCTCTCTGGAAATGTAGAGGAATGACTCCCCACACCTCACCAACACAGTACATTGTCAAACTCAGCCCCAAATCTGAATAGTCTCTTTTATTCAGACATTAACAGTAAGTCAGAGTCACACTATTTTAACAGCTTCTTTTGCTTTTAGGGACTATAACAGACCAAACAACCATCCATTCATCCATGTAACAAATAGGCATTGAGCTCTTATTAATTCATTCAAGAACACCTTCTATATACCAGGCATTTTGCCAGGGCTGGGGATATAGTGGTGATACAATGATCCCGGATTTTATTGACAAAGAGAGAGAGAGACAAATAATCACATACAAGAGCTCGGAAGGAAAAACAGAGGGTCTGTGAGGGTATAAAACAGGACAGCCTGTTCTGGTCTGGAGTGGCTACAAAAGCTTCCTTGAGAAATGCTGTCTGAACTGAAGGATGAACAGGAAATCATGGAGAGTGTGGGGTGTGTGTGTGCATGCACACACAGAACTTTCCAGATAGTAGAGAAAAAGCATGTCACCTTCCTCAAAGATACAGAAGAAGGGCAGGATGTGGAAGAAGGCAGGGGAAGAGAGTGCGAGAAAGCTGGGATGGAGAACACTGTGGAATAAAAGTTCCTCAGCCTCCAGGGACTTGCAGTAGAAAGGAGTAGAGGATGCCCAATCACAAGTGAGTCTGGAAAAGGACTGAGTGATAAGGGCCATCACAGAGGTAAAGCAGTTTCAGTTCCATTGTGCAACTTGCCTGCTTGATTTGCTTATTATGTTTATTTGGTTTTGATAAAATAAATACTGTGATACTTCTTAACTCTTCAGTCTACTTTAATAGGTCAATTGTGTTTGCCTGGTATCCTCTTCTTACCATTTTATCCTAAAGGAAGGGCCAAGAGATTTAGAAATTTCAAACTCCAGGAGTTTCTCCTCATTGTAGTGAGAGCTGAGCCAAGACAGATGGCACAGTCCATCTCAGGTGGGTCTCTAACCTCTCCAGGTCTGTGTTACAGTGCTTGGAATATTGAGACAGATGAGGTGGCAAGACATTCCAGTGTTTTGGAATGAATGAGAAGAGAGAGCTTTGAAATTATTTTTAAATGAGTTGGAACCTCAAACTTGGTTTATATTAACATGATATACATACCATAAAGAAAGTATAAATGAATAAATGACTAATCCTTTGGCTGTTGATATAGTATACTTTTCAAAAATGTTTAAAACATGACTTTCATACAAATATAAATTATATACACAACAAAAATTGTATGTAACTCATTAATTGATGAGGGAACCAGTAAAATGTTAAGACTGGCTCAATGGAGATGTTTTAGGACAGATTTATATAGTCAGACAATCAAAGGATTGCTGAAATAAACTTGCTAATCGATGCAAAACTGTTTAATATTCTACAAAGTAATATACTGTAATGTCTGGGGGTGTTTGGGGCTGTCTTTTCCATCAGATGGAAACCAAATGCATCTCTGTTGGACAAAATTAACTTGTGCTGTAATGAGCAGGAATAGTCTGCATTATTCTCAAACAAGAATCATTTCTCATTGCTGTCAGTTTTCTATAAGTTCTCATTGCTATCAGTTTTCTACTATCAGTTTTCTACAAGTTAACCTTATCTCTACAGTGCTGTAAATATTTTAGTCAATAGGAAGACAACAGGACCTGCCCAGAAGTACTGCACTGACAGAACATCCTGTAATCCCCTCTGCTTTTAAAAACATCATATTACAGGGCACTAACTCTGATGAAGTCAGAGCGCTCATGTACCCCCAAGGATTTTACGACCACATTATAATCCACAAAATGATGTTTAGAAACTAGTATCCTGTCATTGCACCAAGACTGAAGAGAAGTATTCATAACATCACATATTATTATTATTTATTTATTTATTTATTTTACACACCAGTTAGTAAAGAAGGGGTGTACAGTCAACTCTAAGAGTATAATTGCCTGAAAAATAAGCAAGACACAGAGTATTTTAATACTTTCCAATGAACCTCCAATTTATATTTAAATCTAACTTTATTTTCTAATTATAACTAAGATATAATAGACTTCAAATTGAAAGCATCATTCCCAGAAAATTAAAAATAGGGGGGAAATAATTCTTCAGGAGCAAGAGAGGCTATGGTACACACTTAAGACATTGGAAGGCATCAGTGGACTTTGCTGCTAAGGCAGCAGCTCCCACAGTAATAGTAAGGGTCATTCTTCATTAAGGCAGTATCACTTAGGGGGACTTTGGCAAAGGAAGTGGTAAGGCTACAATATTCATTCTTTATTCACTCATTGATTTCAATAGTGTATATCAAGACATTAGACAAGAGCATGCCAGTAGTTACTAAGTGTGCTCTGACACTTTTCTAGAAATAATCATAATACAATGAAAGCTTAGAGGTACAAGTGTCACATGTCAGGGTCAAAAGGAAGTCTGTAGTTTGTGCTCCCTCCAAATTTGTTCCAATACATGTGAGAAGTATTTCGGTATGAAATATTCTCTAAAATATTTTTTAGTCCAACCCTTTTACTATCTCCACATGAAGAATGTGATTAAATACTGGAGTTGTAAGTAGTAGCCAAGATAGGCGAATAGTAAATATGCTAAAGCAATCAGAATCAATAGCTTAGTTATGAATCATATTGATTCATTTGACTCATAATGATTTTCTTTGTGGTAAAATGGAAAATGAAGGTATTATTGAGGTATTTCATAGGAAGAGGATAATCTTAGATAGTTTGAAGTAGGAATTGATAGGCTTAAATGATGGTATACTATCTAACAACAATCCAAAATAAAATTTACTTTCTATAGATGAATCTGAGTTGATATAAGCAATGCTTCTCTCCTGGAGTGTTTCTACATTCTCCTATAGTTGAAGCAAAGTTGTTACTTAACTCACAATATTCACAGCTGTGGGAATGTAAACAAAGTCAACTAATTTACTGATAGTATAAGAGTGGTCTGCAAATACCTCTATAAATTAAATACCTATGCCTTTGACCATAATTTCTGAGAAAAGGCTATTGACTCATTGGTTGACAACATTAATGCCGTTCAAACAAGTAATAAAAATACTATGATGCTGTAGCTACTGTTTATAGCAATAGCAGTGAGCCCTAAGGCAGAAGTATTTTCAAAGTGCGGTTCCTTGAGCCCCTTCAACAGAATATGAAGGGATAAAGATTACAGATTCTCAGCCCTACCCAAGATCCACTGAATAAGAATTGCTCAAAGTAAGGCCTGGAAACCTGTATTTTTAAAAGGTATCCTTAGCGAGATGGCAGACAGCAGAAGCAAGAACTACAACCCTGCAGCCAGTGGAACAAAAGCCACATTCACAGAAAGATAGACGAGATGAAAAGGCAGAGGGCTATGTACCAGATGAGGAACAAGATAAACCCCAAGAAAAACAACTGAATGAAGTGGAGATAGGCAACCTTCCAGAAGAAGAATTCAGAATAATGATAGTGAGGATGATCCAAGACCTTGAAAAAAGAATGGAGGCAAAGATCGAGAAGATGCAAGAAATGTTTAACAAAGACCTAGAAGAAATAAAGAACAAACAGAGATGAACAATACAATAACTGAAATGAAAAATACACTAGAAGGAATCAATAGCAGAATAACTGAGGCAGAAGAATGGATAAGTGACCTGGAAGACAGAATGGTAGAATTCACTGCTGCGGAACAGAATAAAGAAAAAAGAATGAAAAGAAATGAAGACAGCCTAAGAGACCTCTGAGACAACATTCAACGCAAAAACATTCGCATTATAGCGGCCCCAGAAGGAGAAGAGCCATCACATATTATTAAGAGCTAGAAATTAACATCTGAAGCAAGCTAAACTACAACCTATAATTAATGATTCTCACAGCCCTAGCTAGAAAGATAACTGCTCTTTGAATCACATTTTATATCTCTATTTCTACTACAAACTCCTGACTTTGAGTTTTCAGTCACAGAAAGTAAAACCTTTAAAATGCCTTTAAGTACTTTAGTAGCACGAATGTAACATGCAGTTACCAGCTTTCTTTTTGACTCGAGAGCTTTGTCAAACGTTGGTGAGATGGTGATAACTAGAGTAAATCTTGTGGTAGGAAGCAGTTCCCAAAGATGCCATTTCCAGGACAGGAGGTCCAACGCAAAAGTGAGGGATGAGCAGAAACACTATCTGGTCCATGAAAGAAAAACAGAGTAAGGTGCAACCAGAATCTGATATTAGGGCATCCCAACAGGAAACATCAAAATCTGGCAGAAGAACAAAAGACAGCGTTCAGAGATATATAAATCAGGGCTCAGAGAAGCTGAACCATGATCAATATTATGGAAGGAGGAATTTAATATAGAGATTGTACCTTACATGATTGTGGGCAGAGATGGGGGAAGCAAGGATCTGAAAATGGGAGTTGAAATTTGGCAAAAAAGCCCTGGTTTTGGTGTATGAGTCAGAGTTTGCAGGAACTCTTGCAGGGTAGCACAACCAGCTCCTGCATTGGGACTGAGACTGGGAGGGTCATTGGCTCTTCAAGGTTACCACTTCTGTGAGTCCACAGCAGTGCATTTGGTGGTGGGCCTGGTGTTGCCATTGAGTACAAGGCCTGGCAGTTGGGAAGGGCAGGTGGATATGTAGTGGGGAGGCACTTCTCATCCCACACTCTATAATGACCTTCAGGACCTTTCACTTCTATTTCCCAAGTCTTGTATAGTGTCCTTTTCAATCAACTCTAACTTGGAACCATAAAGGGAAGGGAGTTCAGAGACATGCAGTTGACAATGGAACAGTCCAGCACACAGCGGGCAAATCTGAAATCATCTGGTGGGAATTAATTCAAATAAAAGGCATAAAATGCCAGACCACATGGCATTTTTAATCTCCAAGAATTCTCTCGGAGAGTACTTATGGTAGACAGACTTCCTTTGAAGAACACAGACCCCACCATTAAAGACATGCCAGGAGTACTGAAGGACCCAGCAGTGACATATATGTCTGTGTCTATAGTCTCCCTGTAAACTGAGGAAATGGATGTTTCGTGTCCATCAGTCTTGGGGAGGAGTTTGGACGACTTGAACCATGTGCTAGTGGTCTGATGTGAATCCTCATCAGGACCAATTCATAGTGGCTCATTGCTTGAGAAGGAAAACATCTAAGAAATGCTGGTCTCCATTTGGTTAATTTACTTCCAAGTTCCTACCTCCAAATTGATACAAAGTTTTCATTTCACCTTCTCCTTTCTTTTCCCTCCTTTATTTTTTCTTTCTTTTCTTTTATTCTTGCTTTTTTTTCTCCTTCACACTTCTGCCTTTATTTATAGAGCACAAACTAGTGGATGGATTGATGGATAAGATCAGAATTGATAATAATGGGAAAGAGAAATGGACTGAGAATCAGGAGGCATGGGCACTTCTGTAAGTACGATGACTAAGGATGAAATTCTTAACAGCTCTGAGGCTCCATAGATCAGATTTCCCCAAGATTAAAAAAAAAATAAAAAGTGTATGTGTGTGTGTGTTCTGCGATAAATTTGCTCTAGATATCTACAAGGCATCTTAATTTAATAAAAACTCTGAGACCTCCTACAGTAAAGAAATCTTTCCAACTTTGCTCAAGCCAGTGTTTCCCAAACTAATTTGACTCTGGAACCCTTTTTTCATAATTTCTATTAATATTCTGCAGATGAAATACACTTTGGGAAAGTTTCTAGATGATGTCTAGGGTAGTTCTTTCACCTCTACAAAACCCTGAACTTTCCCAGTTTTCTCATAAAACTCAGACCACTATATAAATTGAGTTGCTAGTTGAACATTGATCAACCTGAACAGGGACACCTCTTTTTTTTTTTTTTTTCTTAAATAAAGATTTCCCTGAGGGCTAGTTCAAGCGGCAATATATACGATGTAATTGGTAAAGTGAAAAATGGATCATCTGAATGTGTCTCCAGTCAAGAGACCCAAAGTAAGTTTTCAGTGTTTTTCAAACCCTCACAGAGAATAAGCCCATTCAGAAATGTTGTTTCTGAATTCCAACAGCAGTGATATGCAGAAAAAGATTACCCTCCCAGCTTGCATTGGACTACATCAGACCTTCTAAATCAGAATGGCCAGCTAGAATTCTAATCTTCCAAGTGCTTGAAATCTTGGATAGATCAACTGGCGGAGGGTTGGTTCTCAGTGGAAATCAAAACTTCAGTCATCGTGTTATAGAGATCTTTTGGGTTTACCACTAGGGGTCACTAAAGAGAGATAGGAGATAGTCAATCTTTTCTAAGTAATTCCAGACTCGCCGTGGGCTTTGGACAAGATGCAGGTTAGAGCTTCTCTAACTTTAATTTGCACGTGGATAACCTGGGGATTTTGTGCAGATTCTGATCAAGGAGGTCTGGGGTGGGGCCTGGGACTTCTATATTTCCATCAAGCTCCCAGGTGATATCCATGCTCTTGGTGCTAGAGCAACGATCCCCAAACTTTTTGGCACCAGGGACCAGTTTCGTGGAAGACAATTTTTCCACAGACGGGTGCGTATGGGGTGGGTGACTCAGGCGGGAATGCGAGCGACGGGGAGCGGCAGATGAAGCTTCGCTGGCTCTTCCGCTGCCCACCTCCGCCTGTGCAGCCCGGTTCCTAACAGGCTGCGGACCAATATAGGTCCACGGCCTGGGGGTTGGGAACCCCTGTGCTAGAGTGCACGCTGTTGGGAAGAGCTCAAGGTCTCAAGATGGAACATCGCCTCAATCCAGCTCCCTTGAAAGAAATAGAGATGATGTCTCATCCAGGCTGGGTCCATGTTTCCTCTTATCCTCTCCTCTTCCTCGACCTCCTCCTCCTCTTGTTCTTCCTCCTCCTTATCACCCTTATCCCCTCCCCTTCCTCGTCCCTTTTCTGCCAGTTGTACTTTGAGCTCAGTCGTCTTAAAGGACACCTTCCCAAATATTTGTTAAATCTTTTCCTCATGAAATCTAGCTTGGTGGCATTAATACCTATTTCTGCAATAAACATTAAAGAACCAGAGGCAATGCAAACAGTTGAATGCTTATTTCTTCTGAATATTTTTGTATATATATTACATCTTGTGTCAATGGATTAAGCTAGTCTTGAGTAACTCCGGTTCTGGTTGAGCTAGGCCAGAATAGATGGGCACATTATGTCTTTGGTGTTGGAGGCTATTTGATTTTATTCTTCAACCCCAACTATAAAGTTATTTTAACCGATAAGAAATCTATTTGAGGGCTTCCCTGGTGGTGCAGTGGTTGAGAGTCTGCCTGCCGATGCAGGGGACACGGGTTCGTGCCCCTGTCCGGGAAGATCCCACATGCCGCGCAGGGGCTGGGCCTGTGAGCCATGGCCGCTGAGCCTGCGCGTCCGCAGCCTGTGCTCCGCAACGGGAGAGGCCACAACAGTGAGAGACCCGCGTACCGCAAAAAAAAAAAAAAAAAAGAAAGAAATCTATTTGATTTTTTTTCAGAGCTGAGAAAAAAAGACAAATGCCTACATAGAACCAGAGAGTCTCATCTTCCATTCAATGCGATAACTTAAAGGAAGTAAAAGTGAGTGGTGCAACAAATTCTTTTTGGTGTGAGAAATTTGTGAATGGACCTCTATGTAGACAAATATAAAAAAAAAGTTTTTGTAGACCTTTTTTCCTATTATAATTCAGAAAACTTGGAAAACATAGAACTTCATTTTTAAATAGTACCAAAATACCACCACTTAACCATTGTTAACAATTTTTGGAGATCTTCCAGGGTTTTTATTTTTTAATATTTATATGCACATTCTCCCATGATTATGGAATACAGTTTTATAACCTGATGCTTTCACTTCATGATATAAAGTAAACATTATTTCCATAACTATTTTTATTTATTTATGTATTTATTTATTCATGGCTGCGTTGGGTCTTCCTTGCTGCGTGCAGGCTTTCTCCAGTTGTGGCAAGCGGGGCTACTCTTTGCTGTGGCGCACGGGCTTCTCATTGCAGTGATTTCTCGTTGCGGAGCACGGGCTCTAGGCGCGCAGGCTTCAGTAGTTGTGGCACGCGATCTCAGTAGTTGTGGCTCGCAGGCTGTAGAGCACAAGCTCAGTAGTTGTGGTGCACAGGCTCCGTGGCATGTGGGCTCTTCCTGGACCAGGGCTCGAACCTGTGTCCCCTGCATTGGCAGGTGGATTCTTAACCACTGCGCCACCAGGGAAGTCTCCATAACTATTTTTCTACACCATAATTATTAATGCTTTTGTGATAATCTATCACAAATATTCCACAGTTTACTTAATTAAGCCCCTATTGCTGGTTATTCAGGTTGTTCCTAATTTTTCACACTAATAAAAAAATGTTTACAAACATTGTTATACAGACATATTTGCCCATACATTTCATTATTTGGTTTGGAAAAGTTCCAAGGTGTAGAACTTTCAGGTCAAAGGTTTTAGAAACGTGCTACTAAAGAACTATTTGGGAAAGTTGCACGATTATTTGCTGGCGGCAGTAGCTGGGTAGGGGACTCTGTGAAGGCAAGAGCGGTGCAGAGGGTTACACATGGAATTTGCAGTCAGACTGCTCACATTTGAGTCAATCTTGGAAGATTGTTTAATCTCAGTGCCTCCGTAAAGTAGGGATGATACTAGCTCCTACACCATGAAGTTGTTTTACAGGCCAAGTGACAGAATATATGTAAAGCTTGACATGGGAAGCAATTAACAAATGTCAGCTGTTTCATTATTGTTGTTATTATTATTGGCCAAAAAGTTCGTTCGTATTTTTCCATAAGTTAGTATGGAAAAACCCAAATGAACTTTTTAGCCAACCCAATATTATTATTATCTTCCTTCATGCTCAGCAGTAACCCCAGAGTCTTTAAATGACAACTGATCCATAAACTTGGCTTCTACATTTATGCCAGGGCCAAGGTCAAGGAGACTGGCAATGGCTGGGAAGAAATTTGCGATGAGTGGACTGCAAAAGAGGGAGGTGTAATACCGCTCTTCTCCCCTGAAACCTGGGAAGGGTCATTGCAAACCTTTCCCAGAAATGAAGACTCAAAAGAAATGGGCCAAATGAAAACTTTCAGGGATGTCAGTGCTACCCTTTCACTTCATACCAGCATCCTCTGAGGATAAAACACACCAAAAACCAAAGAGAGTAGTTTCTGTGGGAATGACGAACTCAAGCTACCTTGAAGAGGAGGGTAGTTCCCTGGGGCAGGAAGAACCTGGGAGGAGAAGTTAAGGTGCCTCTTGTTTCCAGTTACTGTGGGGAAGCTTCAGGGTGTCTCTCAGGAGAGGAGGGAGTGAAAATTTCCTCAGGATAACAAGGTGCTACTTCAAAGGTACGCTAAAGGGAGAAATACAAGTATCTTATGAATTTGTACTGGTGCGGTGGGTGGACACACTTAGAAGGAAATTAAACTTCATGGTGATGAAGTATGTCTGATTTCAGGCACTTTAGGATAGGAGCAGTTGCAGGCTGAATTGGAGCTCTCCCTGCCCCACGCCCCGGCCTCAGGCACTGAGGCCAGAACTCACCCCTCCTCTCTGAAGAGGGAGAGGGAAGGAGGACCTCCGGCTGAGGGAGAGTTCACAGGACACATATGTTGGGAGTCAGGAGACGGACGACCATGGAGAAGAAGAGGGTCCACAGGTAACTCCCCAGCCTTAGGTGCTTGTACTCAGGTCACTGCAGGGAAGAGAGGAGCCTCACAGCTGGAGAGGGCCTCTGTCCCTGAAGCACCCTCAAGGGGTTCACATAGCCTCACTCATCAGCAAAGACCTTCCACCTTCACGGGGCCCCGGGGGGAGCGGGAGGTAGTTCTCAGGAGAGGTGGGGAGAAGCTCTGGCTCCTGGCACAGCAGCAGCCCCTCACTGTGGAGCGTGGATGGTGAGGACCCAGTCTGAAGAGTGCTGAGGCCAACTTGCCTATGTCTTTGCACAGAGAAGCTAGAGATGGGCCAGATGCAGCAAAGGCAGAGGCTCCCACAGAGCAGAGCTCAAAAATCCGGAAGTAAAAAAAAAAAAAAAATCCGGAAGTGCACACTTAAGAACGGACACAGCAGGCATGGTAGGACCTTAGAAGCTCACATGGGAAAATGAGGTGGACTTCTGAGAGAACATTTTATTTCTTCACAATTAGAGCAATACAAGCGGCAGCTGAGTCCCTATCACATAAACCAGAGCTCGGCAAAACGTTCCTGTACAGGGCCAGGTAGCAAATGATTTTGGCTTTGTGGGCTGTGTGGTCTCTGTTGCAGCCATTTGCATTAAAGTCCCAAAGAGGCCACAGGTAATATATAAACAAGTCGGTGTGACTGTGTTCCAATAAAACTTTATTTACAAATGTAAGGAGCTGCCTGGATTTGGTCCATAGGTCACAGTTTGCTGACCCCTCCTGTAACCTTCTAAAACATAAGTTCCTTTTGGTATTGGTTTCAGAAATTAATTTAAGAAGCCCGTGTGTGGCACTACGTTATACTGACTTCAGACTGACCTTAAGCATCCATTTCTGAGCTAATAGGAACCTCTTGGGTGCCAGTTTCCTCCCTGGGGGTGTCAGGATCTTACTGAGACATGTGATCTGCAGGGAACCTCTCGCATGATGTGTTCTTTCTGCAAATTCACTTACTCATGTAATGAAGTTATAGTTCAAACATACTCACATATAACCTAGATCTGAGCATCTTAACTCACATGAATTTTAAAAAGCTGCCTCCATAAATTTTGTGACCTAATTTACAAGCAGGGGACGGTAAGAAACAAAGCAAAATTTCAGTTTTTCAAAGAAATAAATGAAATCTTTGCTAAAGATATGGGAGACTATAATCAAATGATGAACAGATTCAAAATCCATGCCATGTGAAAGACCCAAAACTGAAGAGCTTGAACCTGGCCTGTGCTCCCCCTTCTTTCCCCAGAGAATATGAGATGGGCTCACTTATTATTCTCTTCTTTAAAATGAAGATGCATTCATTTTTCTATAAATATTCATTCAATACAGATCAAAAACAGCAAAACTAGCTTAAACAAAATGGAAGTTTATTTCTCTCATATTGAAGGAGATTGAAATTTGACAAGCCAAAGCTGGTATGGAAGTTATTTTGCTATCACCAGGGACCCAGGCTCCTTTCTTTCTGTTGCAACTTTCTAAGTCTGTGGCTTCCACCTCACGGTCCAAGGTGGCTACCCAAACTTCAGCCGTCACATCTCCACTTCAGTCAGCAAAAAGGAAGATGGAAGGGGAAGGGTAAAAGTCACTGACCAGAACTTAGTTACCTGGCCACGTCTAGCCACAGGGGAGAGTGGGAAATGTAGACATTTTAGGTGGGTAAAAATGTGCCCAGATGAAAGTTGGAGCTCTTTTCTAAGTTAGAGGATGATGGATATCGAGATATCCATCCACAGGGGGCAGACAGGTATTAACCTAATAATGATGACCAAGTATAAATGATTAGTTGTGAGAAGAGCTATGAAAGAGATAAAGAACTACAGGAATGGATAAAATCTGTGTTTGAGAGAGCGGGAAGTGTTTAAAAAATGCTACCCTTAAAAAGTGACTCTGAGCTGGAACCTGATTGATGGGTAGGTGTCATCCAAGCATAGAAACAGGAAGAAGAGCCTTCCCAGTAGAAAGCACGGCGTATGTAAACCCATGCGTCCAGGAGAGCTGGGCTCTGCCATGGTCCAGCAGCTGAATACAGGTCAGCATTGTCGGCCTGGAGTGTGGGCAGGGGAGAGAGGCCCAGGGCTGAGCTGGGAAGGCGGGGAGGACCCAGATTATCAGGTGCTGTAGGAGTCATATTGAAAACTGCGAGTTTTGTTTTAGGTACAACTGAAAGCCATTAAAAGATCCGAAGTGGAGGGCTGGCTCCCTCTGAGTTACGTTTCAGAAAGATCCTTCTGGCTGCCTGCTGCATGGGGAAGGCTGGTTTGGGGCCAGAAGGGAAGCAGGGAGAGAAGGTTCCCAGTGCAGGAGGCAGATGGGGGACGGGGAGGTAGAACGGAGGGGTCTTGGTAAGGACTGGGAGTTGGGGATGGGCAGAGGGGCGCAGTCTGGGTACAACGGTTAATGCTGAGCACCGCTGGCCAAGAAGACCCTGTTCTTGGGCGCGTTATTAACCATCAGAGCCTCAGCCCTTAGGGGACAAGGGGTTCCGGCTGCTAATGAGGTTTCAATCTTCCTGTCTGGAATCAAAGTGAAGAATCACAAAACAATAAGATGGGTTTCTCCAGCCAGGTTTTTTTAGCATTTGTTCCTTAATCACGTTAACATGGGTCCACGCCACTTGATCATCATCTGGTTGGCTCAGAGCCACCAGGGCAAGACTGGAAATGGCAGAGTGAAGGGAATGGAGTTGTTACGATGTGAAGAGAGGAGATTCATTCCTCAGGTTCACACCCACCTCAGGTGGTGTGCTATCTTGGGGTTCAGGTGACTGAACGACTTATTCCAAACCCAGATTACGATTTATAATCAACTGCATCAGCCTCTGAACTTCCAGCCTGGAAGTTTGGGCCCCTCCAAGCAGCCTATGTTACTGTTTGGAAATGAAGCTGTTTCTCTGAGTCCCTGACCCACCCCTGATTACAAGAAGTTGGCCTGTGTCTTTGAGGTCATTGCCGGACTCGGGTGAAAATTACAAGCTTAAGACAGAAACAAACTGTCACTTCCTTGTAAATCAAACAACACTGATGGAGTAAAGCACAAGTTCAAAGGTCAGCACTGACATTACCAAAATGTTTTCTTTGCTCTATATTTTAATCATGCAAGTATAACTGGAGATGAATAATAAACACACTGTAGTTAAGAACTTTGTTTTGGGGGAGTTCTGGACAGATGAAATGAGCAACCCCATCGTATTCATCACAAGCCTTGTCAAGAGTTGCTATTTGGGGCAAAAGTGCTAAAGAACGTGAACTGAAGCACATTGTACAGATGGAACATGTGAAAAGTCCAGATCTGTTATTGATATCCTCTCATCACCCCTGGTCAACGTGCACAACTAGATTTATTTCTTGCAACAGACATACGAAAATATCACATTCCTTTACCATCGAAATGTTGCAACAGTATTAACAGAACTCCTTGGGGGCCTGGTTATCTTGGTAGAGGAATTACTGACACCCAACTCTGTGCTCAAGGCTGCAGGGATGTAATTATCCCATGATAACCCGGCGTACTTTGTTCTCTGGATGTCTCTCATCTATGGCGCATTTTCTGGATGCCTTCCTCTTCCATTAAAGCATTTATGTCCATAGAAGTGCTTTAGAAGTCACCGGGGCTCTAAAAATTAAAGGGAATGAATTTAAAACCACAACTATTTTACCTACTTCTTGAAAACAAAAAATAAAAGCTGACATCTGGTAAGTAAGAAACTTCCCCTGGAACCCAAGTAACTTAACTTTTATTTTCTCATCATGAAAGGGACGGATCTCCATTGGTGGCCTTTCTTATTTACACCACACACATGGCGATGGCTCCGACATCCAGTTCCTTTAGTATAAACAGAAAGGATGGCCTTTTTCTGTGGAAGTTAATGAATTGAAAAACAAAGCTGTTCTGTATACCCACTCCTTCCAAATGAATAAAAGAACTACAGTGTTCTGAGACTTGGGCAAAATAGTTGCATTCAAATTAATTTTGCCCCTTCTACTCTCCCCCTCCCCACTTCCCACCACTCTCCCTCCCCCCTTTTTAAGGAGAAAAAGAACCATTTAATCACCTTATAAGGGCAGAGAGCATTAAGGGAATAGAGCAAGACATGAGGCCCAGATCTTATTCTTGGCTCAGACAGGGGCTCGCTGGGCGATCCCAGGCCATCCCTTAACCACGAGCCTCTGTTGATGCAGCTGTAATATGGGGACACAGATGCATGTGTGTGGTGCTGATGTGGGGCCTCGGGGAGGGGTCCAAACTAAATGTGCAGTCCATTTTGCTGGTTGTATGCCGTTTGCAATCTGAAATGGCTGTCTGCTGCTCAGGAATTGCAAAGTAACCTGGTAGGTCTTAGACAGATAACTGGTATATAGAGGAACAAAAAAAAAAAGAAAAAAGAAAAAAGCCCTAGGTTGTCCCCGATCTCTTGGAATTAGATTGCCAGGGCAAAAGGTGCTGCTAGCATCTGACTTCATAAAGAGCTCATCACAATGTTGGACGTTTCTTATCAGTAAAGTATGGTTTACAGTTTTCCTCTAAAAATCCGCGTGATGTTTCCTATAGTGTATTTGAAGAATAAAGGAGAAAAGAAGTAAGCGCGTTCAAGTTCCACCAGGCAGCACCTGGGATCCCCTCTTATGGTGGAGATCCAGTCCAACTCTGCACCCAGGCAGGGGCCTCCAGGATTTTGCTCCTTCCTCTGGGATTTGGTCGCGTTCACCCACCAAAGTCACTTGCAGTTCCCTTTTGCAGGCTTCCTTGTGAGCTCAGCAGAGAGATCAGAACCCAGCTGAGGCCACCTTCTACAAACATGCTACTCTTTGCTTCCTTTGACTTCGTGGAAGCCCAGCAGACCTGCCTTTTCATGGCTTTCCCTGCTGCCCCAAAGCTTCCCCCCAACCCCGCTCCACCAAGGCTGCCCAGACCTCAGCTGATTACTCAGCAACTCATAATAAATGGTCTTGCAGGAACAGTGGAAAAGATTTGCATTCAGTAGCCCAGAGCCTAAAGCTGAGAAAGGAAGCCCGAGATTTTGTCTTACTTACTGCTGTTGTGGTGGGTGTCTTTGAACTTGGGCTGGGTTAATCATCACCTGATTGCAGGATACTTGGAAATCATGAATGGTAATGGAGCTTCAGGCTGAAGCAAGGTTGTGGAATGAAGGCCTCAGCCCATCCTTCTCTACTCCTCCTTCAGACACTTCCCTTAACTCTATTTGTCCAAAGAGGATTCTTATTCACAAGAGACACGGAGAAGTTCACATCTGATCGGCTTCCAAACATCCCTTTAAAAAAGTTCTATGCTTCTCTATATAGGCGCTTCAGGTGTACTGGTATTGGGTCGTTTTTGCACACCATACCTTCTTTTTCTTGCCCTCCTCTCCTGCTTCAGTCACTTCCAGAGTGAAACAAGGAATTGGCCATGTTCCCTTTAAAACCTCACCCCCACACCCCCGCCTGCAAATGGGGTCCAAATTTCTTTGCACTGCCTAGGAGGCCCTTCTTGATCTGGCTGTGACCCAACTTCATCTCCTCCCTCTCCTCCCTCCACCTCTCCCCCTACCTCTTTCCAAACAGCTGCAGGTCTGGGAACACACTGTTCCTTCTCCTGCAGTGCATTGCCTTCCTTTCCACCCTTTCCACCCTTTTTCTTTCTTTTTTTTTTTTTAGCGGTACTCGGGCCTCTCACCACTGTGGCCTCTCCCGTTGCGGAGCACAGGCTCCGGAAGTGCAGGCTCAGCAGCCATGGCTCACGGGCCCAGCCGCTGCACGGCATGTGGGATCTTCCCGGACCGGGGCACGAACCCGTGTCCCCTGCATCGGCAGGCGGACTCTCAACCACCGCACCACCAGGGAAGCCCCACCCTCCTATTTTTCTGGTGAACTCCTATGCATCCTTCAAGACCCAGTTCAAATGTGATATGTTAAAGCTTGAGGCTGCTCCCACCTCTGTCTGCAGGCACAGTTAATCGCTCTTTCCTCTGAGCTATCACTGCCTCTTTGAGAGTTTCTCTTCCAGACGAAGTATCACATTGTAGGGGAACTACTGCTCACATGCGCATTTCTCTCCCTAAACTATACATTCCTTATGGTCAGGGTTAAGATCCTATTCATCTTTATGATACTAGTTCCTAGATCAAGGCCAACAGATGCTCAATAAACAGGCCAAGAATACATGAATTCAACTCTAGGGTCTGATAAATATATTTCTTTGCTTCAGATCCTAAAGACATCTAGAAATTGAAATCAACAATACCTTAGATAAGTTTTCTGAATTTGGGAGGATAGGTATTAATGTAAGCTCCCCTTTAGAACTACTGCAAAGATGAAGACACACCTTAGTGTACAGAGCTCCAGGTAAATGAAAAAGTCCTGTTTCAGATGGACTGTATTAGGAGAGAGGTTCACATACACTAACCTGGGTAGTAACAAGAGTTCAGCTTTCCTCAGTGTCTACTGTGCACCGGGCACTGCTCAGTCCTCCCTATGCACGTGCATTGGGCTCCTCCAACAACATTTCAAGGTGGGCATTAGCATTATTATTCCAGTTTCACAGGTGGGGGAACTGAAAATGAGGTAAGTTGCAAAGTCATGCAGCTGGTAAAAGGGATATGAACCTGGAGGGCTGACGCTGAAGCCTCTCTGTTCCACGACTGCCCACTGGCCCCACCACCGCCCACTGGCCCCCCTCCCACTGCCGCCTAATGAGCAAGGGGGGTCTGGTGGGTTGTGAAAGTAATACAAAAAACAATTTTAGGAAACACTTACCATTGCATCAACCACTGTTCTATGTATTAACTCAGTTAATACTGACAATGACCTTGAGAGAGAGGTACAATTATTATCCTCATTTTACAGATGAGAAAACAGAGACAGAGAAGCTAGCTGTTTGCCCAGAGGCCACGTAGCTAATAAGTGGCAAATCTGGGATAGAAACCCAGACAGGCTGGCTCCAGAGACCTTGCTCTTAACGACCCTGCTGGGCAATCTCCCAGGAACCCTGGGACGAGGATAGCTGTTCAGACAGGATCCAAAGCTGTGGAAGCATGAAGAATTGGGGGTTCTCAGGGACCATCCCCAGGGCCCACCAGAAAGCCCATTAGCTCCTCTCAAGCTACTGTAAAAATAACCTCTAGGTAACAAAAATGCTCTTACCGTGCAAACACAGGCTTCCCGACATGCAGTCCAAAGGACCACGCCTGCTTCTTCTGGACAGACATTCTGGGATGCTCAGAAGGCTGTGTTCTGGGGGGTTCTGCTATTACCCGACTCAGTGGAGCCACTCTATTTCCTCCAGTTTCCCCCACGCACATCCTCTTCCCCTAGTATACATAGCTTCCCTCTCCCTCCTAGCATCTGCTTATCACAGCCCCAAATTTCCTTGTAACCTCGACTTAGCAGGACCCCTGCTGGCCCCCTTTACGTGTCAACTTGATTCTGTCTGATGAATCTCTGTTCACCTCTCCACTTCAAGCGCAGCTACTAATCACTTTATTCTTCTCAACTTTTCCTGATTTGCTTTTTGGAAGGAAGACACTGATAGGTCTGGTCCGTCTTTTCAAACTAGGATGGTACAGGTTGCTGGTCAACCTATGAACTTTCTGGCCTTGGCCCAGGTATGAGGACTTGAGCCAGCTTTGGGGAGACAGATGGGGACAAGGGGGTAGGGTGCAGGGCAGAGACACGTGGGGAAAGAAAAGGCCATGCAAGGCTGCCTCTTCATCAAGGGCTGAGGGCAAGGTTCTTCCCTTTGAAGAAGCTACAAATATGGCAGCCACTGGGATGGATATGGTGGGTAAAATACCATGGAGTGTGAACAGTCTCTGTTCCACATCGTCTCCGACTCACTCCAGATCCAAGAAATGTTACTCTATAACTAGAGGCAGAAGGGGGCTTCTACCGCTTAATATCTGTAAAACTAACCGATGCAGTCAGGTCCCAGCAGAAAATGGATGGCACAGGCAAGCAGGATAAGTAAAGCGAGTTTGGTGAAGGAACTATTTACAAAGCTGTGGGCGGTCAGGATGAAGGGAAGCCAACAAAGGATGGTGACATATTGGAGAGCCATGACCACCTCTAGGCCTAAAGGGCAGGACAGGGATTGGTCACTGGGGCCCAGAGACAACTGTAACCATCACCGTAGCTGTGTCTGCAGGAGACTGCCACCCAACAGCCCTATGGCTTTCAGGAAAGGAATGCAGTCTCTGCCCACCTGTGACTCAGAAGGAAAGGAGCCGGGAAAATCAGCACCCCCTCCCTCTCCTCCTGCCCTTTGATCTACTGCCAGGGCCCCTCTCTGGCTGCACCACGCTGGAGCCAGAGGGCAACAAGGCCCATGTGAAGATTCTGTAGCGTCTCCTAGGGCACAGAGCATGGTGGAGAAGGATGGAAAGTGATGCAGGATGGGCGGGAGAAGACACTCAGTACCCTGACTTCCTTGTCCTAAGGCCTTTGTTGTCCCGAGGTAACCGCACTGACGTGGTGCCCGAGAAAGTAGCATGTTCCCTGCTTATTACATTTCACATATTTTCAAGGAAATCAGACTGTTAGAGTACCACATACTGGAGATTCAAGTATGTTTTCCTGGGATCTCATGAGAATTTCCACTTCAATGGACAGTAGCTGAATATTCCTATAACATCAAAAAGGAACAGATGTTGGAGAAATTGGGACACAACAGACCTCCAAGGACTCATCGTTCAGCTGAGGGCATGTAGCAGGGATGGCAGTGTGGCCTGCCCAGCCAGAGGCAGGTGGGCATGTCCACACTCAGGGGAAGGCAGGATATGATCACTGACAGCCAGGAATCAAATGCAAGTCCTCCAGAACATAAGGTTCAATTCAGGAGAGAAATGGGAAGATAGAAAACGCTGAAAGGGATTTATTCTGAATTTATTAAGATTAAGCTTCTGCCATGTGGTGGAATGGGGACTTCAAACAGAAATAAACCTTAATGTAAAAGAAAAAATAAACTTTTTTTTCTTTTGCACACTTGCCTCTGGGAGTGGCATATTCTATATCCACAGCAAATTCTATTGTTGCTGTTTCGGGCAGACGATAGCGCTTCAATCCAGCACTACAGTATAACTTTGGTCCTTCCCATATCTGCATTTCCTTTAGGATAGAACTGTTCCCAGAGGAGGAGTTTGTCCTGAGTTAAAAGGTGTTAATTGATGTAGTGTTCAAGTCTATAAAAAGTTGATGATAGAATAAGATATGGCACTCAGGGAAAGTTGCTTCATTATTTCATCTTTGAAGGCCCAAATGAAGGCATGTTTAGATAAAAAATACCTCCCAGGGAGTTAAAAATGTACTGGCCTCAAGTATATCTCTTTCCCGTCACTCATGCATGTTCACACAAAGAGGAAACCACTAAGGGATGCTTGCTGTTTAGTTGTTCTAGAAGTTGGTGGGAGGCAGGCGGGTTGAAGGTCCTGGCATGTGCCTCTAATTTATTTCCTTCTACTTTCCCAAGAGTGGGAGAAAAAATATTTGTGAACTTTGTGTTATTAAAAAGTTCATGCTGTCTGCTTAGCTCTTACCTATAATCCTTTCATTTCTCTAGACCAAGAATGAGCCTCGTTCTCCAGATTAATTCACTTAGCAGATTCTGATTTTGTGTGATTCACAAGAAGGGATGAGTAATTTCTTTTTCAGAAAGGCTCTTTTAACATTCTGCTGTGTCTTTTATGTCTTCCTCCAGCTGCATTAGCCACTCCACTCGTGATAGCCCAAGGGCAAAGGCACATTTTGAAATGGCCTTTCCACTTCCCAAGCACACGCTTGCGTGCTCTCTCTCTCCCTCTTAATCTTTCTGTCTCTTCCCAACACACAATTAATACTTAACAGGTTATGGCTGGCGTTTTCTTAACAACTGAGGACTCCAAGTCTTTGTCACCTACTTAAGATTAATGGTGATTGGACACATGACAGTCCTCCTGGCTAATAACCTCACTTTGGGCAGTTAAGCATTCCTCTTCTAATCTCAAGAAATTAAGATACTCTCCTTTCTTCAGTTATCCTTGGGCAGTCATTTTTACACTGTAGGTCCTGAAATCAATGCAATGGGTCATAACCAGAATTTTTTTAAAACACAGTGAAGGGCTTCCCTGGTGGCGCAGTGGTTGGGAGTCTGCCTGCCGATGCAGGGGACGCAGGTTCGTGCCCCGGTCCGGGAAGATCCCACATGCCGCGGAGCGGCTGGGCCCGTGGACCATGGCCGCTGAGCCTCTGCATCCGGAGCCTGTGCTCCGCAACAGGAGAGGCCACCACAGTGAGAGGCCCGCGTATCGCAAAAAAAAATAAATAAATAAAATAAAATAATTATTAGAATAGAATAATTAGAATAGAATTTAAAATATCAGGCTATGCTGCATACATTAAAACAAATATGAGAACGTTGTTTTAGTTATGCCTGTTTGTATATGCTTGTGTTGGCTTGCAGTGTAAAATGTATTTCCTATTGTGCTTCACTGCAGAGTTCTGAAGTCACTGAATTAAGATTATTGAAGGGCAAAGTCTTCAATTCACAGCCAAAGTTTTGAAGGCTTGGCCTCGTGGCCTGGTGTCCAGGTGCTCTGCTGGACTTCAGGGTCCTCGCCTATCTCCATGTTTCCAATTTCTCAAAAACATTTCCATTCCTAGTTCTATGCGCCCAAGTGCTGCTCTCCTTCTGCCAGACCACCCTTCCTCCAACTGAGATTCCAGGCCTCAGAAAAGACATTACCTAGAGAGCCACTATGGTCCCTTCTGGAGCAGACTTTGCATCCTTATGTCTAGGAAACTAGCAGAGGTGGACCTGGGATCCATTGCACAGAAAGACTTTTGTTCTTCCCTTTTCCTTCGGGCACACCCGCTCATACCTCCAGTCCTAGACCCACCAAACCATGGCTAGGGAATCTCTAAAATGGCAGGTGTGAGGGGATTATTACTGGGGTCCTGGGCCAGAGAACTCTCCAGAGAATCATTATAATCTTGTCTGTTCTGTACATTCTTTTTTTTTTTTTTTTTTTTGCGGTACGCGGGCCTCTCACTGCTGTGGCCTCTCCCGTTGCGGAGCACAGACGTCGGACGCGCAGGCTCAGCGGCCATGGCTCACGGGCCCAGCCGCTCCGCGGCATGTGGGATCCTCCCGGACCGGGGCACGAACCCGATCCTCCCGGACCGGGGCACGAACCCATTCGAAATGATGGGATTTCAAGTACTTTTTAAAAAGTCAAGTCCATCATTTCAAGCCCAAGAAAGAATTTAAACTTAAAAAGATCAGTGATTCAACAAAATTCCACCAAATAATCATACATTCTCTCAACAAACATTTACTGAGCCACTATTTTTCTGTGTCAGGTACTATACCAAGAGGCAGGCACTAGGCTGGGAATACAACAGGAAAGGAAACACTTATAGACTCAGACCCTGACTCTAGGGCAAGAGATAGCTACCCTGAAAAATAATTACCAAATGACACTTTTTTTCATAGATGTGGGAATAAAATGCTGTAGTTTCTCAGAGCAAGGAAATGTCACTTGACCTGGGGAAAGATGGGGAAGGTTTTACAAAGGAGGGGACGCTTGAGCTGAGTCTTGAGGACCTGGGGCATGGAGCTGGCTTGAGAGAAGGCTCAAAGTAGACTAGGGCTGGATTATAAAGAGCTTCATATGCCAAATTTAAGAGGATGGATTTTCCGAAGGGAAACAGGGAGCCAGTAATAGTTTTAAAGCATTTGATTGATATGATTCAATTTATAAACAAAAATGTTTAATCCAGTTCTGTTTAAGATAACAAAACAGAAAAAAAAAAAACAACTGATCGTAATTAGAGGGTATGTTCAGTAAATCACTGAGTATCTATACAATAAAATAACGTCTCCCCTCCACAAAAAATGTGAGAGTGCACTTATATTCATTAGCATAAAAAGAATTCTTGTGGGAATTTACTGAATTATTTTTTACATTTACTACTGTAATACTTTCTCTTAAACTCAGATTTTAAATTCTGACTTTGAATATTTTTCAAGATGGCCTAATAAAAGTCCTGTGCAAAATAAGAGTCTAAAATAAAAGGAATAATAGGAAACTCCAGATCAAAATCTTCTAAGTCCATACCTAGGGTCGTTCTTTGAGCCTTCCATTAATGGTCATAAAAAGATACAATTTTTCCTTCCTTTTCCCAAATTTCGGCCCCAGGTGATGTCCCTGAGATTTCGGTCTGTACTGCCATCCTGTTGCCACAGCATTTTGCCCCTCAGTGTTCAGTATTCTGCCCCCTGCTCACAGAAACCTCCTTCCCACCCCAATCAGAGATGCTTACGGGAGGCCTGGCTGAGCTGACAGCCAGGCATCTCTGTCACTACAGTATCTACCGTTCTACTCAGACCAACATGGTAACAAGGAAGAAAGAGTTCCTCTGCTCTTACCTGGCAAGTCAGCTATTCCTTTCCAGCTGCGATTCTCATACAGCATTTTGCTGGCAGTTAGATTCTATCATAATCTAGATTCTTCATTCACAGCTAACATATTCCCTTCATGGGTTGGACTAGAGAAACTGAAAAATGATGAGAGTTTGTGTACTATTCCAAGTGGGTTAGAACGAGTACAAAGATAGAACAGAATATAAACTTCAGAACAAGATTCTAGTATATGTAAGAATTTAGTAATACACTCTAAGGAAAAGAAATATATAAGTAGTGTATTTACAAATGAGGTACCATCCCAAAGGTAATGCAAATATATATCCCACGCTGTACAGTTTTTGCACAGTCACATTCAAAGAAAAAATACTTAATTTAATACACTTTGCAGAACGAAAGAAGTTTTACTATAGATTTTCTTAAAGAAATTCATCCTTAGAAAACTTCCCAAACATCTTCTCCAGAAGTATTTCCCCTTCCCAAAGTTCAATGCTCACAGTAGCTACCAAATATCTCTCCTTCCTGTCAGCCATGCAGCTTCCTCATTGCGTCTGCATTCTCTTCTTTAGCAGCTCTGTTCCCTTCTACCCTGTATCACAATGGGCTACATCACTGGCCACTAGGACTTCTGTTTTCCCCTGGCCCCTATCCTAGACCTCTCTGGGACAGCCAGAGTCCAGAATTTCTACACTTCCTTATCATCCCTTGCTCCCTGTGGACAAAAGCACATGGCCATCCTTTGGAAATGGAGCTGTTTTCTCACATCAATGAAAAACCCATGGACATTTGGGGGAATAAAATTCTCTACCTTGTTAACAAATCAGAAAGGAAGGGTTATTCAGTAATTGATGGCCAACACTACTAGCTAACTATTTGTGGAAAACTGTTAAACTTTCTACCTCACACCAAAATACATTCCAGAAGGTGTGAAGAGTTAAATGTGTAAAATAAAAACCTAAATGAGCTAGAAAAATACAGGTGGATATTCATCTAGTCACATAAAAATCATAAAACTAAAGACCTTGGCTATCACTTTATAAAAATACAAAATTCTGCATGTCATAAAATGCCACAGAAATGTTTAGAAATGAAAAGAACATTTGCAACAGTTACGACAGATCAATGTTTCTTCTCACTAACTTCTAAAACCTACTCTTACAAATCAACGTGAAGAGACAAGCACGTCACCAGGAAATGGACAAAAATTGTAAACCGGCAATTCACAGAAGTCTGGAAAGCCAATAAATATTGGAAAAAAAAAATGTCCGGACTTCATAAGTTAACAATCTTTTGAAGGGATAGTCTTGCTCTGGTAGAAGGGGTGGCTTGAAGAGGCAAGGAAAGCTATGGCTTATGGCCAGTGAGTTGGGTGATAACAAAACCTGTCCTGCTGACATTGGATGCTGACTTGGACCCAGGAAGTTGTGAGAACAGGTTT
This sequence comes from Globicephala melas, assembly GCF_963455315.2. Lineage (NCBI taxonomy): Eukaryota > Metazoa > Chordata > Mammalia > Artiodactyla > Delphinidae > Globicephala > Globicephala melas. The sequence goes on from NC_083319.1 coordinate 86,906,679, forward strand.
CTGGAGGTGTATCCTTGCAGGTTTTTTTCTTCTGAGGCTTTGGAAGCTGAGTATGTATCAGAACAGTCACCTCGACCATTGCTGTTGCTGAAAAATGCCTCTGCTCAAGCACTCCGAGCAGCTCCCCGAAGATTTTCTGGCTCCAGCCTTCCACCTCAGCAGCACAGGCACCTCCTCCCCTCCTGTATCCCACAGCTTCTGTGGGACAAAATCTACTGTGGCCTCAGGTCTCAGCTCCTCTTGTCCCTGGGCAAGCACTGACACAGGATTCCTGGCCTGCCCCACCACCAGCAGCTGCCCACCTCTGCAGCCTCCCAGTTCTGCTGGAGCCCCTCATTGTGCCTGAGTAATGGCAGTCCACCCCAAAGAATCACTCTTGATAGGAACAAAGCAACGGGACACGCTTCAGGACTCTGACCTACATTAGCTCTCTGGACAGGCCTCTTGAGCCAGCCGGGTCCATCCAGTGCCCTTCCCTGCACTGACCGCCTTTTCCCACACAACCTCTGATATGCAAAAGGGGAGGGACCTGGAGAATGAGGATGGTCTTGGATCTCCAGTCACTACCAGCAGGCGGGATGCTCCAGCTTTCAGGGTGAATGGGTGATGTTAGCTGAACCTCAAATACTCTAAAGATGTCTGCCACAAGACATTATCTTGTTGCCTAAATTAATAAGGAACTGAAATCGGCAACTTATTTGGCATTCAGAGCCATTTGGTCCTTGTAAAGGAAAAACTCTCTTTTCCTTTACACTCTACACAATGCTCTGAAGAATTCTGCATTCCAGATAAGTGAGGTTTTCCCCCACACTAAGCAATTCTGTTGTCCTACAATTTAACCCAATACTTCTGATACAATCTACCAGCTTGTTGTCCTACACCAGCTTGTTGTCCTACAATTTAACCCAATACTTCTGATACAATCTACCTGGAGATGGCATCAGATCCCACAGGTTAAGGGCTCAGTTCCACAAGACAGCTCCCATCCCACTTCAGATGCTAAACCCAAGTCCAGGTTGTCACCTGTGCTTCTGACTGACTGGCTATAAATCAGAGGTTTCCATGACCGCTCCCACCCCCTCGCCCCCCACGCCCCGCCTTCGGTTTCATTAATTTGCTAGGGAAGCTTACAGGACTCAGGAAAATATTTATTAACTAGATTATTGGAACAGCCAGATGGAAGACATTCATAGCGCAAGGTATGTGGGAAAGGGTCCAAAGCTTCCTTGCCCTCTCTAGGTTACCACTCTCCCTGAATCTCCACATGTTCGCCAACCCAGAAGCTCTTCGAATTTGGTTTTTTATTGAGGCTTCCATACATAGGCACGATTGATTAAAACATCAGCTATTGGTGGCTGAATTCGATCTCTAGCTCCTCTCCCTACCCTGGAGGTGGAAAATGGGACTGAATGTTCCATTCCTGTAATGCAGGGATCCCCAACCCCCGGGCCTCGGACTGGCACCAGTCTGCAGCCTGTTAGGAACCGGGCCGCACGGAAGGAGGTGAGCCGTGGGAGAGCGAGGGAAGCTTCATCCGCCGCTCCCCGTGGCTCCCGTTACCGCCTGACCCATCCCCCCACCCCCGCACCGATCCGTGGAAAAACTGTCTTCCACGAAACCGGGCCCTGGTGCCAAAATGTTGGGGACCGCTGCTCTAATGATGGTTGCTCCCCCTGACCGCCAGCCTCCATCCTTAGGTTACCTAGGGCCTTGGCAGTAGTCACCTCATTAACAGAAACGTGGATGTCGTTGAAAGGGGGTCTACAAGTACCTGGACACCCCTTTCACCATTATTGCTCTGAAGCAATTTCAGGAACTGAGGACAAAAGTTCAAATATTATAAGAAAAGATTCTCCAATTGTTCTTATCTCTTAGGAAATGCCAAGAGTTTTAGGAGCTGTGAGCCAGGAATGGCACAAAGACCAAGTACATATTTCTTACTATAGATCACAATATCATGGTGCTGCAAACGAGCTTCTGTGTGTGTGAGTGTGTATGAGTTTGTGTGTGTGTGTGTTTCCTAATAATTAACGTGATTCTGAGGTTCACGTTTATTTGTTCACCTCTCTATGCGGACTGTGTTTTTTTCCCTTATAGCTAACTCTAGGTGGATTTGTGCAATTTCTAGAATGATAAGAAAGTGTGAATTCATGGAATTTGTTCAGTCTTTCAGATACCTACAAATTAAAGTCAAAAGTCAGCCTTGTTACCCATGAAATCTGCTTCTATATTTACAGATATTTTTTGCCTGCTAAATCCTTTTATCATTTCATGGCAATTCATCTCTAGCCACTGGGCTGCATTTTAATGCTTCTATTGCTAATTAGCGCAAATGGTAGTCATTCTAGCTTTTGGTCTGTATCCTAGAAGAAGATTTTGCCATTGTCCACAGTAAATGAAGTGATGTTTTCTCCTTTCATTAGCCATGAAAAGAAAATACATGTTGTTTCTAATAAAACAGATGTTGAAGCTATATAATTGAAAATGCTTGTAGCAATTTAAGAAGTATATTACATAAGAACGTTTTTAGCTCTGGTTACAAAATGATCTTAAATTGAGTCTATAGGGGCCCAAAATGGCAACAATTCCTTGGGTCTACGAAAACTCCCTCTGGTCTTGAGAAACCTCCTTGGCTGTAGGCTGAAACTGGCCCCTGGATGAACCAAACCTTCCCAAAGGCTATAGATATCCCAGGGGGTGCTCATTTGGGGCATTACTATGACTATCACGTTTGATCTGATACTTTTGGTGTCTCACCGGTAACTTGCATCCCCTTTGCACTCAGCTTTCTTCACGGCACCAATTGCGCCTGTGGCTCTGCCTGAGGGTTTTCTCAGCTGCAAGAAAGTGCTCTTTGCGCATTGCAACCCATGTGATGTCCCCTAGTTTAACATGAATTTCTTGATCTATCAAACATACAGGTGACTTTAAATTCCACGTCAATGAGTAGAAGAACCTCATAATTATAGCTAGTTTCAGATCCTCACAGCTAACAGAGCTGAATTAGGTGAACGTGAAAAAGGACAGCCAATGGTCACAACCAAGACAGGTCTCGGACATGACCCCCTGAACTCTTGTCTCCTCCCCGCCAAAATCTCTGCTCCCCCTGGAGCTCTTCCATCCCAGTAAAAAGCAACCCAGCGCTCATTGCACAGCTCCACCCTGGGTATCTCTCTTGACTCCTTTCCTTCACACACTCCGTGGGATTTATCACTGAGTCCTGCTGCCTCCGTCATCAAAATACATCAGCAGTCCAACCACATCTCATCACCGCCTCTGCTGAGCTCTGGTCGAAGTCACCATCATCTCTACCTGGATCATTGCAGGAGCCTCCCTGCTTGCACCCTCAGCCCTCTGTGGTCCAGGACAGGCATCGGCAAGCTTTTTCTGTAAAGAGACGAATGGTAGATATTTTAGGCTTTGCCAGTTTTACAGCTCCTGTCACAATTATTCAACTTTGCCCTTGTAGCATGTAAATAGTCACAGATAATACACAAGCAAATGGACACTGAAATTTGCATTTCACATGCCGCAAAATATTACTCTTTTTTGACTTTTTTCAAATGTTTCAAAATATAAAAACCATTCTTATCTCTTAGGCTGTACAAAAACAGGTGGAGGACCAGATTTGTCCCACAGGTTTGCTGACCTCCTGTGATCTAATTACGTAACAACAGCCCAATCTGTATGACCTGCCAGCACATGCCCTTCCTCAGCAAGTAGCCTTCCCTGTGCTTCTCACCTCTCTGAGGTCAACAGGAGACACCCATCACTGGCACAAGGCCATCGACCCTACTCCTTCTCCAGCACCCTTCCCTGCCTCTTCCCCTCTTGTCACTTCTCTCCACCCGCTCTTTGGTTCTCAGGCACTCTGAGAATGCTCCTACCTCAAAGCTGGGGCACTTTCAGAACAGCCCTTGAATTCCCTTTCCCTAAAGGTCTGCATGCATCCCTGCCTCACCTCCCTTGAGTCTCTGCTCAGGTGTCACCTTCTTAAGGTGAGGCCTCCCCCAGCCACTCTATTTAAACAAGCACACCAACTCCTTTTCCAGGTGGCATCCTTGTCCCCTTCCTTGTTCTGCTTGTGCCCATGGCACTCACCACATTTTGACCTACTGTGTATTTTTCCTGTTCCTTAATTGTCAGATTCCCTGCACCACTCCCCCAAACACTAGAATGAAAGTTCCATGAGACTAGACATTTTACGTCCCCCAGAAAAGTGTCTGATATGTCGGCACTCCATGAAGACTTGTTAAATGAATGAATGAGTGGATGAGCGAATAAGTGGATGAATGAGTGAATAGTTCCCCTTCTGCTATTCTTTGATTGGAAATGAGTACACACACTGCTGAATGTCTCAGTTTAAACAGCATGGAAATGTTCAGTTCAGCCAATTAACTCTCCACTGGGGTTCAGACCCGCCTGAGACCTGAAGAAGCACACTGCCGTCTCCTAAGATCTGCTCTTCCAGGTGTGATATTAGTCATGGCGACCGAGAGAAATAAACATCGTCTCACCATCGGTGGTGTATTCGACTCCAAGAACAGGACCAATTATTTAATACTCTCCTCTGCACACTAATATCATTTTCAGTAATAATCATTCCTCATCCAGGTTTTCTTAATTTGTTCTTTAGTTCTAAAACAATAATTTTAAAAGAGCAATGAATTTCAATGTAAAGGTATGATTCCTGCTCAGTAAATTATTTCATGTATAAAGTAAAATCTACAGTTAATGAAAAGACATTACTCCTCACAGTTTGTACCAGGAGTTGTAAATTTTAAACACAAAACTCCAAGTGATCAGCTAGAGTAACGTAATTAAGGTAAAAAGTTCTGGCCCTTCATCGTTATAATCGCAGGCTTACCACCGTTTGCTGCAGGTCCGCTGCTTATACGCAGGAATATGGAATCGCGTGGGGGCCACACACGTGAGCTTCTCTGGACAGGACACTGCCCAAAGGATCGTTGAAGGAAAGACGAGGGCTGAGCCCACATGTGTTGGAGGTCTGCTGTGTCGGTGGGCGTGCTGCAAAGTGACCTCAGGTACAATATAATGTTATCAAAGGATGAGTGCTAACAGTGTGCTGATTTGAAGCTTTCATCTATATTATTAAAGCTCAATGGTAATCACAGCAATAGCTTAGAAAGACCTTCCAAATTTCCCCCTTCCCCCTACCCCAGGAGGAGTATTTTATCACTGGCGATGTTTAGAATGCTAGCACATGGCGAAAATAAAAAGCCAACTAGAACGGTGGTGGGTTCTATGGTTGTTTTAAATTTCTCTCAAGCAATCTATCCCATTGTGTGCTGGGCTGGACCACTCCCACCGCCGCACCCTTGATACGCTACTGCTTATCATTGCTCCCTGTTTGGGTAAAATCTCTAATCCTCAGTTGTCACAAACAGCTACCAAAGGCACATGGCGTGTTCCTGCATGCCTCAGCTTCAAACCGCCGCGCTGATCCGTCTAGTAAGGACTGAAAAGGACCTAAGAGAGAATCTACTTAAAACCTTTCATTTTACAATGAAAAATGTTATTTACGTGATGTTTAAAAAATTTTCAAATGCTTTCACTTATTTTGTTTCTCAACCAAACCTTTTAAGTGGGCAGGATAAGCATTATTGCTGATTTGGAAGAGGGACATTTGAGGCTCCGGAAGTTAAAGGACAAGCCCAAGGTTGCACAACCTAGTAAATCCAAAGTCTAGTCTTAAACCCTCAAGGGCCTGTAGGGCCTATTTTGCTTTTTAGAATTATGTTGAATTCAAGGCCATTTGTTTATACAACCAGGATTAGAAATCATTACTCTTAGGGAACTCTGAGCTACAGTTTCAAAATGTACAGTGTAGCTGTGGAAACTGCAGTTTTTTGCAGGAAGCAGCTAGGTTTGATACATAGTTGTGTTTCCAGGGCACATATGGGCACTGGGTAAGTGTTTGTCTCATGGAGGAATGAAATCTTAGGAGAGCCTCAATATCCAGTGTGGACCAGTCCACACTGAACCCTGGTGGGGCTGGTGGTCATGATGGGATGACTCGAAGATCATGTCAACAAAAAGCAGTGTAAAGACCTATGTGCTTTTATTCTTTTTTTATTTTTATTTTTTATAAATGTATTTATTATGTTTATTTATTTATTTTTGACTGTGTTGGATCTTCATTGCCGCACGCAGGCTTTCTCTAGTTGTGGCGAGCGGAGGCTACTCTTCGTTGCGGTGCGTGGGCTTCTCATTGCTGTGGCTTCTCAGGTGGTGTAGCACAGGCTCTAGGCGTGTGGGCTTCAGTAGTTGTGGCACCTGGGCTCAGTAGTTGTGGCTCATAGGCTCTAGAGCACAGGCTCAGTAGTTGTGGCGCACAGGCTTAATTGCTCCATGGCACGTGGGCTTTTTATGGACCAGGGCTCGAACCCATGTCCTCTGCATTGGCAGGCAGATTCTTAACAAATAGGCCACCAGGGAAGCCCGAACTGTGCGTTTTTAAAGAAGAAAAATCTGAAAACAGCCCCTAAAGCTATCCGTAATAGTAATAATGGCCATTTTTGAGTGCCTTCCACGGACAGGCCGTTTCCCTTCCACACTGTGGAAAACCCTGCCAAGTTGTGATCAGTGTGTACAAACATGTTCTGCTTACAACTGAGGCTGTGTGTGCACTGTTAGGATAACATCTGGAGGTCAGGATGCTAAGCTAGATGGGTTGGGTGATGAAGGGGAGAGCGGGGGGCACCAACCATGTGGGTCACAGGATGAGGTGCAGGGCGAAGGTGCCAAGGAAAGCGTTGTGTTTACTGAAACCCATCGAGAGAAGGATGAGTATATACAACGGTGCTATCAGGGCAGTGAGCAACTCTGCTCACTGGGTGGGCAGTGACAGGGTGGGCAGTCAAGGGAAGACTATAGTAATTATGAAAAATTATTTTTCCATCTTTCCAGGTTGTGTCCTTTTTAAAAGTGCTGCCAACCTGTTAATTCTTTTGGATATGCCAAAAAAAAAGTATAGTCTTCCCAGATGTGCTGCAGATAAAGACAGGTCGAGAATGACCTCGTTGGGTATTTCACACATGTAGTTTGTAATTCTTACAATGACTCTACAGATACGAACTCTCATGGGGTTTAAGAGCTCACTCCAGTTCGCAGTGTGGGTGGCTGGGAATTGTATTCAGTTTAGGTAAGTCTCCAAAACCCGTGTGTTTCCCTCCTTGCCTGTCCCCTCACACCTATGGGACAGGCTGTCTTGGGAAGAAGAAAGTGGTAGCATTTTGAACGGCAAAACTTAGACCAGTGGCGGGCTTCAGGGAGGCAGCTCTCCAGCCAACCTAAGGGGAGGAGTGCTCTGACAAGCAGAGCTGCCCACGAGTGGCATGGGCCGCCAAAAAGGCTGCAGGATCCTCAGACGCGCAGAGTCCAAGCAGAGGCATGGGGACCCGCGCGGTCAGGATCTCCCCGAAGAGGGCATTCAGAGGGTCTGTCAGCCTGCCTCTGGGATGGAGAGTCAAGACCTTAACACGGAGACTGATCAGGCCACTAGGTCATGGTCAAGGTCAGGCCACAAGCCATGTGCCGCTCGCTCACACAGGGGCTAACTCAGCTGCCCCTAGAGGAGTATTCCAGGCAAATATGACGAGGACCCAATGAATATCAGAACCAATGACACAGGCCAAAGATGGTCAGTCCTTATTGCCCTAGCTGGTAACGGAAGTTACGAAACGGAGAAGGGAGTGGGGGGAATGGAGGCCAATGGGGATGAGGAAGGAGACGGCCACGGGCACTGTGCCGGAGGGTGTGGGGTCACTGATTTTGGCCAAGGAGGAGTCAGAGAGACTGCAGGTCATCTTGGGCGGAGACGGGCAGCCCCGCCACCCTGTCACCTACGGAAGGCTGGAGCAGCGTCCTGCCACGTGGTGCCAGGCGTTACCAGAGCAGAAACAGCTCTCTGGGTCGGAGGGGCGGGGTTGAAATCCGGCTCTGCCGTGAAACCTCCGGAGATACAGGACTTTAAGCTCTCAGTTTCCTCGCCTGTGAAAGGGGTTCTGCCTCCTTCGGGGCAGTCAAGAGGGAGTGTTTGCAACATGCTTAACGGGAGGTCTGCCTCCCACTGAGCCATCACTAAACAGCAGCTGTTATTATTATTTTCATTATTGTTGTTTTGAGTGTCAGACTTTCAAAAGCCTATTCTATAAAGCCCATTATCCAAATACATTCCAACTCTTCAACTCATTTTTGGAATCAGGGAATGGGAAATGATTTGTAGTCAGAGAACATTCTGGAAAGTACTTTGGGAAACAGTCTTCCTTGTTCAGGCTGAGATCCTCTGTAAAACGGGCACGATAACACGTTTTAGCACATGGTGCCTGTCCCATAGAGAATCCTCAAAAACGTTAGCAATTATCTTCATTATTTTAACTAATTACATCATCATCGTAGCTTCTTTTTAACTTTTGGAGCGTGAAGTTAGCTTTGTTTTGTTTTTCAAATTTACTATCAAGAATTGCCTGGTTCTTGGTTTACTCACTGATTACCATTTTTCCCAATGAGACAATCTAATCAGAATTTGGTTACTTAACTAATAAATGTTTCTGAGGGTCTATCTGACACTGCTGTAGTATTGTGAAAGCACTCCTGTTCTTATTAGGGTAGTTCATGCATGGCTCTTCAGTTCATTTATATTTATCACAAAATACAGTGGGTCTTCACCGGGGGATGGTTTTGCCCCCAAGCCATATCTGGAGGCAGTTTTGTTCGTTACAACTGAAGTTGGGGTTGCTACTGGCATCTCATGGGTGAAGGTAAGGGACGCTGTTAAACATCCTAAGGTGCAAAGGCCAAGCCTCCACAACAGGCATATTCAGGCCCAAATGTCAGTAGTGTGGAGGCTGAGAAACCCCGGTCCGACATCTATCTTTCCTACTCTCTTTGCCTGAGAAATGCCAAGAGCACCAGGGGCAGATGACTTTGTGGTGCATTGCACCAGGCACTGTTTTTGAGAAAGGTTGTGGGGACTTGCAAAGCTTTTTTTTTTTTTTAGCAAAGAGCAAAATCACAGATAGCCAAAGCGCTAAGAGCATGCCCTCCTGCCGGCTAGGTGTCCCCCTCTGGCTTCCCTGCCCTGGCCGGGCTGTGAGCATCGCCTCAGCCAGAGCAACATTTTCAGTGTGGATCAAACCTCCTAAGGAATCCATAGAACATGAGCACTGGGGACTGTTTGCCCAAGACTGAGAGGGGGAAGGGATTGTGTTTGGGGGGCTGATGATGCTGAACTTTCAACCCTTCTTAGCAATGTTTGCTGGCCAGAAAGCAAAGCCAGCTGTATTTGGACAGCACTTTATACAAACAGACAACACAGACTGTTATCTCCTAAATTGGAGGCTTTCTACAATGTCTTCTCATGTGGGCACTGGACTCAGGCGGGAAGACCACCCACAGGCAAGCACGCAGCACCTCCCAGGGAGGCCCTCTAATCACTCACCGTTCTCACCACCTGTTCTGGGCTGTGTTATCAGATGTGAAGGAGCCAGCTAATAACCGTTTATAAGCTATAAATGGAAGTGGCTATGGCAGGGAGCTGATAAACATTTTGAGGGCAAATTATTTGTGTAGCTGACTGTCATTTGCACCCCTCTCAACTGCTTAAAAGGACGTGTTTCAGGTTACAGGATGTCTAAATGGCTGTGTGCAGGGAGGATGCCTATTGCAGTGCTGTGTCTGTAGTCTCGATCCAGGCCACAGATAATGACAACAGCCCGGGATATTTGCAGTCTTCCTGGGCACCAGGTCTTTTTTCTTAACCCTGTTTGGGGGTGAAAAGGAAATTCCAAAGCTAGAACCCCTTAAAGTATCTCATGTGCTTTGAAATCTCAAATCTCAGGGTGGGGTTGAAATGCATGGACAGAGTTGTTTAGGAAGTGAGCTCTTACACACTCCATTACTTTGGGTTGGGTTTTGTTTCATTTCTGCTAAAAGAACGGGCGAGGATGGGAATGCTGTATGTGAATGGACATCTGACTGTCTGAGGCAATTACAGCCCTGAATTGTGTTTGTAGGGCTTAGCACAAAAGAAGCGTTTCAGCAACGCAGTATGGTCACAGCCAAGCCACTATCGTGCCTTGGCTTGGTGGGTTGGTAGCTACTGGATTAAAAGGCTGAAGGGGGAGTTTTGGAAATGAAAATGGTGTGAGGAATAGGGAAGAAGGGCCCTGGACGTTTAAATAACAAAGTGACACCCTGTTTTTTCACCAGGGGCATGGGAGAGTGGGCAGAACTTGATGCCCAAGTTCTGCCCAATTTCTACTTTTATCTTCCCAGGGGTGCCACAGACTAGAGTCTGTGTGTGACCAGAGTTTCCAGAGGCTCTGAGCCACTAGTGCAGGACCTGGGGATCGCTAATTTCATGCTGTCTTAGGATGTGGGAAGGGTGCCAGGGGGCTGCCTGCAGAGCCGGTTCCAGACCCCTCTGCTCTTGCTGGGCTGGGGTATCTTCAGCAAGTGTCTTACCTTCTCTGCACCCATGTGTTTATTTGCCACAAGGGATGCTTATGGCTGAGGGTACTGCTGGAAGCTCCAGAAATTTGACTAGACACCATCATCAGGGGGTCCACAATTGGGCTGGAGAGAACACCTTTTACGGAGAGATCGTCAACCGTCCAAGGCCACAGAGAACTGGCAGCAGTGCCCCAGGGGAAAAAGGAGAGCAGGGAGACCCTAAGGAGGGGGTCTGGCTTGCATTGGCCTCCAGGGGTGGTTGGGTTCGATCGGGGACTGAGGGAGGGAATGCCATGACCAGAGGCGCAGTGGAGGGCATCCACGCTGTCCTTCAAAGGCACAGTTTATCTGTCCCAAAGGAGCAGACTGGAGCCTTGCAGGTTGACGTTAGGGAAGCAAGTTAGGGCGACATTGTGAAGGCAGAGGTCAGTCTTTTCCTGGTAACACCTGAGCAGGAAGGGCTGGAAAGCAGTGATCTGAGGCAGGTGGGTCTCGTGAAAAGGTAAGACACCTGAGGGAGAGACAGCACCAGCCCAGCATCAGGGGTGGGCAGCTCACAGGCAGCTGGAAAGGAGAGACAGGGAGGGAAGAGACCGCAGAGAAATAGCCCGCTGGCCTCAGGAGGAGAGCTGGCAAGACCCTGCTGGGGGTGAGGCCAAGCCTGAGTCACCAGGAAAGTGACATACCTTCCACAGAAACTAGCACATCCTAGAGACTGAAAGGAGAGCTTTGCTTCCTACACTTTGAATTTGGAGGCAAAGCATCCAAGTAGAAACACCCCGCAGGTAGTTGGAAATACAGACCTGGAGTTGGAAAGGGTGCGTTTGCTTCTCTAGGTCCCAACTCGGTTGTTATCACTTCAAGGGCGGCAGTGTCATCCCAGGACAGTGGACATTATATTGGGCAACCACTATGTACTGAATTATTATCAGCTGAAGACATGTTCTTGTCAGGCCACAGCCCTACAAAAGCAGGATTAGGATGATTGTTATATTCAGAAACAAAGGTTCAGAGAAGTTAAGAAATTTATCCAAGTTCACACAGCTTGTAAGCAGCTGAATTGGGATTCACGCTCAGGTCTGGCTGATGGAAAAGGCCATACTCTCCCCATTCTCCCTCATGACCCCCTTGACTTCTTAATGCTGGAACTCTTTCATGTGGAACTTCTGCATCTCTACAACTAATGCAATGCCTTGGGCACAATGGTTAATGTTTTGATATGTGTTAAATATTAATCTTTCTTTCTGCTACCACATTTCTTACAAATAAATATCAAAATTTTATTAGTCCACGAGTTTGAAAAATAAAACAAGAACAAAAAAACTTGGCCTCTTTCTCTTAAAAGCATCCAGTTTAGAGACATCAAATTAATCACAGTTATTTGCTGAGTCAAAAATTATACACTCCCTTTTTCTTTTTTTGCAAAGTGAAGGAAATATCTGAAAGGCAAAGGAGACAATATAAATTTATCCTTAACTTTATTACAAAGTATTTATCTAGAAGTTTTTGTTAATAAAATTCTTTGGCAAAACTTTAATAATTTTCTAAAAGTAAAACTTAGATGCATCTCTTGCAGGTAGCTATCAGGCCATATTCATCCACGTTAAAATATCATTTATATATTTGGGGAAGGAAAGTACACAGATTGTGCAAGGTCTCACAGTAACTAGAAGTTGGAATGTAAGATGAGTATTTACCGCTTCTACTCTTAAAGTCATGCCAAAGCCAGGCTACCTCCCATATAGTTTCAAGGAAAAATGAAATCAGAAACCTAGCTATGGTGATTTTTACTGCATTGAAGTTTTTGCCAAATCTGGGTTCTTAAAGGAACCAGAGTGTTTTGGCAGGGACCTTGCATTTTTTTCAACCGTCACCTGGAGCACTTAGCTGGGATCCTCTACTGTACAATGAGTTTGCCTCAACCCTTCCTGCCCTCTTCTTTAATTTAAATCAGAGTAAACAGTATATGAGAGTATGTTACAGTATATATTCTCTACTGACTACATGTTTCTTCCTCCATAACCCACTGGCAGGCAGGAAGTGGACAGTCTTCATCAATTTCCTGGAGAATTAGCATTTTCTGTCAGGTTGCATTGCTTTTTCACCCAAGGAATTTCTGAACACCGGAGAGAAACCCTAGGCAAAGTGACCCATTGGTGGTTTGGTGAAAGCATCGTTTCTGTGTTAATGATCCTTTTACTCCATGAGCCTAATCATAAAAATCTATATGTCCACAGAGGTCTAAAGCAAATTAAGTTAAATTGTAGAGAAATGGAAAAACATTACATTTCCATTTTGTTTTATTTCATTTTTAAATCAAAATGATTACACTTTTACATGTGGTTGTTACAGACAAGGCTTTATGCCTCTGTGCACCAGCGAGAAAAAAAAAAAGCGAGAGAAAGACAACGAAAAATGTTTGTTTGGATAATACAAATTTTGCAACCCAGGGAAAAAGTTGTAGAGCTTCATTTTACTTTTCAGCCTATGTATTAAGCTATAGGAGTCCATTGTAGAAGCAATACGCACTATTTCTTAGACAAAGAAAAATTAATAATTGATTTTGATGCTGAAATCAAAATCTACTTTGTAATCTTCAGTCCTGGAATGGTGGCAAAACCAAAAAACTGAGCATGTGCAGGCCAACATCCCCACACTGCCCTCTGGTGGTGGCCTGCCTCTTGGCATCTTTGGACTGATAACTAGGGGTCAGGCAGCTGGGAGCCTTTTGGGCAGTCGAGGTTTGACTGCTGTGAAGAAGGAGGTCATTGCAAATACTTTACAGTTTTATCTTTTTGTGTGTCCTTCACCTTTATCACATGTCCTAGTTTTCAGTCATCTCCCGTTCACCTCCCCACTGGCCTGCTAGCTACTTGGTGACAGGACACTGTCATCTTCATCTTGTGCACCCACTTAATAGAACCCAGTGCCTGTTGAATGCATGTTAAATGTGTGAAGAAAGGGATACCTCATTAAACTGGAGTGTGGCTGATTTTCCCCACCTCCCCCCCAAAGAAGGGGACTGTGCTCTTCTTACTTGTATTTACCATGTGCCCACAGAACTGAGCCGGAGTGAGGGCACCTGATTATTGGGGACCTGACACCTGGGCACCTGCATCTTGGGGACCTAGAGCTTGGGCAGCCGCATCTTGAGGAGCTAGTGTGTGGGCATGTGCATCTTGGGGCCCACTTTAGATTCAACCTCAGACCCTGGCCTGGCTATGTAGCTGACATCTCTCTCCATCACTGATACAGCTGAAGTGATAGAGCCAGCAGGGCTCAGACACAACATTTGGAACAGCAATTTTCTCTTCTCATTTCAAATGCAGGGATACTACAATGCAAATGTGGAAAAGACATAACAACTGTTAGCAACAGTTTGACCTCCATAGCCTGTTCACAGTGTTACCAACCTCTTAGAAACAGTACTTCCTGATGAAATAACTTGGTCCATTTTTTTTTTCTTTCCTCTTTCTGCTCTTCTTTCTGCCCTTTCTGAAGGGCAAATCACTTCACAGGGCCTCATCTATGAAATTAGAGCATTGATTAGCTAGAGCCTTCCAGCTCAGATATTTCCTTCAATCTAGTCTCTTATAACTTTTCTTTATTTTAATTGAATTCATTAAAATTAAAAAAGTGACAACTTAGACATGTTTCTCTCTTTGCAGAGAGCTCCCTACTCTGCCCTGCTTGTCCCTTTTTCCCACCAGAATCTCTAACCAGTCCATCCTTGACACTTGCCTTCACTGGAGATGGCCTTTATAAAGATGGGCTTCTGCTCTTTAGATCTTTTAAAGAAAGCTCACCCATGGAAAAATGTTCATAGTAGCATTGTTCATAGTTACCCAAAGCTGCAACCAACCTGGATGTTACCGTATAGATTCTGGAATACTATACAGCCATGAAAATGAGTGGGTTACACAGAGGCATATGAACGTGTGGTGTGATGACATACCCGCTCAAATACCCAGGATTGGGGAGTTAAACAAAACATACAACAACAAGAAAATAGGGCAAACACTTTACATTGTAGATTTCCATTTTTTCTTAAATGGGAAATTTTGCAGAGGCACACATGAGAGGAACCTGAATTGACATCTCAGGGCAGAGCTTCTCACAGTGTCATTGCAAAGCCTGTCAGGATCATCTGAGGGCCTTGTCAGAAACAAAGATGCCTGACTCCACGTTGGCTCTCCTGCATCACAACCTCCTGGTGGGACTGGGGAAGCATAATAAAGTCCCCAGCTGATTCTCATGCACAGTAAACTATGAAAACTTGTTCTAAAGCTTGGTTAAATCTCAAGGAGGATGGTTCTTCGTTAACCTCCGAGGTTTCTTATTGTCTCAAACATCACCAATGTGCCCTGACGGTCTAAGGCAAGGACCAAGCCCAGTAACGTTCAGAATTGAGGGGGATACATGCCACTCCCATTTTCATGGGCTGTTTGAGAATCAGATTTATGAAGACCAGTTGGCCAAAGAGAGAGTACCAAGCAACCCAAGACCCTTGAGCAGATTTTAGCCAAGATTTTGGGGGTCAGAGAGAGGCCAAGAATGCCACTCTTATATTAAGAAAAAGCCAGTAAGCCAGGGGATGTTGTTGTATATTTATGATGAGGTTAATATATACTGAGCAAAAGACAACAATAATCAAGCTTAGTTGGGGTGCTTTTTTCCCTCCCTTTAAAGACATTTAAACTCAGTCCAAAAGCTGACCTCAAGTTCCTATCTTATTATTCTAAGCCATATCATTAGCTACAGGAAATAATCCTGTTGGTTGGAGGAAGTACTTAAGGAGCAGTTTTCTTTAGTCTTTGTCAAGTATATGATGTAGTGGGGAAGCTAAATGCAAGGCACGCTTTATGTTCACCTGGTATTAACATGTGAAATAATTGATTCATCCTTTTAGAGATGGAGACATCTTCTGGATCAAAATCATAAAATGAGTGACTAGGTCTTTATGGTCCATGACAAGGGGGGCGGATTAAGGCATAAACTGGGTAATTTTAGGTAAAGGGGAAATAGCGGCTTTATTTCCTCTACAATCCCTATGGTTTTGGTGTCAACCCACCTTCTTTTTGTCATTATGAAAGTAAGATTCATTTCAGAATATCTCCCTGAATTTGATTAATTGATGGATTGAGTTGTTCTTGGTTACTGTACATTGCTTTACATAGCAGTTAAGAGGGTGGACTCTGGGGCTTCCCTGGTGGCGCAGTGTTGAGAGTCCGCCTGCCGATGCAGGGGACGCGGGTTCGTGCCCCGGTCCAGGAAGATCCCACATGCCGCGGAGCGGCTGGGCCCGTGAGCCATGGCCGCTGAGCCTGCGCGTCCGGAGCCTGTGCTGCGCAACGGGAGAGGCCACAAGAGTGAGAGGCCTGCGTACCGCAAAAAAAAAAAAAAAGAGTATGGACTCTGGAGTCCACTGACTAGGATCAAATTCCAGCTCTGCTACTTAGAAGTGGGGTGATCTGGTTGGGTAACCAACTGTCCTGATTTGCCAGGGACCAAGAAGTTTGCTGAGACATGGCACATTCGGTGCTGAAACCAGGCAAGTCCCAGGCAAACTGGGATAGGCTGGCCATCCTAGACCTGGAGCAAGTTATTTCACCTTTCTATGACTTCAGTTTCCTCATCCGTGAAGTGGAGGTGCTAGCACAGCAGCCCACCCTGTGGGATGGTTGGGGAATTCCCGGAGGCAATCAGCACTTGGAACTGTGCCGGGTGCACAGCAAGCACCAGTGTGTTTTGTCACTTTTAACTAAAAATGCCCCGTTCCACCTCCTCCCGGCACAGAGAACTAATGTGGTATGATGACGGGTCTAGACCGGGACCCAGACCACGCACATCACTTATGCATGTTGTGAACCTTCCTTCGCTGCGTGGTTGGCTGGTTGAGATGCTCACAAAACAGGTATTTGTTATCTTCCACGCAGTAACAGGCATGACATTCGGGGCCTGAATATCCTCTACGCTTCTCTGGGTGACTGTGACTCCACTCGTAGAGTGTTGTGACCACACACTCGCCTGTGAGCCATGGAAGCAGGAGGCCATGGCTCGTGTCAGGAAGCAGGCAAGATGGTCACTGCCCCAGGGCGTGGACTGAGATGGGAGAGGAGTGGGGACCAGGGCTTGGGGGAGGGGAGATCAAGCTTGGACTTGGAACCTTGAGGGGTCAGGGACCTTAAAGACCACCTGGATGTAGGAGTCACATCAGAGACGGAGAAGAGGCCAGGTCTGTTCTCTGATTTCCTCAAAAGTTCATGGGAAGAAATGAAAAGGATGGCAGGAAGGGCAATCAATAAGGAAAAGCAGGTTGAGGAAATATACACCTGCATGGGCCAGTTTACAGTAAATATTCTATTCATTCAACACATATTTATTGAACACCTACTATGCACCAGGTGCCGTGTGCCGCCTGCACTAGAGGAGTGTCTCTGAACACAACAGGCAGCGGCCTTCTATCCTAGTAGGGCCACCCCTTCTTTCAACATGCGGTTACTGAGCACCTACTACGTGCTGTGCAGTGCTCTAGGCTCTTGCCTTGTGACATTCACAGATTAATAAACAAACACATATATAGGAAAACATCAGGGTAATGAGAGAGAATAATAACAGCTAATGCTCATTGAATGCCTGCTCAGCAGAGCATTGACCAACCCAAGATGTCAGTAGAGCTGGGGTGGAGAAGCTCTGCTCTAGAATGCCTGGGGAGACAGCAACATCAGGCAGGGGTAACAGAAGCCTCTGTGATCTTCTGTATTTGAGCTGAGTCCATGACCAGAAAGGCATCAGCTATGCACACACATGGGAATAGCCCATGCAAAGGCCCTGAGGAGGACAGGCCCAGGCTCGTGCAGGGAAGCCAGCAGGCTGGGAGTGAGGGAGCGAGGAGATGAACGAGAGGGAGGAGGGTAGAACAGGTAGGGAGTTGCAGCTGAAGTAAGGGGCCTGGAATTTATGCTAAGCACAACCAGAAGCCACTGGAAGGCCCAAAATTGTGAGATTATATGAGGCTTTTTAATCTTCTTTTTGCTTATCTGTATTTTATGGCTCTTATGGGCTGAAAATGCCCCCCGAAAAACTCATATGTTGACGTCCAAACCCCAGGACCACAGAACATGACTATATTTGGAGATGGGGCCTTTAGAGAGGTGATTAAGTTAAAATGAGGTCATAGGATGGGCCCCAATCCAGTAGGACTGCTGTCCTTATAAGAAGAAGAGATTAGGACACAGACATTTGCATGGAGGGAAGACCATGTGAAGACACAGGAGGAGACAGTCATCTCCAAGCCAAGGAACGAGGCCTCAGAAGAAACCAATCCTGCTGACACTTGGATCTCGGACTTCTAGCCTCCAGAACTGTAAGAAATGAATTTCTGTTGTTTAAGCCACCCAGTCTGTGGTACTTTGTTATGACAGTCCTGGTAAACGAACACAATGACTATGTTCCAGTGAGAGAAAAATGTGTACACAAACACAGAATTAAAGAAAAAGCAACAGTACAATTTCTTTAAATAGAATAGCTAAAGGAGACATTATCAACATGTTTGAGACTCCAAGTAGAAATGAAAGCTTTCTTCAAAAACTAGCTGTAAGGATAAGAGGAGAAATAAATTTAAAGAAACATGGGTACCTTAAGAATAGAAGCAGGAGGTGTCAGTGGCATCCTCCCTTAAAATGCCAGATGTCTTAATCTTGTGGTGGAGGCCACACAATCTCAGGACATCCAGCCTTCAAGAGATTCAATTTGGCGAGAAGCGCACAGGGCTGTGGGGAATGCATCGTAGCCACCACCTGCCTCCCTCCGATGAGTTTTGTAAAACTGCTTTGGAAAAGTCAGTTGAGTTTACAAAGAGCATTCAAGGTTGTGAGAGGGATGGCGTCACAACAAAAAGGAAGGAAGGAAGGGAGGGAGGGAGGGAGGGAGGCAAGAGAGACAAAAGACATAAGTGATTAGCAGACAGTGTTTAGCTGTCTGTGTTTAGCAGACAGGATTTCAAAATGGCCACTATGGTTGGATGCCAAAATAGAAAAGGGAGGTTTTAAAGAAAACATATAATAAAATATGCAAAATGCACTAAAGAGGAGGGGCCAGGAGGTGTATGTCAGCACATCTTATTTTTCATTTGGATGCTTTCAGAATAGTGCTAGTTTGTAGACCACAGACATAACACCATTCAGTGTATCTGTATGTCCCATGGTGAATGGAACGTGACACAGACCACAGCCATCCCCCAATTCCATGCCCTATCCATTGTGGAATTGCCTTATTTAGATCTCAGAAGGAAAGCTCAATTGTATCTTATTCTTTGCAATGCAATTTGACTTGCATAGACCGGGCTGGAACAGGGCTGTTAGAATACTCTTTATTGAGAATCATCCATTATCACCATTTATCTGAGAGCTTGTGAGAAACCGTCCTCTCAGCAAATGCCCCATAGCAGTGAACGCTGGCCAAGCATTTCCACTGATCTTCCCTGTTCGGGTCTCACTTCTCAGTGTCACAAATGCTTCCTGTTCCAGATTCCCTGGAGTGAGAACTTCCCCTCCCCAAGTCTCAGTGGGTTTGGTAGGTGCTGGGTCTGGCCGGGGCTAGGAGATTTGAAATGGAGTTGTAAACAGTAGGGTAAGTGAGAGCTGTGTGATCATGCGGACCCTACTGTGGACCCGTTGCAGACCCTCCAAGGGAGGATGAGTGATGGGGATGTCCTTGGTGAACTTCACTAAGAGAAGAGAAACCTAGAGGAGCGGAGGAGGGAGAGAATGAAAGAGCACCCTAGTGTTCACAACTAAGGGAATTACAGGGTGGAAATGGGCTGTATTGTCACTTAGTAGAAAACAGTTCCAGGAACCAAGGCAGCAAGACTCAGAGAAATCCTGAACGCAGAGTCCAGGGTCCTCGGGGTAGGCTGACTTTGAGGACGGCTCACAACGATGCCATCCTTGCCCTGGGCACAGGCTGGGTCTGCTGACTTGCTCTATGTTTGGGTTACAAAATTGCAACCTCCATCGTCCTGGCACACACTCTCTCTCACCGGCTTTGATGAAGAAGTCGCCACGTCGGAGAGGCCCACGTAGCAAGGGTCTGCGGGCGGCCTCTGGGCAACAGCCGGTAAGGAGCTGAGGCTCTCACTCTATCAGCCCTGAAGGAACTGAGCCCTGCGGACAAGCGCCAGTGAACTTGGAAGTGGATCCTGCCTCAGTGGAACCTCTGTTACAGGTTTGCAGGTGAGTGGAGCCAATGCCTCCATCACAGCCTGTACATGACCCTGAAGGAGAGGACCCCTCTAACCCATGCCCGTGCCTGACCCACAGGAACTGCGAGATTGGAAAAGTCGTTGTTTTAAGCTACTAAATGTTGGGATAGATTATCATGCAGTTAGAGGTAACCAATACAGCCCCCCGCTGAGACTTGGGTGCCCTCACACGAGACCCCCAGTCAGAGGCGAGCCTGGTGCTACCCTCACCCACTGCACAAGCTGGAGGAGGGGGACTCTAACCTTGCATGTCCCTTCCAGGTCTGAAGTGTGAGAGAACAGGCTGGCATTTCCACACTGGTATTTGACATTAGCTGTGCTTCTGTGCAAGAGCCTTGGCCTTCCTTGCCATTGCAGACCCAGGCTCGGAGCGTCCAGGTATGCTCTGATGCCCAGAGCTGGACGTTGAAACACTTCGTAAATGTGGTGAACCATTCTCAAGTCTCCTGACGTTTGTAGACTCAAACTACTGGAGGCAGAGGCATTTCATGAATCCTTCTTGAAATAACCTTTTTCCCTTGCTCTACTTTTTCCTGTCTTTCTGTAACACGTACCACCTTCTAATACATTTTGTAATTTACTGATTTATGATGTTTATTGCTTATTGTCTGTCTCTACTGACCTACAGGTATTTGAAAGAAACACAGCCAGACGGGGATCTTTGTTTTATTCACGGATGTATTCCAAGGGCCTAAAACAGCACTTGACGCACATCATGCGTTCAGTTAATAATTGCTCAATGAACGATTGCCTTTTTGGAGGTGAGGTGGGGTGTGTGAGGAGGGGAAGGTATTAGGATACAGGTCACAATAAACTTTGAACTATGCTGTCATATATTTTTTAAATTACTAAATGGCCACTTTGGGCATTAAGTACCAATATTATGCCCTAAACATAGAGATTCCCGAGACCTGACCCCAACACAAGTTATTGCTTCTCACAGAACTTGGGACATTTGGAGTCCCTGACCAATCAATCCTACAGCAGCCTCTGCCGGGATCCCAAATTTCTCCCCCACCCTTCCCCTTACCCCAGGCTGCCTACGCACATTATAATTCTTATATGTGAATTAAGATACACAAAAGTTGCAAAGCACTGGTCCAGTTAATCAACCTGAATTATGAAGTTCAAAATAGACCAGTTGTGAATATTAGTCTGTTGATAATTATATGCTGAATTGGACACAATCGTTTTCCTGCCTAGGGTTTATTCTCCCTTCTTTTAATCATATAGTCCATATTTTTCTAGAAAAGCTCTTACTTCTCTGCTCTTAAATCTCTGACTACCTTCATGTCTGGATCCAGCACTGGGCACCTGTCCCAGGCCTGGAGGAATGAACCAACACCCCCCATGTCCCAGTGACTGGCCCAGATTCCTGTATGTCATCCAAGTCCAGCTCATAAGACTCAAATAGGGGATGCTTGTTTAAACTGTTATGACAGAGACTTCTTTTTCTGGGGTTTCAGGGAGAATGAAGAATAAACCTGAACCTCCTAGCATCTGCCCCCAGTCGTGAGCCTGCCTGATAAAAGAGCCAACATGGAAGAGAGCTGAACTGAGAGGGAAAGAATGAGGCTAAGTTCTGATAGCATCAGTGGAGTGCCTGGATCCAGCTATGCCTGAAGATAGATAAACTTTTCAGTTACATAATTCAATAAATTCCCATTTTCTTATTAATACTGGTTTGAATTGAAAGTGTCCTGACTGATCAAATAATACATAGAGGAGATAGCACACAAGCCAGCCCATCTCATTTTCCTTCTCCTTGAAGCAAGACAACAAAAAGATATTAATGTGCATATTATAGATGATTCAGTTAATAGTCCTGTATCTACAGCAGCATTTTGAATGATACAAGTTCTCTGTGATTCCATAGAAGTGGAACATGTGGAGCAGTGATGCTTCTGACTGTTATCCCACCGACAGGACTCACCAAGATGCCAATTCATCTAGTATTTTTAATTGTGCCACTTTGTAAACCTCTAAAACCTAAAGTCTGAGAGTCCTGTTTGGTTACCTGCCTCAGCTTGCCCAACATCTTTAAGATAGCGACAAGGTCATCACCAATTCTCGGTTTCTCAATCAGATATATAAAAGTGAGCTGCGGGGTGGCTTCTTTAGCACAAACGCAAAGTATGAGCAGTGAGTGGCTCCACTCCCAATAAGCATATAAAACTTGGGTTTTACTAGTTGCGAGCATACAGTACAGTGTGTTCGTACTCTGCCACTGCAGGCCATGTTGGACACAGCCACATGCAAGCCTAGATCTGAGTGACAGTAAAGTGCAAAGTCTGCTCAGGCGGCTGCACTGGTGGTTCTCTGCCCTGGGGAACCGAGCGGTGTGTGGTCCAGGAGCTCTCCAATTACACAGCCCCACCCCCATTCCGACAAGTCCCCAGGGGGCAAATGCTCTGTAAAGCTTCCTGGGGAATCCCCTGTGACTCCCCCCCTACCCTTCGGCCAGGCTGAGAATCAAAGCTCTGAACTGCCTTCCAGTTTGTTGAGAAGTCCCATCTCCCAGGATCTGGTCAGTTGAAGCACTGGACTTAATCTATAAATACCTTATCTTCAAAAAGAAAATATTTTCATGATTAAGTAAGCAATATGTTTATTATAGAAGATTAAAAAATACCAGAGGGTATAAAGAAGAAAAAAAATCCACGAATACCCTTGCTAGAACCGCTGTATCATAACCTGGGCGCTTGTCAGCAATGCCCTACTCCAGAACTCCTGAGTCAGAATCTGCATTTTCACCAGACCCCCAGTGGGTTCTTTGCTTATTCAAATTTGAGAAACCTTGAGCTAGCTAATCCCAGAACAACTTTTGAGTGTATTTCCTTGTAGTCTCCTATACGTTTACTAAAGCTGGGATAAATATTAAATGCTCAATATTGCAGTCGCCAACTTTTATTTTTATTTATTTTATTTTATTTTTTTGCGGTACGCAGGCCTTTCACTGTTGTGGCCTCTCCCGTTGCGGAGCACAGGCTCCGGACGCGCAGGCTCAGCGGCCATGCCTCACGGACCTAGCCGCTCCGCAGCATGTGGGATCTTCCCGGACCGGGGCACGAACCCGTGTCCCCTGCATCGGCAGGCGGACTCTCAACCACTGCGCCACCAGGGAAGCCCAGTCGCCAACTTTTAAAAGGTTATTTTAATTTTATTTTAATATTATTCGGAGGTTCAGTTTGTGTCCTGATTTTCTCTTTTAATTGCGTACTCTATCCACCATCACTTCTAGTTGTTTTGGAGGCTTTCTTAAAACCTCGTTTCTTCATTCTTGGGTGAAGAATAAAATGGGAGGCAGCACACGAAGGGTTAATGTCTACTCATTGCTGTCATACCCACCCAAAGACCCCACAGCCACCGCCTGCCAAGCCCAGATTTTGCAATATTTGCCATGCGCTTGAATCGTGTTGAAAGATGGACTGAACGGGGATTTCTTTTTGTTTGCACGTACTTGTGTGTGTGTGTGCGTGTCTCTCTGTGCACAGTCTCCATGTGTGGCCTCCTCCGGGTGAAAGCGCAGTGTTCCCACTGTTGCTTATCCTGAAGGCTTTCCAAACCTCCCTCCCGCCGACAGCCGGTGTGGGGTGGGGAACACCTCCGAGGAGAGAAAGGACAGTGAGCTGCACAGATTTCTCAGTCCGTTCCCGCTCAAGGCAGGCAGCCGAGGGAGCCTCCCTTCTTAAAGTCCTCTTTAAACCCATGTCTTTTTAGCTACATAGTTTTGGAAGGTGCCCAAAGGACTGGCGACCATGTCCCACCCTTCTCCAACAGCACTGGGAATACAGAAGAGGTGGCTGCTGCCGCTTGCCCAGAGGAAGGAAGGGCTGAGCAATCCTGGGGCCTTCGGGGCCTGGAAGCCAGGGGGATCAGGGTGGGTGGTGCTTTGCACTGGCCGAAGGGCCGAGACAGACCCCTCAGCCACAAGGAGGGCGAGGGGAGTATGGAAGTCCACCACTTCCCAGGGACCGTCACCTCACTCAATTATTCCCCCAGCAAGAATCGTTTGATATCTCGGTCGTCTCTCTCTCTTTTGCACACACGTTCTGGGAGCTGTTTCTTCCCCAGCTCTGTCCCAGCTCACATCTTCACCCCATGTCCCGCCCTGGTCTGCTGTTCTGGGCCTCGCCCCTTTCCTTTCTCTGTAACAGGAGTCTGATTTTACGAGGGCTCTTTGGCGGGCTAGGCCCGTCATGTTTCCACGTTTCCCGGTGGGGCCAGAAAGCGGGCCAGCCACGCTGAGCAGCTGCTCTGAAAACAGCACACCACCTCTCACCACCACCGTCTCCCACGGAGCGGAGCCCTCCTCCCACTTCCATCCGCGGGTTCCCTGGGGGCCTCTGGGCACACTCTTCCCGGCAGACGTGGTTGTCGCCACAAGCATGTCAGTCATCCTGAGCATCGGGCCCTGCTTGAATTCTCCAGCAAGCCCAGGCCACAAAGCCTTTTGTTTGCAGGCTTGTCATCCTTCCCGCATTCCCACAAACCCGTGGTCCAGGGAAAACACCCAGTACAAAAACTTCCTGTTTGCATCTGGTAAATTTTCCACTAAAACTTTCAGCACCCAGGTGAATGGGTTCTGGATCCGAACTCTCTGAATACTGAGAAGTAAAAGAGGGCGTTTCGTGTGCGTTTGGCGCCCGCGGAAGCCAGCAGCCTCCGGGGGTCCAGCGCAAGTCCCCGCTGGTGTCACCACGTGCGCAGCCCGCCTGCTCTGCTGGGTTTCCTTACCTTGAGCTCAGCCACCTATCTTGTCTGAAGAGAAGGGCGAGCTGTAGACTTCTCAGCGCTCACGATGGTTTTTCAGATGACTTGCGCCAACTCCCGAAGGTACTAGAAAAATGTAGACAGGTTGGCCACCGAAGGAAAAGCCATCGGTGGCATTTTCCCCAGCCTCAGCTGAATTCAAACCACAAAACACTTGTGTTTTCTACAACTTTCCTAGTTAACAAGACTGGATGGATGCCTCCGGAAAAAATAACATTTCAAAATAATATTTTAAAACCTGGCATTATTTGTTTTTCCCTCTGTAAAGGCCAGTCTGTCGTCATTTCTCCGTAGCACGCTTCGGGGAAAGGGGTGGCTGATGGGCAGAAGGGACGTGACGTGGTAACTAGGAAGAGCATGAGACATGAAGGAAACAAAAATCCTTTGTTCAGAATCTATTCAGCCGCCTACCAGCACAGTCACAATCTTTCTGGGTCTCAGTTTCCTCCTTTGGAGAATGGGAAGAATGATAGTATAGGCTCAATTACCTTACAAAATGATTTTATGAATCATACGAGCTAGTGTTTGTAAAAGCATTTATTCACCATAAAGTGCTACACAAATGTGAGTTATCGTGCTTTAAAAAATACCTTGAAAGAAGTATTGAGTTTCTGGAAGCCTACATACCCAGAACCCTGGGTCGTGTGTTCTCAGATGGCAAATGGTGGTCCCTGCATGATCTGCCCCATGTACCCCAGTTGCTTTCTCGAGGGCTCAGGTTTTGGGGGGACTTTCCCATGCAGTAAATATGAACAGCAAGAGCTCCAGAAACTCATTCTTCGCTTACCTGTTTCTTTGTCTTAAACCATCACTGTTAGCACAATGGTTAAGGGTACACGTGGCACTGGAGCAGGACCGACATAGCTTTGAGTCTGGCTCTGCCACTTAACTTGTCTAACAAGTTACTTAGCTTCCCTGAGCCCAGTTTCCTCACCTGTAAAATGGGAATAACAATAATACTATTATTATTATTATCAATGCAATACATAGCTTACAGAGTTCTTGTGAGATTAAAAGACGGTGCATCAAATTGCTAACTTGTACGGTATCTAGCACATTGATTAAATGAATGTATAATGATGACGATAATTATTTTAAAGAATTTGAAGGAGAAAGTTTCCATTAACTGGTTCTTTTGCACTGAGTCGTAGAACTTCCTATTGGCCATGCATTCATTAGACAAGCGTTTGTTTAATACCTTCTATGAGCCCAAGCATACCTTTTGGTTCAGTTTAATGAAGGGCTACCACCCTGACCAAATATCTCCAGTACTCTAGCACTGAGAACTCCAACTGCAGTGTACAAAAGGAAGATGAACATAGGGAAAGTTAGTACTTGGCGGATACTGGAGGAGGGCCTCTGTGGGAGCAGAGCTTTGGCGTTTGGGGTAGGTGGCAAACATGGTAAAAATGATCTGGAGCAGTGACGCGTTCAGATACAGGATAGATGGTAATAGGAAAGAGACTCAAATATAGTGGCCAAAATAACGTAGACGCTTATTCCTGTCTTACTCAAGGACTGGGTAGGCAGTCCAGGGCT
Source organism: Globicephala melas (assembly GCF_963455315.2). Classification (NCBI taxonomy): domain Eukaryota; kingdom Metazoa; phylum Chordata; class Mammalia; order Artiodactyla; family Delphinidae; genus Globicephala; species Globicephala melas. Next base: position 86,932,729 of record NC_083319.1, read on the forward strand.
GCAGGAGTGGCCTGCTGGCATCAGGGAGCCAGGCTTCATCCCCCTTGTTACTCTGCCTTCTCCCAGGGTGTTTGTCAGGTCTATCTGGCTCCCTGACATGTATGATGGATTGGCATTCCAGCCAGCAGGAAGGAGAAAAGGGAAGGCACAGCCACTGCCTTGAAGGACATGACCTGGAAATTACACACATCCCTACTGTAACTTAGTCACATGATCACAGATAGCAAGGGACAATGGGAGATGTAGTCTTCATGCTAGCTTGCCATGTAACCAGCTAAAATGTGGGGATTCTAGTACTACAAGAAGAAGGAAAGGATAGCAATACAGTAGACCACACAGCAGATGAACAGTTTTGCCAAATAAGGGAGAGTGAGTCATGAGAAGCCAGGAGAAATGGCTGATGGACAGGGGGCACTGAGCCACAGACCACTGAGGACTCTGTGGGCTGTGTGGTTATAAGAGAGCAGTGTGGTAGGAGGTGGCGTGTTTGTGCAGGTGGCTGCAGTATGGTGGGCACACTGACTATGTGGGATTGTAGAAGAAAGTATGATTTGAGGACTGGCCCATCATCACTTAAATGTCATTTCTGGGACAGCCTGATTCAGTCTGGGATTTTTCTCTGCTACTTGAATTATTTGCCCATTCATTATGGGTCACTTCACTGACTTTTCACTCAAGTTTCTACTTTCTTATATGAGCTCTATCCACTAATCACTACTGTCTACAGTAATGATTGGATATAACAACATCAACAAGGAAAGAGATAGGATTACACTAAAGACTTTCTGAAGTGGTTCAGATGCTATCTCACCTGGGATGAGAAGGAAGGATGTGATCCCCTTTCATGACTTTCTCCAAATTTGCAATCCTTAGACCACTAATTGAGCTGTGAAAACTCAGTCTAAGAAGTCAGATAGATTTGAACTTGTATTGAACAATGTAGGGAAGGTATATCAGTGTATATTATTTTAATTTTAAAGTTCTCATCTCCAGCCTCATTTTCAACAACATGATAGCACCAAGCTAAAAGTGATCCTTATAAAGATGTACTTCTTGTGTTTATTATGGTTTGGATTTTTGTGCCAAGAATACATATGACAGGGCTGCCATTCTTCCCAGCTAAATGCACGTGAACATGTGTTCTTGCATTTTCATCTGTTTCTCTGTGGAGAAATCATGCACTGAACAAACAACTCCTTTGGAGCAGTATCTTATGATTTCAAAAGCTTCTGTCCGGGCTTCCCTGGTGGCCCAGTGGTTGAGAGTCCGCCTGCCGATGCAGGGGACACGGGTTCGTGTCCCGGTCCGGGAAGATCCCACAGGCCACAGAGCGCCTGGGCCCGTGAGCCATGGCCGCTGAGCCTTGCTGTCCGGAGCCTGTGCTCCGCAACGGGAGAGGCCACAACAGTGAGAGGCCCGCGTACCGCGAAAAACAAAAAAAAAAGCTTCTGTCTGTGAGCCACCAAATAGGCATTCATGGTGGGCATTCTTTTCTCTCAGCTTGAACCTCACTTTACAGAGATGTGGTTCCTCGGCTTAGACACGGATGGTGCGTCCAGGGTGCCCAGAGGGTTGCTAGAACCTCTGAGACTTGGAGAAAGAGAAACATGCTAAATGTGTCTGTGCAAACTTCACTTGTGTCTGCCAAGAAGCAATATAGCTTAGTGAATTACAGGAGAATGGGGGCCTGCCATATTGATCCTCGAGCACTGACTTTGCAAGAAATCTCCAGGAGTAATGGATATGAATGAAGTTACCTGGCTTCTGGTTTAGCCTTGTCACTCAAAAAAACTTTGGTAGTTCATCATAGCTCCAAGTACCGGATACTTATATGTTGCTAAGGGTAAAGGGTTGGATGTGATAGGCCTGTAAACACATAATTGCTGTAAACTGTGTGAGTTGTAGATTGAAAGCTGTAGGGCTACGTCTGCAATCCCAAAGGTGGGATTTGGTGCCCAAGATCAAAGCCCTCTACACTCTGGCATTTCAGGATTCAGAAGAACAAAGGCAGGCTCCCCTCACTCAATAGTGAAACTGTCAGTCAAAGCATGTAAATGGTGCTTTACGATGACATTGACAATGGAAACATAAAAACAATAGAGAGGGAGATGACAGCGAGACAGGGGAGAAGTGGAAAGACTTGGAGGTAGGTGGGCAGACGACCTCATCTTACAAAGCAGGGAGACGAGAGATTTCATCTTTAGTTGATGGAAAAAAGAAATAATTGCCTTTACAAGCACAAATAATAAAGAAACCAAAATAGTGATGCACCTTTATTGACAGGAAGAAGCAAGAAGTGGAGCTCAAGGGAGCTGAAGTCAACAGATGGGGTCTAAAATGGATAAACAGAGAAAGAAAATACAAACGTTATTTAGAGATGTGGAAGTAACCAATTAAAAGTGTACCTCTGGGGAGATCAGCTGGGGCTAAAGCAGCCTTAGGGTATGTCTCTTGCTTTTCATTATAAGCCCTTCTGTACAGTTTGATTTTTAAGTCTTGCTGCATTGTTAGAGTTAGCTTTAGTTTCATGACAGGCTACTCACAGTAACCGTAGTGTAAACAAAAACGTGGTTTATGTCCCTTACATAAATTTAGTCCAGGGATGAGCAGTCTTCTATGGTGGCTCTGCTCCCAGGAGTCTTCGGGACCACAGACTTCATCCAACTCATGGCTCCATAGTGCCATCCCTAGGCTGTGGTCCTTAGCCTCCTGGCCCCGATGGCAACATCTGTGTCCCAGGCAGCGAAATGGAGGCAGGGATGAAAGAGAGGGCATAGGGACTGCCTCTTAGGGAAGGGTCCTGGCAACTGTCACATGACACTTCCTCTTATATTTTATTGATCAGAACTTAGCCACATGGCTACACCTAGCTGCAAAGGAGGTTGGGAAACATAATCTCTGTGTTAAATTTTCATATACATATTTTAAATTTCTACTACAAAGAGAGAAGACAGTATATATTGTGGGACATTTAGCTGACCCAGCTATGCTTACCTTGATATAAATATCAACAAAAATCATGAGCATTTAACAAAAAAGCTGTTTTCCTAAGAAAATGCTGGGAATAAAAATATAAAGAAAAATAGAATGGATTGATGAAATGAGAGAGGGATGGGTAGATAAACTGATGTGTGATAGAGCAAATATAGCGATCATTGTAAAATCTAGGTTGTGGGTGTGTTCGCTGTACAATTTTCAACTTCTCTATATATTTGAAATTTTTCTAACAAAATGTTGGGAGAAAATAGGGTTAGGGAATACAAAAAAATCAATTATTTTTTTAAACTATTTTTAAAGGTCACAGCATGTCTGACCTGAGAACTTTGGTTTCTCTCATCCCTTTACTCAATTCCACAAGTTTTATACAGAACTCCTCTAATTCTTCATATTGTAACTTACTGTCCCTTACCCCCAACTCCTTTTCCTCCCCCATCTGTCATTTCCTAGTCTCTTTACTTTCTGTTTTTGTCTAGGTCTGTGCCTGGGTCTTAATATATGGCTTTTGGTGTCTCAGGCTTGAATTGCCTGCTTGGGCTTCTCTCCATAGGCTCTGTCCTAATCTGATTATAAGTAAGAGAGAGTCCTGGCCCCTCATGGACCAGCTTACTGGATTGACTGCCAGGGTAGGCTCCCCTCCCCCTTCCCTAGGCTGGGGAAATTGAACCCAATATTTTGTTCAACAACTTGGAGGAATATTTTTCCTCCCTCCCTGCCTCCCACCCTTCCTTCCTTCTTTTTAAATTTTGTGCCCCTTAGCATATAGCAGGTAGGTCACAGTTGAGGTTGTGGTGACTCACTCATTCATTCATTCAATAAATATTAAATGCCAACTATGAACCAGACACCATATGGCTCTCTGGTCATTGCTTCGTCCTAAACACCAGTCATTCGGGAAACAACTTAGCTTCCAAACGAAAGCAGTAATAGGGTCTTGCTGTTACACCATCCTTGGGGTTGCACCACAGCTGACCTTTTAGAAGAGGCTGCCTGATCAGGAGTCCTTCTGGTAATTCAGTAACTAGGCACCTTGGACGGGGGCCAGACGGGCCTGTGCTGGAAGCAGTCTCCCCCGTGTGATTTAGGCTGAGAGAGGCTTGCCATTACCACCTGCCCCGACCCAACACACAAGCCCCTCATGATTTGACCTCGCAGGTGTGTTTCATGCTTGGCAAAATCTGAAGCAAGTAAACTACACAGACTTACTCTCTGCACGTCTTTCTCCTCAGCTGGATGCATAAATAGTTCATTTATTTATTCCATGTCAACAATCGTAGTTTGCTTCTTCCTACTCCCTGTTATATGATGCGGATAACGTGTCACTGCCCAGATGGGTCTTTCATTCTGTTGAGACTTAGTTGTCCTGCTAACGCTTATTTTATATTTGGCCTTTGAAGGCAGCAGTTATGAATATATTTAGTGCGTGCCCTTCGTGCGATGTTCTCTGCCTACTTCTTCATTTCTGTAGAATTTGGCACTGAGTGAAGAGGAGAGATAATAAGGAATGAAAGGGCAAAATAAAGCCAATTGTTCAGCTGAAAACAAAACTTTCTGCAATCTCCTTAGCTAATTCAACCCCTTGGGAACAAAACATCTTAACCTGTTCACATTGTTTTGACTTTCCAGGTTATAGTGGGTAAATGTGGTGAGTAACGGCTGGGAAGGTCACTTCACATCTCTGCCCTTTCAGTCTAGCCTACGTGGCACTGGTTTCTTTCTGCTTAAAAATATTGATAGGTTATAATCAGATACATTTAATGTGCATCAGGATAGGTCCATTGCCCTGCTGTCTCTTTGTAGTAAAAAAAAAAAGGGTGGAATCAATAACCACAATAATAAGAATAATTCCAGTGCATTTTCCCCTGGCTTCCTGAGAACTCATCAGTTTGGGAGCTCCGAGGGGATAACCCCTCCCTCCTCCACCCGGAGTAAGAGAGCTGGGTGGTGGCCCTTCTGTTAATGCCTTTGGTACAAACCTCCCAAGATATATGAGAAGGAGCCTCTCTAAATGTGTGCAGGTGGCTTCTTGCCTCCGGTAACGAGTCTCATTGTCCCTTTGTGTCCTCACATGCAGTAAGTCTCTCACAAAGCAATAAGTGAAGTGACACTGTAGAAAAGGCAGGAGGACAAATAGGGATCCCTAAACAAAGAAGGTAGTTTGGGAGGCAGAAAAAAAAAAAGAAAGAAAATCCCTTGAAACATCTTAAAAGCAGCCAAGCCTAAGCATGGTCATATGAAAGAGACCTTCTCTTTTATTTCACCATGTCGAGTTGAATTTACTTTCCGGCTTTTTTTTTTTTAAGAGATTTTGTGGCACAGATGAAACTCCTCCAGAAATCAAGACAATGGTCACTTCCGAAGAGCCACTGAAAGGAATAATCCAATTCAAATGGACATTTCAGATTATATTTTAATAATACAGGCTATATAATAAAAGCAAGAAGAGTAATAGTCCAACAATGCTTTGGGTGGAACAGAACCTTTCTCCAAGGAGCTCACGGTGATTTATAAGCGTTGTTAATTCACAGGCAAACGCCTCGTCAACTGACTGAACAAGCAGCAATGACTGCCCTTCTGTGCAGATAGGAAACTGAGGACCCAAGTGATGGCCTCAAGCTCCTGGCACTTTGGCCTGAATGTACAGGAACGTTACAGGCCAGGCTGATCCTGCTTAGTCTTCACCCAAGCTGAGGGGCCACAGCGTCACCGTCCAGCTGCTGGCCAGAGCCCCATGGAGGCCACCACCCCTGGCAGGAGAAGGTGGTGGTGGCCTTAGCTACTAGGGCCTAGATTCCTCTGCCTGTAATCATCCCCTATTTCTCAACTCCACAGTTGCCACCAAATCTAGCTTTGTGACTTCACGTTGCTAACTAATCTCTTGAAACCCTGGTCTCCTGATTTATTAAACTGGAGCAATAACACACACTTCCCAAGATGACTGTAAGAACTTGAAAAAAAAGTATGTAAAGCACATAGCGCTGTGTCTCCCATATAGGAGATGTATGGAAAAATGGTGATTTTTAAATTTTATTAATAAGTGGACTTGGCGCTCTGCTGCTTTGTAAATATCAGACAAGCGCCCCTCTTAGAGATTCTTTCTATTTTGAAGATTACCTTTAATATAAGTTTTAAGCTGGTTTCACCTAATGGGGAAAAATGAGATTACACCTCACTCCCCTAACACACGTGCATACACAGACACCAGATCTCCCCAAGGAGAGCTTGGTTATACTTTTTGCAATTTGTACTAAGTCCAGCCATTAAAAAAAAAAAAAAAAAAAAAAAAAGATGTTCTATAAAGAACGAGCACATTTTACTAGTCAGGTTACAGCTTCATCAAGGAAGCTGGCAAACCCAGGTTCACTTCTGAACCGAAAAGGTTTCAGCCCGAATCTCTCCAAACAACCGGCAGATCCTCCTTCCAGGGAGCCAGTAGGCTTTACGATTAGGGTAGGCTCTGGAGTCAGGCAGACTTGGGTGTGGGCTCCCCCAATTCTGAGTTCTCATCTGTAAAACTGGGGACAGCAGTACTCCCTGACTCACAGCTCAGTGTAAGAATGGAACTAATGCAGGGGAGATGCTTAACACTGTTTCTGGGCACTACTTGGTAAGTGGTAGCTGCAGTGGTTCACAACCATTGTACAGAAGGTGAGAAAAATTTGTAAATTCAGTACAAGCCAAAGTTTTCCTTTAAACCTGAGCTATAGAGCTTTTAGCAACTACTTTTGAGTGTACAGCCTGATCAGGCTCCAGGAGGAAAGGAATCTTAACCAGCTAATTAGAGAGAAAAGACAGAGATATGTGGAACATACACCAGTGTGAACATTGTATTCATGGGTGGATGGAATTGTTAGAACATTTTAGAACAGCTGCTGGAATTTAGGCTTCAGGGCTTCATCTTGCTTTTTTTTTCTTTTTTTAACTTTGAAGAGTTTTGTGGGGACTGAAAACATTTTAGGATAAATGTCTACGTACAAGGCTTTTGGCAGAGACAGAAAAATTGTCATTCTGAATCCAGGTTTGACTTGGACAGGGAGTGACTTAAAGAAAACATCAGGAAGACAGAAATCTGTGAAAATTGTATTTACTCAAGGCTCAAGAGAAGGTTTCTGTCTAGTCTGATGTCATGCAAATTTAAGAAGGGAAATGCTGAGGAGATACATTGGACAGTGTTTCCCAAGGTGTGTTCCACAGGACCCAAGTCTCATGAGATGATTGGTGACAAACGAGATCTGTGACCAGATAAGTTTGGGAAACTGTACAATAACTCTGCCTCTTGAGATAAACGGTGTACGTTCACATGTAAAAGCTTTCAGAAGTCCTGGAGTAAGGAAATCTCTCATGGTAGATCCCGTAAGTAGCTTCCAAATAGCCCTTCCTCCTTTATGTGCCATCAGAATTGTGATTTTGTTTGAGAGATAATGGGCCCAGCTCCAGGAAATGAATCACAATATTTCTATGGCAATAACAGAACCTGTGATCTCCTTTGCCAGGGATGAGTATGGGGTGAGCATGTGACTCAGTTCTTCTGGTCAATGAGACTTACTTTGGGGACTCTGGAAATAAAGAGAGAAATACAGGGAAAAGGTGCTTCTTTTTTGACACCCCCTTGCTTTCTGCTTTTGCATGAGGTTGTATGAGAGAATATGATACCTGGTGCCGCGGCTGCCGTCTTGTGACCATGAGGGAGGACCCTGAGAACTGAGACAGGAGATGCCAATCTAGTACCAGATACCGCAGAGCAACTGGGCTTACCCCAGAGCTGCCCACCGCCATAATCTTGCTAATGTCAACAACTATCCAAATGGTTTGAGCCACTGCTGGTTGGGAATGGAACGCAGCTTATGGTAGCCACCTTTTCCTTTTGTTTACTCCAGCTTTTCTCAGTATATGGTTAGGCCGGATTAGTAGCTTCTGAATACCCGTTCCTCTTTTTATGTGAAGGTGCACCCGTTTATCCCAAGATGCAGCATTAATGTGCAGCCGTTGGACCACAGGTCTGTTTTTTAGGTCTCTCTGCATCCCTCACCGGCAGTGCATACTCCATGGAGCACACTTTGAGAAATGCCTGTGGGAAGGGACCAGGAGAGAGAAGCAGGCAGTGGGTCCCAGGCCCCACTCCCCTACTAATTCAGCCCTTTGTGTCTCAGCTGTACCATCTGGTCTCCATCACCTCTCCCCTCAGTCTCCAGCTCCAGCACTTAGCATCCCTGAGACCAGGCCCCGTGCATCACACCATGCACTGGGGGCCCAGCAGCTGCCACCCACCTACCCTGCCACTCAACTGAGTCTCTACCTTTCCAAGGTTGTAACTATATGTACTCTTTAAACAAGACGACAGCGGCACTGAAAATCCACTTAGGGATCAACTGATTCTTTTACTTTAGTTTTTCAAGTTTGCCTTCCCTTGTTCTCTCCACTGCCCTTCGGCGGAAGCCAGGGGCCCTCAGCCAGGGCCACTGGAACGGTGCTGTGCTTGCCACACTGGGACGGGCGCGGGAGGAAGGTGAAGTGTCGAGCGGAGGTTTGGGGAGGCGTCATGCGATCCGAGCCTTTCGCGCTGCTGGGTCACCGGTTCAACCCGCTCCCAGGTCGGTAGTTACCCGGCCTGTGTGAAAATCCCACAGCAGAACTCGATAGCACACCCGATCTTAGGTTTCCCTGGTTGCCGCGCGGCCCGGCGGTCTCTGCTGCCCAGGCTGCGCTCCCGGGGTGGGTGGAGCTGGAGGTGCCCCTCCTCTAGGGCAGCTCCCGGGAAAGCTCCACTGGCGGAGGCTGCGGGGCTTAGGAAGCCGGCGGTGATTTATCAGCCGTGCCCTGAGCCGGCTCCAGAGGTTGAAGTTCTGCTGCCCGTTTTCCTGCAAACATATCTTCTTCATCCCACAGCAATGCCTGCTTCCGATCCAGAAAGTAGCGACGCGAAATGATCCAGGGTTTTCTGCCCTGTGTTTATGTGCAGAGGGTGGGAGAAGAGGGAAGCAAAGTACCGTAAAAAGAGATTCGTTCCCCTCATTTTTTCTCAGTTATCCTAAAAACCCGAGGAGCACGTTTTACTGCCTTGCTTCTTAGAGATGCTGGAAACTGAGGTTCCAAAAGATTCAGAAACCTGTCCAAGGACACAGGGCGAGAAGTGACAGAGCTGAGATTCTGACTCAGACCTGCCTGATTGCAACGGCTGCTCTAGACTCCTCTGGCACCGCCTATCTTCTAGGACAGGCCACTTTGGTTGGGAAAATCCTGCCCTCCCCAACCTGTACTAAGTTCGTGTCCAGCTTTCAGAGTTATAGAAGGGCCAGGAGATTTATAAAGAAATTCAGATTTAATGTGCTCAGCAGCTTAGCAATTTGGGTTGCAGAACTTCTGCAGATTTCATCAGAGGGGGTAAGGGGAGGGAGTGGGGTAGAAGAGGCCAGTTGTCCGGGATGCTCACCATGTAGACGGTTCAAGACCTCTGGCCTGGTCGAATCAGCCTCCCTCGGACCTGAGCCTACCTGGAGGCGGTCTTGTGACTGCTTCCTTGAACAAGGTGGCTTTCCATGCGGTGACACAGTGCCTGGTGAGGAGTTCCAGCCTGGCGGTGAGCAAATGACATCATTGGCTGAGGCCATCCATTTGGCATTTTCTCAAGAATGCTGGGATAATTTTAAGAGGCGACAGGACAGAGACAAGGGTGAGAGAGGACTCCTCTTTAGGAATCCTGTGTTGACAGCCATCTGTGACATCTAAGATGGGAACCGGCTTACGCAGAAATGGAATTTTTTACATTAAGGGAAGAATCGGCAAACTTGTGTGGGCCTAAATGAATTTCCAATGGATCAGCAGAAAAGTCAACAAAAGGTTGTGTTTCTTGTTCTAATCCCTTCACTTATTCCACCAAATGGTTGTCAGATGTTCAACCACACTGAAAGGCAAGGAAAGCCCACACCAGAAGGCTAAACTTCTGGCTGCAGCGAGGTGTTTTAAAAACAGCAGTATTACGTATGGTTCTGGAACCAGCTGAAAAGCCCTGAAGAAGAGCTTACCCTGTGTGCTTTCTGATGCCTGGAAACAAGGCAGGAGGAAGGAGAAATAAAAGGCCTGCTCATTGCTGGAATAAAGAGTCAGTATGAAAACCCAGGTTCTTTAAGCAAAGCTTGGAGTCCAGACATTTTTCTCCCTGCATTGGAGAAGTGCTGGTATCCTTTAGAAGGAGTTTTGGAGTCTCTCCTCCAGAAGAGACCTTCTGATAAAACATGGAAGTAAGAATCTTGGTTCCTGGTGCTCATCAACTTGTTGTTTGTAAATAGTTTTCCACTTATTTTCCATCCCTGATCAGTTGGTAGTGGCTTTATGAAGCACTCAGAGAAAGCTTCTGAGGCCTTGTCTGGGCTCAGAAGGACAAGGTGGTTGGTCAATCAGTGATGCCTGCCAAGGGTCCCCGTAGAGGAGAGAGGCAGCACATAGGCCAGATATTTACACCCTGTACAGAATAGAGCAGTGGTAACCAGCAAGGGTTCAGAGTTATATTGCCTACTTTCAAATCCTGCTGCACTCTTGTGACTTCCGTAGGTCTTATCTTGTGGGGCTCAAATTTACGTACCCTATTTCAGATGAACAGGAAAGGTACAACCTCTTTATTTTCTTAAGGGATCTGATTTTCCTTGCAAGTCCTCACCTTGCTAGAAGGATGGGTTGCAGGGAGAGGAGGGAGGTGGTGGGAGCTACTCCATTTCTTCTCATCTAAACAGTCTCTTTGGAGGTGAGTGGGTAATTTGGTCTTTCATATTTCCTCTTCCCACCTTACTCTTCCACAGAGGGTACCTGGGTATGTGGGAATGGGGGAAGGAGGGGTTGTAACCTTGTGGCTGAGGGGAGGAGCCTCGGGTTGGGAGCTGCCCTGAGATTCTGGTTGCTGCCATCTGCATTGGGCTGTGTTGTCTCGCCCTCGAGCTCCTTGAGCTGTTTTCCTGGAGTTCTGTGGGGTCACCTATGGCTTGTTCTCCTGCCTTGGTTGAGACCCCATGGTCCTCCTTGACTGGGCCTCCTACTGACTTTCACTGGTGTCCCAGACTCTTTGGAACTTCAACCTCACCTTCCACCTGGCCCCTGGCTAGGGTGCCTAGCTTGCTCTCTCTGAGGCAGTGTCATTATATCAGTTAGGATTACAGAGCTTCAGGTAACAGCATAGAACTCTAATTCATACTGCTTGAAGCAGTAAGAACCTGCATCATCTTACATCATGAGTCAAAAGTTGGCTGGACTCCAGGTACATTATACTCACAAAATAATAGTTTCTTTCCCTCCCTCTACTCTTTATCTTGAAGCTGCTCTATACCCTCAAACCCTGTCACATGGCTGTCCGTGGAAGTCAGTATGGCTTACTTTCTCACTATGGCCCAGAGACAACCAAAAACTCTCCCCACGCAAAGATGGTGAGTTCTAGTTCTTCATTCTGGTGGGCTCTCCATGTGGCTTTACTTCCCTACGTTGTGGAAGAGATTCTACAATCTCAGCCCACCAGGCATGGCTCCTGCTGTTGGAGCCATAAATTCATTGGTTTATTATTCCTCTAATATTATCATTCCTCATCTGTAAACTGAGAGTAATATGGTACCTAACTCATGAGATTGCTATGAGGACAAGATGAGATAATTTACATAAAGCTACTTAGTATAGCTCCTGGCATATAGAAATGCTCAATAAATGTTAGCCTTTTTTTCAGTTCTTATAAGAAATATTAATTTTTCCTTTTGGCAAAAATAAACATTAACATTCTGAAATAAGTTTTAGAAACATGATGTTCCAAACTGGAATCAAATTGTCCCATCTTGGAATGATAATTTGTGAATGTATATGAATTATATTTCATTATTCTCCTAATTTTTGAAGGGCTTGTAATCAGAGGCCTGTGAGAACAGCAGGTTCACAAGTTTGCTAGGTTCTTGGCTCTTCCTTTGAGCCAGTTTCTATGAAAAAAATCCACTGGAGCCACACATGCCATGGTTGATTTACTACTAAAGGTATGAGGATGTTCAATGAAGGGAATGATAATGTCCATCACACAACATTCTGTTGCCATCCTGCTGGCTCTTTTGTTCATACTCTCTACTCCCTCCCCGAAAGCTTGTGTCTCCTACATGTGGACCCAACTACTACTCAACCACGACTTACCATCTCTAACTCCATGCTATTGTCTTCTTATAAGGTAAATGGGCTAACCAGCTGTCCCTGTGTCCCTGGGTCTTTCCTGGATTTAGCACTGAAAAATCCTGTGTCCTGGACATCCTCAATCCCAGATAAACCCGGAGGGTTCGTGCCCCTATAGGTAAACCGTCTCTACCTGCTGGTCTGATAAGCAGGCTCTAGGAATCCTAGAAAATTAAATTTTCTCCATCTCATTCTATAAAGAACTTTGGATGCTTTCTAAAAACTATGAGAAATTATTAAAGGATTTTGAATTAGCTAAAACATATAATGAAAATTGCATTTTAGAGAGATCTCTGCAAATCAAAACTGCAATGAGATACCCTTTTACGTCCACTAGGATGGACGGCCATAATAAAAAAGACAGAGAATAACAAGTGTTGCCAAAGATGTGGAAAAACTGGAATTCTTATCCACCACTGGGGGGGAATGTAAAATGGTACAGCTGCTGTAGAAAATAGTCTGGAAGTTCCTCAAAAGGTTAAATACAGAGTTCCATGTGATCCAGCAATTCCACTCCTAAGTACCTACCCCAAAGAATTGAAAACAGGTGTTCAAACAAAAACTTTTGCATCAGCATTCTCAGCAGCACTATTCACAGTAGCCAAAAGGTAGAAACGACCCTAGTGTCCATTGACTGATGAATATTTATGACAAAATGTGCTATAACCATACAGTGAAATATTATTCAGAGATAAAAATAAATAAATCTATGTTACAGCATACTGACCATGCTACAGTGTGGATGAACTTTGAAAACATGCTAAGTGAAAGAAGCTAGTCACAAGGGACTGCATATGATATAATCCATTTATATTAAATATCCAAAATAAGCAACTTTATAGACACAGAAAGTATATTAGTGGTTACCTTGGGCTTGGGAAGACGGGAGCATCTGTAGGGGAGTGATGACTAAGGGATGCAGGGTGTCTTTTGGTGTAATGAAAATGTCCTAGAATTGATTGTGATGATAGTTGCACTCAAAGCCATTGAATGGTACACTTTATTTGGGTGAATTTTGTGGTTTGTGAATTATATCCCAATAAAGCTGTAAAAAGAAAGAAAGATCTCTGACAATATGTGCAGAATGAATTGCATGGAGATAAGGTTGAAGGCAAGAAATCCAGTTAGAGGGCTTTGGTAAAAATCCAGGTAAAATGTCATAAAGATGAATCATGGAAGTGGCTGGGCAGTGAGAGAAGAGAGCTAGTTTGTAGGCTATTAAGAACTCCATTCCACAAAACTGCTGATTGGTTGTCATCTAAATCTGGGGAGATGAAGGAGATGTCGTCAGTTGGGCAGCTCATGATGCCATTCTGCAAGATGAGGCAGTTCAGGATGAGGAGGCTTAGAGGGTGAAAACATTGAGTGCAATCTGGACTGGTCCATTGGAACATGATTCATTTCAGGAACCTGTGGGTCATCCAAGTGATATACCTTCTGTGTCATTGTTTATAGAACTCTAGAAAAGGGAAGGCATTGTAGGCTGGATAGACTGGGATGGATGGTATTATCTACAGCCACACTATCCAAGATGTAGCTGCTACTCATAGGAGACCATTTAAGTTTAAATAAGTTAAAATTAAATAAAATTTAAAAGTCGGACAGTCGGTTGCACTATCCACATCTCAAGTATTAAATAGATATGTGTAGCCAGTGACTATCATTTTGGACAGCACAGATAGAGAATATTTCCATAATTGCAGAAATTCCTGTTGGACAGTGTTGATCAAGGGGATTTTGTTCACTGAAAAGAGAAATTTATTAGTAAGAAGATCATCTGAGGTCTTGAAAGAATAGAGTGTCAGAGCCAGCCTCCAAAACTGATGAGGGGTTAAGAACTAGAGCTGATGAGTGTAGACAGTCTTTTTAAGAAATTTAACTATGTAAATAAATGTAAGAGTAACATTGTATCTGACACATACTATGCATGTAATAAATAGTTGAATCCGAAGAGCCCATGACAAGGTGGCTTCTGCATTTCAGTACTTCATGTGGACCTGGAGACCTTATTGAATATGACCTGAGAGCCATCATTTGGCAGGACAGCCATAAGTAGCCACGCAGCCACCTTACTTTTTTCTCTAATGTAGCTTAGGCACTGGGAGGGTCTAACTCATGAAATGTTCATGTGTGGGTCTGGTTAACCGGAAAACTTTTTCCCCATTTTGGGTGGCAATAAAATGAAAGGAATTCAGCTGATTTTTTGACTTGAAATGGAAAGGGATACCTCACTGGTAGGAAGATGAAAAGTTATCGTTTCTTCTTATTTTCCCCTTACATTAAAAAAATAATTTGTGTTTTATTTCACATTACAAAAGAAATACATTTTCATGCAAAGTAATTTAGAAAACTCATATAAGCAAAAAAGAAGAAATTAAATTTGTGGGTTTCAGCTCCAGAAGAAGAAATCCTGGCTTAAACAACAACTATCATAATTTCCTGACATAACAGGAAGTCCAGGGTAGGGTAGGTTTCAGGGCTGGTATATCCATTGGCCCACTGATGTCATTAAAAATCTAGAGTCCTTCATTATGTTGTACATCTGAAACTAATAAAATGTTAAATGTCAATTATACTTCAATTTTTTAAAAATCCAGATTCTTTTTATCTCTCTGATCTGCCATCTTCAGTGTGGTTTTATCATCAATCTTGTGGTAAGATGATGGCAACAGTAGCTCAGGGTGTCACATCCAGAAAGAAAGGAGAGAGACTTCCTCATCTTTTTTAAAAATGAGAAAACTTCTCGTAAAACTTCTTATTGGACTCCTCCTCAAACCCTGTTTGCCAGAACTGGGTGACAAGCTCACTCCTTAACCAGTACTTACAAGGGGCACGACATTCCTTTCCGAGCCCTTGAAGCTATGGGGGTGGTCAGTTGTCCCTGACACATATGAATAAATGGGACTTGGGGAGATATTTTTTAAAAAGCAGCAAACTATTCTGAAGGAAGATAGGGGAAATGGATACTGGGAAGCAATCAACAGTATCCATAGTTAGTAACCTGTACGTTTAACCTTCGTTAATGTTTTGGTAAATACAACTTGTGTGTGTGTGTGTGTGTGTGTGTGTGTGTGTGTGTGTGTGTGTGTAATAACACTGTTTATTCTGTGGTAATGTGTTTTTTCCCATCAACAACACATCATGAATATCCTTCCACGCCATAAACAATTTTCTATAGCATCATTTTAATGACCAGAGATATTTCATTTTTTAAGGATATGACATAGTATATTTACCAAAGAGAAATTAAAAATAAATATTTCCAAGTCTGATGTGGAAATTTAAATTTCCATCTGCTATAGGCTAAAATGGTATTACAGACTTAAGGTCTTGCTTTTTTTGAAGGTCAGTAATAAATCAGGAAGGAAACTTGTGTTGACATTTATTTTAATAAATTATGTTTTAAGTTAAAAGATGACCATTTCTTAGCTCCCTAACAAAAATTTCTAGAGTAACCTTCCTCACACATCAAATGATTCCTTGATATGTGAATCACTGGATTTCTATTTAATAATGTTGTAAAGATAACAGTAAAGCATCAGTCATTTCTGATAGGCTTAGGCCCTCATGTATAAGCTCTAAGACTAAGACATTTATTTTACATTTCTTATGGATGTTAATAATATTTCATTTGTAAGATACGGTAGCTAATCTTTCTTAGAAGAATTTGCCTTTTAGAGAAATTGCTTCTCCCATATGGATTACCTGAAAAACACCAAGAAAAGCCACACTTTTGCAGGTAAAATAAAATTAGGAGTTAAGCATTGTTTTTTCA
The DNA here is from genome assembly GCF_963455315.2 of Globicephala melas. Taxonomy (NCBI): domain Eukaryota; kingdom Metazoa; phylum Chordata; class Mammalia; order Artiodactyla; family Delphinidae; genus Globicephala; species Globicephala melas. Next base: position 86,948,687 of record NC_083319.1, read on the forward strand.
GACTGACTATATATTTTCCTCTATAAAAATATTTTGGAAAAAAAGTAGAGCCCCAATTTTGTCAAAATAACTGCCCCAATTCTCCACTTGAGTCTACAAAGATCTCAGTGGGAAGATACAAAGTAAATCAGGGAGTCTGCTAGTTTTTACGTTCCACATTATGATCAATTTATGCTGTTTCCTTTAAGGCTTACATTTAGTGAGACATCCCATTCCTAAAGGTCCTGCCAACTAGTTATTGCTCTTGAATTTGGTGAGGTGAGGATACCAACCTACTTCCTGGTGGTCCTCTTTCCTCTATCCCAAGCCTTTATTTGAGATACATTTCCTGCCCACAGTCTGTTTCATATGCAGAAATTCATTGCTAGTTTACCTTATTGCCTGTTAAATATATGGCCAACTTGTGATTATTCAGAAACTTAAAATCCAGCCATTGCTTCTTTCATACTTCGTTCATTCATGTTTGGTTAGCAATTCCAGCTCAGGAAGAACAAGGCATATTTTGTATGGTGGAAAAGGAAAGGACCGACCACCGAAAATATCAATTATGTCTTTAGTCTATAGTGTTAAAAACACCAGAAGAAATAATACAGTCAGCATTCCTTAATTTCAATGCTTATAATTTTTGAAGCTCACCAGAAAAATAAAGTGTTATGCAAATTTACTTCTCTCTCTTCTTTATTTCCCTTCCCCAGCAAAAATATTGTAAATTGTTAAGTCTTCTGGTGACTTGTCATATTTGGCACTAGTTTAATTAGTTTTGGCAACTATATTAATGACTCATAAGAGAATACTTTTGGTCTCTTTGCTAACAGATGCCACTGCTAAAAGCAATGACAACAATGTCATGTGGCCCTAAAATTGCAGGAATTTGCCACTGGTGGTCCAATAAAAACAAACGTGTGTGAAAATAGAGTGAGGAGAAAATAAGACTTAAAATATACATTGTCATAAATGTTTAATCATAAAAGATCTGATCTTCTGTCACTTACTTAAACAACATGTTCAAGTTGGGGATCTGCAAGAGGCATCATAGGAACCACTAAAATTTTGAGTCCAATATGTTTATAATCATATTTCACTTGGACTAGTGTTCTTATTTCTCGTTCAGAGGAAGTGTCTCTAACACCATCAGAAAATTCAGGGGATATCCTACTCATGTTTTGCTTCTCTAAAAAATTTCTTTTTGAAAACTAATGTGGGTCCTTTAAATTATTATCATTTTCCCATGTATCATCTGATTTGATGGCCATTATAACTACATGAGGTACTATCATTTGAAACATGAAAATATTCAAGCAACAAATGTTTGAATGCCTGTTTCCCTGCCACAAACTCTGCTAAGTACTGGAGAAACAACTCTAAACAAGTCCCTGGCCTTAAGGAACTCACAGTCCAAAGGCAGAAGAAGCAAGAAAACACTTGTGCTTATCAAGAACTTTGATAGGAAAGGTCCCATATTCTATGCTAGTGTCATAGAGACAAGATTCCCTGATGTGGGGGAGCCCCAGCAACCTCTCTATCCCAGACCCAAAGAGAATTGTGGTCTTTCCTGTTCTGCTTTTCCTCTTCCGCAGCACTTTAGGGAGATTCTGTATTTGCCAGCCCTAATTATGGATTTTTGTGCTTCAGAATCAAGAGAATGGGTAGAGAGAGATTGAAAAGGTGTGAGGAAAAAGGGGGCAATTATTTTTTACAAGATTAATTCTTTGCCTTCACCATTATAAAGAATCCTCATGGTGAGGAAAAAAGAAAAGACGCTCAAAAAAGGAGTTGAGAGGCTAAGCCACTACATGTAAAATCACATAAACAAGTTGCAAAGGGAAACTTGCCTCCAATCAAAAAACATGCCCATGACCAATTCCCTTTGACCGAGGGTCCAAGACCATGCCCCCAGTCCCAGAGACTAGAAAAGGGTCTTTTTCTCTCCAACCAAGCTCTTGCTAGTCTGTGGCCCAGACAGGGAGTCAAGGTAAATGGTGGTACATCTCCCAGAGCTTGGAACATTCAGTTTGATCCAACACCATAGGCATCGGCATAATGTCAATAAACTCTCCAAACTGATTCAACACGATCCTTATTAGAATCCCAGTTGGCTTCTTTATAAAAATTGACATGCTGATCTTAAAAATCATATGGAAATGAAAATTCATGTGGAAATAAATTCTACTTACATGAAAGATCTATACAGAAAGTAGATTAGTGGTTAGCCAGGGCTAATGATGAGATAGGCAGGCGATAGCTAGAAGACAGGGAGTTTCTTTTTGAGATGATGAAAATGTTCTGAAATCAATTGTGGTGATGCGTACACAACACCGGGAATATATGAAAATCTATTGAACTGTACACTATAAATGGGTAAAATGTATGGTATGTGAATTATATTTCAATAAAGCTATTACAAAAATTATACCCTTTTTATGTTTCTCTTAGATGACTATTCAATTCAGCAAAGTTTTTAATGGCTTTGAAAAAAAAAAAAAGGCAATGACTGATGTCCTCCAGAAAGACTGCATTCAACATAAATTCAACTTACATCGTCAACAATAGTGTATGAGGACGCCTGCCCCACCTTTTATTTTTTTCTATTTTCACTTCCATAGCATTTATTTCATTTCATTTTATTTTTTAACATCTTTATTGGAGTATAATAGCTTTACAGTGGTGTGTTAGTTTCTGCTTTATAACAAAGTGAATCAGCTATATATATACATATCCCCATATCTCTTCCCTCTTGCATCTCCCTCCCTCCCACCCTCCGTATCCCACCTCTCTAGGTGGTCACAAAGCATTGAGCTGAACTTCCAGTGCTATGGGGCTGCTTCCCACTAGCTATCGGTTTTACATTTGGTAGTGTATATATGTCCATGCAACTCTCTCACTTTGTCCCAGCATATCTTTCCACCTCCCCATGTCCTCAAGTCCATTCTCTAGTAGGTCTACGTGTTTATTCCCATCCTGCCCCTAGGCTCTTCATGACCATATTTTTTTAGATTCCATATATATGTGTTAGCATACAGTATTTGTTTTTCTCTTTCTGACTTACTTCACTCTGTATGACAGACTCTGGGTCCATCCACCTCACTACAAATAACTCAATTTCGTTTCCTTTTATGGCTGAGTAATATTCCATTGTGCTACATCTTCTTTATCCATTTATCTGTCAATCGACACTTAGGTTGCTGCCATGTCCTGGCTATTGTAAATAGAGCTGCAATGAACATTGTGGTACATGACTCTTTTTGAATTATGGTTTTCTCAGGGTATATGCCCAGTAGTGGGATTGCTGGGTCATATGGTAGTTCTATTTTTAGTTTTTTAAGGAACCTCCATACTGTTCTCCATAGTGGCTGTATCAATTTACATTCCCATCCAACAGTGCAAGAGGGTTCCCTTTTCTCCACACCCTCTCCTGCATTTGTTGTTTGTAGATTTTTTGATGATGGCTATTCTGACCGGTGTGAGATGATATCTCATTGTAGTTTTGATTTGCATTTCTCTAATGATTAATGATGCTGAGCATTCTTTCATGTGTTTCTTGGCAATCTGCATATCTTTGGAGAAATGTCTACTTAGGTCTTCTGCCCATTTTTGGACAGGGTTGTTTGTTTTTTTGATATTGAGCTACTTGTACATTTTGGAGATTAATCCTTTGTCCGTTCTTCATTTGCAAATACTTTCTTCCATTCTGAGGGTTGTCTTTTCGTCTTTTTTATAGTTTCCGTTGCTGTGAAAAAACTTTTATGTTTCATTAGGTCCCATTTGTTTATTTTTGTTTTTATTTCCATTTCTCTAGGAGGTGGGTAAAAAAGATCTTGCTGTGGTTTATTTCATAGAGTGTTCTACCTATGTTTCCCTCTAAGGGTTTGATGGTGTCTGGCCTTACATTTAGGTCTTTAATCCATTTGGAGTTTATTTTTTTGTATGGTGTTAGGGAGTGTTCTAATTTCATTCTTTTCCATGTAGCTGTCCAGTTTTCCCAGCACCACTTACTGAAGAGGCTGTCTTTTCTCCACTGTATATTCTTGCCTCCTTTATCAAAGATAAGGTAACCATATGTGCATGGGTTTGTCTCTGGGCTTTCTATCCTGTTCCATTGATCTATATTTCTGTTTTTGTGCCAGTACCATACTGTCTTGATTACTGTAGCTTTGTAGTATAGTCTGAAGTCAGGGAGCCTGATTCCTCCAGCTTCGTTTTTCCTTCTCAGAATTGCTTTGGCTATTTGGGTCTATTCTGTTTCCATACAAACTGTGAAATTTTTTTTCCAGTTCTGTTATAAATGCCAGTGGTAGACTGATAGGAATTGCATTGAATCTGTAGACTGCTTTGGGTAGTAGAGTCATTTTCACCATGTTGATTCTGCCAATCCAAGAACATAGTATATCTCTCCATCTGTTGGTATCATCTTTAATTTCTTTCATCAATGTCTTATAATTTTCTGCATACAGGTCTTTTGTCTCCTTAGGTAGGTTTATTCCTATATTTTATTCTTGTTGTTGCAATGGTAAATGGGAGTGTTTTTTTTGTTTGTTTGTTTGTTTTTGTGGTACGCAGGCCTCTCACTGTTGTGGCTTCTCCGGTTGTGGAGCACAGACACCAGACGTGCAGGCTCAGCGGCCATGGCTCACGGGCCCAGCCGCTCCACAGCATGTGGGATCTTCCCGGATTGGGGCACGAACCCATGTTCCCTGCATTGGCAGGAGGACTCTCAACCACTGCACCACCAGGGAAGCCCTGGGAGTGTTTTCTTAATTTCACTTTCAGATTTTTCATCATGAGTGTATAGGAATGCAAGAGAATTCTGTGCATTAATTTTGTATCCTGGTACTTTACCAAATTCATTGATTAGCTCTAACAGTTTTCTGGTAGCATCTTTAGGATTCTCTATGTATAGTATAATGTCACCTGCAGACAGTGACAGCTTTACTTCTTCTTTTCCTATTTGGATTCCTTTTATGCCTTTTTCTTCTCTGATTGCTGTGGCTCAAACTTCCAAAACTATGTTGAATAATAGTGGTGAGAGTGGGCAACCTTGTCTTGTTCCTGATCTTAGTGGAAAAGGTTTCAGTTTTTCACCATTGAGGATGATGCTATCTGTGTGTTTGTCATATATGGCCTTTATTTTTATTTTTTTTTTTTGCGGTACGTGGGCCTCTCACTGTTGTGGCCTCTCCCGTTGTGGAGCACAGGCTCCGGACACTCAGGTTCAGCGGCCATGGCTCATGGGCCTAGCCACTCTGCGGCATGTGGAAACTTCCCAGACCGGGGCACGAACCCGCATCCCCTGCATCGGCAGGAGAACTCTCAACCACTGTGCTACCAGGGAAGCCCATGGCCTTTATTATGTTGAGTTAAGTTTCCTCTATGCCTAATTTCTGGAGGGTTTTTATCATAAATGGGTGTTGAATCTTGTAGAAAGCTTTCTCTGCATCTATTGAAATGATCATATGGTTTTTCTCCTTCAATCTGTTAATATGGTGTATCACTGATTGATTTTCGTATATTGAGGAATCCTCGCATTCCTGGGATAAGCCCCACTTGATCATGGTGTATGATCCTTTTAATGTGCTGTTGGATTCCGTTTGCTAGTATTTTGTTGAGGATTTTTGTATCTATGTTCATCAGTGATTTTGTCCTGTAGTTTTCTTCCTTTGTGACATCTTTGTTTGGTTTTGGTATCAGAGTGATGGTGGCCTCGTAGAATGAATTGGGAGTGTTCCTCCCTCTGCTATATTTTGGAAGAGTTTGAAAAGGATAGGTGTTAGCTCTTCTCTAAATGTTTGATAGAATTCGCCTGTGAATCCATCTGGTCCTGGGCTTTTGCTTGTTGGAAGATTTTTAATCACAGTTTCAATTTCAGTGCTTGTGATTGGTCTGTTCATATTTTCTATTTCTTCCTGGTTCAGTCTCAGAAGATTGTGCATTTCTAAGAATTTGTCCATTTCTTCCATGTTGTCCATTATATTGGCATAGAGGTGCTTGTAGTAATCTGTCATGATCCTTTTTATTTCTGCCATGTCAGTTGTTACTTCTCCTTTTTCATTTCTAATTCTATTGATTTGAGTCTTCTCCCTTTTTTTCTTGATGAGTCTGGCTAATGGTTTATCAATTTTGTTTATCTTCTCAAAGAACCAGCTTTTAGTTTTATTGATCTTTGCTATCATTTCCTTCATTTATTTTTCATTCATTTCTGATCTGATCTTTATGATTTCTTTCCTTCTGCTAACTTTGGGGTTTTTTGTTCTTCTTTCTATAATTGCTTTAGGTGTAAGATTAGGTTGTTTATATGAGATGTTTCTTGTTTCTTAAGGTAGGATTTTATTGCTATAAACTTCCCTCTTAGAACTGCTTTTGCTGCATCCCATAGGTTTTGGGTCGTTGTGTTTTTATTTCTTGCAGATTTTTTCCTGTAATTTATATCTAGTCTCATAGCATTGTGGTTGGAAAAGATACTTGATATGATTTCGATTACTTTTAATTTACCAAGGCTTGATTTGTGACCCAAGATATGATCTATCCTGGAGAATGTTCCATGAGCACTTGAGAAGAAAGTGTATTCTGTTGTTTTTGGGTGGAATGTCCTATAAATATCAATTAAGTCCATCTTGTTTAATGGGTCACTGAAACCTTCTTTTTCCTGATTTATTTTCATTTTGAATGATCTGTTCATTGATGAAAGTGGGGTGTTCAAGTCCCCTACTATGATTGTGTTAATGTCAATTTCCCCTTTTATGGCTGTTAGCATTTGCCTTATGTATTGAGGTGCTCCTATGTTGGGTGCATAAATATTTACAATTGTTATCTTCTTCTTGGATTGATCCCTTGATCATTATGTAGTGTCCTTCTTTGTCTCTTGCAATAGTCTTTATTTTAATGTCTATTTCTGTCTGATATGAGTATTGCTACTCCAGCTTTCTTTTGATTTCCATTTGCATGGAATATCTTTTTCTATCCCCTCACTTTCAGTCTGTATGTGTCCCTAGGTCTGAAGTGGGTCTCTTGTAGACAGCATATATATGGGTTTGTTTTTGTATCCATTCAGCCAGTTTGTGTCTTTTGGTTGGAGCATTTAATGTATTTACATTTAAGGTATTTATCGATATGTATGTTCCTATTACCATTTTCGTAATTGTTTTGGGTTTGTTATTGTAGGTCTTTTCCTTCTCTTGTGTTTCCTGCCTAGAGAAGTTCCTTTAGCATTTGCTATAAAGCTGGTTTGGGGATGCTGAATTCTCTTAGCTTTTGCTTGTCTGTTAAGTTTTAAATTTCTCTGTCAAATCTGAATGAGATCCTTGCTGGGTAGAGTAATCTTAGTTGTAGATTTTCCCCTTTCATCACTTTAAATATGTCCTGCCACTCCCTTCTGGCTTTCAGAGATTCTGCTGATAGATCAGCTGTTAACCTCATGGGGATTCCCTTGTATGTTATTTATTGTTTTTCCCTTGCTGCTTTTAATATTTTTTCTTTGTATTTAATTTTTGATAGTTTGATTAATATGTGTCTTGGCATGTTTCTCCTTGGATTTATCCTGTATGGGACTCTCTGTGCTTCCTGGACTTGATTAAGTATTTCCTTTCCCATATTAGGGAAGTTTTCAACTATAATCTCTTCAACTATTTTCTCAGTCCCTTTTTGTTTTCTCTTCTTCTTTTGGGACCCCTATAATTCAAATGTTGGTGCATTTAATGTTGTCCCAGAGGTCTCTGAGACTGTCCTCAATTCTTTTCATTCTTTTTTCTTTATTCTGCTCTGCAGTAGTTGTTTCTACTTTATAGTTGTTTCTATTTTATCTTCCAGGTCACTTATCCATTCTTCTGCCTAAGTTATTCTGCTATTGATTCCTTCTACAGTATTTTTAATTTCATTTATTGTGTTGTTCACCATTGTTTGTTTGCTCTTTAGTTCTTCTAGGTCCTTATTAAACGTTTTTTGTATATTCTCCATTCTATTTCCACGATTTTGGGTCATCTTTACTATCATTGTTTTGAATTCTTTTTCAGGTAGGCTGCCTATTTCCTCTTCATTTGTTAGGTCTGGTGGGTTTTTACCTTACTCCTTCATTTGCTGTGTGTTTATCTGTCTTCTCATTTTGCTTAACTTACTGTGTTTGGGGTTTCCTTTTTGCAAGCTGTATGTTCGTCGTTCCTGTTGTTTTTGGTGTCTTCTCCCAGTGGCTAAGGTTGGTTCAGTGGGTTGTGTAGGCTTCCTGGTGGAGGGGACTGCTGCCTGTGTTCTGGTGGATGAGGCTGGATCTTGTCCTTCTGGTGGGCACGTCCACATCTGGCGGTGTGTTTTGGGGTGTTTACGACCTTATTATGATTTTAGGCAGCCTCTCTGCTAATGGGTAGTGTTGTGTTCCTGTCTTGGTAGTTGTTTGGCATAGGGTGTCCAGCACTGAAACTTGCTGGTCGTTGAGTGGAGCTGGGTCATGGCATTGAGATGGAGATCTCTGGGAGATTTTTGCCGTTTGATATTACATGGAGCTGGGAGGTCTCTGGTGGACCAACGTCCTGAACTCAGATCTCCCTCCTCAGAGGCACATGCTGGACGACCGGCCAGAGTACCAAGATCCTGTCATCCACTCAGCTCAGAATAAAAGGGAGAAAAAAAGAAAGGAGGGCTTCCCTGGTGGCTCAGTGGTTGAGAGCCCACCTGCTGATGCAGGGGACACGGGTTCATGCCCCAGTTCGGTAAGATCCCACATGCCATGAAGCGGCTAGGCCTGTGAGCCATGGCTCACATGCCTAGCCACATGTGAGCCATGGCTGCTGAGCCTGTGCGTCCGGAGCCTGTGCTCTGCAATGGGAGAGGTCACAACAGTGAGAGACCCATGTACTACAAAAAAAAAAAAAAAAAAAGGAAAGAAAGAAAGAAGAGAGCAACCAAACCAAAAAACAAATCTACCAATGATAACAAGCTCTAAAAACTATACTGAAAACAAACAAACAAAAACGGACAGATAGAACCGTGGGACAAATGTTAAAAGCAAAACTATACAGACAGAATCAAACACAGAAGCATACACATACACTCTCACAAAAAGAGAAAAAGGGAAAAATATATATATATATCGTTGCTCCCAGCGTCTACCGCCTCAATTTGGGATGATTCGTTGTCTATTCAGGTATTCCACAGATGCAGGGTACCTCAAGTTGACTGTGGGGCTTTAATCCTCTGCTCCTGAGGCTGCTGGGAGAGATTTCCCTTTCTCTTCTTTGTTCGCACAGCTCCTGGGGTTCAGCTTTGGATTTGGCCCTTCCTCTTGTCTAGGTCACCTGAAGGCGTCTGTTCTTCACTCAGACAGGACGGGGTTAAAGTTGAAGCTGATTAGGGGTCTTTGGCTCATTCAGGCTGGGGTGAGGGAGGGGTACGGAGTTCAGGGCGAGCCTGCGGACGCAGAGGCCAGTGTGACGTTGCACCAGCCTGAGCTGCACCGTGTGTTCTTCTGGGGAAGTTGTCCCTGGATCACGGGACCCTGGCAGTGGTGGGCTGCACGGGCTCCTGGGAGGGGAGGTGTGGAGAGTGACCTGTGTTTGTACACAGGCTTCTTGGTGGCTGCAGCAGTGGCCTTAATGTCTCATGCCCGTCTCTGGTGTCCATGCTGATAACCATGGCTTGTGCCCGTCTCTGGAGCTTGTTTAGGAGGTGCTCTTAATCCCCTTTCCTCGCACACTGTGAAACAAAGAGGGAAGAACAAGTCTCTTGCCTCTGAGGCAGGTCCAGACTTTTTCCTGGACTCCCTCCCAGCTAGCTGTAGCGCACTAGTCCCTTCAGGCTGTGTCCACGCAGCCACACCCAGTCCTCTCCCTGCGATCTGATCTCCTGAAGCCCGAGCCTCAGCTCCCAGTCACCACCCGCACCTGCAGGTGAGCAGACAAGCCTCTCGGGCTGGTTAGTGCTGGTCAGCACCGATCCTCTATGCAGGAATCTCTCCGCTTTGCCCTCCGCCCCACTGTGGCTGCGCTCTCCTCCTTGGCTCTGAAGCTTGCCCCCCGCCACCCCCCGTCTCTGCCTGCGAAGGGGCTTCCTAGTGTGTGAAAACTTTTCCTCCTTCACAGCTCTCTCCCACTTGTGCAGGTCCTGTCCCTATTCTTTTGTCTCTGTTTTTTCTTTTTTCTTTTGCCCTACCTTTTTGCCTTTTGGGTCGTCTGAATTCTTCTGCCAGCGTTCAGTAGGTGCTCTGTAGGAGTTGTTCCACCTGTAGATGTATTTCTGGTGTATCTGTGGGGAGGAAGGTGATCTCCGCGTCTTACTCTTCCGCCATCTTGAAGTTCCTCCCATCACGCCTGCCCCCTTGACTGATATTCAGGTGGCAGGCACTGGATGAACACGTGGTACTTTATGGCTGGCATCGGTTCTGGGAGGTTGGTGTCTGTACTATATTCGTTGTTAAATTATTTTGAATATGCCTCCTATCTGTTCCCTACATCCTGGCTTACCTTGAGAATCATGAAATTTTCATGTTTTTGTAAAGTTGACAAATTGAAAGTAATTTGGTTGAATTCTTTTAATTCTGAGTGGAGTGGAGTATGATTTCATTTTTCAGCATTGGTCTTTTATTTTTATCAAAGTAATCTGCACATGGTTTAAATATTTAATTAGATCGTAAGAATTTAAAATGAAAATCATCTGTCCCTAGCCCCATCTCAGTCCTGTTCCCCGAGGCAACCGTGTTACTCTTCTAACATTTTCTGATTTTAGTTGTTTGTGTGATTCTCAATATCTTTAAATCTACTCAATACCTCTAAATAATATATCTAAATCCTTATTTCTTGAAGTATCCCTTTAAAAAGCCATCTCTTGACTTCCTGCCACTGTACTTAGCTCATCTTCTTTCCTATCTTCCATATAGTCATGTCATTCTTTTTATCTTTATCAGTTGCTTTTGTAACTTTGAATAATATACTTACATATTTCTTTCTTTTTTGTCAATTACCACCATAAGGATGTTAGGCTCAGAGTGTTTCCCTCTGCTTGCATTTTTCCCTTTCCCTTTCCCTTTCCACTTTCTGTCATCTATTGAACAAACTCGACAACTTCCACATTGTCAAGACTGATGGTATTTATTATTTATATTCTGCTCTGAAATGGTAAATGCATCTGTGCTGTGTCAATACTTTGATTCTAAAAGCTGAAGCTCAATTAAATCCTTATGGTACTATGACCATGTAAATACTGTTCGCTGTAGATCCAAGTAATGTGCTATGTTTAGATTTACTTTTCTTGTTCCTTGTGGAGCTTCTAATTGCTTATTTATTCTGGTATTGCAGGTTTTATTGCAACTTAAATATTTTTTCCATTCTCCAAAGAATACTATGAAATGTATGAAATCTCCTTTTCCAAGATACCTCCTTCTTGGACACCTAGCTCCCTAACACTAGTTGTTTTCTAGGTTGCTGTACAGCTGCATTCTGGAGCTTCCCTTTGTCATTCTCCTGGGCTCAGTTCACTATATTTCAGATCCTGGTATAACTGCCTGAGAAAGGCCCTATGACAGCTAAACTTGGTCTGAAAATATTTTCATTATTTCATCATACTTAATTTACAATTAGACTGAGTATAGAATTTCCAGATAATAGTACTAGAATATTTTTGTTGTGAGTGGCAGAAAACTTGGTTTACAAAGAGAGGGGTAGGGCGTTTCTGGTGGAAATAACCAAAAACCCTAGAGTTGAATTGTCTTCTGGTATGTTTCAATCCAGAGGTTCACAGAGTTGTATGGGCTTTGGCTCTAGTTTTTTGAAGTGATTCTCCCCTTCCTTCCACCCACTGCATTGTGATCAGAGAATGTGATCTGCATTTACAAAAGTCATTTTTAACATTAATTGAGATATGGTTAATTTTATAAATGTTCCTTGGATTTTGGAAAACAGTATAATGTCATACCAAAGAAGTAATTTTTTTCCAGATTCTATAAATACTCATTTATATTATATTTCAAAAGCCCAGCTTTATTTCTTTTTCTTAGCATATATCTGGGGGTCTTTTCCCCTGTATTTGCTCTATTCACACAGCTCACTATTGTGCTCCAGTGGTTGTGATGGAAACCATTTTAAACTCAAAGCGTTATTCGGACTATTTGTGGTACAGAATCTCTATACACCTATACCTAGGAGAGTCTGGTGCATGGGTGCTCAAAATACTCGTTAAAAGGGTTAGTTTATAAAATGGAAGGGCGCTTCTAAGGAAAGCAGCTCAATTCTGCTCTGCTCTGTAGGTATCTCCATCTATTTCTGCAGTTTCCCATTTGTTTCATTTTTTGTTTGTTTGTTTTTTGTTTTTGTGGCATGCAGGCCTCTCACTGTTGCAGCCTCTCCCGTTGCGGAGCACAGGCTCCGGACGCACAGGCTCAGCAGCCATGGCTCACGGGCCCAGCCGCTCCGCGGTATGTGGGATCTTCCCGGACCGGGGCACGAACCCGTGTCCCCTGTATTGGCAGGCGGAGTCTCAACCACTTGCGCCACCAGGGAAGCCCTGTTTCATTTTTTATTCCCTTTAGCTATTTGAAATCAATATCTAATTTTCAGTGCGAATATCTCAGGGACAGAAATACATCACTGACCATATTTTTTGCCTTCCTTTCTATCCACTCAAATTCTCACTATTCATTTACTAAGAGTACAGAAAACCTGTGAAAGAATTGTTCCTACTCACAACTAAATTAAAGGAACTTGTGGAGTGTCAGTTTTCTCAAACTCCCAGAAATGTCCTAAAGACAATCACCTAGGGGACCCCATTTGTGCTCACAAACAGGGTGGGATTGCTTTAGTGGGCATGTGGCCCCTTTCCTATTGACACCTCCAGGCTACAGAGGGAGGGAATGCAGAGGGATGGCAAAGGTTCAGGGGCACCAGGTCCGCTCCCCTTAGAAACATCACCAAAGGGCCTGACCTTGTGGACATTTGCCTGGCTTGATTTATAGAGCAAATCTAGCCTTACCCAGAGAAGTTTCTCTTTCCCCTAAAAATGAAACTTCTGTATTCAGACTTACATCGGCAATTTTATTCTTTTTAAAGACACAACTCTCCCCACCCCCAGGGACTTAGGCATAATTTGAATTGTCATATGGTGCTGATATACAGAAGGTTTGGTCTGGCTGCTAATACTGGCAAAAGGAGTTGAGTTTTTCCCAGTAGAATGAACATTCTGTATTTAATGAAAGCAAGATTCTAAAAATTGGTTTCTGTAACATGTAGGTCTTATAGAATTGTACATGGCTCAGGGACCACTTAGATGGTATACAGGAGTCAGCTATTTTATCCAAAGAAATGTTCTTTAGTGATTCCAGTTGTGGTCCAGGGCTAACAGCTTCACATAAATCTCATCCGAGACAGACCCAAGGTGGATCTTCCCTTCAGTCAGCATTTGTGTGTTCTGTGTGGCTAATAATATTTTTGACAGTGTGACTTAATCACAAAGACGTGATCAAGTATCAATTTTTAAATGGTCATATTTCTTAATGAACAGCCTGCTGGGTGGGAGATGCTACTCACTTGATGTCTTGCTCTGTAGTATTCTAGAATGAGAAGAACATTGTTTTGCACCTCAGTCTAAGCGTCTCTTCAAGATAAGCACCTCCACACTTGAATTTGAAATGAATCAAGTCGTTTGGCCAGTGCACTGTCACCAATGTTTTCAAAACTTTTTCTTCCTAACCTAAGCTAAATTAGAAAGCTTTCCTTCCTCTAGATTGTAGGTAACATAAAAGGTTAGAATAGGCTGAAAAAGAAAACTTAGTTTAAAAAAAAATTCTATTTCTAGGAATATAATCTAAATATATCTATATCTATATCTATCTATCTATCTATCTATATATATATATTTAAAAGCCAAACTATAAAAGGATCTTCAGTCAGTATTTTCTTTAATTAAAAAAAAAAAAACCTGGGAACTACTTAAACACCAATTAATAAAGGGCTACTGAAATATATCGTAGAATATATTGGATATATATAGCTTCTGACAGAACTGGATGCTCTGCAGCTGTTAAAAGGAATGAGGTTGATCTATTTGTGCTAACAAATAGAAGTTTGTTAGCACAAATAGGAAGTTCTTCAAGATATCTTATTATGTGGGCTTCCCTGGTGGCGGAGTGGTTGAGAGTCTGCCTGCCAATGCAGGGGACACGGGTTCGAGCCCTGGTCTGGGAGGGTCCCACATGCCGCGGAGCAACTGGGCCCGTGAGCCACAATTACTGAGCCTGAGCGTCTGGAGCCTGTGCTCCGCAGCAAGAGAGGCCGCGATAGCGAGAGGCCCGCGCACCGCGATGAAGAGAGGCCCCCGCTTGCCACAACTAGAGAAAGCCCTCGCACAGAAACGAAGACCCAACACAGCCATAAATAAACAAACAAATAAATAAATTTAAAGATATCTTATTATGTGAAAACAAGGCAGATGAGACACTATGGGTATTAGTTGTGTGATGCCCTCTATGAAAAATATTTTAATATGTGCATGTGTGAGTGTGTTTGTGTATGTACAGTGCATTTGATATATGAGCAAAATGTTTTTGCTCATTTGATATATGAGAAAATGTTTTCTGAAAGAACTATAAGACACTGCCGATAACAGGATAAGAGTGACCAGATGAGGAAGGAGAATATTACGTTTCACTTTACAACTTTCTGTACTGCTTGAATTTTTCTTTACGTACCTGAGTTAATTTTTTAAAAACATGTTATCAGAGGTTATCTATGGGTAGGGTTATAGAACATTATTAGTATCATCTTTATAGTTTTAAACATTAAAGAAAACAAGCAAATGTTACTTTTAAAAGCCCAATTATGGCATATTATAGTCTTAACAACAACAGATAAGGTGGTTAAATTTCAAAGTTTGTTTCCTTAATACAACTTATAAATTCACTCTCTTCTAGTCTAACAGAAGTGATGCTTGTGCAAGAAAACTTTTGCTCTGATATGTGAAATAGGCTCAGGAAGAGAAAGTTGTTTCAAAGTGTGATAATCTAGAATTAGGGTTTTTAAAAAATATATTAGAGAGAAGTTTTTGAAAAATATATGTATTAATTCATAATGATATCAGGAAAAATGTATAAAATGAATACACTATGGACAAAATGCATTTCTGAGTGTTTTTCTTTAGTTGCACACATATTGTGTAAAAATTTTTTAATTTAAAGATTTCCTCAAAGATATCATAATTTGCCACAATCCTTAAGAAATACCACCAAATGAGGACACTGAAACAGGTACTGGATGTTTTCCTTTCATGAAGCAGCTGTTTAAGTCATTCTGCATTTCCTTCCCTCTACCTGATAGTTTCAGTTCTGTGGTTAAAATTACTTGAAACTAGCCCTGATCATTCACTTAAGACACAGTGATACTCTGTTCTCCCATAACCTCACAGAGCACCAGAGAGAACGCAAAGCGCTCACACGTCCATCAGACTTGCTGATTACCTGATGGATTATGAAGTGGGATAGAAGTTGATTCTGGTGTATATCACTTCCATAAAATTAATGATCACCTCCAAAGTGGTTTTAGTCTACATTCAACAGGACCCACGAAGGGATTTTCACTCAGCTTCAGGTTTTTCTCTGATTAAAAATAGACTTTTCTCTTTTCCTTTAAGTTGAATTTCAAAGTCCAGTTGCTGTGATTGCTCAGTAAGAAAGAGGTGAATCAGATTTGCATTTGTGACTTATGAAGAACTTTAGTGCCTGATGGTGAGTGAAAAAGAGGAAGTGGGACACGCCTTGGCCGGGACACCAGGCTTCCAGGAAGCCAAGGGGTCTGTACCTCTTCTCAGTGTCCTAGGAGGTTTAAAAGCATTCTCTTCTCAGCAAACAATGCCTCAGAGGGTACCAAGTCCCACCATATTTATTCATACTGTTTAATATGAGTAGTCACATTTAGGACAAAACACTATGTTATTTCCGGGGAGAATATTTTAACAATATTTTGTAAGAGTTGACTTGGTACAAATGCATTTCAATTAAATATACCCAAATATTTGCTGATGAAATACCTGCTCAGGTCATAGCTGGGAGTCTACACATTAGACCCCGAATCCACTACAAGTCACATCACCAGATGTTCTCTGCGTTACATCAGAGCAGCAACTCATTACACCTCATGAATATTCAGAAAAAGTTTTTTCTTTCTCTGGTTCTTAGTGGTCTCCCTGTAATCTTGCTCCTGACCTTCATCCTCTCCTCAATGCCAGTTCAGTTTTAATTCTAGTTCAGACACGTTTGAAGTACCATCCTAGGCCTTAACCCTCCATTGCCTGTTTTGGTTGTGATAAACTTAGTATTACTTCATTTTGAGCCAACTCCTGCCCCAGTCCAGTTTTCATCTGTAACAAGATGTCGTGAATCTGCATCCAAAGTGGGAATTTGCTTGGCCCACCTGTGTTTCTTTAAAAGTCTTGAAAGTCGGTGTGTTTATTGTCTTTTGACTTTGAGGACTCCAGGCTTGCTTACCTCCCATGACCTTTTGTCCCTGTGTATCCTTGTACGTAAACAGCTTTGCAGCAGTGAAACTCCAACTCTCAGTGACCTTGCCAGCATGGCAGTGAGTAATTGTTCTCAGAGAGAAATCTCTTTCTGAGCTCATTTTGCTTCACATCTCCTGCCCCCAAAGGGCTGCTGTTGGCAACAGTCAGACATGTCATTTCTCCTGCACATGATCTTGTTTTTAGATGAACATCTTTAAAAGAGCAAGTTGACAAATAATTTGCAGTCATCTTTCAATTATCTTCATTCTTTGTTTTCACCAAGTATAAATCTCCCATTTCCTCACGTCTTTGGGGTGTGTTTCCACATTTAGCCTTCTTTCAGAAAAAGGATATTTCTACCTTCTTGTTCAACTGGCTTTTGACCTAGATTCCTCTACTCCCCCAAATGCCAATATACCCATCCCGAATTCTCAGGAAAGAAGCACAAGTGGGTTTCTGCCTCCAAACAGCACAGCATGGAGAGAAAAGGTCCACTGATTTCCACCCTTTACCCACCTGCCCTCCAACACATGCCCACAGCTGCATGGCAGACCACGTCCAAGCAGAGCCTGGCATAGGCTCCAAAGGGAAAGGAGCTGGGCTCAGGGTCAAGGTGAAACCTGAAGAAACTATTTCCCTGAGCATAATGGCCCCTTTATAGTGGGATGCCTTTGCACAGTATGAGGGTGGTCCCTTCGCCCAGAAACAAACCTGGGTTAAGGGGAGAAGTCCAGAATGGAGCAAATAATGCTTCTCTGCTATTCCAGTTGCCAATTTGTTTTCCTAACGTAGGCAGCCAGAAATTGCTTGCTAATGACTTAGAGACCAGGAATTGCAACTCTGATGCATGCAAATCAACTACAGTATTGTTTTCTAGCACAGTTTCTTTAAAAAATAATTTGAATTTGAATGCCTTCTCCAGTTTGCCTTAGCCTGTCTGCTCCCTGCTTACCCCCCAAGTGTTCTGAGTTTACACCCCATTAGACTTCACAAGAATTAATTGGGGACCTTCTGAGTTCTCAACTCTATGCTAGGTACTACAAAGATGCCTTGGACAGACGAGACAAAGGCCACAAGCTCCTCCCTAGTAAATTTTCCTGGGACTTAGGATCTCAAGAAGAAAAAGCAGGAAATACACAAGAGGCAAAGTTAAGGGAATTTGGACAAAGGGATCAACGTTGGCCAACAAAGTTGGAGAGGCATCTTTGTATATGAGGAAGGGATTGTTGAAGGGTGGGAGGGTATGTGAATAGAGAAAGGCAATCAAAGATCCATGAGCCAAGATGTAAATCTGTGGGCAGCTCCTTGGGGGTTTAAGAGGAGGAGAGCCTTGTCTGAGTGGGGCATTTGTGTGAAGGAGCTCCAGGAGCTGCAGATTCCTATCACATTCACAGTGGTTTTTGTTCTTTGTCTCCCTTTAATACTCTTGTATTCAATATTTGGATAGTATGATTTTGTCTAACTACATTGCCCAAGTGTCCCTCCTCCAGATCACATCAACCAAGGCAAGACTTTGGATTTACTCTTCTGTGGTGTTCTCCCATTAGAATTCTCTAGCCTTTCACACCTAAGAGACATTCCACAGCCATGGCATCAGGCACATGAAAGACTTCACTCTAGAGCCATATACTGAGTCTGCCCAAGGCCAAGTCCAATAGAGGAGACCACATAAGTGTCAAATGAATATCTAGAATAGTCAATTCAGGTTTACTTTCTTGTCTTTATTGTATATCATGCACTGAATTTCTAAGGCAAGATAACTTATTTTTATGATCAATCATTGCACTAAACTAATGTGTGGATAATCACATTTTTCCCAGGTATCATTATCTGACCAGCAATATGATGAGGCGTCATTCACCGTCTTCGCCTCTAGGCTAATCTGGCTGTTCACAGTTATGAGGTTCCTTTGAAAGATATTGGTAGCCTCTAGCAGTTAGAGATCTATGTCCTCTCCCTCATCCAACTCACCACCAGGACATATGTTTAAATGAAAGCACATCTCAGATCAAATTCTGCCACCTACCCACGAACATGTATTAGTGGGTAGGCACAAAAATACTCATTCAACCTCTTTCCTCTATTCTCTTGTCTTTTTAAGGACTCTGACCAGCCTGTTGCAGAAAATATTCAGTTAGATGTGATCACAACAAAATTTTGACATCGGGATCAGGTGACAGAGGCTCCCCTCCAATAGGTGGGGAACCACAGGACAGAATTCTATCCCTAGGGCATCATTCCAAAGGTGTTGGGCCACTGAGTTTGTCAAATCAAGGGAGGAAGTACCAGTGGAAATCTTAGGCAACCACATGCCTTAACACTAGTCATTTCTCCAGTGAAAACCTACTTCTAAGACTCCCTGTGGTAACTAATGGACCCTCTGAGGCAGATGGAGATAGGATTATTTGAAGCTCTTGCCTTGGTCTCTTCTGGTGCCTAAATTCCTGATAAGAGTTCTTTATATGTTAACCAACAACTGTTGACTAATCACCCTAAGGCATAGATGAAAGTAAAGTATAAACATAGATATCATCTGGTTTGCCTGTATTTTAGGTCCTCCTCCCTTTAATCCCTAACAGCTGTCCTAAAGCAACCTCCAGTAAAAATATAACCTAAGTCAAATAGCATGCTTGCTAACTATCCCTATGCAGCCTCCGTGTAAATCCTCTAGCACCTCCCAACCTCTCTAACATCCTAATGAGATGGGCACCCATTGAATTTCTCCCAAAAGCCACCACTGGTGGAATCCAAATTGAAACGACTGATTTTACAGAGATCCAGAGACAAGCTACTTGGATCAATACACAGCAGATGTGGTGATGCATTGCTCAGATCCCCCTTCAGAAATAAAAGGCTTGTTCCTTGAGCTGCTGGGAGTTCTGCTGGAAGCCGACCTCAATTATCAGCTCTGTCCTTGCCCTGCCCCTGCCCTGGGAATTGCCCAGGCTCCTTCATCCAAGGTTACTCCCCAAGGTTACAATTTCCTGGGGCCATCTGCATCCCAAGACTGATCAATAATGGGATATGAAGGTCTGGCCTCCTTGCCACAATACCTCTGATAGTGCATCCCAGCCCCAGAACTCCCAGCTTTCCCCCCTAACCACAGTCCTGCTTCCCTCTTTGCCCACAGGTATTGATCCCAAGAGTGCTCCCCAATAAGCCTTCTATGCACTAATCTCCATCTCAGAGTCTTGTTGTTTTGGAAAAATTTACTTGAAAATTAGAGGTTTGCAAGGGTGCCCATACATCCTTGCAGCATGTGTAACATATGTTCATACCAGGAAAGGGGCTGTAAGCATCCTGAAATAGAGGGACCTAAAGTATAGTATCAAACAGGCCTAAATCCTCTTGGCACCACACCATCTGCACAGTCTTTTCTGGGGGTGCCTGCATTCTGCTTCAGGACCCCGGTTTCTAGCTTTCAATCACTCATTCAGTTGATCAAAAGATGATCTTTAAGCACTGGGTCTTAAATTTAGTTTTTATTTGTATGGCAGTTATGCATGCACCTGGTTGAAAAAAATCAAATAATTCTACAAAGCTTATTTGACAGAGGTGCTGCTTGAGCACTGACATCAGTTCTCACCTTCTTTAATAATAGGAATTCTGAGTTTTAGCTGAGCACATGGCCAACAGCTAGTCACTGCACTTCCCAGCCTCCCCTGCAGCTTGGTAAGGCCATGTGCCCACAGTCGGGTCAATGGCTATGTGCTGCTTCTGGGGCATGTTCCTGCCAAGGTATGTACATGTGCTCCCCTGACCTGTTCCCCCTTCCCACTGGCTGGGAAGACAAAAACTAGAATGGCTGCCTTGGTCCCAGAGATGAAAGCTACATTTTGAAGGTTATAAAGCCAACCTTCCAACCCAGATTTTTTCTCTCTGGACCATATCAAACAAGACACATATACATATCTTATTTAATTAAGCCTCTGTATTTTAGGGTCTTGTTGTTAAAGCTGGCTGTACCTTCATCCATATAGCTAGTTTTTTGTTTTTTTTTTTTAAAAGGGCAATCTTGCCCATCCTCTTTTCTTTTTCCCAAAAGCAACCACAACATGTTTAAATAACATACTTCTATCTGATATTTCATCTTTAGGCATTATTAATTGAGTTTCCAGTTTGGAAAATGAATATTGCACTCTCTCCTTCTCTCCCACACTCACCATAGCGATACACACTTACCACCCACCCCTCCATGCTCCAAAAATAGTTACGTTGTCATTTTGGATAGATAGATATTTAGTGTTTATATAATTATAACAATGCAAATGGTATATAAAACTGACCTCTGCAGTGTACTATGCATGCTTTATCCTTTCTTGAATAACATTTTTCCCCCCTGGAGATGATACTGAACTATTTTGTTTTTTCCATTTTCCTAGCTTCCCATTGACTTATCATTAATTCAAACCTAAACACTGTTGCATGATCTCCTCTAAATACATTCAAAAGTAACTGGGATGCAATCAGTTTCATTTGTTTGAAGAAATATCCCCAGAGCTTTCTGATTGGCTCCATCTGGGCGCGTTGTTCGCTAAGTCTGATGTGTGTGTTTGATCTGCCATCTTTAATAGGACTTCGGTGCCAGTTTTATAACTTTGGATTGCTATGCAAGTCTTAATCCCTTCAATGGGCTGCAAGAGCTGCTGGCTCTGTGACACAGCAAGTTTCCTTAAGTCTAACCTGAGAAGGCCCCATGTGTCAGTGTTCTCCTTGTTGGAAGTGTTCTGAGAACATTTACCAATCTTCTGCACAATGAAGAGACTGGAAATCTCCAAGCTGGACCAATGTCTTCCTTCTTGGAGTTCAGACTTGAAACTCTTCCTACATTAGGCAGAAAAATGGATGCCAATTCACAGCTTCCTAAAACAAACAAACAAAATGCTCTAACTCAAGATACCACTGTTTAATCATTTCAAATCCAATATTGTTGGATTTGAATGCTGCACTATTGCACATGGATACTGGCCAACCTTCAATGTGACAGAATCCTCAAATATTTTGGGTTTTGTATTAATGCATAATCTTTTGGTCTTTGTCCAAGTTCAGGTTTAGGTATAACACTTACTGAGAATGCCTGGAATCTGAACAGCCAAGTTTAGAGCTTAAACAGAACCCCCTTCCTCAGTGCCCTGTTACTGCCAACAGAGCCAGATACCCCCCACTGCCCCCCCACAGCTCTCAGGGAATTCTGGGAAGACAACTCACCTTGGCATATTTTATTACAAGATTAAACCATTCCGGGAGGCTGGGAGAAAACTTAAAGGGCAGACACTGGTCAACAATTGTCAGGCTCATCTTTACTTCAGGTATCTTTCCCAAATTCCAGTATGATTTTGGATGTTTAAACAATCAATGTGGTCTGATGAAAGCTTATCAGCTCAGAGCAGCCATAGAGAAGGGAATGAAGTAACTATTTCCCACTAGGGTCTGAAGTGAAGCTAAACCACCCAAACGTGCGTGCACTTGTGCACAAACACACATACACACCCTAACAACAAAAAGGGAAACATACAAAAAAACAATATACAGATTCAAAGCCTGATCATTTCAATCTGGTTATTGATAAAAATTTTGAAAAAATTGGGAGGAAATTATTATGAGTTGAATTCCAGGTGAATTTAAGAAGGCATTTCTAACTGGATATGTCTTTGAAATCTGTGCTTTTATATTTGCAATCATCACCACACATTTCTGAACATCTTCTGTAGAACCTGAGCCAGGTGCTGGCTGCCACACACACAGATGACTAACGACAAAGCAAGGTGAGATACATTAAATAGCCAACATGAAGGGAAGGAGGGGATGTAGAGAGGTGGGGACTTTATTCGCACCTGAAAGAAAGGATAGACTGTATACCAATGAAAAGGAGGAGGCAAGCTGTCTGTGCAAGAGGGAGAGTATGAATGTGGGAGCAGAGGCAGAGATGGACCTGACATGCATCTGGCATGTTCAGAGAGCAACAGGTTTGTCTAGAACTCAGAATTCACATGTGGAATAATAAAAGACAACTGCAAAGGGTTATATTTATTCTAAACAGTGGTCGAGCTGAAATGCCAACTGAAGGCATTTGAACATCTTGAAGGCATTGGGAAAGCACAGAGGTTTCTGTTGTTGTTTAGGGTTGTGGGTTTGGTTAGGGGAGAGGAGGAAATGTGATATATACAAGTGCTGCTTTGGGATGATTCATCTGACCAAGATGTGTGGCTGATAAGAATCGAGATGGAGTGAGGCTTGGGAGTTACGGGCTATGGCAGACTCAGGGTAAGGAAACGGGAACCTGGCCTAAGGCTACCAGCTGTTAAGCACCTTGGCTGTAATCTATGTTACAGGCTGTGTGAGCTCCACACCTTATCTCAGGTAACCTTCAGGACAGTGTGTATCTGACAGTGTGTACTGTGTATACATACACAGTATGTATCTGGCTTCATCTTACAGATCAGGAAACTAACTGAGCGGTTCAAGGTTACACGAGGAGCAAATGACACAGGTGGGATTTGAATTAATTTTTTTTCTAATACCCAAGTCCATGTTCTTTCTTTTTTTTTTTTTTGAATTTTTCAATTTTATTTTATTTATTTTTTTATACAGCAGGTTCTTATTAGTTATCCATTTTATACATATTAGTGCATATATGTCAATCCCAATCCATGTTCTTTCTACTATGACACATCAGCTTCTTGTTTTTAATAACGGTTAATCATAGCACTGACAGAGGACATAGTAGGGGACCGTACTTAGGACTGGGCTACGCTTGCAACCTCAGTGTCCTTATGTCGTACCATGATTTTGTGAGTCAGTCAATATCCTCTTATTTCCACTTGGGATTTATGAAGTAAAAACCATTTCATGCTGCAGAGTCTCCCCATGGGCCAAGTCCTGTGATCGCCGTGACATGGAAAGTGAGTAGCGAAACATGTTTTGGGTTTGTGGGAAATTGTGAAGGACAAGACAGAAATCATAAAAGCGCAATTGAATTATGTTGTGCCGTGGCCCCTGGGATAACAGCTGTTTTCCAGGTCTACAATCGTTCTCATTAGGAAATTAAAAACGTGAAGCTCCGCACCCACAGCTTTGCACAACTCTGGCCACGTGGTGACAGGAAGCCCTGTGTTTGCACAGGTGGGGGATCCAGCAACCCCACAGAGCGGGTGGTTGGAAGCCCTGCCTGGAGCACAGGTGGGCTACCGGAGGAAAGGCAAACCCAGGAAGAGGCTCGAGTGTTCTGGTGCTCTCAGCTCCCCTCTGCACAAGGAAGAGGGGCCCCGCGGGCGGCTCCATCTCGGTAGGTCATTGTAGGGCCAGATCCAGCTACTGGTTGAGAACTCTCTCCATCCAAGCTGGTGCAGAAGGATTTGGTCCTGGCACAAGGTCAGAAGGTCCGTTCCCCTTTCTCAGCAAGTCCCCCAAAATTACTTACAATTTGATACATTTGTACACTGCTAAGAAAAACCCAAACTACATATGCTTTTGAGAACACATATAGGAATGTCATACTTTTCAAAAAAGGTATTTGTTTAAAAGCAAAAGGAATAAACAACACAAGACTTAGGGTAGTGTGTGGCTACCGAAGGTTTGGGGTTTGGGGAGGTGAGGAGCCAGGAAGGGCGGGACCACCTGGATGTCTACAGTGTTGTCAGTGTTCTAGTTTCTGAGTCAGGTGGTGAGTTCATGGGTGTTGATAAAATTATTAAAAACAAAAAGATCTACATCTAAACCATAAAGGGGCATGCATGGACCAATGATAATAGGACATCAAGATTATAATTAATTCATTTCTGCCCACCTGAGGTACAAAAAGAACAAGAAAATAAAAGATGTGATGTTGCCAGGACTCTGCCAAGGCGCCCCTATTCTAGGACACCTAGGCTTTGAACATTCTTACATTTGAACATCTTACCTTGCTGGAGGCTTCAGTGTGCAGCCTGATGACCTGGCACCTGCCATCTGCTGCCTTCTTGGCATGCTGGGCCACTGATACCCAAATGGAGAGAGAGCACAGTCCTTGACTAAAAACTGGGAAATGAGCAATGGTAGAAAACTTCATTGAAAATGAATGTGGAGAATGATAGTAATACCAGACTACTTTGGAAATTTAAATGTCAGTGATAGCTCCTTCAATTAAAAGACATTTAATATCAAAGAGAAAGTCAGAAAATGTGTATTTTCACCTGACCTATAACTAGTCTTGTAATCTCAAGAAATTAATTCCTTCTCAGGAGCCAGAATAATTCAAGTATACCTTTTATGGTCTCCTCCCCTGCCCTCCTCTCTTCATTTCTAACCTCTAACCTGAAACATCCGTTCCACCCAGAAAGAACACAAAATGTTAAGAGTTTGGGCTAGCTGATCTCAAAGGCATCTCTGGGCTCTGATGTCTATCCTGCCATGTGGGTCATGGCAGGGCCCTGGGGCTGGCAGTCAGGACACAAGTCTGTTGCCATTTCCTCCAGCTGAGATTGTCTGGTTCAGGGTGAATTGGGAGATTATCTTGAGATTTCCTAAGGCTTATCTTCTTGTTTCTCTCTCTAAAGTTAGAAAATTCATCTCAACTTTTCCATATCTTGAATGTTCAAAGCATAGAACTAGAGTCGTGGAAAACCAGAGAAAGAGAAAGAGGGGGAAAGGCAGAGAGATTAAGATGAGTGGGAATATGTGGCAGTCTGAGAAAAGCCAGGGGACCACAATTAAAGCAAAGCAGCACATCTCCAAATGTGTCCTCTAAACTCTTCTCATAACCAGGTTCAGAGGATTAAAATGTGCTCCTGTTGAGATGGGGAACTTTCACGGTATTACTGAGGAACATGTTAACTCAACAAAAATGTACTGAGAAATATCTGTGTGCCAGGAAGTGTCTTAGGTCCCAAGGACAAAGAAATGACCAAGCCAGGTAATGTCCTTGTCCTGGAGGAACTTCTACAGGGACAACAAGAGCCAATTGCACTTAAGTAAATATACTACATAACACCAGGCAGAGATGGGGAGGGGTGACACCAAGGACATGATGGTCAGAGAAGGCTTCTCTGCTGGGGAGGGCCGAGTGAAGGAGAGAAGCAGCAAGTAAACATCTTACCAAGTGCGCTTTCTCAGAAGAGGGAAGGAGCAGCAACTGGCCAGTTCCTGAGGCAGAAGTGGCAGTGTGTCAGGCCCATTTGAAGATGGGAGGAGGCTTGTGGGGCTGGAGTCAGAGCATGCCGCACGATATGCAGGGCCCAGTGTGAAATGAAAATGCAGGGCCTCTGGTTCAAAAATTATTAAAACCTTCAAAACTGCATTAGCAGAGCACTGAACCAAGAGTGGGGCCCTTCTAAGCTCAGGGCCTGGACAACAGAGGGCCTGGCTGGCTCTGTCTAAGGTGGGAAACGATATCTCAGAAGTACTTATGGATGATCGTGCTTGGCCTTGTAAGACACTGCAGGTTGCTTAGATTTTACTCCTAGTGCAATAGGAAGGCATCATGGGCTCTGAGTAGGTAAGTGTGGGGCCTGACATGGTTCTAGAAAGAGCTCTGGACCGTGTGGAGAAGAGCCTGGGAAAACCAAGAAGGACAACAGGGAGGTCAGTGAGGTTGCTAAAGAATTGTAGCAATGACTATAAAGAAATAACTCAGGATGGCATTCTTTAATCATAATTGGATACAATATTGTCCTCACCACCCCTCACATTTGGAATATTCTATGTGTTTGCCGGCTCTGGAGATGAATGAAACTGCTCTGGTTGCTGGAGCAGATGTCAGTAATGTGCTTGGGTAAAGAACTTGGGCAGAAGGAGGAGCCAGGCTGAAAGTGCCCTTTACATTCTCAGTACGCCCCTGCCTCAACTGATTTGACATCAGGCAGGGACAGGAAGTAGAAAGAACAGGAACACATACTTCATAAAAATTCTGTCCTGTGGGTCTCTGATCTGGAATTCCATTTCATTTTCTTTAAAGGAAAAGGAAAGTCCTGAGGGCTTAAAGAATGTTTTTCAGTGGCTTCTACAGGTGTCATGAGAGGGGAGATTTGAAATTCTCACCAAACCCGAAGGCAGGGGTGGGCTCTTAGGCATGATTGAGTAGTAGGGTAGGTGGCCTCTGTAAGGTGCGGCTTCCCTGGGCACTCCACCATGTCCTTCCTCAGCCACTGAGGGACAACCGGGTGATTCCACCTTCTGAACAATGGCTTTGAGAGCAGATTTTGGTGGAATTATGGGAGGAGGATTGAGGATTCTCCTGCCTGAGAAGGGAGGTAAATATGGTAAAGAAAAAAGAAGCTTAAAATCAGCCAGCTCTTCATGAACACCAATGTACTCTAACGTGGATTTGTGCATATTCTAGCAACCTTGTGATTGACCACCATCTGAGTTTGTACAGTAAAGAAAGAGGTCAAGTAAGCTTGCCCAAGGTCACCCACTTAGAAACAGAGGAATCAGGACTCAAAGCCAAGCTCATATTTTGTCCATCTTGCCAAAACCATATCCTTGGACCTTCCTCTCATTAACCCCTCCCCTTGGATCTGTGTGGGCTTATGAGTACTTTAAGTGATGAGCATGGCAGAAGTGATGCTGTGTAGCTTCCAAAACTAGGTCAGAAAAGGCCAGACAGCTTCCATCTGGTTCTCTTGGAACCCTTGCTCTTGGAATGTTCCCTCTTAGATCCTATCAGCCACACTCTGAGAAACCCAAGGCATACAGAGAGGCCACATAAAGGTGCCCTAGTCAAGAGCTCCAGTGAGTCCAGCTTGCAGCAGCCCAGCCCAGGAGCCAGGCATGTGAATGAAGAAGCCATCTTGGAAGTGAATCCTCCAGCCTCGGCTGTTCCAGCCTTTTCAGCTGAGGCCGCAGACATCACAGAGTGGAGACAAGCCAGCTCTACTGTGCCCTTTCCAAATTCTTTACCCACAGAATCCATAGCATAGTCGGATAGTTTCTGTTTTATGCCAGTAAGTTTGGGAGAGTTGGTTATGCAGCAATAGACAATGAGACTAATAACTTTGACTTGGGCTGACTTGATGGTGTGAATGGGTCTAAGATCATGTCTCATAGGAATGAGCAATGTGTACCATAGCTTTGAAATAACTTGACTATAGAAACAAGCTAATACTTGATTGCTATAACCTTGGTCCAGTTGCTAGAAATGTCAAGTATTCTCTTAAATCCTGACATTTAAATAACAGGTGTCTGAAACAAGAGGTTCTTGGGCCAACAATTGATACATTTTTCATATAAATTTTAAATGAAGTCTTTCTGGCTTATGTAAGATCATTAAAGTCTCCTTTTAACACAATAATTCCATGCGCTGTAGTCTGTAAAGTCATTTGGAATTACACGGCAAATGACATTTCTAAATCAATGGCTGGTAGAAGCAATTTTAAATCAAAGCATTTGAATAGGGCTTCCCGGGTGGCACAGTGGTTAAGAATCCGCCTGCCAATGCAGGGGACATGGGTTTGAGCCCTGGTCCGGGAAGGTCCCACATGCCACGGAGCAACGAAGCCCATGCACCACAACTACTGAGCCTGCACTCTAGACCCCGCAAGCCACAACTACTGGGACTGTGCGCCACAACTACTGAAGCCCACGTGCCTAGAGCCCATGCTCCACAACAAGAGAAGCCACCGGAATGAGAAGCCTGCTCACTGCAACGAAGAGTAGCCCCCGCTTGCCACAAGTAGAGAAAGCCCGAGCACAACAACAAAGACCTAATGCAGCCAAAAATAAATAAGTAAAATAAAATAAATTTAAAAAAACATTTGAATAACTTCAATTTTTTTCAACAGTAATATGTTTTAGGCTATATTTCATATACAAGAGGGTTTGGTCAAATTTATATTTATTCAGTTACCCAAACCATATCCAGATTACACTTGAACATATCTTTGAGGATTCTATATGGTATTTAATTGCTTTTGACAAGCATGATACCCTATAAAAGATATGACTTTCCTCTGAAAACCCCCTTCAGCTAAAAATACATTGTACTGAAAATAAAGTGGTTGCATCATCTAAATTCAACTCTCTGTAGCAGTTTGTACAATTTCATGACCATAGAGAATGAGCTCTTAAACATGGTTTCAGGGTGACTAAAACAAGGTTTGAATGTGAAGACATGAGGGTGCTGCCTTCATGCCAGGGAACCAGGCAACCCATTCAGGTCCTTCTTTCCAGGCTTTCAGTGCAACAATGTGGGACAAAACAGCTTTGGATTTCTTGGGCGGGGAGTTTGTGGGGAGAGGATAATTCTTGAGGAAAATCTTTTGAGGGGAAACTGAGGCTTTTTGAACAGAGCATGGGAAAGTATCTGGGGCAGAACCGGAAGAAAGGAGAATATATAGCTGACAGGATACATTTGGCAGAAGCTAAGAGTGAGGACAGGAGAAGGTGAAAGAGCGAGAGCGAACAGTGGGTGATTGGGAAGTAACACCAAGAGCTCTGAGCATCCTTGTCACCAACATGACCATCTGCACAAAGCCCGATGGCAGAGGCTGCATGCTTCTTCTGGCAGCCATTCTGCCTCAAGCGTCCTGTTTATTGTACAAATCCATGTTCATGGTGCTGTGTCATACCCATGAACACCAGAGTCTTCTTGTGTGTGCGCATTAAGGATTGTGGCAGAAACCCACATGAAAGACTTGGGTTACTGCAGTGATAAATTCTCTGGAAAATTAAATGACTCTGATGGCTTCCATGCTGCCATCTGGACTGTAGTCATTTTGAAGGCTAACTCTTTACTTGTTTTAATTAGTGTGGCCAGCATTGCTTGTGCTGTTAGACTAAAGATAAGACTAAGGAAACCCACCTTACCACCACAAAGGTTATGGCCGTAATATTTGTGAGCTTGTCGGGAACGTCTCATGAAGTTACTTGAAGCCAGAGGCTCCAGTAAATCTAACATTTGATAATGCTTGTTCTTGTTTAACTTAGTGAAGCAAGGCCAAAGAGTCAAACCTACTGCCATGCACAAGGCAGGCAACCTTTTATAAAAACAGAAGGATCGTCCTCAAGATACCAAGAATGTCTAGATAATCATGCTGTTTCTAAACCTATTGGAGGTTTATCTTCCAATCAGAAATATATATACAGCTTCAAATTAAGTTCAACTTGGTTGAAAACACCTTGAGAGTTGTTATTACCTTTTATGCACGTTCATATGCCCCACATAGTAAACACTCTTGTAAGGTCAGGTACTCCAGAAACTACTCTCTGAGGTGAAGATTTGTGTGTGAGGGATTTACTAAGGAAGTGCTCACAGGGAGACCAGTCAAGAGTGATGGAAGCAGGGCAGTAAGTGTAAACAGATAGGGTAGGGAGTCCCCAGAGAAAGAGAACCAGGCATGGCTTCCTGGACATAAGAGAAGCCATTTCTAGCCTAAGCCATTTTGTGATCTAAGCATGGCCACAGTGCTGGTCCATGAACAGGTCTCAGTAATTAATGATATGAAGGGAGCAAAAGAAGGCAGAAACAAATAACTCTTATCAGGCAAGAGAAGTAAGAATAGCAAAGAGAATATATCAGTTGTAAAGACTCCCAGTTTTGTTTCAATGGTAAAGATCAGCCTGAAGTGCTCAGATCAACTGGAACCTAAGGGAGGATGATGTTGACCTTTGCTGACCCTCGAGGCTTGAATCAACTAAAGCTTTAGATTCTGTCGACCACCCAAACCCCTCCATGAATATGCATGTAACCCTAAGGTTAAAACTTCTCCAATTTTGCTGTTCGGGGAGACACTGCTTTGGGAAAGATCCCCAGTGTTCTCCTTACTTGCTGCAGGTAATAAATCCTTCCTTCTCCCCATCTTTGGCTTGGTTGTGTCTTTTGACTCAACACTCACTAAGAGGCGAATCCAATATCTATTGTGTGCCTTCTATGGTCCAGGCATCACGCTAAGCTTTGGAGATACAAAGCAACAAAGGATGCAGTCTGTAAATGAGTTGACATCCTTGGAACAAAGGCTGGGAAGGATGGAAGAAGATGTGAGACTGGAAAGGTAAGCAGGAGCTATATTGAAGAGCTTCCTGAAAACTATGCTAAATATAATGAATTTTCATTGGTCATATTTTCTGGGGCTCTATGCTTTTAAAAATATTATCAACTTCCCAGTTTTTCCTTAACCCATTCTAGAGACTCTGAGACTACAAGATGCAAACACCTTCAGACACCTTCCCCTGTAGCTCCAAATCAAAATTTCCATGTAAACCACCCCTCAGGGGTATGGATTTTACAGAGTGTAGATGATGATGTTCTTTCAATCTGTTGTCTGCTTTTCTGGGCTTTTTCCTGAATTTTACCTTCTGGGCACATGACTCTTACATAAAACAGATTATTTTTTTAAATTGAAACTGAACAGGACCTCATGGGCCTCATGTGTCCCCCATTCCTTGTTTGTAGGGAACAGACTCCAGCCTCCATGACCTTCCCTGAGTTCCAAAGGGCAGATTCGAACAGTTGCTAATCAGGGAAAGGAGGGGATGCAGAGACAAGGGAGGAGCAGCCAAGAAACAGTAGTGCAGCCTTGGGGCAGGGTCCTGGTTCTGCCTCAATCCTTACTTGCTGCAAGTAATAAATCCTTCCTTCTCCCGATCTTTGGCTTGGTTGTGTCTGTTGGCTCAACACCCACCAAGAGGTGAAGCCAGTTTTTCGGGTAACATAAGGGAGGAAACCAAACAAAGGTGCTATCGCAGGCTGAATATCAGGCTGATCTTTACCATCGAAACAAAACTGGGAGTCGTTACAACTGACGTATTATCTTTGCTATTCTTACTTCTCTTGCCTGATAACAGTTATTTGTTTCTGCCTTCTTTTTTTCCCTTAAGCTCATTAATTACTGAGACCTGTTCATGGACCAGCATTGTGGCCAGGCTTAGATCACAAAATGGCTTAGGCTAGAAATGGCTTCCCTTACACATAACAATATCTTTGAGTCCTTTGCAGAATCAAAACCCCCTACAAATAGAGTTAGCATTCCTCATTCCAGAGAAGAAAACCTGAGGCCAGATTAAAGGAGTGCAGGCCCTGCACACACCCTAATCTCTGGATTGGGACACACAGGTTTCAAAGGCAGGAACCGGCTGTGTCCCCTTTGCCTGGCAAAGCAATAAAGTTATTCTTTCTACTTCACCTAAAACTCTGTCTCTGAGATTTGTTTCAGCACCAGTACACAGAGGCTGAGTTTTCAAAATCAACAGTATTTTAGGAATCTTCCCTCTTTTCTAACTTCAATTATTGCATGTTAATTTCTATTATTGGCATGGGCATTCTTAAAATTCTTAATTGACTACACCTTGGGGTTTTATTTTTGATATTGCAAAAGAAGTATTTTGTAATCCTAAGAGTGAAATCCCCAAAAAGAGAGAGAAAAGTTTTAAGAATGATGTACCAATTCAGAGTCTCTACTTGGGTTCAGAACTGTGGAGATGTAGGTTTTTATTTATTTTTTATTTTATTTTATTAAAGTATTGTTGATTTACAATTTCATGTTAGTTTCAGGTGTATAACACAGTGATTCAGATATATACATATATATAATATATATATGTATATATATATATAGCACAGTGGTTCAGATATATATATATATATATCTTCTTTTTCAGATTCTTTTCAACTATAGGTTATTACAAGATATTGAATATAGTTCCCTGTGCTGTACAGTAGGTCCTCGTTTTTTATCTATTTTGTATATAGTAGTATGTATATGTTAATCCCATACTCCCAATTTATCCCTTCATTCCCTTTTTCTTTTATTTAATTTAATTTAATTTTTTATACAGGAGTTCTCTATTTTATACATATTAGTGTCCATATGTCAATCCCAATCTTCAAATTCATCCACCACCACGCCTGCTTTCTCCCCTTGATGTCCATATATTTGTTCTCTACATCTGTCTCTATTTCTGCCTTGCAAATCAGTTCATCTGTACCATTTTTCTAGATTCCACATGTATACATTAATACACGATATTTGTTTTTCTCTTTCTGACTTACTTCACTCTGTATGACAGTCTGTAGGTCCATCCACGTCTCTACAAATGACGCTATTTCATTCCTTTTTATGGTTGAATAATACTCCATTGTATATATGTACCACATTGCCTTTATCCATTCATCTGTCATTGGACATTTAGGACATCCATTTGTCTGTTGATGGGCATTTAGGTTGCTTCCACGACCTGGCTATTGTAAATAGTGCTGCAATGAACACTGGGGTGCATGTGTTTTTTTGAATTATGGTTCTCTCTGGGTATATGCCCGATAGTGGGCTTGCTGGGTCACATGGTTATTCTATTTTTCGTTTTTTAAGGAACCTCCATACTCTTCTCCATAGTGGCTGTATCAATTTACATTCCCACCAACAGTGTAAAAGGGTTCCCTTTTCTCCATACCCTTTCCAGCATTTGTTGTTTGTAGATTTTCTGATAATGCCTATTCTAACGGGTGTAAGCTGATACCTCATTGTAGTTTCGATTTACATTTCTCTAATAATTAGTGATGTTGAGCATCTTTTCATCTGCCTCTTGGCCATCTGTATGTCTTCTTTGGAGATATGTCTATTTAGGTCTTCTGCCCATTTTTGGATTGGGTTGTTTTTTTTTTTTTTTTGATATTGAGCTGCATGAGCTGTTTGTATATTTTGGAAATTAATCCTTTGTCCATTGACTGGTTTGCAAGTACTTTGTCCCATTTTGAGGGCTGTCTTTTCATCTTGTTTATGGTTTCCTTTGCTGTGCAAAAGCTTTTAAGTTTCATTAGGTCCCATTTGTTTACTTTTGTTTTTATTTCCATTACTCTAGGAGGTGGGTCAAAAAAGATCTTGCTGTGACTTATGTCAGAGTGTTTTTCCCATGTTTTCCTCTAAGAGTTTTACGGTGTCCAGGCTTACATTTAGGTCTTTAATCCAATTTGGCTTTATTTTTGTGTATGGTGTTAGGGAGTGTTCTAATTTCATTCTTTTACATGTAGCTGTCCAGTTTTCCCAGCACCACTTATTGAAGACTGTCTTTTCTCCATTGTATATCCTTACCTTCTTTGTCATAGATTAGTTGACCACAGATGCATGAGTTTATCTCTGGGCTTTCTATCCTGTTCCATTGATCTATATGTCTGTTTTTGTGCCAGTACCATATTGTCTTGATTACTGTAGACTGTAGTATAGTCTGAAGTTGGGGAATCTGATTCCTCCAACTCCGTTTTTTCCCTCAAGATTGCTTTGGCTATTCGGGGTCTTTTGTGTCTCCATACAAATTTTAAGATTTTTTTGTTCTAGTTTTGTAAAAGGTGCCATTGGTAATTTGATAGGGATTGCATTCAATCTGTAGATTGCTTTGGGTAGTAGAGTCATTTTCACAATATTGATTCTTCCAATCCAAGAACATGGTATATCTCTCAATCTGTTTGTGTCACATTTGATTTCTTTCATCAGTGTCTTATAGTTTACTGAGTACAAGTCTTTTACCTCCTTAGGTAGGTTTATTCCCAGGTATTTTATTCTTTTTTTTGCAATGGTGACTGGGATTGTTTCCTTAATTTCTCTTTCTGATCTTTCATTGTTAGTGTATAGGAATGCAAGAGATTTCTGCACATTAATTTTGTATCCTGTAACTTTACCAAATTCATTAATTAGCTCTAGTAGTTTTCTGGTAGCATCTGTAGGATTTTCTATGTACAGTATCATGTCATCTGCAAACAGTGGCAGTTTTACTTCTTCTTTTCCAATTTGTAATCATTTTATTTCTTTTTCTTCTCTGATTGCCGTGGCTAGAACTTCCAAAACTATGTGGAATAATGTTGGCTACAGTGGACGTCCTTGGCTTGTTCCTGATCTTAAAGGAAATGCTTTCAGGTTTTCACCATTGAGAATGATGTTGGCTGTGGGTTTGTCATATATGGCCTTTGTTATGTTGAAGTACATTCCCTGTATGCTCACTTTCTGGAGAGCTTTTATCATAAATTGGTGTTGAATTTTGTCAAAAGCTTTTTCTGCATCTGTTGAGATGATCATATGTTTTTTATCTTTAATTCTGTTAATATGGTGTATCACATTGATTTACGTATATTGAAGAATCTTTGCATCCCTGGGATAAATCCCACTTGATCATGGTGTATCATTCTTTTAATGTGTTGTTGGATTCTGTTTGCTAGTGTTTTGTTGAGGATTTTTGCATCTATATTCATCAGTGATATTGGTCTGTAATTTTGCTTTTTTGTAGTATCTTTGTCTGATTTTGGTATCAGGGTGTGGTGGCCTTGTAGAATAAGTTTGGAAGTGTCCCTTCCTCTGCAATTTTTTGGAAGAGTTTGGGAAGGATAGGTGTTAGCTCTTCTCTAAATGTTTGATAGAATTCAACTGTGAAGCCATCTGGTCCTGGACTTTTGTTTGTTTGAAGGTTCTTTATCATAGTTTCAATTTTATTACTTGTGATTGGTCTGTTAATATTTTCTATTTCTTCCTGGTTCACTCTTGGAAGGTTGTACCTTTCTAAGAATTTGTCCATTTTACTGGCATATAATTGCTTGTAGTAGTCTTTTATGATCCTTTGTATTTCTGCAGTGTCCCTCTTAATTTCTCCTTTTTAATTTCTAATTTTATTGATTCGAGTCTTCTCCCTTTTTTTCTTGATGAGTCTGGCTAAAGGTTTATCAATTATGTTTATCTTCTCCAAGAACCAACTTTTACTTTTATTGATCTTTACTACTGTTTTCATTGTTTCTATTTCATTTATTTCTGCTCGGATCTTTATGATTTCTTTTCTTCTACTAACTTTGCAGTTTTCTTATTGTTGTTGTTCCTCTTCTTCCTCTAGTTGCTTTAGGAGTAAGGTTAGATTGTTTATTTGAGATATTTCTTGTTTCTTGATGTCAGATTTAACTGTTATAAACTTCCTCCTTAGAACTGCTTTTGCTGCATCCCATAGGTGTTGGGTTATAGTGTTTTCATTGTCATTTGTTTCTATGTATTTTTTGATTTCCTCTTTGATTTCTTCAGTGATCTCTTGGTTATTTAGTAGTGAATTGTTTAGCCTCCATGTATTTGTGTTATTTACAGTTTTTTTTCCTGTAATTGTATTCTAATCTTGTAGCATTTGTAGTCAGAAAAGATGCTTGATATGATTTCAATTTTCTTAAATTTACTGAGGCTTGATTTGTGACCCAAGATGTGATCTATCCTGGAGAATGTGCCATGTGACCTTGAGAAGGAAGTGTATTCTGCTGCTTTCTGGTGGAATGTCTTATAAATATCAGTTAAGTCTATCTGGTCTATTGTGTCATTTAAAGCTTGTGTTTCCTTATTAATTTTCTGTCTGGATGATCTGTCCATTGGTGTAAGTGGGATGTTAAAGTTCCCCACTATTATTGAGTTACTGTCAATTTCCCCTTTTATAGCTGTTAGCATTTGCCTTATGTATTGAGGTTTTCCTATGTTGGGTGCACAAATATTTATAATTGTTATCTCTTCTTCTTGGATTGATCTGTTGATCATTATGCAGAGACTTTCTTTGTCTCTTGTAACAGTCTTTATTTTAAAGTCTATTTTATCTGATATGCGTATTGCTACTCCAGCTTTCTTTTGATTTCCATTTGCATGCAATATCTTTTCCCATCCCCTTACTTTCAGTCTGTATGTGTCCCTAGACCTGAAGTGGGTCTCCTATAGACAGCATATATGTGGGTCTTGTTTTTGTATCCATTCATCCTGTCTGTGTCTTTTGTTTGGAGCATTTAATCCATTTACATTCAAGGTAATTATTGATATGTATGTTCCTATTACCATTTTCTTAATTGTTTTGGCTTTGCTTTCGTGGGTCTTTTTCTTCTCTCGTGTTTCCTGCCTAGAGAAGTTCATTCAGCATTTGTTGTAAAGCTGGTTTGGTGGTGCTGAATTCTCTTAGCTTTTCTTGTCTGTAACACTTTTGATTTCTCCATTGAATCTGAATGAGATCCTTGCTGGGTCTTACAACCAGGGTTGTAAGTTGTAGGTTTTTCCCTTTCGTCACTTTAAATATATCCTGTCACTCCCTTCTGGCCTGCAGAGTTTCTGCTGAAAATATCACCTGATAACCTTATGGGGGTTCCCTTGCATGTTATTTGTTGATTTCCCCTTGATGCTTTTAACATTTTTTCTTTGAACTTAATTTTTGATAGTTTGATTAATATGTGTCTTGGAGTGTTTCTCCCTGGGTTTATCTTGTATGGAACTCTTTGTACTTCCTGGACTTGGGTGGCTATTTCCTTTCCTATGTTAGGAAAGTTTTTGACTATAATCTCTTCAAGTATTTTCTCAGACCCTTTCTCTTTGTCTTCTTCTTCTGGGACCCCTATAATTCGAATGTTGGTGAATTTAATGTTGTCCCAGATGTCTCTGAGACTGTCCTCATTTCTTTTCATTCTTTTTTCTTTATTCTGATCCTCAGCTCTTATTTCCACCATTCTATCTTCCAGCTCACTTATTCATTCTGCTTCAGTTATTCTGCTAATAATTCCTTCTAGTGTATTTTTCATTTCAGTTATTGTGCTGTTCATCACTGTTTGTTTGTTCTTTACTTCTTCCATGTCCTTGTTAAACACTTCTTGTGTTTTTTTCGATCCATGCCTCCATTCTATTTCTGAGATTTTGGATCATCTTTACTATCAGTACTCTGAATTCTTTTTCAGGTAAGTTGTCTATTTCCTCTTCAATCATTTGGTCTTGCAGGTTTTTATCTTGCTCCTTTGTCTGTACCATATTTTTCTGTCATCTCATTTTGTTTGATGGTTAGGCCTGTGCTCCTATCTTGCTGGTTGTTTGGCCTGAGTCATCCAGCACTGGAGTTTGCAGGTAGTTGGGTGGAGCCAGGTCTTGGTGCCAAGATGAGGACCTCTGGGAGTGCTCACATGAATTAATATTCCCTGGGGTCTGAGGTTCTCTGTTAGTCTGGTGGTTTGGACTCAGCACTCCCACCGCAGGAGTTTAGGTCCGACACCCAGCCTGGGAACCAAGACCTCACAAGCCACATGGTGTGGTAGGAAAAAAAAAGGCAACAAACAAAAAGGAGCAGAACAATAACAAGGAATAAAAAGTAAAATAAAATTAGTAAAATAAAAAATATATTAGAAAAAAAAAATTAAAAATGTAACAACAACAAGATCAAAGCAAAACAGAACCATAGCACTGCAACAGCAGAAAGAAAAGAAAAAAAAAAGCCAGAAAAGGCCTTGAAGGCGGGTGGGTCTCAGGACTGGGACACTTGCAGCTGGAAAAGGCTGGTTGGGGGGTGCGGCTTAGGTTCAGGACAGCTAAGGCCCTGGAGTTGTGGCATAGA
This sequence comes from Globicephala melas, assembly GCF_963455315.2. Taxonomy (NCBI): domain Eukaryota; kingdom Metazoa; phylum Chordata; class Mammalia; order Artiodactyla; family Delphinidae; genus Globicephala; species Globicephala melas. Next base: position 86,986,421 of record NC_083319.1, read on the forward strand.
CTCAAGACCTGCATGGCCAGAAAAGGTCCTGTGGGGAGTGTGTGGGTGGTAGTGGGGTGGAGGGGTAGGGTTGGGGAGGGTATGGGGGCTTAGGTTCAGGACCCCTGTGGCCAGAGTGGGCCCTGGAGGGCTAAGGATCAGTCCTGGGACCCCAACAGGCTCGCTGGGGCCCAAGTGGGCGGGGAGCCACTTGCCGCATTCCCCTCTGATCCTCCAATCCCCCGAATGTCTTTCCCCTTCCTCACCAATCTTCACACCATGTGTTAGCCTCTCTGATCATGGAAACCCCTCCCCTTCCCCCGCCGCCCCTCAGGGGTGTTGATCCAGTCCTGCCTCCACTTTTCCTCCTCCCCCTCTCCCCCCAAGTCCTACCCAGTCACGTGGGGATTCTTCCCATCCCTTTAGGTGTCCGAGGTCACTCATCAGCACCTGGCTGGTGCCCTAGTTGTGAGGAGACGCGAACTCCGTGTCTTCCTACTCCACCATCTTGACTCTGCCTTCAAATTTATTGTTTCTTATCATAACCACTGGATTATACTATTAAAAACCTTGGGACTTCCCTGGTGGTCCAGTGGTTAAGACTTCGCCTTCCAACACAGCAGGTGTGGGTTCGATCCCTGGTTGGGGAGCTAAGGTTCCACATGTCTCGTGGCCAAAAAACCAAAACATAAAACAGAAGCAATGTTGCAACAAATTCAATTAAGTCTTTAAAAATGGTCCACATCCAAAAAGTCTTAAAAAAAAAAACAAACCGTGACATTGACAAGTTGTATCATTATATAGATTTAAGCTTAACAGAAAGGAGAGCTAGGACAGTATCCTATTTTATATCACTTAAAATTGGAATCTGGTTTTTATTATTCTGTTCTGCATGCTTATATTTGTGGTTTTACAACACAGGCTTTGACAGAATATTTGTAGTCTAGAGTTTTCTGAGATCATATGGCTTAGTCTGTGGCATCAGATTAATAAACACTAAGAAACGTTTCAACCATCTTCTTGGTAAGAAAAAGCTGAGTATGGAAAAGGTCTATAGGAAACTTGGAAAAGGTCTATAGGAAACTTGTCACTAAATGAAGTCCACTAGTCCACTCAAGCCTCATACAAAATATTGGATGGAGACAACTACAGCTTTGGATGAGGAAAGGCTGAGCCATGTGTGATTGAGGAAGACAGAGAGTACCTCTTCTGAAAATATGATTGAGTCCATCTTGAAGGAGTGATACCTGCTTCCTCATTATGATAAGTAATTATTAAAAATCAAGGTCCATAGAAGGATTTAAACAGTTCTGGAGGCATAAAGATTTTCACTGAGTGCCATCTTCCAAATTATTACTAATAATATTTGTACTGAGGTTGGGCTGAGGAGAGAGTTATCCAACTCTAATTACGAAAACTGAATCTCACATGGGATCCCTATCATGCACCACTGTGTCCCCAAGTCTTCATTCATTGGTGGCCTATGTGGCTGTCTCCTGCTGAGATTTAATTTACCTCCATTTTTTAAAGACTAGTTTATTTTCAAAATTAAGTGGACTTCATTTTTGAGAGTTTTATTTAAGACTTCGTACTTAGCCAGACTGTTTGTTCCAGCAGTGTCTATTAAATCAAGGACAGGCTAGCCAGGCATGGGGTAGTCACAGTTTGTTTTACACTGTCTATTAAACTGTCCATTAACGTGGCTATCAAAGAAGCTGCTCCCACAAAACAGCCAAATTGAGGCTCATGAATTCTTTGCTCCACCAAATAAGTTTTATGAACTTGAGGACACCCTCACTTTGTTTTAGTTTCATTAAACTTTGTATTTATTCTACTTATCTGATTGGTTAGACTTAGGAGCCTGAACGCTCAAGGAGATTTTAAGAACTAATTGATGATTTTGCAGCCCAGTTTATTGACTAATTATAAGTAATCCCTAAATCTGATCTGTTAATGAGAGGTGACAGTAAGTCTCCTTGCCCTTCTCTGCTAATGAACAGTACTACTTTGTGATTACACATGAATTTGGGTAAGTGTTTCCTTCTCTGACTCCTCCTCCTCTGATTCCTAACTTAGCTTTTCCATTTATATTATTTATTGATAGAACCATTGCCCAAATTAGTAAGGTTTAGAAGATTGTTTATACAGAATGCCTCCAATCTGGCATGTTTCAGCATGATATTTCTGCAGTTTCGGTGTGTTAGCTCCAAGAAGGCACAGCAATGAAAAATAGTCATTAATTTCAAATTGTTATTGAAAGATATGTTACAGACGATTTTATAAAAATCAGCTAGTTAACCAGCAATTGCTATCTAAGCAGGAGGTAAGATTAAAATATATTCTTTGAAGTCTGTTATCATTTCAACTTTTTATCTTGTAGGCTTACTGGAGGAGTGAGGTAAGAAAAATGCATGTCTTCAGTGGTGATAAGAAAAGAGTAAACATTTTTCTTTGCTGGGGAACAGCCAACAGCATTATTTTCCTAGAAAATACAAGGCCTGAGGAATCACAATTGATAGGATGTGTTTAATAAAATAACAGAAAAATGTTTGGTTGGGAAACTTCAGTCAGTTGGCCAGTTTTACTAAAAATTGTAAAGTATGTGGCTTTTGTCTTTTATGCGCCCTTTCTTCCCTGCCCCCTCCAAATGCAAAAGATTACGATGTCTACAATTGACTACAAAATACTTGTGCAGAGTCAGGGGGTATCAATTGCTCTAACCAAATATCCATAACCTAAGATGGTGAGCTTCATTCTACCAGAAAGGCCAAACTCAGGGGCTACTCCTTGACCAACACCTGGGGATTTTCTAATTAGTGTAGTGAATGTTGAAAACAGGTTTTTATTGATGAAAATAGTGGCCTGTTGACTATCATGATAAACACTATACATAAGCTCTAAATGTTGAAGTTAAAGGTATTCAGGATGCACAGATAAACTAAAAGTTTTTAATTTTTTTAAACTTCCCTCCCTCAAATGTAAGGGATGGAAGAATCTAACGAGTAGCCTTTGTACTTGGCCATAACATCTACGCTTGATCCCCAAGGAGTCCTGTGTCCAGTCATTGGTTAAGGTTCTGTTGAATGAACTAATAAGGGTAACAAAATCTTGCTTCTGGAACATTGCCCTGTTTTTTCTCCAGCAAGCCTTCCATGCAATGTAGTGGTCAGTGTACTAAGAGGCTAAGAAGCTGGAACTTTGTGGAGCCTGTGAAACAGGTGATAAGAAGTGTTTAGGGCCTGTTTACCTGAGAAAGTGTTTGATAAATGTTTGTAAGGTAGCAGAATTTTTTGAGACTTGCTTCCATAATAACCTGATAGTAAGGTTGTGCTTAAGTTACTAACCCTTATCCACATAAAAAAGCTCTTCCTCAGCTGCTGTTATCTAAGACCAAAGGGAACCTAACAGTGGTGTATGGCCAAATTGGCTTTCAGTCCTTTTGGAACACACACCTACAGCAGGTTCATGGTCTGTTTCTTCTTTTCCTAGTGCTCTTCCTTTCATCTTCTCTCTGTAAATCTTTTTTAAACCATACAGACCTTCCAGGGATCCTGTGCCCTCATGATATCTTCTATTTCTCAGTTTTCTACTCTCCTCTGCCTTCTTGCCTCACTCACAAACCCAAGCGCAAACAGTTAACTTACTGTTAAGGCTCAGGTGCTTACGGTCTCAATGGGATTTCTATTTTAAGCCCCCCAAATGAAGTTCTAACAGTAGGATTTCAGGCATCAGAAAGAGTAAGAGAGGTATTTCAAGGTTAGTTACCACCAAATGACTTTAATATTAAAGGCCAGGCCCTGGCAGTGTTACCCAATTAGCAGGAGGGCAAATTGAGACAGCGACATTGTGGGAAAATCTGGGTATGGAGTGCCATTTGTTTTATGATTTCCCCATCCTGCATGTGCCTTGTCCTCAACCAGCATTCCAAGCTCTGAACTTTTCCTGACTTTCTACTGGAAAACCTTCTTTTACTCTCCATTTTCTTAGCATCCAGTAATCTGAAAAATCATCGTTGCAAGGATATCAGTGAAGCTTGTGGGTTCATGTGTATTATTTTATTTTTTAACATCTTTATTGGAGTATAATTGTTTACAATGTTGTGTTAGTTTCTGCTTTATAACAAAGTGAATCAGCTATACATAAACATATATCCCCATATCCCCTCCATCTTGTGCCTCCCTCCCACACTCCCTATCACACCACTCTGGTGGTCACAAAGCACTGAGCTGATCTCCCTGTACTATGCGTCTGCTTCCCACTAGCTATCTATTTTACTTTCGGTACTGTATATATGTCCATGCTACTCTCTCACTTCGTCCCAGCTTACACTTCCCCCTCCCCATGTCCTCAGGCTCATTCTCTACATTTGAGTCTTTATTCCTGTCCTGCCCCTAGGATCATCAGAAACATTCTTTTTAATTCCATATATCTGTGTTAGCATATGGTATTTGTTTTCCTCTTTCTGACTTACTTCACTCTGTATGACAGACTCTAAGTCCATCCACCTCACTACAAATAACTCAATTTCATTTCTTTTTATGGCTGAGTAATATTCCATTGTCTATATGTGCCACATCTTCTTTATCCATTCATCTGTCCATGGACATCTAGGCTGCTTCCATGTCCTGGCTATTGTAAATAGTGCTACAGTGAACACTGGGGTACATGTGTCTTTTTGAATTATGGTTTTCTCAGGGTGTATGCTCTGTAGTGGGATTGCTGGGTAGTCCTATTTTTAGTTTTCTAAGGAATCTCCATACTGTTCTACACATCGTATCAATTTACATTCCCACCAACAGTGCAAGAGGGTTCCCTTTTCTCCACACTCTCTCCAGCATTTATTGTTTGTAGACTTTTTGATGATGGCCATTCTGACCGGTGTGAGGTGATACCTCATTGTAGTTTTGATTTTCATTTCTCTAATGATTGGTGATGTTGAGCATTCCTTCATGTGTTTGTTGGCAGTCTGTATATCTTCTGTGGAAAAATGTCTATTTAGGTCTTCTGCCCATTTTTGGATTGGGTTGTTTGTTTTTTTGATATTGAGCTGCTTGAGCTGCTTGTATATTTTGGAGATTAATCCTTTGTCAGTTGCTTAGTTTGCAAATATTCTCTCCCATTTTGAGGGTTGTCTTTTCATCTTGTTTAAGGTTTCCTTTGCTGTGCAAAAGCTTTTATGTTTAATTAGGTCCCATTTGTTTATTTTTGTTTTTATTTTCATTTCTCTAGGAGGTAAGTCAAAAAGGATCTTGCTGTGATTTATGTCATAGAGTGTTCTGTCTATGTTTTCCTGTAAGAGTTTTATAGTGTCTGGCCTTACATTTAGGTCTTTAATCCATTTTGAGTTTATTTTTGTGTATGGCGATAGGAAGTGTTTTAGTTTCATTCTTTTACATGTAGCTGTCCAGTTTTCCCAGCACCACTTATTGAAGACGTTTTTTCTCCATTGTATATTCTTGCCTCTTTTATCAGAGAAGGTGAGAATATGTGCATTTATATGTGGGTTTATCTCTGGGCTTTCTATCCTGTTGCATTGATCTATATTTCTGTTTTTGTGCCAGTACCATATTGTCTTGATTACTGTAATGTGTAGTATAGTCTGAAGTCAGGGAGCCTGATTCCTCCAGCTCCCTTTTTCTTTCTCAAGCTTGCTTTGGCTATTCGGGGTCTTTTGCGTTTCCATACAAATTATGAAATTTTTGTTCTATTTCTGTGAAAAACACCATTGGGAATTTGTTAGGGATTGCATTGAATCTGTAGATTGCTTTGGGTAGTAGAGTCATTTTCACAATGTTGATTCTTCCAATCCAAGAACATGGTATATCTCTCCATCTGTTTGTGTCTTCTTTAATTTCCTTCGTCAGTGTCTTATAGTTTTCTGTCTTTTGTCTTCTTATGTAGATTTATTCCTAGGTATTTTATTCTTTGTGTTGCAGTGGTATATGGGAGTGTTTCCTTGATTTCTCTTTCTGATTTTTCATCGTTAGTGTATAGGAATGAAAGAGATTTCTGTGTGTTAATTTTGTATCCTGCTACTTTACCAAATTCATTGATTAGCTCTACTAGTTTTCTGGTGGCATCTTTAGGATTCTTTATGTATAGTATCATTCTGCAAACAGTATCAGTTTTATTTCTTCTCTTCCGATTTAGATTCCTTTTATTTTTTTCTTCTCTGATTTCTGTGTCTAAAACTTCCAAAACTATGTTGAATAATAGTGGTGAGATTGGGCATCCTTCTCTTGCTTCTGATTTTAGAGGAAATGGTTTCAGTTTTTCACCATTGAGGACGATGTTGGTTGTGGGTTTGTCATATGTGGCCTTTATCATGTTGAGGTAAGTTCTCTCTCTGCCTACTTTCTGAAGGGTTTTTATCATACATGGCTGTTCAATTTTGTCAAAACCTTTTTCTGCATCTATCGAGATGATCATATGGATTTGCTCCTTCAGGTTGTCCATATATATTCTCACAGTGATTGATTTACGTATACTGAAAATCCTTGCATTCCTGGGATAAACCCCACTTGATCATGGTGTATGATCCTTTTAATGTGCTGTTGGACTCTGTTTGCTAGCATTTTGTTGAAGATTTTTGCATCTATGTTCATCAGTGATATTGGCCTATAGTTTTCTTTTTTTTGTGACATCTTTGTCTGGTTTTGGTATCAGGGTGATGGTGGCCTCATAGAATGAGTTTGGGAGTGTTCCTCTCTCTGATATATTTTGGAAGAGTCGGAGAAGGATAGGTGTTAGCGCTTCTCTAAATGCTTGATGGAATTTGCATGTGAAGCCATCTGGTCCTGGGCTTTTGCTTGTTGGAAGATTTTTAATCACAGTTTCAATTTCATTACTTGTGATCAGTCTCTTCACATTTTCTATTTCTTCCTGGTTCAGTGTTGGAAGGTTATACCTTTCTAAGAATTTGTCCATTTCTTCCAGGATGTCCATTTTATTGGCATAGAGTTGCTTGTAGTAATCTCTCATGATCCTTTGTATTTCTGCTGTGTCAGTTGTTACTTCCCCTTTTTCATTTCTAATTCTATTGATTTGAGTCTTCTCCCTTTTTTTCTTAATGAGTCTCGCTAATGGTTTATCAATTTTGTTTACCTTATCAGACAACCAGGCTTTAGTTTTATTGATATTTGCTATTGTTTCCTTCATTGCTTTTTATTTCCAATCTGATCTTTATGATTTCTTTCCTTCTGCTAACTTTGGAGGGTTTTTTGTTCTTCTTTCTCTAATTGCTTTAGGTGTAAGGTTAGGTTGTTTGTTTCAGATGTTCCTTGTTTCTTAAGGTAGGGTTGTATTGCTATAAACTTCCCTCTTTGAACTGCTTTTGTTGCATCCCATAGATTTTGGGTCACCTTGTTTTCATTGTCATTTGTTTCTAGGTATTTTTTGATTTCCTCTTTGATTTCTTCAGTGATCTCTTGGTTATTAAGGAGTGTATTGTTTAGCCTCAATGTGTTTGTATTTTTTTTACAGATTTTTTCCTGTAATTGATATCCAGTGTAATAGCATTGTGGTCGAAAAAGATACTTGATACGATTTCAATTTTCTTAAATTTATGAAGGCTTGATTTGTGACCCAAGATGTGATCTATCCTGGAGAATGTTTCCTGAGCATTTGAGAAGAAAGTGTATTCTCTTGTTTTGGGATGGAATGTCCTATAAAAATCAATTAAATCTATGTTGTCTATTGTGTCATTTAAAGCTTGTGTTTCCTTATTAATTTTATGTCTGGATGATCTGTCCACTGGTGTAAGTAGGATGTTAAAGTGCCTCACTATTATTGTGTTACTGTCGATTTCCCCTTTTATAGCTGTTAGCATTTGCCTTATGTATTGAGGTTTTCCTAGGTTGGGTGCATAAATATTTATAATTGTTATATCTTCTTCGTGGATTGATCTGTTGATCGTTATGCAGAGATTTTCTTTGTCTCTTGTAACAGTCTTTATTTTAAAGTCTATTTTGTCTGATATGAGTATTGCTACTCCAGCTTTCTTTTGATTTCCATTTGAAAGGAATATCTTTTTCCATCCCCTTACTTTCAGTCTGTGTATGTCCCCAGGTCTGAAGTGGGTCTTGTAGACAGCATATATATGGGTCTTGTTTTTGTATCCATTCAGCCAGTCTGTGGCTTGGTTGGAACACTTAATGCATTTACATTTAGGTAGCTATCAATATGTATGTTCCTATTACCATTTTCGTAATTGTTTTGGGTTTGTTATTGTAGGTCTTTTCCTTCTCTTGTATTTCCGGCCTAGGGAAGTTCCTTTAGCATTTGTTGTAAAGCTGGTTTGGTGGTGCTGAATTCTCTTAGCTTTTGCTTGTCTGTAAAGGTTTTAATTTCTCCATCAAAACTGAATGAGATCCTTGCTGGGTAGAGTAATCTTGGTTGTAGGTTTTTCTCTTTCATCACTTTAAATATGTCATGCCACTCCTTTCTGGCTTCCAAAATTTCTGCTGAAAGATCAGGTGTTAACCCTATGGGGATTCCCTTGCATATGATTTGCTGCTTTTCCCTTGCTGCTTTTAATATTTTTCTTTGTATTTAATTTTTGATAGTTTGATTAATATGTGTCTTGGCCTGTTTCTCTTTTGGATCTACCCTGTATGGGACTCTCTGTGCTTCCTGGATGTGATTAAGTATTTCCTTTCCCATATTAGGGAAGTTTTCAACTATATTCTCTTCAAATATTTTCTCAGTCCCTTTCTTTTTCTCTTCTTCTTCTGGGACCCCTATAATTCCAATGTTTTTGTGTTTAATATTGTCCTAGCAGTCTCTGAGACTGTTCTCAATTCTTTTCATTCTTTTTTCTTTATTCTGCTCTATAGTAGTTATCTCCAGTATTTTATCTTCCAAGTCACTTATCCGTTCTTCTGCCTCACTTATTCTGCTATTGATCCCTTCTAGAGAATTTTAAATTTCATTTATTGTGTTATTCATCATTGTCTGTTTGCTCTTTAGTTCTTCTAGGCCCTTGTTAAACATTTCTTGTATTTTCTCCATTCTATTTCCAAGATTTTGGATCATCTTTACTATCATTATTCTGAATTCTTTTTCAAGTAGACTGCCTAGTTCCTCTTCATTTGTTAGGTCTGGTGGGTTTTTACCTTGCACTTCATCTGCTGTGTGTTTCTTTGTCTTCTCATTTTGCTTAACTTACTGTGTTTGGGGTCTCTTTTTCGCAGGCTGCAGGTTCATAGTTCCCGGGTTTTTGGTGTCTGTTTCCAGTGACTAAGGTTGGTTCAGTGGGTTGTGTAGGCTTCCTGGTGGAGTGGAGTCGTGCCTGTGTTCTGGTGGATGAGGCTGGATCTTGTCTTTCTGGTGGGCAAGTACATGTCTGGTGGTGTGTTTTGGGGTGTCTGTGACCTTATAATGATTTCAGGCAGCCTCTCTGCTAATGGGTGCAGTTGTGTTCCTGTCTTGCTAGTTGTTTGGCATAGGGTGTCCAGCACCGTAGCTTGCTGGTCGTTCAGTGGAGCTGGGTCTTCGCATTGAGATGGAGATCTGGGAGATTTTTGCCATTTGATATTATGTGGAGCTGGGAAGTCTCTAGTAGACCAATGTCCTGAACTTGGCTCTCCCACCTCAGAGGCATGGCCCTCCACCTAGCTGGAGCACCAAGAGCCTGTCATCCACACGGATCAGAATAAAAGGGAGAAAAGAAAAGAAAGAAAGAAAGAAAGAGAAAATAAAATAAAAGCTATTAAAATAAAAAAATTATTAAAATTTTTTTAAGTAATTAAAATGAAAGAAAGAAAAACAAAACACAAATTCACCAATGATAACAAGCACTGGAAACTATACTAAAAAAACAAACAGGAGAGGAACCAAGATGTCGGAGTAGAAGGACGTGCTCTCACTGCCTCTTGCAGGAACAGCAGAATCAGAACTAGCTGCTGGACAATCATCAACAGGAAGACACTGGAACTCACCAAAAAAGATACCCCATATCCAAAGACAAAGGAGAAGCCACAATGAGATGGTAGGAGGGGTGAAATCACAGTAAAATCAAATCTCATAACGGCTGGGTGGGTAACTCACAGACTGGAGAACACTTATACCACAGAAGTCCACCCACTGGAGTGAAGCTTCTGAGCCCCACAACAGGCTTCCCAACCCAGGGGTCTGGCAATGGGAGTAGGAATTCCTAGAGAATCAGATTTTGAAGCCTAGTGGGAATTGACTGCAGGACTTCGACAGGACTGGGGGAAACAGAGACCCCACTCTTGGAGGACACACACAAAGTAGTGTGTGCATCGGGAACCAGGGAAAGAAGCAGTGAACCCAGGGGAGACTGAACCAGACCTACCTGCTAGTGTTGGAGGGCCTCCTGCAGAGGCGGGGGGTGACTGTGGCTCAGCATGGGGACAAGACATTGGCAACAGAAGTTCTGGGAAGTACTCCTTCCTGTGAGCCCTTCCAGAGTCTGTCATTATCCCCACAAAGAGCCCAGGTAGGCTCCAGTGTTGGGTTGTCTCAGGCCAAAAAACCAACAGGGAGGGAACCCAGCCCCACCCATCAGCAGACAAGTGGATTAAAGTTTTACTGAGCTCTGCCTACCAGAGCAACAGCCAGCTCTACCCACCACCAGTCCCTCCCATCAGGAAACTTCCACAAGCCTCTTAGATAGCCTCATCCACCAGAGGGCAGACAGCAGAAGCAAGAAGAACTAAAATCCTGCAGCCTGTGGAACAAAAACCACATTCACAGAAAGATAGACAAGATAAAAAGGCAGAGGGCTATGTGCCAGATGAAGGAACAAGATAAAACGCCAGAAAAACAACTAAATGAAGTGGAAATAGGCAACCTTCCAGAAAAAGAATTCAGAATAATGATAGTGAAGATGATCCAGGACCTTGGAAAAAGAATGGAGGCAAAGATAGAGAAGATGCAAGAAATGTTTAACAAAGACCTAGAATAATTAAAGAACAAACAAACAGAGATGAACAGTACAATAACGGGAAGGAAAACTACACTAAAAGGAATCAGTAGCAGAATAACTGAGGCAGAAAAACAGATAAGTGACCTGTTAGACAGAATGGTGGAATTCACTGCTGCAGAACAGAATAAAGAAAAAGAATGAAAAGAAATGAAGACAGCCTAAGAGACCTCTGGGACAACAATAAATGCATCAACGTTCGCATTATAGGGGTCCCAGAAGGAGAAGAGAGAGAGAAAAGGAACAGAGAAAATATTTGAAGAGATTATAGTTGAAAACTTCCCTAACATGGGAAAGGAAATAGCCACCCAAGTCCAGGAAGTGCAGTGAGTCCCATACATGATAAACCCAAGGAGAAACACGCAGAGAAACATAGTAACCAAATTTGCAAAAATTAAAGACAAAGAAAAATTATTGAAAGCAGCAAAGGAAAAATGACAAATAACATACAGGGGAACTCCCATAAGGTTAACAGCTGATTTCTCAGCAGAAACTCTACAAGCCAGAAGGGAGTGGCATGATATACTTAAAGTGATGAAAGGGAAGAAACTACAACCAAGCTTACTCTACCCAGCAAGGATCTCATTCAAATTCAATGGAGAAATCAAAAGCTTTACAGAGAAGCAAAAGCTAAGAGAATTCATCACCACCAAACCAGCTCTACAACAAATGCTAAAGCAACTTCTCTAAGTGGGAAACACAAGAGAAGAAAAGGACCTACAAAAACAAAACCATAACAATTAAGAAAATGGTCATAGGAACATATATATTGATAATTACCTTAAACGTGAATGGATTAAACGCTCCGACCAAAAGACACAGGCTTGTTGAATGAATACAAAAACAAGACCCATATATATGCTGTCTACAAGAGACCCACTTGAGACCTAGGGACACATACAGACTGAGAGTCAGGGATAGAAAAAGATATTCCTTTCAAATGGAAATCAAAAGAAAGCTGGAGTAACAATACTCATATCAGATAAAATAGAGTTTAAAATAAAGAATGTTACAAGAGAGAAGGAGGACACTACATAATGATCAAGGGATCAATCCAAGAAGAAAATATAACAATTATAAATATATATGCACCCAACAGAGGAGCACCTCAATACATAAGGCAACTGCCAACAGCTCTAAAAGAGGAAATCGACAGTAACACAATAATAGTGGGGAACTTTAACACCTCACTTACACCAATGGACAGATCATCCAAAAAGAAAATAAATAAGGAAACAGAAGCTTTAAATGACACAATAGACCAGATAGATGTAATTGACATTTATAGGACATTCCATCCAAAAACAGCAGATTACACTTTCTTCTCAAGTGCACACGGAACATTCTCCAGGATAGATCACATCTGGGGTCACAAATCAAACCTCAGTAAATTTTAGAAAGTTGAAATCATATCAAGCATCTATTCTGACCACAGCACTATGAGATTAGAAATGAATTACAGGGAAAAAAACGTAAAAAGCATAAACACATGGAGGCTAAACAATACTAAATAACCAAGAGATCACAGAAGAAATCAAAGAGGAAATCAAAAAATACCAAGAGACAAATGACAATGAAAACACGATGATCCAAAACCTGTGAGATACAGCAAAAGCAGTTCTAGGAGGAAAGTTTATAGATATACAAGCCTACCTCAAAAAACAAGAAAAATCTCAAATAAACAATCTAACCTTACACCTAAAGGAACTATAGAAAGAAGAACAAACAAAACCCAAAGTTAGCAGAAGGAAAGAAATCATAAAGATCAGAGCAGAAATAAAGCAAATAGAAACAAAGTAAACAATAGCAAAGATCAATAAAACTAAAAGCTGGTTCTTTGAGAAGATAAACAAAATTGATAAACCATTAGCCAGACTCATCAAGAAAAAGAGGGAGAGGACTCAAATCAATAAAATTAGAAATAAAAAAGGAGAAGATAACAACTGACACTGCAGAAATACAAAGGATTATGAGAGATTACTACAAGCAACTCTATGCCAATAAAATGGACATCCTGGAAGAAATGGACAAATTCTTAGAAAGGTATAACCTTCCAACACTGAACCAGGAAGAAATAAAAAATGTGAAGAGACCGATCACAAGTAATGAAATTGAAACTGTGATTTAAAATTTTCCAACAAACAAAAGTCCAGGACCGGATGGCTTCACAGGTGAATTCTATCAAACATTTAGAGAAGAGATAACACCCGTCCTTCTCAAACTCTTCCAAAAATTTGCAGAGGAAGGAAGACTTCGAAACTCATTCTATGAGGCCACCATCACCTGGATACCAAAACCAGACAAAGATACTAAAAAAGAAAGAAAATTGCAGACCAATATCACTGATGAATATAGATGCAAAAATACGCAACAAAATACTACCAAACAGGATCCAGCAACACACTGAAAGGGTAATACACCATGATCAAGTGGGATTCATCCCAGGGATGCAAGGATTCTTCAACATATGCAAATCAATCAATGTGATATACCATATTAACAAATTGAAGAATAAAAACCATATGATCATCTCAAAAGATGCAGAAAAAGCTTTTGACAAAATTCAACACCATTTATGATAAAAGCTCTCCAGAAAGTGGGCATAGAGGGAACCTACCCGAACATAATAAAGGTCATGTATGACAAACCCACAGCAAACATCATTCTCAATGGTGAAAAACTGAAATCATTTCCTCTAAGATCAGGAATAAGACAGGATGTCCACTCTCACCACTATTATTCAACATAGTTTTGGAAGTCCTAGCCACAGCAATCAGAGAAGAAAAAGAAATAAAAGGAATACAAACTGGAAAAGAAGAAGTAAAACTGTCACTGTTTGCAGATGACATGATACTATACATAGAGAATCCTAAAAATGCCACCAGAAAACTACTAGAGCTAATCAATGAATTTGGTAAAGTTGCAGGATATAAAATTAATGCACAGAAATCTCTTGCACTCCTATACACTAATGATGAAAAGTCTGAAGGAGAAATTAAGGAAACACTCCCATTTACCATTGCAAAAAAAGAAAAAACTACCTAGGAATAAACCTACCTAGGGAGACAAAAGACCTGTATGAAGAAAACCATAAGATACTGATGAAAGAAATTAAAGATGATACCAACAGATGGAGAGATATACCATGTTCTTGGATTGGAAGAATCAATATTGTGAAAATGAATATACTATCCAAAGCAATCTACAGATTCAATGCAATCCCTATCAAACTACCAATGGCATTTTTTATAAAACTAGAAGAAATAATCTTAAAATTTGTATGGAGACACAAAAGACCCCGAATAGCCAAAGCAATCCTGAGGGGAAAAAACCGAGCTGGAGGAATCAGACTCCCTGACTTCAGACTATACTACAAAGCTACAGTAATCAAGACAGTATGGTACTGGCACAAAAATAGAAACATAGATAAATGGAACAAGATAGAAAGCCCAGAGATATACCCATGCACCTATGGTCAACTAATCTATGACAAAGGAGGCAAGGATATACAATGGAGAAAACACAGTCTCCTCAGTAAGTGGTGCTGGGAAAACTGGACAGCTACATGTAAAAGAATGAAATTACAACACTCCCTAACACCATACACAAAAATAAACTCAAAATGAATTTAAGACCTAAATGTAAGACTGGACACTATAAAACTCTTAGAGGAAAACATAGGAAGAATACTCTTTGACAGAAATCACAGCAAGATCTTTTTTGATCCACCTCCTAGAGTAATGGAAATAAAAACAAAAATAAACAATGGAACCTAATGAAACTTCAAAGCTTTTGCACAGCAAAGGAAACCATGAACAAGATGAAAAGACAACCCTCAGAATGGGAGAAAATATTTGCAAATGAATCAATGGACAAAGGATTAATCTCCAAAATATATAAACAGCTCATGCAGCTCAATATTGAAGAAACAAACAACCCAATCCAAAAATGGGCAGAAGACCTAAATGGACATTTCTCCAAAGAAGACATACAGATAGCCAAGAAGCACATGAAAAGCTGCTCAACGTCACTAATTATTAGAGAAATGAAAATCAAAACTACAATGAGGTATCACCTCATACCAGTTAGAATGGGCATCAACAGAAAATCTACAAACAACAAATGCTGGAGAGGGTGTGGAGAAAAGGGAACCCTCTTGCACTGCTGGTGGGAATGTAGATTGATACAGCCACTATGCAGAACAGTATGGAGGTTCCTTAAAAAACTAAAAATAAAATTACCATATGATCCAGGAATCCCTCTGCTGGGCATATACCCAGAGAAAACACATAATTCAAAAAGACACATGCACCCCAATGTTCATTGCAGCACTATTTACAATAGCCACGTCATGGAAGCAACCTAAATGCCCGCCGATAGACGAATGGATAAAGAAGTTGTGGTACATATATACAATGGAATATTACTCAGCCATAAAAAGGAACGAAATTGAGTCATTTGTTGAGACGTGGATGGACCTACAGATTGTCATACAGAGTGAAGTAAGTCAGAAAGAGAAAAACAAATATTGTATATTAACGCATATATGTGGAACTAGAAAAACGGTACAGATGAACCGGTTTGCAGGGCAGAAATTGAGACTCAGATGTAGAGAACAAATGTATGGACACCAAGGGGGGAAAGCCGCGGGGGTGGGGTGAGGATGGTTGTGTGCTGAATTGGGCGATTGGGATTGACATGCATACACTGATGTGTATAAAATTGATGACTAATAAGAACCTGCTGTATAAAAAAATTAAATTAAATTAAAACAACAAACAAAACAAAACAAAAACAGACAGACAGAACCCTAGGAGAAATGGTAAAAGCAAAGCTATACAGACAAAATCACACACAGAAACATACACATACACACTCACAAGAAGAGAAAAAAGGAAAAATAAAAATATCCTTGCTCCCAAAGTCCACCTCCTCAATTTGGGATGATTCGTTGTCTATTCAGTTATTCCACAGATGCAGGCTACTTCACGTTGACTGTGGAGATTTAATCCACTGCTCCTGAGGCTGCTGGGAGAGATTTCCCTTTCTCTTCTTTGTTCACAGAGCTCCTGGGGTTCAGCCTGGATTTGGCCCTGCCTCTGCGTGTAGGTCGCCTGAGGGCATCTGTTCTTCCCTCGGACCGGACGGTGTTAAAGGAGCCGCTGATTCGGGGGCTCTGGCTCACTCAGGCCAGGAGGAGGGAGGGGTATGGATGTGCGATGAGCCTGCGGCCGCAGAGGCCAGCATGATGTTACACCAGCATGAGGCGTGCCGTGCGTTCTCCTGGGGAAGTTGTCCCTGGATCACGGGACCCTGGCAGTGGCGGGCTGCACAGGCTCCCAGGAGGGGAGGTGTGGATAGTGATCTGTGCTTGCACACAGGTTTCTTGGTGGCTGCAGCAGCAGCCTTACCGTCTCATGCCCATTTCTGGAGTGCTTGCTGATAGTTGCAGCTCGCGCCCACCTCTGGAGCTCCGTTGAGCAGCGCCCTTAATCCCCACTCCTCGCGCACCAGGAAACAAAGAGGCAAGAAAAAGTCTCTTGCCTCTTCGGCAGCTCCAGACCTTTTCCCGGACTCCCTCCCAGCTAGCCATGGCACACTAGCCCCCTTCAGGCTGTGTTCATGCCGCCAACCCCAGTCCTCTCCCTGGGATCTGACCTCCGAAGCTCGAGCCTCAGCTCCCAGCCCCGCCCACCCCGGCGAGCGAGCAGACAAGCCTCTCAGGTTGGTGAGCGCTGGTCAGCACCGATCCTCTATACGGGAATCTCTCCGCTTTGCCCTCCGCACCCCTGTTGCTGCGCTCTCCTCCACGGCTTTGAAGCTCCCCCTCCGCCACCCACAGTCTCCACCCGCGAAGGGGCTTCCTAGTGTGTGGAAACCTTTCCTCCTTCACAGCTCCCTCCCACTGGTGCAGGTCTCGTCCCTATTGTTTTGTCTCTGTTTTTTCTTTGTTTTTTGCCCTACCCAGGTATGTGGGCAATTTCTTGCCTTTTGGGAGGTCTGAGTTCTTCTGCCAGCATTCAGTAGGTGTTCTGTAGGAGCTGTTCCACATGTAAATCTGTATTTCTTATGTATTTGTGGGGAGGAACGTGATTTCCACATCTTACTCTTCCGCCATTTTGAAGCCTCTCCCTATCATATGGTTTTTATCCTTCAGTTAGTTAATATGGTGTATCACATTGATTGATTTGCATATATTGAAGAATCCTTGCATTCCTGGGATAAACCCCACTTGATCATGGTGTATGATCGTTTTAATGTGCTCTTGGATTCTGTTTGCTAGCATTTTGTTGAGGATTTTTGCATCTATGTTCATCAGTGATATTGGCCTGTAGTTTTCTTTTTTTGTGACATCTTTATCTGGTTTTGATATGAAAGTGATGGTGGCCTCGTAGAATGAGTTTGGGAGTGTTTCTCCCTCTGCTATATTTTGGAAGAGTATGAGAAGGATAGGTATTAGCTCGTCTCTAAATGTTGATAGAATTCACCTGTGAAGCCATCCGGTCCTGGGCTTTTGTTTGTTGGAAGATTTTTAATCACAGTTTGAATTTCAGTGTTTGTGATTGCTCTGTTTATATTTTCTATTTCTTCCTTGTTCAGTCTTGGAAGCTTGTGCTTTTCTAATAATTTGTCCATTTCTTCCAGGTTGTCCATTTTATTGGCATATAGTTGCTTGTAGTACTCATGTTCCTTTGTATTTCTGCAGTGTCAGTTGTCACTTCTCCTTTTTCATTTCTAATTCTGTTGATTTCAGTCTTCTCCATTTTTTTCTTCATGAATCTGGCTAATGGTTTAACAATTTTGTTTATCTTCTCAAAGAACGAGATTTTAGTTTTATTGATCTTTTCTACTGTTTCCTTTGTCATGTATTATTTTAAAATGACCTACTTAATCATCACCAGGGCCTTTCATGTTCCAAAAGCAGAGAGGGAACCAGTAGAGGAAATGTTTTTAATCAGAATAGTTCAGAGGAGAAGGTAATTTTAAGTAGATGTCTTTGCCTATGCCCCAAATTGTATACTATTTTTCCTGTCAACCTCAGCTTCCTAGACTGCCAGTCTCCAGCAGTAACATTCTATTTATGAAAAAAATTAACTAGACTTTCTGCTAAGGAATTGTTTTTATTCCTCTTGTTTTCTAGATTGATGGGGTATATTATTCATTATTATTTTTATAATGATTATAATACAATGAATGAATATCTTACCTTTCTTTTAGGAATGCCAAGTAGTTTGTATAAAAGCATATAATTATATATAAAGCATATATATTTTATATATATTTACGTTAGAATATTTCCATTAAGTCAATGTGAGATGAGACGGTAGATGTTTTTATTTTTATTTTATAGGCAAATAAATTGTAGCAGATGCTGTTGTGCCACACCCATACAGGGTCTTATCACTTCAGTGCTGGCCTGCCACTTTCCCGCTACCCAGAGCCATATCTCTTTGCTGGAAATAGGCAAGGCTACTCTTCCCCACTCACTGGAGACAGAATTACCAAGGGGAATCAACCACCCTTTACAATGACTGATTTCAGTTGGTGTATAAATACGCCAGCTCCCTCTACCCTCAGCAGTGTTACACATTTGCAGTGTGTTACACCTTTTCAGTATGTCTTGTTATATTTCCCACAGCTTCTCGACAGAATTAAGTTCCAGCTTAATTTTAGGGGCAACTGGTTTAATAATGTGCCCTTAATAATGTGTCCCTTCCCTGTTTTACTACTTCACTCTGCTACTGTGTTTCTTCTACTAATGTTGTGCTAGTAAACTGGTGCTCAAAACACAAAGAAAACAAAAAACAACAAAAACAGCCCTGATGTGTAGCACCTGTTGATTTCCATGGTGTGAATACTGCTACTTGATCTATTCCAAGCTCCTAATGCAACATCCCTGAACATGGAACTGAGGAGAGATGTGCACTGTCAGTTCTCCCAGTCATCATGAGCTTCCTCCAGGACACCACTCCCTGTACCTCCTAAATGAACTGTTTGCATGCAAATCCTTTC
This sequence comes from Globicephala melas, assembly GCF_963455315.2. Classification (NCBI taxonomy): domain Eukaryota; kingdom Metazoa; phylum Chordata; class Mammalia; order Artiodactyla; family Delphinidae; genus Globicephala; species Globicephala melas. Next base: position 87,005,358 of record NC_083319.1, read on the forward strand.
TTTAGTGTCTGTTTCTGGGGTAACACAAAGTAAAATAGAAAATAGAGAAACTAGGTAAATCCTTAGGTGTGGACACGGGGTCAGCAGCTGAAGGAATGCTTTATTATTACCAAATAAATTATATGGTAAGATGTGATATTATGTTGTCAGTTTCTTAGACTTTCACTTAGTTGTCAAATAGTAATGCATTAAGTACATGCTGCTTTATAGAGAAAAGTGAAAGGAATTATAATTTTATTATTACAAACACTGTGAAGCAGATAATAAAATCCTGTATTACAGCATTATCTCATAATATTCTGCCAAAAGACCTGATTTCTCTCCATTCATTGCTTTGCTGCATCAGTTTCACTAGCCTTGTCTGTACTCATGTTTGTTCATGTAATTAGCAAGATTAATTTCGCCTAGTAAGATTAAGAACCATAACATATTTATTATATTCTTCAGCAGAACAGAAATTAATCAGTCTTGGGCTTTTCCTTTTTTTAAAAAAAATTGCTAAAACATGTTTAGAACCTCCTAACTTTTGATAACATTGCCTTGAAGTCACTTTTAAAAAACCTTTTTTCCACTGCCAAGACATTCCAAGCAGCTCAACTCCTTTTGCTTTTCCTTTGCAACATAGGCTCCATACTGCCAGCATAGGAAGAGTGCTGGAAACCTCAGGAATTACCCTCCAGTGTGCAAAATGAAAGGATTTCAACTATCAGAAACGTTCCACTTTGGCTTCCTAGAAAAATGGGTCAGTGTGCCAGATACAATATGTGGTATGAACTGGATGCTAAGAGAAACTTGGATGACTGATTCATATACAGTTCTCAGTACTTCTGAAAACCTTCTTTTAAGAATTATTCCATGCTTCTCTGGTAGAAACAAATGTGAGTTGTGGAGGTAAACCATAAATAATCATTTCCCCCAACTTTACTGTCCCTACATACAGATTTTAATCCCTCCTTTACTATATTTGTATTCATGGTTCCCTCAATATCCTCTTCTATTTAAGACCCTTTTTGAATTATTTTTTATTTAATTCTTAAGTAAAAGAGCCCAAGACTATAAAGCATTTTGTGATTATTAAAGCACTAACTGTCCATGATTTTGTGGCACAGCAGTCCATACTGAGTCTACTTATGCAAATCAAGAGTGAATAAATTGTAGACTAAGCCATGGGCAGATTGTTTAGGCCTGGGAAGAGACATGATCATTTAGTTCACTCAAAAAGCCATTTATCAGATGTCTACTTTGTACTGGGAACTGAATGTGCTAAGAGTAGTCTAAGGGAATATGGGGACGTTAACACCTTACTCACTGTTGTTGTCGTTGTTTTTAAACCTTGGTCAATTATTACCATGTCTTGCATTTATTGATTTGTGTATTTATCTTACCCTCTTCATTAGATTTTAAACACTTTCAAGACAGACACTTGGTCTTATATCATTTGTCTAAGTGCCTCGTAGGTACTTGAGAAAAAGTGTTAAACTGAACTGAATTGAGACAGGCTGGGACCTGGGACTCTTTGCTGCAGTGCTGCAAGGCTTGTACCTGGACACATCTCTCCTCAAGACACAAAATACAAAGAAATTGTATGGGACTAAAAATAATTGTGTGCATGCACAATTGGGGTAAATTCTGGACCCAAAAGATACAGAGACCAAAAAATCTCACTGCCATTTTTAAAGAGCCTGGAGTAAAAACAGGGTGTGGGGAGCAAAAGCAGGGTACTGCACATGACCCCTGCACACAACATCACCTAATGGGTGGGCAAAACACCTAAGCCACCCCTCTGGCTTGACCCTTGGACACACCCCTACCCTCATCCCATGTAAGAAACAAGCTTGCCCCACCCTTGGGGAGTGAGAAAGCGCTCCCCACTGCTGCAGCAGGGACCCAAATGAAGCCTTGCCTGAATTTCTTGTCTGACCTCTAGTCAGTTTCTATTGATTGGAGAAGGTCAAGAACCCTGGTTAGACTACCAGATGTAAAATAGATAGCTAGTGGGAAGCAGCCACATAGCACAGGGAGATCAGCTCGGTGCTTTATGACCACTTAGAGGGGTGGGAGAGGGAGGGTGGGAGGGAGCCGCAAGAGGGAGGGGATATGGGGATATATGTATACATATAGCTGATTCACTTTGTTATGCAGCAGAAACTAACACACCTTTGTAAAGCAATATACTCCAATAAAGATGTTTTAAAAAAAAAGAATTTATCATGGCACTGTGGTCCTTAATATAACAAATCTAAATGCCTTTATTCATTCACTCAGTAAATATTTATTGAGGCTTTCCTAGCTTCAAGGACACAACAGTGAAAAAAAAAAAGAACCCTGGTTGGTAACAGAGGTGAACGCCATTTTTTAGGCCAGTGCTTAAGTTAGTAACAGAATTTAGGATTCCTGGCTTTACATTCTCAGCTGCTTTACCTTTTATTTATAGCTTGTAACATAATTTGTGACGTAAATGCCTTTTGTATCTAAAGAGTTTATTATTAATGGGACCCTTTGAGTGCTTAATATGGCAACATTTATAAATGTGTATTTGGATACTATTTTTTAAGTGTTAGATTTTATTTTGACTCAGCATATTGATTTATTCACTGGCTCCTCTAAATGTGGCCCAAAGTCGTGGGTGGCAAAAATGCAGCCTGTGGACCACATGTGTTTTCTAGGCCAGTGGTCCCCAAATATTTTAGCACCAGGGAACGGTTTTGTGGAAGACAATTTTTCCACTGATGGGGGTGGGGGGGGTGAGGGATGTTTCAGGTGGCAATGCGAGCGATGGTTCAGGCACTAATGCAAGCAATGGGGAGCGGCAGATGAAGCTTCAGTCGCTGGCACGCCACTCACCTCCTGCTGTGAAGCCCGGTTCCTAACAGGCAGCGGACTGGTACTAGCCCACGGCCCAGGGATTGGGGACCCCTGCTCTGGGCCATATTCAAAATATGAAGAGTTCTTGAATTCCAGATGAAACTTGGGCTTCTGGTACAACTTGCCTAAGAGGAGCCATGTCTAAGAGATTCTGCGCCAGTGATGGGGCTGGCTGAAAAATGCATTGACCACCCTTACCCGCTTCACAGTCTTTAGCCTTCAACCCAGTTCTCAAGCTTCAGCCTGCTTTTAATTGGGAATTGATTTTAATTGAGTACTTAATTGAGTACTTTTAATTGAGTACTTGGGAATCTGAGTACTATTGAGTACTTAATTGAGTACTTAATTGATTACTTTTAATTGAGTATTTGGGAATCAACAAGAAATCTTTGCACACACTTTTCTGTTTGCCACTCTCTTCTCCAACTTGATTCTGTCAGTTTTGCCCTTGTGCCTCCTTCACTTTATTCTAGTCCTTTCCTCTCCTCCTCCATTTCCCTACCTCACACTTCTCCCCACCCCCTCCCAGAAAAAGAAAAACGCAACACCCTGGGTGGGTCACTTTGACTTAACTTTTGCTGAAGCCTTATACCAAAGAGGTATAATTCTGTGATGTGAATTAAACTTGAGTATAAGAGTGAGATTGTACTATAAACAAGATTAAAACCAGTCAACCTGTGGATGATGAATATGTGGCATGTGCTGTCAGTTGCTCCTCCTGTACCTACAGTGTGCATTATTACCCTGTCCTAGAACTCTGTTCCATCGAGACTGGACATGACTCAAGAATCCTTCTTAACACTGAGTTTCCAGTATCTAGTACCTTCAACTTTTTTTTAATCCTCTTTTGAATTTCTTCTCTTGCTGGGTGGGAAAAACTAGTCTTTAAAGGAGAGGTTTCTTCAAGTGTGGTTTCTAGGCCAGCAGCATGAGTATCACTGGGAAACTTGTTAGAAATGTAAATTCTCTGGCTCCAACACAGAGTCAGAGACTCTAGGAATAGGACCCAGGAATCTGTGGGGTATTTGTGTGTGTGTGTGACAAAATATACATGAGATAAATATGCCCTTTAAACCATTTGTATGGTGTTCAATTTAGTAGTGTTAAGTGCATTAACATTGTTGTGTAACCATCACCATTATCCATCTCCAGAACTTCTTCCATCATTTCAAACAGAAACTCCATACCCATTAAATAACAACTCCCCATTTCCTCCACCCTACTCCCCAGTTTCTCTATTCCACTGCCTATCTTTATAAATTTGCCTACTCTAGATACCTCACTTAAATGGAATCATACAATATTTGTCTTTCTGTGTCTGGCTTATTTCACTTAGCATAATGTTTTAAAGATTCACCTATGTTGGAGCATGTATCTAAATTTCATTTTTTTCACAGCTGAATAATCCATTGTATGTATAGAAGACCTTTTGTTTAGCCATTGACCTATTGACAGATATTTGGGTTGTTTCCATCTTTTAGCTATTATGGATAATGCTGCTATGAACATTGGTGTACCGTAAATGGGTCTCTGCTTTCAATTCTTGTGAGTATATACTGAGAAGTGGAATTGCTGGATCGTATGGTAATTCTGTGTTAACTCTTTGAAGAACTGCCAAACTATTTCCTACAGTGGCTGCACCATTTTACATTTACACCAGCAATGTACACAGGTTCTAATTTCTCCACATCCTTATCAATACTTGCTGTTTATATATTTTTTTAAATAATAGCCATCATAATGGGTGTGAATCAGTACCTCACTGTGTTTTTTTTTTTTTAGATTCCATATATATGTGTTAGCATACGGTATTTGTCTTTCTCTTTCTGACTTACTTCACTCTGTATGACAGACTCTAGGTCCATCCACCTCACTACAAATAACTCAATTTCATTTCTTTTTATGGCTGAGTAATATTCCATTGTATATATGTGCCACATCTTCTTTATCCATTCATCTGTGTACAATATATCCTTGTAGCTCATTTTATACCTAATAGTTTGTACCTCTTAATCCTCTATATTGCCCTCCCCTCTTCCCTCTGCCCACTGGTAACCACTGGTTTGTTCTTTCTACCTGTAAGCCTGCTTCTTTGTTGTTATATTCACTAGTTTGCTGTATTTTTTAAATTCCATATATAAATGATACCATACAGTATTTGTCTTTCTCTGTCTGACTTATTTCACTCAGCATAATGCCCTCCAAGTCCATCCATGTTGCTGTAAATGGCAAAATTTATCCTTTTTTATGGCTGAGTAGTATTCCATTGTGTGTGTGTATGTGTGTGTGTGTGTGTGTGTATACATATATATATATAATGTTTTTTATCCATTCATCTGTTGATGGACACATAGGTTGCTTTCATATCCTGGCAATTGTAAATAATGCTGCTATGAACACTGGAGTGCATGTATCTTTTCAAAACAGTGTTTTCATTTTTTCCAGATATATACCCAGGAGTGGAATTTCTGGATCATATGGTAGTTCTATTTTTGATAATGTTATACATCAAGCATACAGCAATAAAAAAGGAACAAAAAACAAAAGCATCAAATTGAAAATAGTAACAAATATGGTAGATATTAATCCAACCACATCAGTAATCACTTTAAACATCAATGGCTTAAATATACTATTAAAAAATAGATTGTTGAAGGAATCAAAAACCAAAACTCAACTATATATTGTCCAAGAGAAAACCACCCTAATTTTAAAGACATATATAGATGAAAAATAAATGGATGGAAAATGACACAACATGCTAACACTAATTAAAAGAAAGCAGGAGTAGCTACGTTAATTTCAGGCAGAACAGATTTTGCAGCAAGGAAAGTAATCAGGAATTAAGAAGAACATTCCATAATGGTAAAGTGTCAGTTCTTCAAGAAGATATAACAATCCTTAACATGTATGCACCTAAGAAGAGAGCTGCAAAATACATAGGGCAAAAGCTGACTTCATAAAAATTAAAAAACTTCTGTTCTGCAAAAGACACTCAAGAGAATGAGGAGATAAGCCACAGATTGTGAAAAATTATTGCAAAAGAAACATCTCATAAAGGACTGTTATCCAAAACATACAAAGAAAGAATTCTCAAAACTCAACAATAAGAAAACAAACATCCAGGTTAAAAAATGGGCCAAAGATCTAAACAGCCATCTTCCCAAAGAAGATATACAGATGACAAATAAGCATATGAAAAGGTACTCTAAACCATGAGCCATTAGGAAAATGCAAATTAAGACAACAATGACATACCACTACACATCTATTAGAATGGCCAAAATTTCAAACGCTGACAGCACCAAATGTTGGTGAGGATATGGGGCAACAGGAACTCTTATTCATTGCTGGTGGGGATGCAAAATGGTACAGTCATTTTGGAAGACAATTGGTAATCTCTTACAAAACTAAATATACTCTTACCATACAGTCCAGCTATTGTTCTCCTTGGTATGTACCCAAAGAAGTTGAAAACTTATGTCCACACAAAAACCTGCACAAAGATGTTTATAGCAGCTTTGTTCGTAATTGCCAAAACTTAGCAGTAACCAAGATATCCTTCAGTAGGTGAATGGATAAATAAACTGTGGTACATCCAGACAATAGGATATTATCCAGTGCTAAAAAGAAAATAGCCACAAGCCATGAAAAAATATGGAGGAAATAAATGCATATTACCAAGTAAGAAAAGGTAATCGGAAAAGGTTACATGCTGTATGATTCCAACCATATGACATTCTGGAAAAGGCAAAAGTTAGAAGACAATAAAACAATCAGGGGTTGCCAAGGATTAGGGAGGAAGGAGAGATGAATGAGCAGAGAATAGGGGCTTCCCTGGTGGCACAGTGGTTCAGAGTCCGCCTGCCGATGCAGGGGACACAGGTTCGTGCCCCGGTCCGGGAAGATCCCACATGCCGTGGAGTGGCTGGGCCCGTGAGCCATGGCCGCTGAGCCTGTGCGTCTGGAGCCTGTGCTCCGCAATGGGAGGGGCCACAACAGTGAGAGGCCCGCATACCGCAAATAATAATAATAATAAAAATAAATAAATAAGCAGAGAATGTAGGATTTTTAGGACAGTGAAACTATTCTCTATGATATTGTAATGGTAGCTACCTGTCATTATACATGTGTTAGACCTCACAGAATGTACAACACCAAGAGTAAACCTTAGTGTAAACTATGGACTTTGGGTGATAATGATGTGTCATTATAGGTTCATCAATTTTAGAATTGTACAACTCTAGTAGAGGATGTTGATAGTGGAAAGGCTGTGCATATGGTGGGGCAGGAGATATATGGGAAATCTCTATACCTTCTGCTCAATTTTGCTGTGAATCTAAAGCTGCTCTAAAAAAAATAAAGTCTAATAAAACAAAACAGTATACATATGCTCATCAAAAGACATATTTTGTAACAATCAAAGCAGCAGAATAGAAATATAGTATGAATGGTGGCATCTGCACACAATGCAATACTAATATGAATATGAAAAAGAACTACAGCTGCATGCAACATAGATGAGTCTCACATAAAAGACACGAGAGTATATATTTTATTATTCCAGTTACATCAAGTTTAAGAACATGATAGAAATCAGTATCATGATTACCTTTGGTTGGGGGGAGATTGAGCTAAGAGGAAGCATGAGAGAATCTTCTGGAGTGTTGAAAATGTTCTATATTTTGATGTGGGTGGTATTTACACAGGTGTATTCATATATAAAATTCATTGAGCTGTACACTTAAGATATGTGCACTTCACTATACAGCATGGAATCTTTTCTTCAGAGTGTCCTTCAGCCTGGTTCTCATATACTTTGGCCTGGGTCCCAGGATGGAGCTCATCAGCTGAAATCCTATGGGACATTGAGATCCCAAGGTGTCAGCAGCTTTGGTAATAACAGGAGGTAGCACAACCAGCAGCCATGTAAAGGGTCCTCTGTATAGACAGTAGTGTCCTCACCTTCAGGCATTTGCAGCTTGGATTCCCACATCAATAGCAGGAGCAGCACCATTAGTTAAAGCTCTTGTGACACTGGGGGAATCACAGCTGTTTTTGATATTTACAGGCACTAGCGATTTCACCACTGAGGTGGAGGAGAAAAATGGAGGCTACTTTGTGGGGTCCAAGAGAACCACTTCATGGAGACCACTCCTTCTGAAGACTGCTGTCACACAAGGAGGTCAATGCATTTATGCCCTTTTGCACTAGAGTTCTGAACCATTTGAGATAGAAAGTGGAACCAGACAGATGGAATGCAAATGTCAGCCTCATTATTAATAGATCAATGGGAGAAGAAGGTATAGAAACATGAGAATTAGATTCCCAATACTTAATCTCAGAATTAGAGGCAGTGCTGGGAAACCACAGGCCCCTGCTCCCCTGCAATGACAAAGCCTTTATCATTTACCTCATGATCAAGAGCAGCCTAAAACACATGCCTTCTGCAGGGAAGCATACACCAGTAATAAAGAAAGAGGAAGGAGCTAAGCTGTAAGTGCCCAGTTCATTTTCTGAAGCTCCCTACTCAGATGAGGTGCTACCTTTCAGAGGAGGAGAGTGAGGCAGCACTGTGCCACACAAACAGCTGTCCTCTACCTGGAAACCTCAGGAGTGGGGAATGAGTGTCTTCCAACAGCTGCCCAAAATATCTGGCAGGAATATGAGAATCTTGAGTTCCCACAGAGCAGACAGGGAATTGTCATTATCACTATGGTCTGTTTTTAGTCAGATAATAGCATGGCCTTGCAAAAGAAGGCACATCCTGAATGTAGGACATTTTGTAATGACATGTGGTGGTCATCATATTATGTCAGGGTCCTGAGAGTGTATGAGGAGACAACAGGAGAAAGCTGATTTTTTTTGTCTATTTATGAGAAGAAAATAAGGCAGGCTTATATTTGGATCAGAATGTAATTTTTACAATTCTAGGTGCCTGTTGCCCCAAGATGAGTGTAAAGAGAGTATTCCTTCTTTCTATGAGGTAGGCCTGTGTAGGAGGAGAAGATGCATACTCAGGAGTCTTTCATGTGGACAGCTAGATCCCCCAGAAAGGGGTCAAACCCAACCTCTCTCTCATCTAAAATGGGATTAGGATGCTGTTCAGATCTTCTGGGGCAGGGCTCCAGTTATAAAGCAGGGAAAAATCTCAGTGTGCTCAAAAAGGCACATGCTTTCACACAGAAAATAAGCTTAAAAGCTTAAGGTCACTTCAAGCTGGGAGAAAGTGAACTAAATGGCTATCAAGTTTTAAAGGCAAAGATAAAGAATTGCCACAATCGGTGAATGATGTGTGAAAAGTACCAAACTTTAGATACTTGACAAATATTGCACTTGGGACATCTTATTTCCAGTTATTACTGGATGATATTTTCCTAATGTTCTAGAAATTATTAATATTTTTGAGAACCATTCATATTTTTACCTATAATAGTTTATTTAAATATGTGATTTTAATAGCTGTTGTATTAAGAGCTTTATCCAGATATTAAATTACTTCCAGGAAAATATATCTCTTTAAAATGATAGTCAACAATCACATCACAAAATAGAATTCACTTGAAAGATATGCTTTGCTGTTTTTATTTCAAACCAAAATTCATATAGTCCATAAGCAACCATGCCATGAAATACAAATGGAGGGTTTCAGATCCTCTGTGGGGTAGATTATCAAGCCACTTAGTGCATCCTTGAGAGAACACAGATGTTCTGGTGAAGGAATCAGAGAAGAGTACAGAGGGGAAATGACCAGAAGGGACACCAGCGAGGGAGGGACAGGGTCTACAAGAGCAACCACAAGGAAGAAGGAAAGGTTGTTACAAACTTCCCCTATTCCAAAATTTTGCAAAGGACTTGGGTCTAAACTTCTAGCAAATTGAGATAGAAAATTTATAAAAACATTATTATACACTTAAGGCAATTCTTAAAGTTTTGCTTTAATCTTTTGTGTAACTTCCTCTATTCTCTGGATTGTTGCAGTGATAAGGAACAGCAGACAGAGACATTCTTTGTAGAAACAAGAAGAGGTAATTACCTTCTATACTGGCACCGTTTTTTGTGTTTTTTTTTTTTTGCTTTTTCTACCTGATTTATTCATTCGTGGGCTTCTTCAGCTGTCCTGAGTCTATGGGAAGGGGTGTTTACCCGTTAGTCATTGAATGCCTATTTCACCCTTCCCTGCACTACTGATCAAGTAAAGAACACTTTCAACTTCTCAAAAGTCCATTTTAGATGTTCCTTGTATGACTCAATTGACATGTTCACTGGCGATAAGCAATCTCACTATGACTAACCAGCTTCTACTTTTGACATCTTCCAGTAGAAGAAATGAGTTGCTGTGTAGGAGTTTCCTTTCAGGGGGGCTTTACCTCAACAACTAACAACTGATCAATTCTATAATGCAAAACTTTCTCTTAGAGAGAACAGAATGTCTTGTTAATGTAAAGTGCTTACTGCTGCCAAGTTCTACCTCTCAAAATGGTAGAAGAAAACGATTTTCTGTTACTGTAGGGATTTTTAAAAGAATTTTTTACTTGGCACCCAAGAATAAAACTTTTTCCTCTTTCAGATTTTCAGAAAAAATAAGAACATTCCTCCTAAGAAGCTGTCATCTGAATGTACCAGACTGAAAGGTGGGGTTTTGCATGCCAGGTGGAAATCTACATTCAGTTGAAGGTAACTAGAAAGCTATAATATTTAATATTAGCTTTAAGATCCTATCTTCCTAACCACCCTGAAGAACCTTGTATATTATTCATAGTGGATTTCAGCGCAGACTTGGATCATCAAGGCATTTAAGAAGGGGTTGACAGTTATGGGAGCTCTAGTATAAGATGAAGCTTCAGTGATGGACTGGGTTTGAGGATATGATGGAGGGACCATAATTTAGTACTTGGTGTTCCCAGGGCTTGTTAGAAATCACAGGATATCATGACAGATTTTCAACACATGTATTGAAGTGAAGGGGAAAAGCGAGGGGAAGAGAAAGGTATCGTGGGTAGTAGAATACAAGCAAGATAAATGGAAAAAAAAAAGAATAATTGAGTATTAATTGCAGAGTGATAGCAAGGATAATTAAAATTATTTAACTTTATTTAATTTTAGCTTTTTCATGTTAATTTAGGTTATAGAATATGACATAATTGATGCATAAACCTTATTTTAAATTAATATGTTTATCTTTACATTTTGTCAAAAGCCCCTGAATCAGTAAGAAACATATCCTTGATCACACTGCTTACTATTGTATAAACAAATGTCAGTGCCAGATATTAAGGGAGTAATTTTTATCACCATTGCACAACACTAACAGATATTTCTTCAGCTCAATATTTCACTTTTATATTTAACAGATAAACCAATTTGCTACTAAGTTTGTTTCTCCAGCCTGGGCTGTAAAAAAAGCAGCATCTTCTGGGAAGCTTTGCGATTAATGCAGTATTACAGAGATGCCAAGACACAACTTCAGTGAAATCCATACTTACTCAGGTAAATTCAACTAATTCTTGTGCTATGTTAGCTAAATGGTAAACTATTTACTTAGCCATTCTACTTACAAAAATTGTTAGATTTTACATGAGGTCAGAATTTCATCAAATGCCTATCTAAAATTTATGTGAAGGTGGATGTCTGTGATACTGAAAATAATTAAAAATATACTGACCTCTACGAGCTTCAAGTTGTGCAGTGCTCTAGGCCGTTCGCATCCATATTTATCCTGAGAGAATACATAGTTAGAAAAGCAGATAACTGGTACTGTGATGCCAGCTGCCTCTGTCTTAAGGATGATTACCATTATTTTCTTGGCACTTATTCAGTAACAGGTTAATGGCATTCTTTGTAAAGAGTGCTAGTTCATTTTTGAGCTTAGCTCTGTATCTTTAATAGAGAATTCGTTTGGATTCTTTTTAAAAAGTTCTGTCTTTTAGTATAAATGCTTAAATAGCTTTTGTTTTTCCAACTTTTTACTATGAATATTTTTCAAGCATATAGAAAATTTGGAAGAAAAATACAACAAACACTCCTATCACTCATACACGTACCATCTTGATTCAACAATTGTTAATATTTTTCCATATAAGCTTGTGTGCGTGCCTGTGTGTGTGTGTATGTGTGTGTTTGCTGAATCCGTTTCAAAGTGCAGACTTGATGATATTCTTCCCTAAAGATTTTAGCTGCATCCCCTTAAAACAGCATTCCACTACAGAATCACATCATTAACACCCCCAAGAAAATTAACATTAATTCTATAATATTATCTAATACCCAGACCACATGCAAATGTCTTCATTTGTTCTGCAAATACATTTTATGTCATATATTATACAGCTGGTTTGTGTGTGTCTCCTTAGTCTCTTTTAATTAGAACAGTGCTCTCCCCAGCACTCCTCGCCCTCAACACACACACATTTTCTTTTCTTTGGCATTGGACTTTTAAAGTGTGCAGGCCAGTTTTTTTGTATAATGTTCTACGTTCCAAATCTGTTTATTTTTTCATAGTGCCATTTAACTTGTTCATCTATCCTGTGTATTTCCTGTGAACTCAGTTGAGTCCTTTAAGTCCATCTTAAACATTTGATCTAGCTACACTCACTTATGTTGATCTTTTTTATCATCACATATACATAAGACTTGGCCTTATCCAATAAACTAGTCTTTCTAATTTCATAAAATGTAATACATTTAGTGAGACCACTCTCCTGTGCTTTATGATTTCTTAGCAAAACATACACTGCACATTTACCAGTTGAATCATACTATTCATATTCAACCTCTTTGCATTCTCATCCAAACATTTTCATTTAGAATGTAGTATACTACACTAAAAATTATTCTTTTCCTGTCAGTGTGCCATCAGTTTTTCTTAGTATTATCTGTTTTTTGATTTTAACTTAATATTAAATGTATTAATATGCAGTTAAACTGTATTAATATGCAGTTAAAATCTTAGAACTAAACAACTGGTTGTCTGCTTCTAGAATAATAATATATATTATGAATATATTAGAATGAATGCTTTTTATAAAAACTAAATTCTTTAGTGTACCAATGAAGTGTGAGGGAAATCTGTATGCTATTTCTATAACGTGTAATGAGTATCATGAAGTAAAATAGTCTATAAAAAACTGTGAAATTTTTAATCCAAACTATGAATATCTGGAAAACCAATGTCTGAATGTTTCAGTGACTGCAAATTAAACTAATTACAAATCTATTACAATTTAGAAGTTAGTTCTTTAAGCTCTTCTCAAAAGAACATAAAAGTGGAATGTTTATTTATGTTTGATTTGACTATGCACGGTATTTGCTTTAGGGCAACACTTTAGTCTTTTTAAGATTCACCTTTTAACTAGACATTGGGGAGAAATTAAACTTTTATAAATAGCAGACATATTTCTGGCCCAGAGGGCACAAATTCAATTACAAAAAGACACAGTAAAATGTACAGCACCTTGCATCAGAGAATCATTATGTATAATACAGAAAAGAATTAAAGCCAGAAAAGGAGATTTTTCATCCATTTAATTAGTCATTTTAGTTGAGAATTAAAGAGCTGGTAAGCCCTTGAGGTACGGTATCTGGAAGAGGAGGCTAATGTTCTGAAAATTTATTAAAAGTTAATTTACCAATTTTCCAATCTTAATTTTAGCTGATAGTCTTCTTGAATATATTTGCCCACTAGGAACAAATTATTCTTGTATTCAATTAATTCATTTAACAAGTACTTATTGAGTGCCTACTATGTCCAGGAATTTTTTTTAATGTTGTGCCCATAACAGAGAGCATCAATAACAAAAAGTCGCTGCCCTCACTGTGCTTAAGGGAGGTGAATAATGAACACATAAAATACATAAAATGTGACATCTGGTAATGATAAGTGCTATAAAGTCCCAACTGTACCTCCTCTCCCTTTCTTTCCTTAGTAGATCTCAGTGGTCTAGATCTGGTATCCATCCCCTGGCAAGTAGCCAAGAAAAGGAGTAATGCTCATAAAGTCATATATGGATCCACGGTCCCTACTTTGGATGAATGAGCCATGAGAATATCTAGGGAAATAATAGTACAGTCTGAAGGAACTGCAAATACAAAGAACTTAAAGACAAATTCCTTAATAAACATTTATTTTAAAAGACTAGACTAGAAAAAAATGGCCATAAGAACCCTAGACTGCCTATGTCCTCACTTGCTACAAGTTGAATATTCTTTAAAATGATCCCATGAATACAGGCATTTAATATATTCAATATATTTCAGAATGTTAAATTATCTTATCCATGAGGATAATCTATTTCTCTAATTATTTAGATCTTTATGTCCTGTAATTGGGTTTTAAAACTTTCTCCATAGATGTCTTGCATATTATTTTAAAAGTTTATTACTAGGCACTTCATAGTTTTTTTACTGCTCTGTATTTCCTATCGTGTTTTCTAGATCAGTGGTCCCCAGACTTTTTGGCACTAGGGACTGGTTTTGTGGAAGACAATTTTTCTGTGGGGGGTGGGGATGGTTCAGGTGGTAATGCGAGCCATGGGGAGTGATGGGGAGCAGCAGATGAAGCTTTGCTCGCTTGCCTGCCACTCACCTCCTGCTGTGCAGCCTGGTTCCCAACAGGCCGAGCAACGATACTGGTCCAAGTCCTGGGGGTTGGGGACCCCTGTTTTAGATGATCATTTCTGGTATAGAGAACTGTTGACTGACTTTTAAAAACTGATCTCGTACCCAGCATCTTTGCTGAACTTCCTGATTTGTTTTACCTTCTTGAGTTGTTATAATATCCATATATAATATTGCTCTTTGGCTTTTATAATATTTTTCCTTGAATTCTCTTTTGATAGATATTAAGATTGGTACTCTAGCCCTTTTTACTGTTGTTTATATTTCAGTATGTTTTATTAATGATTTAAATTTCCATCTTTCTGTATCTTTTTGTTTTAAATCTCTTATTTTTACATTTAGTATATTGTTTTGTTATCCAATATGATTAACATTTGTATTTACTGTAATTACTGTTATATCAGATTTATTTCTGCATTTCATATTTCCCTTTGCTATGCTGCTGCTTTTTCTTCTTCCTATTCTTTCTTTCACATAGATAAAAATTTGTTCAAATATCTTGAAATATCAAAAATTGAGATTTACATTCCAGTTTTATTCTTTTAATGGGTTATCCCTAACTTATTAAGACTGATTGTTACACTTTTTCATATTTTTCTATTTCCCAAGTTTATCAATATCTTTCCTCAAACAATAAAAATGATTCAGAATTCTCTCATCTCTTTTTAGTTTCTCCCTGAAGTGTTTTGGTTCACATCATCTAGAATTTCAGTTTTGGAAATTCAATTGTAAATTGAATTTTTCTTTATTTTTCTCCATTTTCTGTCATTTTCCCCTTATTATTCTTTATTTTTTGTCCTCACATTTTTAGACAACAATAATTTTTAAAAGTTTTTTGCCCACTCTTTCTTCCCCTATTTCTATAATATCATACTGAATTTATTTCTATTAGAGTTCTAGAAGTTTTCATGTATTTTTTAATTGTGGTAAAATATACAAGGCATAAAATTTACAGTTTTAACTATTTTAAATTGTGGTAAAATACACATAACATAAAACTTACCATTGTAACCATTTTTAAGTATACAGTGCAGTAGTGTAAGTACACTCACATTGTTGTGCAACCATCACAACTCTCTGTCTCAGAAACTTGTTTCATCTTCCCAACTGAAACTCCATTAAAAGTAAGTCTCCATTCCCTCCTCTCTCTAATCCTTGGCAATGGCCATTCTACTTTCTGTCTTTATGGATTTGGCTACTCTAGGTACCTCATGTGACTGAAATCATATAGTATTTGTCCTTTTGTGTTTGGCTTATTTCACTTAGCATAATGTCTTCAAAGTTCATCCATGTTGTAGCATGTGTCAGAATTTCCTTCCTTTTTAAGGCTGAATGGTATTCAATTGTATGTATATACCACATTTTGTTTATCCATTGATGGACACTTGGGTGGCTTCCATCTTTCATTATTTGAATAATGTCGCTATGAACATGAGTGTAAAATATCTGTTCAAGTCCTTGCTTTCAATTATTTTGGGTGTATAACCGGAAGTAGAATTGCTGGATCTATGCTAATCCTATAATCATATGATAATTCTACATTTAACTTTTTGAGTAACTGACATACCATTTTACTTAGCAGCTGCACCATTTTACATCAACATTCTTCCTACCAATGCACAAGGGTTCCAAATTCTTCACATTCTCACTAACACTTGATGCTTTCTGTGTGTGTGTTGTGGGTTTTTTTTGCCTGTTTTTTGTTTACAATAGCCATCCTAATGGGTGTAAAGTGAGGTTTTGACTTGCATTTCCCTATGATGTGTGACATTGTGCATCTTTTCATGTGATTATTGGCCATTCACACATTGTCTTTGGAGAAACATCTATTCAGGTCCTTTGCCCATTTTTGAAATGGACTGTTTTCAGATTGTTCATTGCTAGTGTGTGGAAATGCAACTGATTTTTGCATGTTGACTTGTATCTTGCTACTTTGCTGAATTCATTTATTTGTTCTAACAGCTTGTGTGTGTGTAGTTGTTAGGGTTTTTTATATACAAGATCATATCATCTGCAAACAGAGATAATTTTACTTCTTCTTTTCCAGTTTGGATGCCTTTTATTTCTTTTTCTTGCCTTATTGCTCTAAGATTTCCAGAACTATGTTGAATAGAAGTGGTGAAAGCAGGCATCTTAGTCTTGTTCCTGATCTTAGAGGAAGAATGTTCAGGCTTCCATCATTGAGTATGATGTTAGCTGTGGGTTTTCCATAAATAGGCTTTATTATGCTGAAGTAATTTCCTTCTATTCCAGGTTTATTGTTTTTATCATGAAAGTGTGTTGAATCTTGTCAAATGTTTTCTCTGAATCAACTGAGATAATCATGTTTCATTTGTTTTTTGGTCTGTCTTTCATTCTCTTAATGTGGTGTATTACATTGATTGATTTTTGTATGTTGAACCATCCTTGAATTCCAAGAATAAATCCCACTTAGTCATGGTGTATAATCATTTTACTATGCTGCCAACTTCTGTTTGCTAATATCTGGTTGAGGACTTTCACATTCATATTCATAAGGAACAATGTTGGTACTTTTCTTGTCTGAGTCTGATATCAGGATAATGCAGGCCTAAAATGAGCTAGGAAGTGTTCCTTTCTCTTCAAGTTTTTGGAAGTATTTCAGAAGGATTTAATTCTTCTTTAAATATTTGGTAGAATTCACCAGTGAAGCCATCTTGTCCAGACTTTTGTTTATTGACATTTTTAATTACTGATTCAATCTCCTTACTGGTTATAGGTCTATTCAGATGTTCTACTTCTTCATGATTCAGTCTTGCTAGGTTGTATGTTTCTATGAATTTGTCCATTTCATCTAGGTTATCCAATTTGTTGGTGTACAATTATTGATACACTTTTATAATTCTATTTATTTCTATAAATCAATAGTAATGCCCCCTTTCTTATTTCTGATTTTAGTTATTTCAGTATTCTTTTTCTTGGTCAATATAACTAAAGGTTTGTCATTTTTGTTGATCTTTTTGAAGAACTCTTGGTTTCATTTTCTCTATCATTTTTATATTCTCTATTTATTTTTGCTCTAATCTTTATTTCCTTTTGCTGGCTTTGGATTTGTTTGTCCTTCTTTTTCTAGTTCCTTAAGTTGTAAAGTTAGGTTGTTGATTTGAGACCTATATTCTCTAATGTAAGTCTTTACAATTATAAACTTTCCACTTGGCATTACTTTTGCTGCATCACGTAAGTTTAAATATGCTGTATTTTCATTTTTATTTTTCTCAAGACATTTTTAATTTCCCTTGTGATTTCTTCTTTGACATATTCGTGTGTTAATATTTATATATTTATGAATTTTCTAGTTTACCTTGTACAGTTGATTTCTAGTTTCATTCCACAGTGATTAGAAAAGACACTTGGTATGTTTTCAATCATTTAAACTTTATTAAGACTGTTTTGTGGCCTTAACATATGGTCTATCCTGGAGAATGCTCCTTCTGCATTTCAGAAAAATGTATATTATGCTGTAAGGAGAGTTCTGTATATGTCTGTTAGGTCCAATTTGTCTATAGCGTTATTCAAGTCCATGCTTTCTTTACTGACCTTCTGTCTAGTTCTTCTACCCATTATTGAAAGTGGGCTATTAAAGTCCTCTACTATTATTGTAGCAAAGAGCTTTTTTTTTTTTTTTTTTTTTTTTTTTAAAGAGTCTGTGTGTGGCAATGTTTCTGAGGCCTTAAATGGCGGGATGATTTTTTATTGTACTCTCATATTTAAATGATGATCTGGATAAGTGCAAAATTCTAGCTTCAGAAATTTGTCTCCCCTACAATACTAAAAAGTATAACTCAGTTATCTTTTTACAGAAGTTTTTGAAATGTCTAAAATGAGTATATTGCCTGGTCATATGTGAGTGATCTGTTCTTTCACTCTGGAAGTTTTTCTTTATTTTTGATATTCTTAAATTTTACTAAAATGAGGCAAAGTATGAAAATTATCCAAATAACAGCAATCTGTCTTATTTAACTGTGTGAGAGTCTATGTAATCTCCATGTTTTAAACTATTAATTTTGGGCATGTTATTGACTTTGAGTTTTATGAGGGCAGGGGTCATGTCTTTCTGGTTCTTGGCTTTACCTTCAGTGCCAAGCAGGGTTCCTGGCATATGACAGGTGTGCTAAATAAACATTTGTTGAATGAATGAATGAATGACTAAATGGATAGATACTAAGGGAACTGCCAATTTTCCTAAGATTCTATAAAATTTATTAATATTTCTTCTGTAATTTATCTCAATAGCTAGGGAATTTTTATGGCAGAAATGTAAGAAATAGACATTTAATAGAATTTAACAGTAAACTGAATTAGTTCCATTAAATGATCTATGGATTATATGAAATATAAGAAATACATAGTCAGGAAAAGGACCATGCAAATTATGACTGGCTTCTACACAAATCTGGAGCCTGAAAGATAGAAGTCTCAATCATAAATGCAGCAGCCCTTTGTACATGTCACTTATCACACTGTACTTGGTCTACAGCCCTTCCTCCCCTACTAAACTGTGACCAACTTGGAGGGACAACCTGTTTTTGAAGGAATACTGTATATGACAAGATTTGTACTGCACTTCTTTAGACTAGTGATATGTACCACTTTATGATAATTTAAATACTTAAAAGTGGAAAGAAGTGGTAGTCTTCTTTTTTTCCCTCAAGAATATCCACTTAGGATTTAATGTACAGCATCGTAGCTATAGTTGATAATACCATTGTATATATTTAGAAGTTGCTAAGAGAAGAGACCTTAAAAGTTCTTAGCACAAGAAAAAAAATTTGTAACTTTATATGGTGATGGATGTTATCTGGACTTACTGTGGTGATTGTTTCTCAATATGTACAAATATCGATTTATTTTGTCATACACATGAAACTAATATAATGTTGTATGTCAATTACATCTCAATAAATAAAAAGAGAATATTTACTTATATCAATGAATGCTAAGTTAAAAAAAAACAGAATGGAAGAGAGAATGGGGGACATTCTTTCTTAAATCATCTTTGCTATGGTTCTAAGCTTATTATGCTTAGTGGTATGATTTTTTTCTAATGATAACAACCATGTGTGAGCCCCCACCATCATATTCTCTGCTTCTCTTAACTACCATCTAAAATAATAGCAGTAAGATGCAGACGTAGAGAATGGACTTGAGGACACAGGGAGGGGAAAGGGTAAGCTGGGACAAAGTAAGAGAGTGGCATTGACATATATACACTACCAAATGTAAAACAGATAGATAGTGGGAAGCAGCTGCATAGCACAGGAAGATCAGCTCCATGCTTTGTGACCACCTAGAGGGGTGGGATAGGGAGGGTGGGAGGGAGGCACAAGAGGGAGGGGATATGGGGATATATCTATACGTAGAGCTGATTCACATGTTTATAAAGCAAAAACTAACACACCATTGTAAAGCAATTATACTCTAATAAAGATGTTAAAAAATAAATAAAAATAAAATAATATCAGTAATGTCCACTTTTAACAGTCCTATACATTTGAAAGTTGTCACAGATTTAGAAACAGATATAATCTTTCCTGAAGAAAAATAATAAAAAGGTTGATAGAAAAAGAAAAGACAGGTATTCTCATGGTTGTGAATATAGAAAGTCTAATGATAATTCACAGCCACAAAAGACATTATTGTGACAACAGTGATAAATGCAAAAAGATCTTAAGAATATGCTTTGGATGGTGGAATTCTTGCAGGGTTTTAGATATTTAGAATCTGTAACACTGAACTGTATAAATAACTAACAGTAAAAAAAAAAAGCCTATGTTTTTCTACAGAACTTGAATGAATTACAGAAATTTGAGAAGGTTTTAACAGACTTGAAAATATGAATTATTTGGATTTTGCACAGTAGGTACGAAAGTGGTATGTGATACATCAACCAGTATGTCAAATAATATATGCATAAATTGGACAGAGCAGAGTTGCCTTATATTTTAAATAATAGTAATCAGTTTAAAAATAAACTCATTTGGGCTTCCCTGGTGGCGCAGTGGTTGAGAGTCCGCCTGCCGATGCAGGGGACATGGGTTCGTGCCCCGGTCCGGGAAGATCCCACATGTGGCGGAGCGGCTGGGCCCGTGAGCCATGGCCGCTGAGCCTGCGTGTCCGGAGCCTGTTGCTCCGCAACGGGAGAGGTCACAACAGTGAGAGGCCTGCGTACCACAACAAAACAAAACAAAACAAAACAAACAAAAAAAAACTCATTTAACTTTTACATGCTTTTCATATTTCACTGTCTTAACTAGTTCCTCAAGTTATTCCTAGCCCATGCTATTTCATTAGAATATATTGATGAATGTAGAGCAAGGTGATAAAAATGATTCTCATAAAGGAAGTATAATAATATATTTGCTTTCAGAATAAACCTCTATTCAAGTCTGCACATCCTGCAATGACCACAGAATTCCCTTTTACTGTTGTTTCATGGTTCCTAAGGTATCATTCCATCTGGGAACATATTTGAAAATTAAAACTTTGGCAACGATCTTTACAAAGTATATAGGCATACTTTAAAATCTGAACTTTAACATTTTAAACCATGTCTATATATCTTCCCTTTTGAAACAGTTGCCTTGTTTGAAGAATTTAAGCAATGAAAAGGCAGGTAAAGTCACCAACAATGAGGCCATGTGGGCTAAAATAACTTGAGGAAAAATTACCTTTAACAGAAGTTACACAGAATTTTAGACTTGAAATGGACACTACAGATCATGTAATCTGAAAACCATTTGGGGAGCCCATGGTAAGGATTGAAAACATCTTTCACCCTAAAATTTTTAAGTGATTCAGATATTTAATGTTTCTATCCTGCTTAGTAAAGGCAAATCTACATTTTTTGCACTATCTAAATGTTATTTAAATGTAATTCCCATTATGTTGACTAGAATCTTTTGTGGAAAAGAGAATCGCATTATGAATATGTAATGAATTTTTGGAGTTTACTTAATTCCTTGGAAAAATACATCTTCATTAGTAGTTTTTTAGTTGGGCAAAAAGTCTTTCTATGATACTTATATTAGTTAATTTTTTATGCTACCACACTTTTGGATAAATATGAGGGAAGGAACATATGGATTAAGTCCAAGTATTGTTTTTCAATATTTTATCTAAAATTGTATTCAATTTTCAATTTAGTTTTTAAAAGTTAGTTTTGCAATATCATTGCAATTAAGCCTGTAATTGTTGCATTTATTTAAAGCAATACTAGCCTATCGATTTACATTTAAGTTTTAAACAACTTATTTTGTTTTTATAATGATAAAGTTGAGTAGCATGTTCTTACATGGATATACTAGTTTTATGCTGATTGTTTTCAGAATAAGCTAATCATATACGATATAATTAAATTTTTATGTTAAATAAAAGTATGCTAAAAGAAATACTTCAAATATAACTATATATGCATCATTAATATGCAAATTTTTACATGTAAACAATAAAATACTGTTCTAGTTGTCTGAAGAGTTAGAATAAAGGCATGTCTAGTAAGGCAACTGCCTTGTACATAGTTGTACAAATGGTATAATTATACCACTTCGTTTATCATTCTATTACTTTACAACTCATTTGGTGTTTGATAGCTGTGCTGGGCTGACCAGAAATTTTGAATATGTGAAAAGAATTTGTTGGGTTGGTGGGTTTTTTTTTCCTTTCTTTCTAAATTTAAAACTTCCTAAAAATTTTAAAGTTTTTCATTTTACATTTGGTTTTTCATTTACTTGGAATTTAATTTAATTTTATGTATAACATTGGACACAAATTGAACTCCACTTCTCTCCCCTGTGAAAACTCAATTGTTCCAGTTTTGAACAATTACTTATTGAACTGTTCCTCCTTTCCTTTTGGTATCTTGTCAAAACTGTCTTGATATTCTTGGCACTTTATACTTTTTCTTTATATCCCCTTGTCAAGGTCCACAGGAAAAAGCTCTGCCAGTAATTTGATAGTGAATTTCGTTGAATCTATAGATTAATTTTGGGGAAAGATACATCTTTATCATATTAAATTTTTATACCATGAACATAGTGTATCTCTTTTCCATGTATGTTTCCAATAAAGTTTATTATTCCTTCTACAACTATCTTGCATACATTTTAAAAGATAATTATTAACTGTTCTTATATATTTTTAGTTGATACTATAAATAGTATATTTTAAAAATTATGTTTCCTATTTTGTGTTGCTAGTGTATAGGAATGCAGTTGATTTTTATAAACTGCACTTGTATTTGAATTCTCTTATTCTAAAATATTATCTGCATATTCTCTTATTTTTATGTGAATTCTCATAGTTTTTAAATAATAGTTTTTTTATCTTAATGTGGTAAAATACACATAAAATTTATCATCTTAACCATTTAAAGTGTACAGTTCAGTGGTATTAAATACATTCCTATTGTTGTGCAAGCATCACCACTATCCATCCCCATAACTCTTTTCATCTTATAAAACTGAAACTCTGTATCTATTAAACAATAACTCCCCATTCTCCCTTCCACCCAGCCCCTGGCAACCATCATTAACACTTTCTGTCTTTATGATTTTGACTACACTAAGTACCTCATATAAGTGGAATCATATAGTATTTGTCTTTTTGTAACTGTCTTATTTCACTTAGCATAATGTCCTCAAGGTGCATCAATATTGTAGCATATTGCAGAATTTCCTTCTTTTTTAAGGTGGACTATTTCATTATTTGTATATACCATGTTTTGCTTATCCATTCATTGATCAATGAACACTTGGACTACTTCCACATTTTAGTTATTGTCCACTCTGCTGCCGTGAACTTGGGTGTACAAATATTTCTTTGAGACCCTACTCTCAATTCTTTTGGGTATATACCCAGAAGTGGAATTGCTGGATCAAATGGTAAAGTAATTCCATTTTAAATTTTCTGAGGAACTGTCATACTGTTTTCCACAGTGACTGTATCATTTTACATTCCCACCAACAGTGCTCAAGGGTGACATTTCTCCACATCCTCTCCAACAAGTTATTTTTTTGATATGTGTTCCTAATAGTTGTGATGTGGTACCTATTTTAGTTTTGATTTGCATTTCCCTAATGATTAGTGATGTTGAGCATCCTTTTTATGTGCTTATTTGGCCATTCATACATCTTTCATATCCAAGAAATTACTGCCAAGTCCAATGTTGTGAAGTTTTGTTCTGTTTTCTTCTAAGAATTTTATTATATTAGGTATTACGTTTGGGTCCTTGATCCATTTTGGTGTTTGGTAAGGGTCCAACTTCATTCTTTGCATGTGAATATCCAGTTTCCCAGCACCATTTGTTGAAAAGACTGTCTTTTCCCCATTGAATGGTCTTGGCTCTCTTGTTGAAAATCATTTGACCATATATGGGAGGGTATATTTCTGGGCTCTCTATTCTACTCCATTGATCTATGTCTGTCTTTGTGCTAGTACAAAACAGTTTTGATTACTGTAGCTTTGTAATAAGTTTTGAAATCAGGACGTGTGAGTCCTCCAGGTTTCTTCTCCTTTTTCCAGATTATTTTTGGATATTCTGGGTGCTTGAGATTTCATCTGAATTTTAGGATGGGTTTATCTATTTCTGCAAAAAAAATCATTGGGACTCTTCTAAGGGTTTCATTGAATCTGTAGATTGCTTTGGGTAGTACTAAATCTTAACAATATTAAATTTTCTAATCCATGAACTTGGGATGTGTTTCCATTTATTTTTCTTCTTTAATTTTTTTCAGGAATTTTCTGTAGTTTTCAGTGTATATTTTTCTATAGAGCTTCAAGTTGCTGTCTAGTGTCCTTTCATTTCACTATACAGGAATCCCTTGAGCACTTAATGCAGGGCAGGTCTAGTGGTCACGAACTCACTTAGCTTTTGTTTCTCTGGCATTGTCTTAACTTCTCCCTTCACTTCTGAAGGGCAGTTTTGGCAGATATAGGCTCTTTGGTTGACAGTTTTTCCTTTTAGCACTTTGAATATACCAGCTAATTCTCTTCTGGCCTCCAAAGTTTCTGATGAGAAATATACTGATAATTTTGAGGATCCTTTGTATGTGATGATTTGCTTCTCTCTTGTTGCTTTCAAGATTCTCTCTTTGGCACTGGCTTTTGAAAGTTTAATTATAATGCGTCTTGGTACGGGCCTCTTTGCATTCATCTTATTTGGAGTTTGTTGAGCTTCCTGGGTGTTTCTATTCATGTCTTCCACAAAATTTGGAACAATTTTCAGCCATTATTTCTTCAACTATTCTGTCTCTTTCTCTCTCTCCTCTGGGACTCCCACAAGTGTGTATGTTGGTCTTCTTGATGGTGTGCCCCTAAGTATGAATTTCTCATAAGCTTTGATATGCAGTATTTCTATTATTATTGAGTTCTAATGGATACTGAAACAGCAAGACTCCTGAGAGGAAATCAGAATATAAGTTCACTTATTTGTTACACTGCTCATTCAAACCCACTCTGAGGGCTAGTTTTTCTCCATACCCTTGAAAGGAAGGGTACAGAGAAATCACAGGAATCTTCTGGTCTCTCTCAATAATAAAAAATCCTGTGGTCACTTCTAGCCACTAGACAAATAAGCAAAAAGTCTTGGTTTGATAGTTAATAGGTCCACTGTAATATTAAAATTCAGAATTCAATACTCATTTAAACTTAAAGTTCTTCTGCTAGCAGAGCTTACACATGCTTCAGGTGAGTTGTTGCAGTGGAAAAAGTAGGGGTGATAACTACTTTTATATATGTTTCTGCCTTTCCGTCATACTTACTAGGCTGCTCCTGACTTTTCCAGAATTGTTTGGGAAAAGGAGAAAAATTAAGAAACAGGAAAGGTCTTTTAAATCAGTACTGCCATGAGAGTGCAGAGGCCTTCCTTGGATGTCTTTCATAGGGTGCTTTCCTGTATTCTTCAGGGTCACCGTTTTATCCCTATGTATCCAGCTGTCCCAGGTTCCCTTTTGGGGTCATCTTGAAGTCTCTGCTGGCTTTCTCTCACCTAAGATCCACATCTTGAGGAAATGTGCATCCTTTTGTCACAATAAACTCTGGGAGTAAGGTGGCCCCAAACACATTAAACTTTCTTACTCAACTTCAGAGCAGTTAGCCAGCCACAGCACTTGCCCTTCAGATTCTTAAGGTTTGAGTCAAATAGTCCATCATACTCCAAAAATTCCAAGGGATGCATATTAAATATTCCAAGTGATTCCTCTGAAGCTCCTTTTGCTTGTCTTGAGGTGTGGAACTTAGCTCTGCAATAGCTCTATGAAAAACATTTTCTTCTCTTCCTCTAACCTCCCATACTCATCCTCTAATCCCTTCCATCCAACACTTTCATATACTCAATGTAGATGAGGAATTAGGATCATAAAATCTGTTGTTGACTTCCTTTGGAAATCTTATATGGAAGACTATCTCACATTAAATGTGAGGTTTGTCATTTTAGGGCCTCAGCTGAAGAAGTCTTATAACTTGTTCCTTTTAATTATTACATATTTATTATCTAATTTCCATCATGATTTTTTTCTCTGACCCATAAGTTTAGAAGTGTTTTTAAATTTCCAAATATATCATCTTTTAAAAATATTTTTGAAATATTGATTTCTGACTTAATTCATGGGACTAGAGAACATGATCTGTCTGAAGCAGACTGATGGAAAGCTGTTGAGACTTCTTTTATGACATAGTTTATAGTCAATTTTTATAAATGTTCCCTATGTGCTTGTGAAGATGTTTATTCTCTAATAATAAAACAGAGTACTCTATATATGTCCATTAGATCAAGACAGTTAATTGTGTGGCTTGATTCTACTTTTTTTTTTTTTTTTTTGCAGTACGCGGGCCTCTCACTGCTGTGGCCTCTCCCATTGCGGAGCACAGGCTCCGGACGCGCAGGCCCAGCGGCCATGGCTCACGGGCCCAGCCGCTCCACGGCACATGGGATCCTCCCGGACCGGGGCACGACCCCATGTCCCCTACATCGGCAGTCGGACTCTCAACCACTGCGCCACCAGGGAAGCCCTGATTCTACTTTCTTTTTAATCTGACAATTACTGTGAAGAATATTAAAAATTTCTACAATGTTCATGGCCTTACCAGTTACTCCTTGAAATTCTGACAACTTTTGTATATTTGAGACTATTGGTAGGTGGTTATAAGTAGAGATCCTTTTTTTATCTCCTTGGTAAACTATGCCTTTTATAATTTCTGTGGCTAATTTCTTTGTCCTTAAGGCTTTTCACATTAAAGCTTGTATTGTCTGATATTAATATTCTGAGCTATTCTGTTTTTTCCCTCCACTATTTCTCTATTATATCTTTTTACTTTACTTTCAGCCTTGTCTTTACCTTTTTTAGGAGTATGTATTGTAACTGACATACAGCTGGATTTAGTTTTTATCCAATCAGAAAGTACCTTTTACCAGGAAAATTAATCTTTTAAATACATTTATTGCTTTTACTAAAATATATGGATCAATTTTTATTATTTTGAGCTATTAATCATGCTTTTGCTTTATTTTTCTCCTTTCCTGCTTTATATTGATTATCCACTTTTTTATTAAGAACTTATATGTTCCTTTAATATTTCATTACATATACCCTGACATTTAATGTGAATATTTCACTTAGTAAAAATCATCAGGTGAGCCATGGCCCCTGAGCCTGCGTGTCCAGAGCCTGTGCTCCGCAACAGGAGAGGCCACAGCAGTGAGAGGCCCACATACCGCAAAAAAAAAAAAAAAAAATCATCAGTATCTCTACTCTCCTCTTTTCCAACAGAAACATCTTAAACACCTTAAACACATTTTCAAGTTTTTTGTCCAGCATTTTAATTTTCCTTTATTTTTTATATATTTAAATTACATCATTACTATAGTTTTACACAGTTAATGGTTGTTTGCTAATTTTTTTAGGCTAATCATTCTTCTTATATTTCAGATCTGTTTTCTGAGTTCAAAATACTTAAAAGATCTTGTAGTGAGAGTCCACTGGTTTTAGGCTTTTGATTTTGTTGGAAAATATTCTTATTTTGCACTCACCATAGTGTAGCAGACTATGAAGTTCTAGGTTGACAGTTATTTTCTTTTTGCACTTTGAAGTTACTATCCCATTGTCTCCTGGCTTCCTTTCTAATATTGAGAAGTCTAGTGTTATCAGTTAAATTGTCATTCTATTCTATAGGTAATCTGTCTTTTCTAATGGCTGCTTTCAAGACTCTGTTACTTTCTTTTGTAATTTTTCTTCAATGTGTGCAACTACTGGCACACATTAAAAATATATATTTTTAATATTGCACCCAATTTATTGTGCTTCCTGAATCTGAGGATTTCAGTTATCATTTCTTTGAAAATTTTCTTTCCTCATTCTCTCTATTCATTACTTCTGGAAATCCAATTCTAGCCTCCATTTTTCTTAACCTTTCTTTTGTACTTTCCCTCTACTTGACATTTTGTCCTGCATTTGGGGTCATTTCTTTAGATCTTACAGGTCATGAATTATATATCAGGGTTTTTTCTTTTCTTTTCTTTCTTTTTTTTGGGAGGGGGGGATATGTCCATTCTGCTTTTATTTTTTTAATTTTTTTTTGAACTATAGTTGATTTACAATGTTTCAGGTGTACAGCAAAGTCAGTTCAGATTCTTTTCTATTATAGGTTATTACAAGATACTGAATATAGTTCCCCGTGTTGTATGGTATATTATGGTGTGTTTAATCTGCCATTTAACTTACTATTGAGTTTTTAATTTCAATAATTAAAATTCATTTCCATAAGTTCTAATCCTTTTAAAAAAATCTATTTGCTGTTTTTTGACTGTGTCTTTTCTCTTTCTCATGTTCTCAGTTTCATTTTTTAAAAATATCAGTACGTATTTTATCTATACACACACACACAAACTTTTATCTAATACTTCTAATAACTGAAACTACTAAGGGTCTATCTTTGTTGCATGTTTTTCCTACTGGCTTTTGTTCATGATGGCTCATTTTTGTGTTTTGCAGTTTGGGGACTGTGAACTGTTTTATAGGGCTTTATCTCTGAGAATTTTGAGGGGTCTTTGTTTTAACGAGTTTTCTTTTAGAAAGGATATACTATTTTCTTTCTCCCAACCTGGATGTAATTAAACTGGCACTACATTATGCTATTATCGTGGCTTGGGGTTTCCTAGATCATGCAGATTATGTGAATTCAAATTGTAATCCATTTGGGGGCATGGCTGTGGTTTCAAAATGTCAGAGGAAATACACACACGCGTGCACACACACACACACACTGTCCAAAGAGCCCATGCCAAGAAAAACAAGTCTCTCTTCTTCATCCTCCCTGTTTTCTCCTCTCCAGAGTTTTCTTCTAGCCCACTGTTTCACTGAGGATGTTACCTTTCAAGGTTTCTGATTTCAAATGAGAGCCTCAGTTCCAATTTGGGATCTTATGAGAGCTTAAGACCATGTCTTCTGTCCCCACAAAACTGTTAAACCTCAGACCTTTTGGTAACTGAGATGGGCAAATGCTTCCAGGACAGCAGTGGCATAAGTGCCAGCTAAATAAGCTAGCTTTCACTTCCCTCCTTTTTTTTTTTTTTTTTTTTTTGCGGTACGCAGGCCTCTCACTGTTGTGGCCTCTCCCGTTGTGAAGCACAGGCTCTGGACACACAGGCTCAGCGGCCATGACTCACGGGCCCAGCTGCTCTGCAGCATGTGGGATCTTCCCGGACCGGGGCATGAACCCGTGTCCCCTGCATCGGCAGGCGGACTCTCAACCACTGCGCCACCAGGGAAGCCCTCCCTCCTTACTTTTGGCCTATGAGTATTTTACATACTTGTTTTTGCAAGGCCTGCTATGCATTTTGAGTATTTTTATAAAATTATTTCAACCTGCAGTTCCTCGTGTTTTGTTGCTGATTTGTTAGGCTTACTATGTGACATGTGATATGAAATATTACATGAAATTGAATCACAGGATTTAATTTTTCAAATCTAAAAGTATCTTCTGTGAAATATTTTTGTATACCTATCATATTGCAATGAGTATCAGGAATCATGTTCTAGTCCTGATTTTATTTGCTATTTGTGACCAGGCGCAAATAACCTAACATTTCTCAAAACTATTTTCTTGTCTTTAAATTAAAGCGCAGGATCAAGGAATCCCTTTAAATTTCTTCAAGTTCTAATATATAATGAGTCTATGAAGTAAAAACAACATTGGTGAAGGTTCAAGAGGTAATAATGCTCATCACATTCCTAACACTAACCTGCCATTCACTATATATCTTTCACTACACCTGACTCAAGAATCAAATTGTCCTTTTGTTGACCCAAGTTTTTTTTTGTGTGTGTGGTACGCGGGCCTCTCACTGTTGTGGCCTCTCCTGTTGCGGAGCACAGGCTCCGGATGCGCAGGCTCAGCGGCCATGGCTCACGGGCCCAGCCACTCCATGGCATGTGGGATCTTCCCAGACCGGGGCATGAACCCATGTCCCCTGCATCGGCAGGCGGACTCTCAACCACTGCGCCACCACGGGAGCCCTTGTTTTGTTTTTTAATGAGAGTAAAAGAATATATATTACATGAAATTTACCTTCTTCAACATTTTAAAGTCTACAGTTCAGTAGTATTAAGTACATTCACACTGTTGCATAACATTGACTATTAAACTTTAAGGTTTAGGTTACTTAATGGCAAACAAGGACACATCTATTTCTATCACCTCTACCCTGCCCTCATCTGTTCTTCCTTTCTTCTGCTTGATACAATGGCTGGGAAACTGTATCAGGGGAGAAATGCTACAACCTAAAATCAGCTAACTAAAACTCTGAGACTCAATTTCTTATGTTGTCTTATGTTTTCATACTTCTATGGTCTGAATGATTGTGTCCCCTCAAAACTCATATGTTGAAATTCTAATGCCCATTGTGATGGTTTTAGAAGGTGAGGTCTTTGGGAGGTGATTAGTTCATGAGATGGAGCCCTCATTAAGAGGATTAATGCTCTTAAAAAAGAGATACCGGGCTTCCCTGGTGGCGCAGTGGTTGGGAGTCCGCCTGCCGATGCAGGGGACGCGGGTTCGTGTCCCGGTCCGGGAAGATCCCACATGCAGCGGAGCGGCTGGGCCCGTGAGCCATGGCCGCTGAGCCTGTGTGTCCGGAGCCTGTGCTCCACGGCGGGAGAGGCCACAGCAGTGAGAGGCCCGCGTACCGCAAAAAAAAAAAAAAAAAAAAGAGAGATACCACAGAGCTCTCTAGCCCATTCCACCATGTGAGGACACAGCAAGAAAGGGCCAGCTATGAACTGGACGAGGACCTTCACCAGAATGCTACCATGCTGACACATTGATCTTGGACTTTCCAGCCTCCAGAACTGTGAGAAATAAATTTCTGCTGTTTATCTACAGCTACCCAGTCTGTGGAATTTTGTCATAGCAACCGAAATGGACTAAGACACGTACTTATTTTTTTCTTGAGCCTTTTTGCTGGATTAACTCACAATTTTGGAGGTCTATGAACCACAGATAGATTCATATTTGACTTCTGCAGTGTGAATATAAAGACTACTGTTTTGTAAAATATTAAAAGGTTTAATCCTCTTTCTCAAGGGCCTCTTTGATAATCAAGTAATACTCTTTTGAAATGCCCATGCTATCATCATCTGTGTTTTTTCTCTTTTTGTAGATTTTACAGGCTTAACTTTACTAGATCATACTTTGCCAATGTTTTTGCATCCAACTTAGTTATCCAATATCATTTTTATTGACTTCTGGTAATTCCTGAATATCTTGCAAGGCTTTCAATTTCACTTTGCAGTGCAGTTTTACAGTGTTGGATGCTTACAATATCAGCACCTAGACAAGGATGTCACTCTAATGGGCTCAGACAAAAGCTACTGTTAAATGGGGGAAGGAATGTTTCAGGATGTCTAATTTTGTGAGGCATGTAAGTCACTAAAACATATTTTATGTCATGATTATTTTGCTTCACCACGTATCATAACCATGGTGGTGAGATTAAATAAGAAACACTCAGAAATTGAGGCCCCCTTCACTTCTGTTAGTCACAAGTGTATTCCATCACCCAGATGATCTCTTTCATTTAAATCAATATTTACTTCTATGTGATTTGTCTAATCACTCCTATTTAGAGGTCAGCTCTTTAGAAATGAACATCTTAAATCGGTGGACCTCTGGAAAAATTAGACAACATTAAAAAATAAGACAACATTACACAACTAGTCATTTCAATAGGGGAAAAAAATAAAATTTCTTCTCTGATAGTTGCAGAAAAAAAAAGTAAGCTTGACTGTTATTTCCAATTGCTATTGATTTTAAGGACAATGTGAACAGAATTTAAGTAAAACAGATATATTTCATCAATTCCAATTCCGAGAAGATTTTTCCCTACATTTTAGAATTTCCAATATCAAGATGCATGTTAAAATCAAGAGTAACAATTACAATGAGTTTTTTTCAGCTGCACCTAGAAAATATACCTTATAATCCATGGTGTTTAAGTTAGAATCTAGTCTAAAATTCTAATCTAACTAATGTGCTATCAACTATTAGCCAAAATATTAAATTGAAGAAATGGCTATGCAGAATTCAACTTTCAAGTGGATGCATTCTATTGATAACAAGAGTATATTGCAATACTAAATCCTTACTGTGACTAGGTATTGTTTTAGGTGTTTTATTTATTTTATTTAATTTTTACAATAACCCTATTATTAATCTGTCATGGGTGAGGACACTGAAGCAGTGGGGTTAAATGACTTAACCTCTTAACCACGTGTGAGGACCAACATAATGGATGAATTAGATGTTTCTCTTCCATACAAAATTTTTACCTGCTGGTAAACAGAAACAAGTGCTATTCTAGATGAAGCATTTTATGAAAACACGCTAATTTTTAGTATCTGTCAAACAATGGATACCTATTTACAGAGCAAATAGCCATATAGTTTTTCTTATTAAGACCCTGTGGTAGGCAGAATAATGATCCACCAAAGATATTCACATGCTAATCCTTGGAACCCATGAATATGTTACTTTATATGGCAAAGGGACTTTGTTGATGTGAAAAAGGGTATAGACCTTGATATGGGAGGATTATCCTGGATTATTGGTGGACCCAATCTTATCATGTGAGCCCTTAAAATCAAATAGTCTTTCCCTGCTGCAATTAAAGGGAGATGTGACTATGGAAAGGTCAGGGGGATGCAACATTGCTGGCTTTGAAGACAGAAGGGTGTCCATGAGCCAAGCAATGTGTATAGCCTCTAGAAGCTGGAAAAGGCGAGGAAACATACTCTGCAGAGCCTCCAGAAAAGAAGGCAACCCAGCTGACACTTTGATTTTAGCCTAATGAGACCAATGTAGGGCTTCTGACTTACAGAACTATAAGATAACACTTATATGCTGTTTTAAGCCATTAAGTTTTTGGTAATTTGTTACAGCAGCCATAGGAAACTAATATAGGCCCATGCGGGCTAATTTACTTCAATGAAATATCCTACAGCATACAAAAACATTTTAACATGTGAGGAAGCATTTCTGGATTAATCTACATACAACGTCTGGAAAAGTATTAGATGAGCAGTATTCATTAATTCCTGAGTGGTATGCTGCCCTGAAGATGCTTACCAAAACAGCCTGATGGTTTGCTTAGTGTTTACCCATAACGTGTTATACAAACCACTGGTAACTTGGGATGGTACACGAAAAAACACTTTCAAGTTTTCATAGTATCTTTACCTTTGCCTTCTACTTAGGGCATGTGTTGCAGGTTCTGTACTCAGAAAAGTTATTTATAACTTACTATATTTTAGTATATGACCTAAGAAGATATGCCTCCTCTGGGTGTCCTGAGCCGTCGGTGTCCACACGGCTGAGGCGGCACTCCAAGCGGGAACCGCTCGCCTCCTAAAGTCCCTGGGCGTCCGGCAACTCGACGATGGAACCAAGCGCCTAATATAAGCCACACGATACGATCGCGGGGACGACGGTCTCCTGCCAGGCCGTCACCCTCCTTACCGGTCCTTAAAAGACCCACTGCAGGCCCACGCCCACGAGCATCTTTCTCCCTCTCTCCGCAACCGCAAGAGCCGCTGCAGGCTAGCAGGCGATATGAAACTTCGCGATACTTGCAACTATCGCGGTTCTTTGTGTTACCGGTTTCCTAGAGGAAAGACGGCCGGAAGATCGCTCCGCCCATGTCAACCAAGATTTTGTTCTCGTGAGATCCCGAAAACAGTTCGGGAACCAGTTCTCGCGGGATTTTCCGAGTCAGGGCTGGAAGTTGTGGTGGGTCCCAGAGCGAAGCCTATTACTGAGAGGGAGGTTAGGGGGTCGACCTGCCTGCTTGTTGTCCTCCCCCGGCGGCGGAGCCCCAGACGATTAGGTGAGCGCCGCCTTGCCAGCTTCCACAGCGCCCTCCGGCTCTGCCGCTGTCTCGAACGCAACCGGCCCTTCTCCCTGGACCCCGTCAGGCTCCACCTTTGCTCCCTCTCGTCCCGTAACGTCGGGCTTCGGGGGCGGGGGGCTATGTACAGAGGGCGGCGGCAGGTGGAGTTGGCCGCCGTCCGCCCGCCAGCCTCCTCCTGGCGGTCCTCCGCCGCCTGTCAGGTGTTAAATGCAACCAGGCTGCCAGGCCCTTCCCCCTGGCCAGATGGATCTCTCTGTCCCGAAGCCCCTCGCGGAAACCAACAGCAAAGGTATAAGCTCCGAGCTCTCCTCTCTCCCCAGACAACTGTCTTTACTGCGTAGGGTTGGACCTGTTCCTGCCAGTTCCCTTGGGGTTGCGGTTTTACCCTGCGGCTCCTGTGAGTGACAGCTGGAGATTGTGAAGCACCTCTAGGGCTGGGACAGTTCTTTGTGATTCAGAGTTGAGAACCTGCACTCTGAAGTCAGACTGCCCTGGGATCTAGTTCTGGCTCTGACAGTCATTTGCTGAGCAACTTTGGGTGGTTTCCTCGTCTGTAAAACTGCTATCTTTGCTGAGTGAGTTCTTGTGATTATTAAATGAGATGGTGTTAAGCAAAGCATTTATGTGACCCAGTGTCTGGCTCATAGTAAACTCTAAGTAAATGTTTGGCATTTTTATTCTCTGTTCTTGTATGCCTCAGTTCTTAGTGAATGGTAGATTTGTTATTAAGTAGGTGAATAAAGGTTGAGATATTTCGTTCAGTTTATTACACAAAGAGCTTAATATATGATGTACTGAGTCAGGATCACCTTTAATGGGTCACCAAGAGAGGATTTAAGGAGGGTATGGTTATCTGCCACAAGTCATCTGGGATGGCTTCTTGACCCTAAATTAATAGCTTTCATTATTAATAGTGACATAACAAAAGCTACCAGATATTGAGTGCTTGTTTCGTGCCCAGAAATATGCTAATTGTTTACGTACATGTTTTCCTTTGAGGAAGATACTGATCTCATTAAATAGATGAGGGATTCAGAACTAAAGTTCAGAGACGTTTAACAAGCCTCAGCTCTGACGGCTAGGAATTGATGACACTATAACTCAGGGACCACAAATATAAATACCTATAGAAACCTGGCAGGTGAAATAAATGGATGAAGCTGCTGAGTGGAGATTATAGTAACTGGAATGCTCATACCTCATTTAAAAGGGGCAGGGCTACTCAGTTCCAAGGAATTGTTCATTCACGTGTGAACTGGTATAGCATTGTAGTTACAAGTTCAGATAGCTTGGTTCAAATCCAGGCTCTGCCACTTTCTAGCTGTGTGACCATGGTTAACCTTTATCTGTTTCACCATTTGTAAAATGGAACTAATAATATTACTTACATGAAGGGTTGCTGTGAGGCTCAAATGAACTACTACATCTAAATTGCATGCCTGGCACACATAAGCCCTCAAAATGTTAGCTATATATAAATATTTGTTAATTTGATAAGTATTTGAGTTTCAAACATTGTCCTAGGTGCCCAGAATATGGCAGTGAACACAAGTCCCTGCTCTGGGGAACTTATATTTAAGTTGAGATAAACAATAACAGACAGTTCATATTTTTCTCTGAAAATGGTATCAAGCAGGGTGAAGGAAGAGAGAGTGGCGGGTTAGAGTGGCTATGTTAGATTGGGTGGTCAGAGAAGATACCTCTGAGGAGATGCCATTTGAACAGAACCCTGAATGAAGTGAAAGAATCAGTCACTTTGGTATTTAGGAGGAGCATTGGCGGAAGGAACAGAAATCTCAGGAGACTAAGGTGGGAGTATGCTTACCATGATTGGGGAATAGCAAGGAGGCCAGTTTGGAATGAAATCAGGAGAGAGGGAGGAAATGAAGTTAAAGAGGAACACAGGGACCAGATCATAAGGAGCCTTACCCCTATTCAGTCCAATAGGAAATCATCCTAATTTAAGCTATTTGTTCTGGAGTTTGAATACTGAGAGATAACCGCCCTGCTCAAACTTAACTGAATCTATTAATATTTAGTTCTAGAAATTACCCAAACTCAGGAACCAAATAGACTTCTGTAAGTTGTTGTGTGAAGCCCATGAGGATTTTGCACATGCTGTATGTGCCCTCTGATATTCTCTTCTTAGATTTCCTTACTTTATTTAATTTAATTAAATTAATTAATTAATTTTTTTTTTGCAGTACGCGGGCCTCTCACTGCTGTGGCCTCTCCCATTGCGGAGCATAGGCTCTGGACGCGCAGGCTCAGTGGCCATGGCTCACGGGCCCAGCCGCTCCACGGCCTGTGGGATCTTTCCAGACCGGGGCATGAACCCGTGTCCCCTGCATTAGCAGGCGGACTCTCAACCACTGCACCACCAGGGAAGCCCCTAGATCTCCTTACTTTTTAAACTGTTTCCTCAGTACCTCTTTCTTACAGCACTTTGTTCTGCCAAAGCACTTATAGCAATTTCATGTGTGTGAACTTTTGAGTATTTGTCTTTCTCATTAGATGTCAAGGTTCTATAAGATCAAGGATGTGTTTTTGTTAATAAATTCAGCTCTTTTATTGAATGCCTACTGTGTGCTGGTCCTGGGGATAAAATTTTGAAGAATACAGACATTTTCTTGGAAAAGATACTATTCTCTAGTGAGAGGCAGATAAAAAAAGTAAACGTGATAATTAAACATTGTGATATGTGCTATAGAGGCAATAAAATAGTACAGAATAGTGGGGTTCCCTACTTTAAATAAGGTGGTCTGAGATAAAATCTCTGAGGCGATGACATAAAAACTCCTGAGAAAAGACCTGCTTAATATGCTTGAGTCAAGGGAAAAATTGATAGATTAAGTTGGAGAGGTAAGTAGGGGAAGATCATACAGGGTCTTACAGGCCATAGTAAGGAGCTTGGACTTTATTCTTTGTGCAGTGGGTCATTATTAAAAGATTTTAAATTAAAGATTTACTAATAATTTATATTCTTAAATAGTCACTATTGCTGCTATGTGGAAAATGGATTGTAGAGGGAAATAGTGTCAGCAGAGAGAATGGTTAGAGAATGGAGGATAGAGAATGGAATTTGTAGCAGTAATTTAGGAGAAAGCCAAAGTTTGGCAAATTACAGTCAAGGCCGAATTCAGCCTGACACTTGTTTTTTTGTAGATAAAGTTTTACTGGAGCACAGCCATACCCATTTGTTTATGTGTCTGTGACTACTTTTGTGTTACAAGGGCAAGAGACAGTATAGCCTGCAAGATGTAAAATAACAAGTAGCTAAAATCTGACTCTACAGAAAAAGTTTACCAACAGTTGTTTTAAAGTGATGGTGGCATGGAGGAAAGTGATGCTTTTTTTTTTTTTTTTTAGGTAGAGCCAGCAGGACATTCTGATGGAGAGGATGTAGGGACTAATATATAAAGAGGAATAAGGGCTGACTAAAGGTTTTCTACCTTGAAAAGTTGGTTAGACAATGATGGCCTTTTAATGAGATTTGGAAAGACTAGTTCTAAGCAAGGTTTAATCACTATCATTTTTGACATTGGTTTTCTTCATTTTAACTGTGTGGTACAGTTCTAGCAAATAATTGTGTTAAATCATATATGTTGAATAATAAATAAATTAATGAAGTAAGTCTTTAAAAATTAGAAGGCGTTTGCTGGATAGGTAGACAAAGCATGTGAAACAAATAATGTATTAAGAATTGTTGCAAGGCTTAACGTAGGTTTTAAGGCTCAAACAGTACTGTTATGAAAATAGGGCCCATCAACCTATTTTTTATCCCTGTATAGTGAATAAATGTTTTATTTTCTCATTAAAACTCTTCTCTTTTAGAATAATGTAACAATTCTCAAACAGTTTGGATGCAAAGATTAGAGTGGGAGAACAGATTTTTTTTGCTGATTGTTATATAAAAACAACCTTATCAAAATTAGAATAATGGTTTTACTTTTGAGGAACAACTGATGAGGAATAGTATAATGAGCTCTTCTTGCTGAAGAGAATATAGATGTACTAGTTATAATCATGAATGTTATACAAGCCTGATTCAGCATCAATAGGAAGTCCCTGGGAAACTACCAATGATATGTGATCTCAATGACAAATATGTGAGAAAAATAATTCCTAGTATCCTTAAAATTGTAGCTATACAATTCCTCTGGGATTCTTGCTATAAGAAATTCCATTTGGGAAATTATTTTTGCTTAATTTCCTCTATTTGGTACCTTTTAATTGTACCAACAGTATACTCTGTAGAGGCCCTCTTCCTCATTCACAGTGCTTTATTTTCTGAATAGAAAATAAAATAGCTCTACAGTTAAGCACAGAATAAATTTGTACATAGAGACAAGTCAGACTCTTCAAAGAATAATAGAATCTTAGCAGAAAGAGATCTTAGAATTCATCTCTTTTTTAAAAACCTTGGCTCTTCAAAACCTAGAAGGGAAAAAGCTGTGACAAAGCTGGTACATATCACTCTAGTTGAGTTGGGAGATTCCCTTGATTAGTTGTATACAGATTCAAGCAACATTTTAGAAGCAGCAATATTGACAGTGAGAAGAAACAGCTGTCTTCAGAGAAAGGAGATGGAGTAACTAAAAAAGCAGACAGAAGAATCACAAAAATATTGCTGTTCAGAGGATTTTAGCTTACCTGTTACCAGGTCCTATTCAGTGTTACTCTACCATATCATGAACGTTATACCTAATGTTCATGAGTCATCATGAATATTTAAATAAGTGGTTCTCAATCCTGGCTGTGCATCAGAGTCACCTTTTGAATTCAGCAGTAACAACCAAACACAATACTAAAACCAAATGCCCATGGCCCATATCCACTGAATCAGAATCAACAGACGAAGCATATATGGGGAGATTATGACACACAGCCAAGGTGAGAAAAACTGGAAATAAATTATGTACCCTTTATTATGATAATATACTTGAGGAAAATATACTTTAGGAAAATATTTATACATGTTATAAGTATAATTTATCTTGTTTCAGATTTTGGAAAGGGTATTTATGTGAGGAACACTTTTTTCTCATAGCAGTGGATAAATGAGCTGTTACTTTATAAGTTAGATTTGGCAAGTTTATTTTCTCTTTTATTATTATAGATATATGGCATCCAGGAGAAAGATGTCTCGCCCCTTCTCCAGATAATGAAAAACTTTGTGAAGCAAGCATAAAATCTATCACAGTGGATGAAAATGGGAAGTCATTTGCAGTCATCTTATATTCAGATTTTCAAGAAAGGAAAGTACCTCTTAAAAGACTTCAAGAAGTGAAATCTGTTAAAGATTGCTCCAGGAATTTTATATTTGATGATGAAGATTTGGAAAAACCTTATTTTCCAGACAGAAAATTTCCATCATCTGCTGTTGCTTTTCAATTATCTGAAAATGGAGACTCTATTCCTTATACTATTAATAGGTATTTGAGAGACTACCAAAGGGAAGGAGCCCTGTTTCTCTATGAACACTTCATCCAAGGAAGAGGGTGTATTCTTGGTGATGACATGGGACTTGGAAAAACAGTACAGGTATTTATTTTAATTACTTTATAATTAAAATTCAATAAAGTCATACATATTATATCATATATATTACATACATGAATGGATACCATATGGAAATTTCTGTTTGTATCGCAGATCTTATAATTGTTTCGTGTGTGTGTGTGTGTGTGTGTGTGTTTGTGTTTGTCTCACACAGTACTTAAGGATGGTGTTTAGTCATTATTTTATCTTCAATATTTATTTAGTACCTATGAAATACATTATTTAAAACGATGTTATAGTATAACGACTTGTTTTTACCTTTGGTAATACTAGTACTAAGATATCAATTATATTTAGAGTAATTTAACTTTCTTAGTAATACCTTATGGAAGGAAAGCATTCTGACATTTGTTAAGCTACATAGCATGGTTAAATTGACTTCTGCAGGCCTTTTGTGCATATTGTTGGAGTTTATCAAAGCATAAATTTCTTAGTCTGGGATCTCTGGGCCACTAGGAGTTCTATTGGTGGACTTCAGAGAGGCCTCCTATTTCTCTAAAATGTGTGCCAGAATTTGTATATGTATATACTTTTCTGCAGATAGGCTCTATGTTAGTTATCTATTGCTGTATAAAAGATTATTCCAAAATGTAGCAGCTTAAAACAATACACATTTATCATATTAAAGTTTCTGTGAGTCAGGAATCTGGGTACCATTTAGCTGGGTCTTCTGGCTCTGCCTTTCATAAGGCTGCAGTTATTTCAAGGTTGGACTAGGGAAGATTCACTTCCCAGTTTGTGTGGTTGTTGCAGGATTCATTTCCTTGTGAGTTCTTAGACTGAGGCCTCTGTTTCTTGTGAGCTATTGGCAAAGCCCTTCCTTGGTTCCTTACCACATGGACCTCTTCATGGTGCTTCTCACAGTGTGGAAGCATGCTTCAACAGGGAGAACAAGTGATCAGGCAAGAGAGAGCACTACTAGTGAGACACAAGTCGTGGTCTTTTGTAACCTAATCACAGAAGAGACAGCCTTCATTTTTGCCATATTCACATCATTAGAAGCAGGTTGTGAGGTTCAGCCCATACTGGGCTGAAGGGGGGACATTAAATAAAGTTGTGGATACCAAGAGGTGGGGATTATTGGGAGCCTTGTCAGAAGCTGTGTACCACAAGGGTTTATAATCCAAAAAGATTAGAGTTCTGAACCTAGACTTTATACTAAGCAATCACTCTGGATTTTCAGGAGTGTTTGTCTAGTGTGATTAAGTCCTTCTGTGTTTCCATCTTTACAATTGAATTTAAGCTATTTTATTCTTCATGACACCTCCATTGTTAGTGGAGTTCAAAGGTAAGCGAAAAATTAAGTTTAACATTTGAAAATAGCCAAATAATAGCTTTGTATAAAGCTCTGGTGTAAAAAGCTAGGGTAAAATTAAGTCCCTCAGTAATCATAGTGTGTTTCTATTAGCCATAATCTATTTTCCTTTAATCTCAGGCAATGCACATAGTTCTAGGCTTGCACATTGAAGGTGTTAAATAATTGCTTGTGGAATAAAACGAACTTACTTTCTCAGGAGAAGAGGTTCCAAGAATAAAGATAGGAGCCTTTTGGAAACTACCATCTGTGACCAAGATATGCAGATGAATATTAAAGGAAAATAAATAATAAAGCCCTTCTGTGACTGTCTTTACATATACTTTTACTGTTTTTGCCCATGCTAGAATGTTCTTTCCCACATGTCTTTGACTAGTCAATGCCTGTTCATCTTCAAAATCAGAAACATGAGGGAGCTACAAAAAGTGACCTGCAATTTGGGAAACC
Organism: Globicephala melas; assembly: GCF_963455315.2. NCBI lineage: Eukaryota > Metazoa > Chordata > Mammalia > Artiodactyla > Delphinidae > Globicephala > Globicephala melas. The sequence continues at coordinate 87,046,577 of NC_083319.1, forward strand.
CTACCCTAAACCTACTAAATACAATTCAAATTCTTCTGCACATTTTAGGCTCATATTAAGCTTTCATCTTGGAAGCTCATGTCACAAAGAAATTCCCTTTATTTTACATTTTATAAGATTATTTTAAAAGTGATTTTACTGCACAATTTTATATTTTCTGACACACTGAAATCATTGGAAGGCTTTGAGTTGTATTATATGCTATGACAGTGCTGCTATGAATATCTTTGAGGGCTCACCTTCTCAAGATTAGGAAATAGTTTTTGTACTAATTTTGATACATAGATGGATTTATCTGATCCTTGAGGACCTAGTTCACTGGTTATTATTCTTGTAACTCCGAAAATAATTTCTACATAAATAGGCGGTTTGGGGAGATCCATTTAAGATAGAGCTTCTGTAGATAGGATGACTAACCCAGTTGAAGAAATGTGGACAATAGTTAATGAGCTCACTAGAATTTCAAAATGTAGTAGAATTAGGTGAAAATGTTCTATGAAAATAGACCATTGGCAATTACTCTTTGAACTATAGTAGTAACTTCTTCATTTTGTTTTCCTTTTCTCTGATCTCATCCCTTAAGTTTTCCCCTCGTATATTCTAACTTGGCCGTAGTATGAAATTGAGCTCTTCTTTTTAAAAATGCTTGTTTTACATACCAAAAAAGTTTGCTTCCCTCATTCCAAATTGAAAAGTGGGTAAATTTAATATTTTAAATTCTTCAAAGGATGAGGATTTAAAAATATCCATTTGATCTACTGACTTGGAAATCATTGAAATCTTTGAGTAAGAGCCATTTTGCTGGAGTATTGGGGGCACAAGCCAGAATAGAGTAGGTGAAGACATGGACACCAGAAGTATGCTCTTCTCTTTATATGACCTAGTAGTAGCTGAAGGAGGATAGGATTTCTATTTTGTTTGTTTTGTATCATTTGGGGATAGGGGGAACTTGAGTATGTTTAAAGTGAATTGGAAGGATCTGATTGAGAGGGAATAGTTTCATATACAACATACATAAATATATACATGTATATGCTTCATATGTGCATGTCGATGAACACACAGACATACATAAATATGCAAAAAATGGAATCCCTACTACCTTACAAACTGATTTTTCCTCAACATCTTGTTATGAAGCTTTTAAAACACATAGAAGAGCTGGAACAATTGTACAATGAATACCCACATACCTACCACCTAGATTCTGTTAACATTTCATTATATATGGCTTATTAACATATCCATCCATCCCACCATCTTTTGTTGAGTTTTAAAGTGGCATACATTAGTATGTTTTATCCCCAAACACTTGAGCATGCATATCATTACCAAGGTTCAATATTTAATTATAATTCTTTTTCTTCATTTTGAAGTAAGATTTACAATGAAATGCAGAAATCTTAAATGTACCCACAGTTCCATGAGTTTTGACAAATACATGTCTCTGTGTAATCTGGCTAAACTGTGTAAGCTCTTTCAGGATATAGAGCATTTTAACTCCAGAAGATGTCTTCACATTCCTTCCTGCCACCCCCAAGAGACATCATTGTTTTGCTTTTTTATATCATAGATTAGTTTTGCCTTTTCATATAAATGGGATCATACAGATGTATTCTTATATAAGGCTTCTTTTACTTAGATAATATTTTGTGATTCATCTTGTTATTGAGTGCATGGGTAGTTTGTTTCTTGTTACTGCTGAGTAGTATTGCTGAGTTGTATGGATGCTGCATTCTGTTTATCCATTCTCCTGCTGATGGACACCTGAGCTATTTCCAGTTTTTAGCTGTTAGAAATAAAACTGTTAAGAACTTTCTTGAACAATCTCTTGTGTACCCCTTTCTCTTGGGTAAATAATTAGGAATGGAATTACTTGGTCATAAGGTGATGTGTGTTTAGTTTTGTATGAAACTGACACTTTGGAAACACTTTTCTTTCATTCCTAGCAACAATGTATCAGAGTTATGGTTACTCAATAACCTCTCAAAATTTGGTTTTGTCAGACTTATTAAATTTTTGTTGGGTGTGTGTATCTGTAAGTTTGTGTGTTGTTTACATATTTTATTAAGGTATAATTGACATACAATAACTGTAAATTTATAGTATATATATAGTATATACAATTTGGTAAGTTTTACATATATTTATAGTATATATATATAGTATATATATAGTATATACAATTTGATAAGTTTTACATATATTTGCACCCAAGAAATGATCACTGCAGTACCACAATCAAAATAATATATCACTCCAAAAGTTTCCTCATGTCTGTTTGTGCCCATGATTTTTTCAACACCAATAATTCTATCACCACTATTTTCACTTTTAATTTTTAATTGGACTAAGAAGTTAAATTGGGAAAGAATGCAAAATCCTAGATTTTTATGAAAATTTCTTAGTGTTTTACAGAAATCTCACACCTAATTCAAAGGTAATTTGAAAATGACTATATATTTACATGATATTTAAACAGCTAATGTAACTATAATAAACAATTTCACCTGGAATATACAGGTTTGGGAAACTGACCTTTGATAATCAAACAGCTCAAATGATAGGAATGGAGTTGAATGGGCATTTACTATAAGGCCATGTTTCTCAAAAGTGTGATTTCTGGACCAACAGCATCAGCATTACCTGGAATTTGTTAGAATTGTAAATTCTTGGGTCTTATCCCAGACATACTGAATCAGAAACTCAGGGGGTGGGGCCCAGCAATCTGTGTTTTAACAAACCCTCTAGGCAATTTGAAGTCCACTAAAGTTTAAAAACCTTTGCTCAGACTATACATTTTTCAGAGGTGATGGAAAACTTGTTAATCTGGTGAGTTGGTTCAGTGAAGGTTGATTAAGAGAGTGTTTAGTCTATGTGAATATTTATACATAAGATGACCATTTCATTTTTAAAATAAAATTTTAGAAACAAATGATATTAGAGATAATCTTGTTCAGCTTCTTTAAATGAAGAAACTGAGGCACAGGAGTAGTAAATGGCTTCCCTCTAAGGACATATACAGGAAGTAACCATTTTAATTTCCATTCTAGTACTTTTTTCCCCCTTTTTTCTTTTCCCTTTGCTGCCTCCATCTTGCAACCTTTTGTTCAGCTTCTAATTAACTGTATTCATTCATTCAATTAGTTGACATTTATTAAGCACTTAGCGTGGTCCAGGCCCTGTGATAGGCACTGAAGAGCCTAATATAAATGTGCATGATCACTACCCTTACAGAGTTCATGAATGATGATGAAAAGAAATGTAGTTAATGGGCCATCACCCAGTCTGATATTCCAGTGGAATTAAGTGGAAAAGCAAGCCTGCCTGGGGGTGTCAAGGAAGGCTTCCCAGGAAGTTGGTATTTTCATCCTTTGCTTTTTTTGTTGGGTTTGCTTTTGAAAGTTCACCAAAATTTAAAACTAATTTGAGTGATATCAGTTAGGACGTTGAGGTTTTTCTGGTTTCTTTTTTTCACTGATGGCATAGTTCTAGTACAGTGTTCGAAAGGTTTATCATAAAAGAACTCATTCATTGAATCAAAGTGATTTTGCAAATCTTAATTAGGTAATTAGCTTTCATAGGCACAAAGTCTTAAAACACTACTATTAAATAAGTACATATGTGTTTTACATGTTTATTTCCCCATCTGCTATGCGAAGAAGATGGTATTAGTACTTTTTGAGCAGCAGAGGAGAGATAAAATTTTGCAAACCGTAAAGATTTTCTTTGAATCTTTGTTTTTATATTATTTGATATTATAAAAAATGTCATTACTATACATTTTAAAAATATAGGTATAGTAAACCTCAATCCTGAGAGAAATGGTGGGATTGCTGATAATCATAGCTTTCTTAGGTTATTGTCAATACTGTTTTTTGGATAATGTGATCTTTAGTTGATTCAAAAGCTATACTAAAATTTAAAATTTCTTTAGATCACAAGTCATGTTGTTCACTCAGGAATATAGTAATAAAGAAAATAATCATATTGTCTTTATTTTCATTCATGGAGAATGAAAATAATGCCATGACATCCAATGTGAAAGGTGAATTAACCTCCAGAGGCACAAAGCCTTTAACACAGAAACAAAAATGTCTTAGCATTTTGAAGATAAATTGCTTTTCTTGTTTTGGCATGTACTTCAGGTTTTAGGAGTAGAAGTTTGTAAAGGTAAATGGGCTAGGTCCCCTTTTAAAACAGCACTTTGTTGTTTCTGTAGTTTAAAGCAAGTAAAAATCATCATACTTTTTGAAGTATGATTCCAAAGTACTTGCTTACCTTTTTATCTCCCAGGGAGATGAAAAATAAGGAAAGTAGGCTTTTTTTTTTAATCCTATAAGAAATAAACAATTTTTGCTCTGCCTTCTGTTGGTCTAAGAGGAGGTTTGTTGCGTTATTTGCCTGTCTCTGACTTATGCTATATATCATGAGCTGACTGTGTATGAGAAAAGATGGTCTATAAAAATGTTTGCCTGACAGTTTCAAAGGAACGCCTGTAAAAACAAAGCTTTCCCAGAGTGATATATCATTTCTGAAATGCAGTTTTTGGCCTTTTACTGTTCTATAGGTGGCTGATTAAATAGTTTTTTGTTCTTTTCATCTTTAACCATAATTTTAGAACTACTGTATTCTACATTAAAGCATGTTCTGTTTTTTTTTTTTTTTCAGATTAGCTTTGTAAACCTGCATTGTAAATATGTTGTTCTCCTGTGAATTACAATTTTGATAGACCTCTCCTATGCTAGTATGAGTGATAGAGATGGCTAGATCTACCCCAAAATTATGTATTCCCTTTGCCTTCTTGGAGTTGTGGCCAAATGACAAAGAATACGTTTCCCAGTTCCCCTTTCATGTCTTGGGCTTGTCAACAGAGATGAGGGTGGAAGTGATGAGTGCTATTTACAGTCTTGGTACATAAAATCCACCTGTGCTATTCTTTGCATTCTCTCTCTCTCTCTGTCTTCTGGATGTTGACACATTACTGCTAGCATTAACCCAATATAATGAGCTAAAAAGTTTGTCAGTGGTTTTAAGTTAGCCTCTCTAGTTAGTGTGTATTCTCAACTAAATTCAAATTTATTTTCATTTCAACTTACATTTTAGGGGGTAGATGAATAATCTGTTAGGAGGTAGTATAGACTATTTTAAAGGGATGCAAAATTTTTCTTTAAAATCATTAACGTATTTAGTGAATTAAGTAAAGCTAATCCATAATTAGAGCTTACAAATTTAATCATCTTTTATGGAACTTCTTCTAAAGATGAGATTTTTCAGTAAAATAGACATTTTATATAGCTTTGTTTCATGGAATTTGACAAGTTAGAGCTAAGATTGTGTAACAGATAGATGAACAGATTGAATTATCATAATTAGGACTATATAAGTGTACCTCAGAGATATTGTGGGTTCAGTTCCAGACCATTGCAATAAAGTGATATCATAATAAAGCAAGTCACACAAATTTTTTGGTTTCCTAGTGCACATAAAATTTATATTTACACTATGCTGTAGTCTATTAAGCATGCAATAGTGTTATGTCTAAAAAAACAATGTACATACCTTAATTAAAAAAATACTCTGCCACTGCTTTATCAACTAAGTTTATGTTGTATTCTAAATCCTTTGTTGTCATTTCAACAGTCTTCATAGCACCTTCACCAGGAGTAGATTCCATCTCAAGAAACCACTTTCTTTGCTTATGAATAAGAAGCAACTCCTCATCCCTATAGTTTTCTCATGATATTGCAGCAGTTCAGTCACATCTTCAACCTGTAATTCTAGATCTCTTGCTATTTCCACCACATCTGTGGATACTTCCTCCCCTGAAGTCTTGAACCTTATAAAAGTCATCCATGAGGGTTGGAATCAACTTCCGAATTCCTGTTAATGTTGATATTTTGACCTCTTTACATGACTCATGAATGTTCTTAATGACATCCAGAATGGTGAATCCTTTCCAGAAGGTTTTCAATTTACTTTGCCCAGATCCATCAGAGGAGTCACTATCTATGACAGCTATAGTCTTATGTAGTATATATTTTAAATAGTAAGACTTGAAAATTGAAATGACTTCTGATCTATGGGCTGCAGAATGGATGTTGTGATAGTAGACATGAAAACAACACTAATTTTATTGTACATCTCCATTAGAGCTCTTGGGTTAACAAGTACATTGTCAATGAGCAGTAATATTTTGAAAGGAATCTTTTCTCTCTGAGCGGTAGGTCTCAACAGTGGGCTTAAAATATTTAGTCAACTGTGTTGTGAACAGATGTGCTGTCATCCAGGCTTTGTTATTCTATTTATAGAGCATAGGTAGAGTAGATTTAGCATCATTTTAAAGGGCCCTAGGGTTTTCAGAATGGTAAATGAGCATTGGCTTCAACTTAAGTTACCAGCTGCATTAGCCCTTAAGAGAGTCAGCCTGTCCTTTGAAGTTTTGAAGCCAGGCATTAACTTCTCCTCTCTAGCTATGAAAGTCCTAGATGGCATCTTCTTACAATATAAAGCTGTTTTGTCTACATTAAAAATCTGTTGTTCAGTGTAGCCACCATCATTAATTAGTTATCTAGATCTGGGTAACTTGCTGTACGTCGGCACTTGCCGCTTCACCTTGCACTTTTACGTTATGGAGATGGCATCTTTCCTTAAACCTCATGAATCAACTTTGCTAGCTTCAAACTCTTATTCTGCAGCCTCTCACTTCTCTCAGCCTTTGTAGAGTTGAAGAGAGTTAGGGCCTTGCTCTAGATTAGGCTTTGGCTTAAGGGAGTTATTGTGGCTTGTTTAATCTTCTATCCAGATCACTAAAACTTTCTTCATATCAGCAATAAGCCTGTTTCAATTTCTTATCATTCATGTGTTCACTGGAGTAGCACTTTTCATTTCCTTTAAGAACTTTTCCTGTGCATTCATAATGTGGCTGTTTTGTGCAAGGTGCCTAGTTTTTGGTCTGTCTTTGCTTTTCACATGCATTCCTCACTAAGCTTAATCATTTCTGGCTTTTGATTTAAAGTGAGAGACATGTGACTCTCTCTGTCACTTGAACACTTAGAGGTCACTGTAGGGTATTAATTGGCCTAATTTCAATATTGTGTCTCAGGGAATATGGAGTTGCAAGGAGAAAGAAGGAGAAAGGAGAACAGCTGGTTGGTGGAGCAGTTAGAATACACACAACATTTGGACATTAAGTTTGCTGCCGTATGAGGGCACAGTTCATTGCACCCCAAAACAATTAGAATAATAACATCAAATATCACTGATCACAGATCACCATAACAAATATAATAACAGTGAAAACGTTTCAAATATTGTGAGAATTACCAAAATGTGACACAGAGACATGAAGTGAGCAAACGTTGTTGGGAAAACGGCACTGATAGACTTGCTTGACACAGAGTTGCCACAAACCTTCAATTTATAAAAAACACAATTATATGTGATGTGCAATAAAGTGAAGTGCAATAAAATGAGGTACGCCTGTAGTTTTCCTGTAATGAAACAATCTGAGATGAGTTAAGAGGAAAGCAATGGATTAGGTCTTATACTGCCTCATTTAAACTGTTATATGGTATCTAATTGGTATCTTTTTTTTGCCTTTTCAGTAGCCTTTGAAGACCAGTTGCCTATAATTTAAAAGAATATACATATCAGTGTGTGTGATGGTATGATTACAAACAGTAAAATGTACACATCCTTAAGATGAATGAGTTTTGACAAATATATATATATGTGTGTATATATATTTGTAATCAATACTGTAATCAAGGTATAGAACATTTACCTCACCATAGAAAGTTTCCCCATGTTCTTTTACAGTTAATACCCCAGTTGCCTAAACTTTTTATTATACATTTTCTATGATTTTTTTCTGTTTTAAGTTATATTCTAGGAAGTGTTGAGAACCCAAGGTGTTATGAATACTTACATCATCTGTGAATTCAGTAAATTCTAAACTTTAGCTACATATCTTTGAATGCAAAGTATAAATAACTTTAAATTGACTAAAAAAATTATAAAGTGGAAATAGTGGGCATGCATCAAAGATCTTTTATCAGGTTATATTAAAAATACTCAGGAGGTGGGATCAAGATGGCAGAGTAGGAGAATGCGGAGGTCACCTCCTCTCCATAGACACATAAAAAATACATCTACATGTGGAACAATTCTCACGGAAAACTAACTGGAAACTGGCAGAAGAACTAACAAGCAAAGCTGCAAGAAAGATCACCACATAACCAGGTAGGATGGAAAGAAATGGCATTGGATCAGGACCTGCATGCCTGGGAAGGATCTGAAAGAAAGAGAAGGTCCACATGGGCAGACCCTTTCCTCAGGAGCGAGCAGGTTGAAGCACAATCTGGGCATCCCAGTCCTGGCATCCTGTGTGGAGGAGACAGGCTCCCTTTCCTGTGGAAAAAAACACTGGGACAGACAGAAGGGCTGGAGAAATCTAGACTGTATTCCAGGGAATGCACGCATGCTGGCTTGCTGGCTTGCCAGCAGTCATGGTGGAGAAAGCCTTGCACTTATAGCTGCCACTTTGATGCACTTGCCCATCTGAACTGGGAGAACACCCCAGCCTCCTTCACTCCACACTGCAGCATGGCCAACCGAGCCCTGGGAAAAGACTCAATCTTGCTACACAGAGACAGACCAGGGGGGGCCTGGTGTGTGATCTAGGTGGGGTGGTGGCCATTGTCAGCACACGCATGAGGCAGCAGGCAGGACTGCTGCAGCCACTGTCAGGGCCTGCACAGGTCAGTGCCACAAGAACACACTGTGGCAAAGTGCTGAACCTCAAGTAGACAGGCCCTGGGAGAGGACTCAATCTAGCTATGCAGACAGCCTGGGAGGCCTGAAGTCTGATCTGGGAAGGACAGTGGTAGCTATTGTCAGTACGTTCAGGAGTATGCAGTGGTTCATCTCCCAGTGAGAACGCCCTGCCTCTCTGCGCACTCCACACCACAGCTTAGTGCTAGATCTGGGACAGACAGGTCATGGGAGAAGACTGCCTCAGAGGCAGCCCAGATCTCTTGCAGCTGTACAGCCACCTGAGTTCCTGTAGCCACAATGCCCTGACCCCCAGCCCACACCACACCCCAGCCTTGCACTAAATGTGGGATGAACACAACAGAGAAAGGGATGTAAATTTGGGCTGCTTCTGAGCAGAGCTGCAGCTACCTACACAGGCTATGCACAGGTAATCTGGAGTACATGAGCCTCACGTGCTTCAGCAATCACAACCTTTGGGGCAGGGCATGCACTTGAGGACAATGGAGCTTGATTGAACATGACCCTCAGGGCTTCTACTCCAACAAGTGGGCAGCAAACCCCACCCCTGACAGAGTGGCAACAGCCACAGAGCAGAGAGGACATTACGCCTCACACCTTCATAAGCTTTAGATGCTCTGACGAAGCCAACCACACCCCCTTTCAAGAAGATAATGGCTAGCATACCCTGAAGAAAGATGTGGCCGGCATCCATACCAAAGCCAGCCCTTGCACCAAAAACATTGGATGCACAGTCTACAGAGGGACACTCCCACATAAAAACATTCCTTCAAGACCACAGTAGACAACTGTTTCTCCTAACTTCATAGAGACAGAGAAAGTTAAGTAAAATGAAAAGGCAGAGGAGCTACTCCCAATTAAAAAATGAGAGAAATCCCCTGAAAGAACAAATAATGAAACAGAGCTCATCAGTCTACTAGACCTTGAGTTCAAAAAGGTGGTAATAAAAATGCTAACTGAATTAAGAAAGATTATCAATATAAATGCAGCTCACTGTAACAAGGAACGAGAAACTATAAAGATGAACCAACCAAAAACAGACAATTCAATTGCCAAGGTAAAAAACAATCTGGAAGCAATGAATAACTGGCTAAATGGCACAGAAGAATGAGTAAGTGATCTGAAAGCTAGTTAATGGAAATCACCCAAACAGAACAGCAGACAGAAAGACAAATGAAAAAAAAAAAAAAGAAAGCAACATACGAGATCTATGGAATAATATAAACATGCCAACCTATGCAAAATAGGGGTTCCAGAAGGAGAAGAGCGAAAGAAGGGGATAGTAAATGTATTTGAAGAAATTATGGCTGAAAACTTCCCAAACTTAAAGAAGGAAACAGATATCCATGTACAGGAAGCACAGAGGGTCCCAAGCAAGATGAACCCAAACAGACCCACACCAAGACAAATCATAATTAAAAGGGCAAATATTAAAGAAAGAGAAAAACAAAGAGTCAGTTTCAAGGGAATCCCCATAAAGTTATGTAGAAACTTTGCAAACCAGAAAGGTTCCAATTCCTGGAAGGGAAAAACCTGCAACCTAGGATACTCTACGCAGCAAGATTATCATTTAGAATAGAAGGAGAGAGAAAGAATTGCTCAGACAAACATAAACTAAAGGAATTCAGCAATACTAAACCTACCCTAAAAGAAATATTGTAGGGTCTTCTCTAAATCGAAAAAAAACAAGAATCTATAGGAAAGGGAAAATCACATTAGGAAAGGCAAATATATAACAGGATTGAAGATCATATAAATAAGCCAGTACGTAGGTTAAAAACCAATTAAAAAATTATAAAAGTGATTACAACTACAATAAACAGTAAAAGGATAAGGATGAAGATGTAAAATAGGACATCAAAATCACAAAATGTGGGGGAGGGGAGTATAAAAACATAGATCTTTAGAATGTGTTTGAATGTAAATGTCAATTTAAAGCAATTAGATATAGTTATGGTTCAACATACTTGAACTCCATGGTAACCACAAATTGAAAATGTATAATTCATAGAAACCAAAATGAAAGGAACTCAAGCATACTACAAAGGAATTCATCAACCCACAAAAGGAAAAACAAAAAAGAAATGAACAAAGAACTATGAAAACAACTGGAAAACAAGTATTAAATTGGCAATAAGTACATACCTATCAATAATTACTTTGTCAGTGGACTAAATGCTCTGATCAAAAGACATGGAGTAGCAGAATGAATTAAAAAAAACAAGAACCTCCAATATGCTGCCTTCAACAGACTCACTGGAGAGCAGAAGAGACAGACCCTGAAGGTGAGGGAATGGAAAGATATTTCATGCAAATGGAAGTGACAAGAAAGCAGGGGTAGCAATATTCATATCAGACAAAATAGACTTTAAAACAGAGGCCATGAAGAAAGACAAAGAAGGGCATTGTATAATGATAAAGCAATCAATACAAAAAGAGGATGTCACACTTGTTAACATATACACACCTAATATAGGAGCCCCTAAGTATATAAAACAAATACTAATAGACATAAAGGGAGAAATTGACAATAATAAAATAATAGGAGAATTTAACATCCCACTGACATCAATGGACAGATCATCCAGACAGAAAATCAGTAAGGCCACAGAAGTCATAAATGACACAGTAGACCAGTTGGATGTAATTGATATCTAAAGGACACTACATTCCAAAAAAAACCTCTCAAAAACCCCACAGTACACATTCTTTTCAGGGGTGCATGGAACATTCTCTAGGGTAGATTGCATATAAGGTCACAAAATAAGCCTCAACAAGTTTAAGAGGATAGAAATTATTTCAGGCATTTTTCGTGACCACAGTGGTCTGAAACTAGAAATCAACCACAAAAAGAAAAACAGGAAAATAATGAAAATGTGGAGACTAAACAACATGCTACCAAAAAACCAGTGGGTCAACGATGAAATCAGAAAATACCTTGAGATAAAAAAGATGAAAACACAACTTTATAAAATCTATTGGATGTGACGAAAGCAGTTCTTAGAGGGAAGTTCATCACAACACAGGCCTTCCTCAAGAAACACTAAAAATTTCGAACAACCTAACTTACCACCTAAAAGAATTAGAAAAAGAAGAACAAACAAAATCTAAAGTCTGCAGAAGGATGGAAATAATAAAAATCAGAGAGGAAATAAATAAAATAGCAATAAAGCACAATAGAAAAGGTTAATAAAACCAAGAGCTGGTTTTTTGAAAAGATAAACAAAATTGACAAGTCTCTAGCCAGGCTCACCAAGAAGAAAAGAAAGAGGCCCCAAATAAACAAAATAAGAAATGAAAGAGGAGAAAGAGCAACCCATACTGCAGCAGTACAAAAAAATCATGAGAGAATACTATGAACAGTTATATGCCAACAAATCGGGCAACCTAGAAGAAATGGACAAGTTTCTAGAAATAGCCTGCCAAAACTGGGTCCAGAAGAAACAGATAATCAGAACAGACTGATCACTAGAAGTGAAATAGAATCTATGATAATAAAAAAAATTCCCTGCAAACAAAAGTCCTGGATTGGATGGCTTCACTGGAAAATTCTACCATATATGCAAGAAGAACTTATACTTATCCTTTTCAAACTATTTCAAAAAATTGAAGAGGAGGAAACATTCCCAAATTCATTCTATGAAGCTACCATCACCCTGATACCAAAACCAAAGAGGCTACAAAAAGGAAAATTGTAGGCCAATATCTTTGATGAATATAGATGCAGAAATCCTCAACAAAACATTAGCAAACCAAATCCAACAATACATAAAAAGGATCATACACCATGATCGAGTTAGATTCATTCTGGAGTCACAAGGATGTTTCAACACGTGTGAATCAATCAGTGTGATACACCACATTAACAAAAGGAAACAAAAACTACATGATCATCTCAATAGACAGAAAAAGGATTTGACAAAATTCAACACCCATTCATGATAAAAAAAAACTCAATAAAATGGGTATAGAGGGAACATACCTCAACATAATAAATACCATTTGCAACAAACACACAGCCAAAGTAATACTCAACTGTGAAAAGCTGAAAGCCTTCCCTTTAAATTCAGGAACATGACAAGGATGCCCACTCTCACCACTTCTATGCAACATGGTACTGGAAGTCTTAGCCACAGCAGTCAGACCAGAAAAAGAAATAAAAGATCCAAATGGGAAGGGAAGAGGTAGAACTGTCACTATTTGCAGATGACATGATACTCTATATAGAGAACCCAAAATTCTCCACCCAAAAACTATTAGAACTAATAAATGAACTCAGGAAGGTAGCAGGATACAAGATTGATATACAGAAATCTGTTGTATTTCTTTACACTGATAATGAAATATCAGAAGAAGAATGTAAAAAAAAAAATCCCATTTAAAACTCACATTAAAAAAGAAAAAAAAAAAACCCTAGGAATAAACTTAACCAAAGAGGTGAAAGACCAATATGCCAGGGGTCCCTAACCCCCGGGCCATGGACTGTTATTGAGCTTTAGCCTGTTAGGAACCGAGCTGCACAGCAGGGGTTGAGCGGTGGGTGAGTGAGTGAAGTTTCATCTGCTGCTCCCCATTGCTCACATTACTGCCTGAACCATTGCTTGCATTAGCGCCTGAACCATTCCTCCCCCGCACCACCTGTGGAAAAATTGTCTTCCATGAAACTAGTCCCTGGTGCCAAAAAGGCTGGGGACCACTGCTACATGCTGAAAACTATAAAACATTGGTAAAGGATATTGAAGATGATTCAAAGGAATGGAAAACTATCTCATGCTCTTGGATTGGAAGAAGTAATATTGTTAAAATGGCCATCCTTCCCAAAGCAATCTACAGATATATTGCAATCCCTATCAAAATTCCTGTGACATTTTTCACAGAACTAGAATAAATAATCCTAAAATTTCTATAGAACTGCAAAAGACCCAGAATTGCCAAGGGAATCCTGAGGAAAAAGAACAAAGCTGGAGGTATAACCTGTACAGACTGCAGACTATACTGCAAAGCCACAGAAATCAAAAGTGTGGTTTTGGCACTAAAACAGACATATAGATCAATGGAACAGAATAGACAGCCCAGAAATAAACCCATGCACCTGTGGTCAATTAATCTACAACAAAGGCAAGAATATACAATGGAGGAAAGAATCTCTTCAACAAGTGGTGTTGGGAAAGCTGGATAACTACACGAAAACAGTGAAATTAGAATATTCTCTCACACCATATACAAAAATAAACTCAAAGTAGTTTAACACCTAAGTACATGACCCCATAAAACTTGTAGAAGAGAACATAAGCAAAACATTTTCTGACATAAATCATAGCAATATTTTCTTAGGTCAGTCTCCCAATGCAAAAAATAAAAGCAAAAATAAACAAATGGGACCTAATCAAACTTAAAAGCTTAGCACAGCAAAGGGAACCATCAACAAAATTAAAAGACAACATACAGAATGGGAGAAAATATTTGCAAATGATGTGACCAAAAAGGGATTAAGATGCAAAATATACAAACATCTTGTACAACTCAATATCAAAAAAGCAAACAACCCAAGCAAAAAAATGGGCAGAATACCTAAATAGGCATTTTAACAAAGAAAACATACAGATGGCCAACAGGCACATGAAAAGATGCTCAACATTGCTAATTATTAGAGAAATGCAAATCAAAACTACAATGAGGTGTTGCCTCACACTGGTTAGAATGGCTATCATCAAAAAGTCTACAAATAATAAATTTTGGAGAGGGTGCAGAGAAAAGAGAATCCTCCTACACTTGGTGGGAATGTAAATCAGTGTATCCACTATGGAAAACAGTATGGAGTTTCCTTAAAAAACTGAAAATAGAGCTACGGTATGATCCAGCAATCCTACTCCTGGGCATATATCTAGAAAAGATGAAAACACTAATTCAAAAAGATACATGCATCCCAGTGTTCATAGCAGCACTATTTGCAATACCCAAGATATGGAAATAACCCAAGTGCCCATTAACAGATGATTGGTTTAATAAGATGTGGTGTGTGTGTGTATACACACACACACAATGGAATATTACTCAGCGCCCCCAAAAGGATGTAGTATTGCCATTTGCAGCAACATGGGTGGACCTAGAGATCATTATGCTTAGTGAAGTAAGTCAAAAAGAAAAGGACAAATACTAATGATATTCTTATGTTCCACTTCTATGTGGAACATAGAAAATTATGTGTATACACACACACACACACAGACAACAGAAAAAGACTCACAGATGTAGAAAATAAACTTATGGTTACCAAAGTGGAGTGGGAGTGAGGAGGGACAAATTAGGAATATGGATTAACAGATACAAACTATTATATATAAAATAGATAAGCAACAAGGATTTACTGTATAGCACAGGGAATTATATTCAATATCTTATAATAAGCTATAATGGAGTATAATCTGAAAAAAAGTAACTGAATCACTGTGCTGTACACCTGAAACTAAAAATATTGTAAATCAGCTATACTTAAGTAAAAAAAAAAAAGTAATTGTCCAGTGCTTAAAACTCAGTCATTTGTGGAGTCATTTCTTTATGTCTCCTTTAATCTCAGTTCTATGTAGTACATCAATCATTTTTCTCTCACCAATCTCTTGCTGAATTTTTCAGTAACTTTATTTTTATTCATCAGTTTTTTCTCAACAATGCTTCTTCAACTCTTCTCCATTACCTCCTCAGTCGCCCATGCCAACTCATGGATTTCAAACTGCTGGAGGATAGAAATAAGCCTTTCATCTAAACTTTTGCAGTGCCCAGGACAGTACCTGGCATGTAGTAGGTAATAAGTATATTAATATATTTTATTGAATGCATTATTAAAGTTGAATTGAGTAATCATATCTTTCTGTGGTTATATATTTAATGACCCCTAACCTATGTGCCATGTTCTACGATATACATTTTCCATTAAATGTATGTTAATTAGGCATTATTCATGCATTTTATTGATGAAAAAGTTGAAATTTATGGCGACATTATAGAAATTGCACAGGGTCACATAGGTAGTATAATGTTGGTTGGTCAGACTCCAAAGTCTTTGCCATAGCTCCTGCATTACACCGCCTTTTGTAATGTGGGTTCAGAATGCAGATTTTAAAGAATATTTAAAAACTCAGCAGAAGTTTTGACTATCCTTATTTATCATTATTTTACAATCTTTTAGATAACATAATTTACTGAAAATCTACTTTGTTTATTGTGATATGCAAGACTGTAGTCAGGGCATAAAGCCTCCTTACCTCAGTGAAATGATGCTAACAAAAATAGGTCTTGTTGGGCTTCCCTGGTGACGCAGTGGTTGAGAGTCCTCCTGCCGATGCAGGGGACGCGGGTTCGTGCGCCGGTCCAGGAGAATCCCACATGCCGCGGAGCGGCTAGGCCCGTGAGCCATGGCTGCTGAGCCTGCGCATCCGGAGCCTGTGCTCGCAATGGGAGAGGCCACAACAGTGAGAGGCCCGCGTACCACAAAAAGAAGAAGAAAAAAAAAGCTCTTGTTTATTGAATCATTCTTATGTACTAGCTTGATATTTTACATATTTTTCCTCTTTTTCTCAAGAACTAAAATAATAGTGATTATATCATACATAAATGCATACTCATAAAACTGTAAGGTATAATTTTTTTATTGAGATGAAATTCACATAACATAAATTAACCATTTCAATTTTTGCAATTCAGTGGCATTTAGTGCATTCACAGTGTTGTGCAACCCCCATCTCCCTCTGGTTTCACAACTTTTGCATCTCCACAGAACAATACCCCATACGCATTAAGTAATCAATTTTCTTTTCCCCTTCCCACCATCCCTTGCCAACCACTAATTGATCTTCTGCATCTATAGATTTGCCTTTTCTGAATATTTCATATAAAGGAAATACAGTTGTGACTTTTTGTGTCTGGTGCTTTCATTTAGTGTAATGCTTTCAAGGCTCATCCAAATTGTAGCATGTATCAGTACTTCATCCTTTTTATGGCTGAATAATATTCAATTGCATGTAAATACAACAATTTTGTTTACCCATTTATCCTTTGATGGACATTTGAGTTGTTTCTACGTTTTGGCTACTGTGTATAATGCAGTTATACGCATTTGTGTATAAGTTTCTTTGTGGACATATGCTTTCATTTCCCTTGTATATATACCTAGGAGTGGAATTACTAGGTCATATGGTAATTCTATGTTTAATTTTTTGTGCAACTGCTAAACCATTTTCCACAATGGCTGCACCATATTACATTCCCACTAGCAATGTATGAGGTTTCATGTTTCTTCACATCCTTCTCAACACTGTTATTTTCTGTTTTCTTCATAGTAGCTATCCTAGTGCATATGAAGTGGTACCTCACTGTGGTTTTGATTTGCATTTCTGTAATGATCAATGGTGTTGAACAACTTTTCATGTGCTTTTTGGCCATTTTGTATATCTTCTTTGGAGAATTGTGTATTCATGTTGCTATAGATGGAATGTTTGCATCTCCTGAAAATTCATTTGTTGAAACTCTAATCCCCAATGTGATGGTATTTGGAGATGGGGCCTCTGGAAAGGCAATTAGGTCATGAGTGTGAAACCCTCATGATGGTGTTAGTGGCTTTGTAAGAAGAGTTACTAGGAAGTACCCTCTCAGTCTGCGTTCTGTCATCTGAGGATACAAGATGACTGCCATCTGCAAAACAGGAAGTGGGCTTTCACCAGACATCAGATCTACCAGCACATGGATTTTGAAATTCTTAGCCCCCGGAACTCTGAGAAATGAAAGTTTGTTATTTAAGCCATCCAGTCTATGGTAATTTGTTACAGCACTCCAAAGTGACTAAGATACAAGTCTTTTGCCCATTTTTCAGTTGAGCTGGCTGTCCATATATGTATGAGTCTTGATTCTAGTCTTTTTATTGTGTCATTGTTCAGTTTTACTGTACTGAACACTCAATTTTTTTTTGTTTTTCTTGAATTTAACTTAATTTTTTTATACAGCAGGTTCTTTATTAGTTATCCATTTTATACATATTAGTGTATATATGTCAATCCAAATCTCCCAATTCATCACACCACCACCACCACCCCCGCCACTTTCCCCTCTTGGTATCCATACGTTTGTTCTCTACATCTGTGTCTCAGTTTCTGCCCTGCAAACCAGTTCATCTGTACCATTTTTCTAGGTTCCACATATATGCGTTAATATACGATATTTGTTTTTCTCTTTTTAACTTATTCCTCTCTGTATGACAGTCTCTAGATCCATCCATGTCTCTAATTTCATCCACGTCACCCAATTTCATTCTTTTTTATGGCTGAACAATATTCCATTGTATATATATATACCACATCTTTATCCGTTTATCTGTCGATGGGCATTTAGGTTGCTTCCATTTCCTGGCTATTGTAAATAGTGCTGCAATGAACATTGGGGTGCATGTGTCTTTTTGAATTATGGTTTTCTCTGGATATATGCCCAGTAGTGAGATTGCTGGATCATATGATTCTATTTTTAGATTTTTAAGGAACCTCCATACTGTTCTCCATAGTGGCTGTATCAATTTACATTTCCACCAACAGTGCAAGAGGGTTCCCTTTTCTCCAGGCCCTCTCCAGCATGTTGTTTGCAGATTTTCAGATGATACCCAATCTAACTGGTGTGAGATGACACCTCATTGTAGTTTTCATTTACATTTCTCTAATAATTAGTGATGTGGAGCAGCTTTTCATGTGCTTCTTGGCCATCTGTATGTCTTCTTTGGAGAAATGTCTATTTAGGTCTTCTGCCCAGTTTTGGATTGGGTTGTTTGTTTTTTTAATATTGAGCTGCATGAGCCGTTTATATATTTTGAAGATTAATCCTTTGTCCATTAATACCTTTGCAAATACTTTCTCCCACTCTGGGGGTTATCTTTTCGTCTGGATTGTAGTGTCCTTTGCCGTGCAAAAACTTTTAACTTTCATTAGGTCCCATTTGTTTATTTTTCTTTGTATTTACATTATTCTAGGAGGTGGATCAAAAAAGATCTTGCTGTGATTTATGTCAAAGAGTGTTCTTCCTATGTTTTCCTCTAAGAGTTTTATAGTGTCCGGTCTTACATTTAGGTCACTAATCCATCTTGATTTTATTTTTGTGTATGGTGTTAGGGAGTGTTCCAATTTCATTATTTTACATGTAGCTGTCCAATTCTCCCAGCATCACTTATTGAAGTGACTGTCTTTTCTCCACTGTATATCCTTGCCTCCTTTGTCATAGATTAGTTGACCATACCTGCGTGGGTTTATCTCTGGGCTTTCTATCCTGTTCCATTGATCTGCACTTCTGTTCTTGTGCCAGTACCATATTGTCTTGATTACTGTAGTTTTGTACTATAGTCTAAAGTCAGGGAGTCTGATTCCTCCAGCTCTGTTTTTTTCCCTCAAGACTGCTTTGGCTATTTGGGGTCTTTTGTGTCTCCATACAAATTTTAAGATTTTTTTCTTCCAGTTCTGTTAAAAAAGCCTTTGGTAATTTGATAGGGATTGCATTGAATCTGTAGATTGCTTTGGGTATTATAGTCATTTTCACAATATTCATTCTTCCAATCCAAAAACATGGTATATCTCTCCATCTGTTTGTATCATCTTTACTTTCTTTCATCAGTGTCTTGTAGTTTTCTGCATACAGGTCTTTTTGTCTCCCTAGGTAGATTTATCCCTAGGTATTTTACTCTTTATGTTGCAATGGTAAATGGGAGTGTTTATTTAATTTCTTTTTCAGATTTTTCATCATTAGTGTATAGGAATGCAAGAGACTTCTGTGCATTAATTTTCTATCCTGCATCTTTACCAAATTCATTGATTAGCTCTAGTAGTTTTCTGGTGGCATCTTTAGGATTCTCTATGTATAATATCATGTCATCTGCAAACAGTGACAGTTTTACTTGCTATTTTCCAATTTGTATTCCTTTTATTTCTTTTTCTTCTCTGATTGCTGTGGCTACAACTTCCAAAACTATGGTGAATAATAGTGGTGAGGGTGGACATCCTTGTCTTGTTCCTGATCTTAGAGGAAATGCTTTTAGTTTTTCACCATTGAGAATGATGTTTGCTGTGGGTTTGTCATATACGGCCTTTATTATATTGAGGTAGGTTCCCTCTGTGCCCACTTTCTGGAGAGTTTTTATCATAAATGGGTGCTGAATTTTGTGAAAAGCTCTTTTTGCATTTATTGAGATGATCATATGGTTTTTCTCCTTCAGTTTGTAAATATGGTGGATCATATTGATTGATTTGCATATATTGAAGAATTCTTGCATCCCTGGGATAAACCCCACTTGATCATGGTATATGATCCTTTTAATGTGCTGTTGGATTCTGTTTGCTAGTATTTTGTTCAGGATTTTTGCATCTCAGTTCATCAGTGATATTGGCCTGTAGTTTTCTTTCTTTGTGACATCTTTGTCTGGTTTTGGTGTCAGGGTGATGGTGGCCTCGTAGAATGAGTTTGTGAGTGTTCCTCCTTGTGCTATATTTTGGAAGAGTTTCACAAGGATTGGGCTTAGCTCTTCTCTAAATGTTTGATAGAATTCGCCTGTGAAGCCATCTTATCCTGGGATTTTGTTTGTTAGAAGATTTTTTTTTTTTTTTTTTTGCGATACTGCGGGCCTCTCACTGTTGTGGCCTCTCCCGTTGCGGAGCACAGTCTCCGGACATGCAGGCCCAGTGGCCATGACTCACGGACCTGGCTGCTCCACGGCATGTGGGATCCTCCCGGACTGGGGCATGAACCTGTGTCCCCTGCATCGGCAGGTGGACTCTCAACCACTGCGCCACCAGGGAAGCCCTGTTGGAAGATTTTTAATCACAGTTTCCATTTCAGTATTTGTCATTGGTCTGTTCAGATTTTCTATTCCTTCCTGGTTCAGTCTCGGAAGATTGTGCATTTCTAAGAATTTGTCCATTTCTTCCAGGTTGTCCATTTTATTGCCATATAGTTGCTTGTAGTAATCTCTCATGATCCTTTGTATTTTTGCAGTGTCAGTTGTTACTTTTCCTGTTTCATTTTTAATTCTATTGATTTGAGTCTTCTCCGTTTTTTTCTTGATGAGTCTGGCTAGTGGTTTATCAATTTTGTTTATTTTCTCAAAGAACCAGCTTTTAGTTTTATTGATCTTTGTTATCATTTCCTTCATTTCTTTTTCATTTATTCCTGATCTGATCTTTATGATTTCCTTCCTTCTGCTAACTTTGGGTTTTTTTTGTTCATCTTTCTCTGATTGCTTTAGGTGTAAGCTTAGGTTGTTTATTTGAGTTGTTTCTTTTTTCTTAAGGTAGGATTGTATTGCCATAGACTTCCCTCTTAGAACTGCTTTTGCTGCATCCCATAAGCTTTGGTTCACCTTGTTTTCATTGTCATTTGTTTCTAGGTATTTTTTGATTTCCTCCTCGATTTCTTCAGTGATCGCTTGGTTATTAAGTAGTGTATTGTTCAGCCTCCATGTGTTTGTATTTTTTACAGTTTTTTTACTGTAATTGATATCCAGTCTCATAGCCTTGTGGTCCGAAAAGACACTTGATACGATTTCAATTTTCTTAAATATATCAAGACTTGATTTGTGACCCAAGATATGGTCTGTCCTGGAGAATGTTCCATGACAACTTTAGAACATCGTGTATTCTGTTGTTTTTGGATGGAATGTCCTATAAATATCATTAAGTCCATCTTGTTTAATGTATCATTTAAAGCTTGTGTCTCCTTATTTATTTTCATTTTGGATGACCTGTTCATCGATGAAAGTGGGGTATTAAAATCCCCTACTATGATTGTGTTACTGTCGATTTCCCATTTTATGGTTGTTACTATTTGCCTTATGTATTGAGGTGCTCCTATTTTGGGTGCATAAATGTTTACAATTGTTATATCTTCTTTTTGGATTGATCTCTTAATCATTATGTAGTGTCCTTCTTTGTCTCTTGTAATAGTCTTTGTTTTAAAGTCTATTTTGTCTGATATAAGAATTGCTACTCCAGCCTCTTTTGATTTCCATTTGCATGGAATATCTTTTTCCGTCCCCTCACTTTCAGTCTGTATGTGTCCCTAGGTCTGAAGTGGGTCGCTTTTAGACAGCATATATACTGGTCTTTTTTTGTATCCATTCAGCCAGTCTATGTCTTTTGGTTGGAGCATTTAACCCATTTACATTTAAGGTAATTATCGATATGTATGTTCTTATTACCATTTTCTTAATTGTTTTGTGTTTGTTATTGTAGGTCTTTTCCTTCTCATGTGTTTCCTGCCTAGAGAAGTTCCTTTAGCATTTGTTGAAAGGCTGGTTTGGTTGTGCTGAATTCTCTTAGCTTTTGCTTGTCTGTAAAGGTTTTAGTTTCTCCGTCAAATCTGAATGAGATCCTTGCTCAGTAGAGTAATGTTGGTTGTAGATTTTTCCCTGTCATCACTTTTTTCTTCCATCTTCAATATTAAAATGGCTACACAAAAATTCACCAATTTTGATGTTTTTTTTTTAAATGCACACTGATATGACAGCTGTCACATACAATCTAACAAAATTGTTTTGAATGAAGTTAGAAGACAACTAAGTGCTACTAGAACCATCTTATGGAAAAAACAGAGCAAACCTTTTGACCAACCCAATAGACTGTCCTATTTTAATTTTTTTTTTTTATTTATTTTTTTTTGCGGTACGCGGGCCTCTCATTGTTATGGCCTCTCCCGTTGCGAAGCACAGGCTCCAGACGCGCAGGCTCAGCGGCCATGGCTCACGGGCCTAGCTGCTCCGCGGCATGTGGGATCTTCCCAGACCGGGGCACGAACATGTGTCCCCTGCATTGGCAAGCAGACTCTCAACCACTGCGCCACCAGGGAAGCCCTAATTTATTTTTATTTTAAGGAAGCTAAGAGTTAGGAAAGCTAAGTGTAATACCTAAGATACTAGTTATCTAAATTTTGAAGGTTAAACCAACATTACATTTCCAGAGTCAACCAAACTTGGTGTTAGTATATATTTCTTTTTTACATTTCTATGTTCCATTTGCTAATATTTTAAGAGTTTTGCTTCTATGTGAGTGTGAGAAATTGGCCTGTAAATTTCCCATATTTTTGTTAGATTTCCTTATCAAGGTTATGTTGAACTCATAAAATGAGTTGAGAACATTTCTCCCTTTTTCTAAAATCTGGAGGAGTTTGTCTAAGACTGGCATTATAGCTTTCTTTAGCACTGGTAGACTTTATTGGTGGCTATTTGACCCTTAGTTTTCTTTGTAGAAGGTTTGTAATTATGTATTTAGATTTCTATAATAGTTATTTGAATATGTAAAATTTCCATTTCTTCTTGTTTCAGTGTTGATAAGTTCTATTTTTCCATTTCACCTAAAATTTCACAGTTATTGGCATAACAATGTTTATTATGTCTTATACATATTTTTTTGTGTGTTTGCGTGTTCTCTTAGTTTCTCTTTTTTTTTTTAATCAATTTTCTAGGGGTCATCACTTTTAAAAATCTTTTAACAGAAGATCATTTGGCTTTGTCAATCTTTTTTATTTTATGCTTTTTCATGCTTTATAATTCTATTTTTGTGTGTTAAGTTTTCTGTTATTTTTATATATTTTTCAGATAGATTCTTAAATATTTTATTAGCTGGTTCTCTTCTGTCCTAATATATATGCATTTAAGTTCATAAAGCATGTCTTTAAGTGTATTCCACAAATTTAATATGTAATTATTACTCATTAGTATTCAACTTAAATATTTTCTAATCTCCACTGTGAGTTCTACTTTGAAATATATTCCTTACTTTCCAAATATTTGGGGATTTTCTGTTTATATTTTTTGTTATTTCTGATTTCTTGCACTGTGACCAAAGAACATATTGTGTATGATTTTTGTCTATTGGATGTATTAAGATTTGCTCTATGACTTTCATGTCAAATTTGGTAAATATTTTATGTGTACTTTAAGTGAAACTATGTTTTGCTGTAGTTTACAGTGGTCTATCAAATGTTTATTAGATAAAGTTTGCTTACCATTTTATTCAAATATTCTATATCTTTACTGATTTCTTTGTTTTTTTCTTACTAAGTTATTTCAAAATCTACCATTGTGCTTATCAATTTGACTACTTTTGTTTCAGTAAATGTTTCTTCTTTAGTAATTTACACTTCGTATAACTTCCAAATGAATTAATCAGTATCAAGTGTGCCTCTTTAATATAGTAATGCTTTTTGCCTCAGTATTGTATTAATATAGCTATATCAACTTTCGTTGGGTTTTTGTTTGAATGGTCTTTCTCTACCTCTTGTTGTAGATGTTTTTTGTGTAAGTGGCACACATATTGTGAACAGAACCTCCATACTGTTCTCCATAGTGTCTGTACCAACTTACATTCCCACCAACAGTGTAGGAGGGTTCCTTTTTCTCCACACCCTCTCCAGCATTTATTATTTATAGACTTTTTGATGATGGCCATTCTGACTGGAGTGAGGTGATACCTCATTGTAGTTTTGATTTGCATTTCTCTAATAATTAGTGATGTTGAGCATTTTTTTCATGTTCCTTTTGGCCATCTTTATGTCTTCTTCGGAGAAATGTCTATTTAGATCTTCTCCCCATTTTTTGGTTGAGTTGTTTGTTTTATTGATGTTGAGTTGTATGAGCTATTTGTATATTTTGGAAATTAATCCCTTGTCAGTCCCATCATTTGCAAATATTTTCTCCCATTATGTAGGTTGTCTTTTGTTTTGTTTATGGTTTCCTTTGCTGTGGAAAAGGTTTTCAATTTAATTAGGTCCCAGTTTATTTTTATTTCCATTACTCTAGGAGACGGATCCAAAAAGATATTGCTGCGTTTTATGTCAGAGTGTTCTGCCTGTGTTTTTCTTTAGGAGTTTTTTACATTTAGGCAGTGACAGATTCAATGCAATCCCTATCAAATTACCAATGGCATTTTTCACAGAAGTAGAGCAAAAAATTTTAAAATTTGTATGGAAACACAAAAGACCCCAGATAGACAAAGTAATCTTGAGAAAGAAAAAACAGAGTTGGGGGAATCAGGCTCCCTGACTTCAGACTGTTCTATAAAGCTTCAATAATCAAAGGCATATGATACTGGCACAAAAACAGACATAGATCAGTGGAACAGGGTAGAAAATCCAGAAATAAACCCATGCACCTGTGGTCAATTAATCTATGACAAAGGAGGCAAGAATATACAGTGGAGAAAAGACAATCTCTTTAATTAGTGGCACTGGGAAAACTGGACAGCTACATGTAAAGAATGAAATTAGAAGATTCTCTAACACCATATACAAAAAATAAAGTCAAAATGGATTAAAGACTTAAATAAAAATATCACTCCGTTGTATAGTGTCTCCACTGTTTTTGCTGCAAGATCAGCTATTTGTCTAATTGTTGCTTAATAGATAATCTGTTTTTTCCTCTGACCACTTTTAATATATTTCTGTCTCAAATTTTGAGCAGTTTTTTCCCTGCAGGAACTACTTGTGGATTTTTTTTTTTTTTGGCTTCATGTTCTTAGTCGACATGGAATATGTGGCTTTTTAAAAAAATTATTTAATCTATTTTTGGCTGTGCTGGGTCTTCTTTGCTGTGTACGGGCTTTCTCTAGCTGCGGCAAGTGAGGGCTACTCTTCGTTGCAGTACGCGGGCTACTCATTGCAGTGGCTTCTCTTGTTGTGGAGCATGGGCTCTAGAGCGCAGGCTCAGTAGTTGTGGTGCGTGGGCTCAGTAGCTCTGCGGCATGTGGGATCTTCCTGGACCAGGGGTTGAACCCTTGTTCCCTGCATTGGCAGATGGATTCTTAACCTCTGTGTATGGCTTGATTTTTGAAATCAGTTTTTGAAAGCTTTCAGCCTTTATCTCTTCAAATACTTCTGCACCATTCTTTTTTTCTATCACTTGAGATTCACATTGTAGGATCTACACCATGTTGAAAACACTATTTTTTTTATAGTTTTTCTAATTCTCTCATATTTTTTCTTTAGATTTTAAGATTTGTATAACTTATTTTTCTAAAGTAATGATCAGTTATTTTCCCCCATATATATGTATACCTCATATATTTTCCCCTTAATATTTAAAACAACTCTTCCAGTATTATATTTGGTATTTTCATATAAGTTTAGTTATTCAAAGAGATTAACTTAGTTGCCCAAGTTCACATATCTGCCAAGCAACTTAGGTTGAAATTTGAACCAAGGTCTAGTTTAAATATCTCTTGCTTTTCATTGTATGAAGTTACATTTCCTTTTTTCCTATGTCTTTTTGTCCTTCTCATTTGATATTTGGAGAATAGCTGTTATTCAGAATGGTGTGTATAATGATGAATTGCCTTAGTTTATCTTAAAATAACATTGTCATTCCACCTATATGTATTGGATACAGAAAAATACACAAATTTTTGAGCCAAGTATTACCCCTTTAATGAGTTTATTTTCTATAAGGAAAAAGGAATGTACACAGTTTATTATAATAGAGAATATGATATCTCAACTGATGAGATCAAGAAAGAATTCATTGAGTGAGTAGAACTTATCATGGAAGAGATGGCAATGTGAGAATTTTTATTTTAATTTTTTTTTATTGCATTCAAGGGTAACTTTTATATTATAGATTTGTTTGTTAATACAAATAAAGAAAACCAATACTAGTGGTTCATATTGTGTTTCCTCCCAGCAAATCTATTTGTACATACTCAAATTGTCACTTACTGAGTATTCAGGTAAACAGTAAAATTTTGTCCATCATGATACACAGTGATTGAAAAAATTGGATTTTTTCTCCGTAGGTTATTTCATTTTTGGCTGCAGTTTTGGGTAAAAAGGGAACTCGTGAAGATATTGAAAATAATATGCCAGAGTTTTTACTAAGAAGTATGAAAAAGGAACCCCTTTCTTCTACAGCAAAAAAGGTAAGATATCTAGAAATGTACAGTTCATGAAGCTGGTATTGCAAAAGTGTCTGGAAACTTTTAAACATTATACATTATAGTATAAATTTAAAACATAAGGATTTAAAGACATTATTTAAACATTTCTTTCATAGACCTAATTTCTGAAGGATTATCAGTTTTGTCCTCAAGTTAGATATGATTGACTCTGAAAATAGCAAAATGTAATTTCAGTTTGAATTTTGGGGGTGGGTTGGGGCTTTCAATCTTTTGCTTGGCAAGATTTACATGACTTGATTTGATTAATTTGTTAAATTTCCATGAATGTGTATGTAAACTTAATTGAAGTCCATTGTATTGTTTTTTATCTATATGAGAATGAAATACAGACAGTAGTAGATATTGCTAACACAGGTGCCTCAATGATAAAGTTGCATAGCAGAATAATTACCTCCTGAATATATGAAACAAATCCATCCTATACAAGGAACATCAAAGTTGGAATCAGAGAGGCTAAGGTCTAGGCTTGTCACTGTCTCTGCCCATGTGACTGTTAAGGCTATTCATATCCATTCTTCAGCTTTTTCCTTTGTAAATGTGTGTTTATAAATATCTTATACATAATTCTTACAAAAAATAAAAGATTTCTAAAAAAAATGAAATGCAAAAAAGAAAGGTGTACTATAGGTATGTGTCTGACTTTTATATTGTCCTCAGCATCCAGGAAACTGGATAGAAATAAAGTTTAACTGATTTCGTGAAATCCTTACCATATTATGGTGATGATCCACTTTCTGCACGTTTTTAAACAGTGTCTTTTACATATTTCTTATATATAAGATTGCTGAGAAGTCCAAGTTTACTCTTGTCTATGATTAAGGGCATTTCAGTGTAAAATTTTGAGAAGTATTGGCTTAAGGTATTAAAAAATCTTATTACTTTAAATTTCCTATTATTTTCAATAGCATAGGCACATTCTTTTTTTTTTTTTTTTTTTTTTTGCGGTTCGCGGGCCTCTCACTGTTGTGGCCTCTCCCGTTGCGAAGCACAGGCTCCGGATGTGCAGGCCCAGCGGCCATGGCTCACGGGCCCAGCCGCTCTGTGGCATGTGGGATCCTCCCAGACCAGGGCACAAACCTGCGTCCCCTGCATTGGCAGGTGGACTCCCAACCACTGCACCACCAGGGAAGCCCTAGGTCCATTCTTAGTGTCAATTTAAATTTGATCCTAAAGAAGCATTATAATTCTTAATGTGTTTTATGTTTTCAAGAGTTCAAGTACTGTTTTTAGCTTTGTTTTCAGATTGATTTGAATGTGTTGAACCATCCTTGCATCCCTGGAATAAATCTCACTTGACGATGGTGTATGATCCTTTTAATGTATTGTTGAATTCAGTTTGCTAGTATTTCACTGAGGATTTATGTTTATCAGGGATATTAGCCTGTAATTTTCCTTTCTTGTGGTGTTCTTGTCTGGTTTTGGTATCAGGGTAATGCTGGCCTTGTAAATGTTTGGAAGTATCACCTCCTCTTCTATGTTTTTTGGAAGAATGTGGGAAGAATTGGTGTTAATTTGGTAGAATTTACCAGTGAAGGTGTCTGGTCCTAGATTTTTATTTGTTTGGAGGTTTTTGGTTAACGATTGACTCTCCTTACTAGTAATTGTTCCGTTCCGATTTTCTGTTTCTTCATGATTCAGTCTTGGTAGGTTGTCTGTTTATAGTAATTTGTCCATTTCTTCTAGTTTATCTAATTTGGTGGTGTATAATAGTGCAGAGTAATTTCATATGATCCTTTGTATTTCTGTGTTATTATTTGTAATGTCTCCTGTTTCATTTCTAATTATATTTACTTGAGCCTTCTCTCTTTTTCTTAGTCTAGTTAAGGGTGTCAGTTTTGTTTATCTTTTCAAAAAACAGCCCTTAGTTTTATTAATTTTTTCTATTATCTCTCTAGTCTCTATTTCATTTATCCTCTCTGATCTTTGTTGTTTCTTTCCTTCTAACTTTGGGCTTAATTTGTTCTTCTTTTTCTAGATTCTTAAGGTATAAAGTTGGGTTGTATATATGACTTTTTTTTAAATATAGGCATTTATCACTATATACTTCCCTCTTAGAACTCCTTTTGCTGTGTCCCATAAGTTTTGGTATGTTGTGTTTCAGTTTTCATTTGTCTTAAGGTATTTTTTGATTTCGTTTTTGATCTCTTCTTTGACCCATTGGCTGTTGAGGAGCATATTATTTAATCTCGACATATTTGTGGATCTTTTAGTTTTCTCCTTTGATTGATATCATACCATTATGTGATAAGATATTTGATATGATTTCAGTCTTCTTAAGTTTATTAAGACTTGTCTTGTCTCCTAACATTTTATCTGTCCTGGAGAATGTTCCATATGTGCTTGAGAAGAATATGTATTCTGCTCCTGTTGAATGTTCTGTATGTGTCACTAGGTCCATCTGATGCAATGTGTAGTTTAAGTTCAATGTTTCTTTATTGATTTTCTGTCTGAGTGATCCATTGTTGAAAGTGGAGTATTGAAGTTCCCTATTATTTTATTGTTGTCATTTTTTTCCTCTTCACATCTGTTAATATTTCCTTTATATATGTAGGTGTTCTGATATTGGGTGTATAAATATTTACAGCTGTTACATCCTCTTGATGAATTGACCCTTTTATCATGATCTAATGACCTTCTTTGTCTCTAAGAATAGCTATCCCCACTTTCTTTTGGTTTCCATTTGCATGGAATATCATTTTCCATCCACTCACTTGAAGTTTATATGTGTCTTTAAAGCTGAAGTGAATTTCGTTGGTAATATGTGTTTGGGTCTTTTTTTTAAAAAATCCATTCAACCACTTTATGTCTTTTGATTGGAGAATTTAATCTATTTACATTTAATGTTCCATTTGTTTCCATGACCCAGTCCTTCCAATTGCCTGTTCTTCATTGAGTTTTTTTTGTTGTTTTATTTTGTTGGTTGTTGTCATATTTAAGTTTCTTCTAGGAAAACTTTCTTTGTGGGTTTTCTTTTTTTTTTTTTTTTTTTGGAAGTTTTCTCTTATGTAGGTAAAGGACGGATTCCTCAGGTCTTCAAGTATGTCAGTTCTCATCTGTTTTTGTA
The DNA here is from genome assembly GCF_963455315.2 of Globicephala melas. Lineage (NCBI taxonomy): Eukaryota > Metazoa > Chordata > Mammalia > Artiodactyla > Delphinidae > Globicephala > Globicephala melas. The sequence goes on from NC_083319.1 coordinate 87,076,400, forward strand.
GTGTTCTGATCATCCGGTAGTGCCCTTCCAGGCATTTTACTGCTATTATGGATTTATTTTTATATTTGTTCTTTTGTTTTATTGGCATCAATAAATGCATGTGTTTAGTTAATCATTTGAACTGGAATTCTATAAAGAATGTTTTTAATGAGATTACCAGTGACGTCCTACAGTATTCCCCAGAAGCAAATCCAAACAAAACTTATAATTTTGTGTGATGAAATTTACAAAAGATAAATTTGTCTTGATCCATTTAAAACCTCAGTGCATTTTTAAAAGATAGTCTGTTGGGCTTCCCTGGTGGCACAGTGGTTGAGAATCTGCCTGCCAATGCAGGGGACATGGGTTCGAGCCCTAGTCTGGGAAGATCCCACATGCCGCGGAGCAACTGGGCTCGTGAGCCACAATTACTGAGCCTGAGCGTCTGGAGCCTGTGCTCCGCAACAAGAGAGGCCGCGATAGTGAGAGGCCCATGCACCGTGATGAAGAGTGGCCCCTCCTTGCCACAACTAGAGAAAGCCCTCACACAGAAACGAAGACCCAACACAGCCATAAATAAATAAATTTAAAAGATAGTCTATTAAATAGCTAGAAGAGAAATAAATTTCTTTATATTTATTATGCTAATGCCAAAATTGCAATGGAATATTGAAAAATTAATGTTCGAACTACTTGAAAAAAGTCCTTTTAATGAATTTAAATGTTATCAATTAAGGAGTGATGGGTTTGAGGTATGTATGTGTGATACACGATGCATCTTATATATATTTTTAACCTTTTCAAGTGTGAATAAATCATCTAAGAATGTGTGAAATAGATGTTTTGTGCCAAGAATAAATTCCTAAAGGAAAAGATACAAACTATACATTTCAAATATTCTTGGAATGATTCTTTAGATTTAGGCTGTTAAGATTGGAATTCAGTCTTTATGAAAATGAATCAAAGTAAATTCTTTTAAAAATACTACTATCTTGTATGATAAAACTTTAAAGATTCTGTGTAAAATTCATAATCAGTATTAATGCAGAGAGGGAGGATTTTTCTAGCAGTCATAATGCCAGCATCAGACACAATTTCCATGGTGATTAAACAAAAAATTTTCCAGTATTTTATTTACTGTACACTATTTCTTTAGTTTATTATCTTGCAAATGATGCTACTTGTTTGATTTTTTGCTACTGAGTTCTTCATATATTTTCAATATTAACCCCTTGTTATATACATGGTCTGCAAATATTTTCTCCCATTTAGTAGATTTCCTTTTCATTTTGTTGATGGTTTTCTTTGTTGTACAGAAGCTTTTTAGCTTGATGTAGTCCTGCTTTTTGGTTTTTGCTTTTGTTGCCTTTGCCTTTGGTGTCAAATCAAAAAAATCATTGTCAAGATGTAAAGGAGCTTACTGCATATGTTTTCTTCTAGGAGTTTTATGGTTTCAGGTCTTAATTTCAAGTCTTTAATCCATTTTGAGTTCATTTTTGGGTATGGTATAAGACAGTGACCCAGTTTCATTCTTTTGCATGTGGTTATCCAGTTTTTCCAGCACCATTTATTGATATCTTGACAATATTTATTCTTCCATGAGCATTGATTATCTTACTATTTATTTGTGACATTTAAAATTTTTTTCATCAGTGTCTCATAGTTTTTAGTATACAGGTTTTTTATTTCTTTGTTTAAATTTATTTCTAGTTATTTTATCCTTTTTGATACAGTTGTAAATGAGATTGTTTGCTTAATTTCTCTTTCTAATAGTTGTTAGTGTATAAAAATAAAACGAATTTTTGTATTGATTTTGTATCCTGTAACTTTACTCAATTTCTTTATTAATTCTAACAGTTTTCTGGTGGAATGTTTAGGGTTTTCCGTGTATTTCTGTGTCTTTGGCAAATAGTGACAGTTTTACTTCCTTTCAAATTTGGATTTTTTTCCCCCCTCTGGTTAGGATTTTCAGTACTATGGGAATAAAAGTGGTGAAAGTGTGCATCTTTGTCTTGTTCCTTGTCATACAGGAAAAGTTTTCAGCTCTCACTATTGAGTATGATGTTAACTGTGTGCTGGTCGTATATGGCCTTTATTATGTTGAGGTATGTTGTCTCTGTACCCAATTTGTTGAGTTTTTATCATAAATGGATGTTGAATTTCCTCAAATGCTTTTTCTGCTCTGTTGAGATGACCGTATGGTTTTTATTCTTCATTTTGTTAATGTGGTGTATCATGCAGTTGATTTGCATATGTTGAATCGTCCTTGCATCTATGGAATAAATCTCACTTGATCATAATTTATGATCATTTTTGATGTATTGTTGGATTCATCTTGCTAATATTTCATTGAGGATTTTTATATTTATGTTCATCAGGGATATAGCCTATAATTTTCCTTTCTTGTGGTATCCTTGTCTGGTTTTGGTATCGGGCCTCATAAAATAAGTTTGGAAGCATCCCCTGCTCTTCTGTTTTTTCAAAAAGTTTGAGAAGGATTGGTATTAATTCTTCTTTGAATGTTTGATAGATTTTACCAGTGAAGCTGTCTGGTCCTGAACTTTTGTTTATTTGGAGGTTTTTGGTTACTTATTCAATTTCCTTACTAGGAACTGTTCTGTTCAGATTTTCTATTTCTTCATGATTCAGTCTTGATACATTGTATGTTTCTAAGAATATATCCCTTTCTTCTAGTTTTCCAATTTGTTGGCATAAAATTGTTAGTAGTTGTCTCTTATGATCCTTTTTATATCTGTGGTATCAACTGTAAGTTCTCCTCTTTTATTTCTGATTTTATTTGAGCTCTCTATCTTTATTTCTGTTATGTCTAGCTAAAGGTTTGCCAATTTTGTATGTGTTGTCAGAGAATCAGCTCTTAGTTTCATTAACCTTGTCTGTCATCTTTTTAGTCTCTATTTTGTTTATTTCCACTCTGATCTTTATTATTTTCCTCCTTCTACTAACTTTAGGCTTCATTTTCTAGTTTGTGTTTTTCTAGTTCCTTGAGGTGTAAGTTTGGTTGTGTATTTGAGAATTTTTTTGTTTCTTGAGGTAGTCATTTATCACTATGAACTTTCCTCATAGAACTGCTTTTGCTGCAGCAATAAATTTTGGTACATTATATTTCCATTTTCATTTGTCTTAAGGTATTTTTTGATTCCTCCTTTGATTTCTTCTTTGACTCATTGGTTGTTCAGTAGCATGTTGTTTACTATACACAAATTTGTGAATTTTCCAGTTTTTGTCTTGTAATTGATTTCTAGTTTTATACCACTGTCATCAGGAAAGATGCTTGATATGATTTCAACCTTCATAAATATATTGACTTTTTTTGTGGCTTAACATATGGTCTATCCTGGAGAATGTCACATGTGAACTTAAGAATACATTCTGCTGCTTTTGGAATCATTTGTATATAAGTTATAAGTCAATCTGGTCTAAGTTATTTAAGGTGCCACATATATTTTTAAATTTGACTTTCTTAATTCTTTGATATTCTTGTTAGTTAATTTACTGTTCATTTATTTGCTTTACTTATGTTTTCTGAAAATATAATTTTACTTGTCATTTCCATTCTCATGTTTTATTTACTTTTGTTTAATTAGAAGAGATGATATTTATTGTTTTGCTCTCCATTGATCTAAGTGATATTGGTCTATAATTTTCTACTTTGTTAAGACTGTTTATCAAGTTTTGGTATTCCTATTATGCTGCTTTTCTAAAAGGGATTTGCAGAGGCTCCTAGAGTGGATTCTCAACTTAAATTTCCATATATTAAATAGCCGTAATATATCAAAGGAAAAGTTATCAATTATGCACAATTAGGATGTAAATTAATTAGATTTGGCATTTTTGAAAGAATTAAGATTGTAGAGTTAATTACAGGGAATATGCTTTAGAGTTTTGCGTTAAATAGCAAAAATTCCAATTTTATGGTCTGTAAGTTCTCTCAATATAGGTACATTTTATTTTTCAGCTTGATATCACACTTCCTCCAATGTGAAATTTTTACTTTGGCTCTGGTGGTCTGTCATTGTCCTCTGCATAGACAGTGCTATTCCTACCTTGCCACTGACACATGCTTTTATTCATTATTTCATTTATCAACTGAACACCTTTGTTTTCTAAGCACAGCACAAAGTACCATAGTTACAGTGGCAAATAAGAATGTTATGCATCTCAAGGTCATAGGCTTTCTGATTTAAGGTGCTAACATTATATATCATTGTTGGTTAAGAGCTTTGGCATTACACAGACATGGGTTCAAATACTTACTTTTCCACTTTATAGCATTATGACCTTGGGCATATTATTTAACACATCTATACTTTAGTTTTCTCATCTCTAAAAAGGAAATAATAAATATTTTTACTTTATAGCATTTTTATGTGAAGTTCTTGGGTTAATGTCTGTTAAATGGCATAACTCAGTTTTCTTACCTCTTTTAGTATTAAAATGAGTTATTGATCCATTTGATTTACCTTTTACAACTTTGAAGACCAATAATGTCTATAAGGACTGTCTTAATTTTTAAACAACTTCTGGAATCTTAGGGCCGATTCTAGGAATCTTTAGGTTCATTGGCACCTTTTTTTTTTTTTATGTTTGGGATTTTTTAATTTATTTATTTATTTTAGCACCTTTGTTGGAGTATAATTGCTTTACAATGGTGTGTTAGTTTCTGCTGTACAACAAAGTGTAGATTCGTTGACACCTTTGATGAATGACCCCTCGAGTGGAAAACTGCTCAAAGTGCTCAGATGGAGTTTGGATAACATTTTCATCTTATGATATTAAAAAGTAAAAAGGTTGGGGGGTTGGGCAGAGACAATAACTGGGCTTATTACTTGGAGCCCAAATTTTTTATTTGAAGGTAGTAGGAGAAAAATGGAATTCATAAGATAAATTCCGAGCCAGAAGATGAAACTATTTGAGATGAATCACGTATGACATAAAAGTACTTATATATGCTTGATGCTGGGGTAGAAGAAAGGAACTCTCACATTTAGTAGGTTAATCTTCTCTTCTTTTTCTTTTTCTTGTTTCTAAAACAAAGTCACAGATATGACATCTTACAACTGACAAATGGCCCAGCTGAAATGTTTCATAGAAGAGAGTGTAGGATTTAGAGTAGTATTGTATTATTTTTTTGTTTGTTATTTTATTTTTTTGTTTGTATGTATGTGTAATTGGCTCATCTTTATCAAGTAGGACAAGTATAAAACTGCAGAAAAGAAACTTACTTAAAACCCTATTAAAGATAATAGCTTAGGAATAGTGGTAACAGTAGGAGATAAAAACATTAAAAATTAAAATGGCTGATGACAACAGGATTTGGGATTAGTACAGGAAATGTTGGTGAAACCCCAAAACATTTATTTCAAGATTAAACAGAAATATTGTTAATCTTAATGGGTTAGGGCAGAAGTCCCACTTACATGAGTTAAGAGAGAACAGGAGGAGAGTAAGTAGGGACAGCAAGTATTGATAACTCCTGAGGATCATTTCTATAAAGAAAGTAAAGTAATGGGGGATAGCTAGAGAGAGATGTAGGTTTAAGAAGGAACTTTTTTGTTTGTTAGGTTTGTTTTTTAACGCTGAGAAATATATATTAGAATGTGTTTGCTTGGGGTTGTATGCGGTCCATTGAAAAGCAGAATGTAATCATGTTGGGCAGATTGGGAACAGTTTCTTCATCATTGACTTCAGGTTGACAGGAAGTGATTGGAGCCACTATATAAGTTCAGGGTTTGTCTTTAGAAAAGAACATGGACAGTTCACCCATGGTAATAGATGGGAGAGCAGAATATATAGAAGTAATTATAGGTAGGTTATTGATCTAGTGATAAGAGAAGAGGTTTTCTTCTAATTGCTTCAATTTTCCAGTGAATTTTCCAGGTTATCAACTGATAGTATCTGAGAGAGGGGGAGAGGAAATGGACTAGGAAAGTGAAAAGGAAAGAGAGCTCTGGAAGACCATACATTTCAATAAAAAACCTGGCCTGCTTTGCATATTTCTATTACCCACATGGCCCTTGAAGTTATTACTGGGATCCTGATTATACTCTCTTTTTTTTTGTTTTGGAGAATTATTTTTTTCTTATCTCTCAACTCCTTTTGGGGGGAAAATAAAAAATAGCTGCTCCTTTGGACAAGGTTGGGTATCTATTTTTTTCCTAATAAGCTGCTAAGTAAACAACAGTACTTTTTGATGGACTTCTAAGTCCAGATATATTCAGTTTCTCAGTTGTATTTATACTTATTAACTACAGTGTCAAAAATCAAGGAATAGGACTATTGATATTCTGGATTTAACTTTGGGGTTCTTTTTCATTTAAAAAATTATATCATTAAATTTTTTTTCTTCTTTTTACAGATGTTCTTAATAGTTGCTCCTCTTTCTGTCCTCTACAACTGGAGGGATGAACTGGACACCTGGGGATATTTCAGAGTCACTATTTTACATGGTAACAAAAAAGACAGTGAACTGACTCGTGTGAAACAGAGGAAATGTGAAATTGCTCTAACAACATATGAAACACTGCGCTTATGTCTGGATGAACTTAACAGGTAATCGAAATAATGGGAATGATTGCATTAGTATTCTGTTTATGTCAATTGTATTTATCCCTTTATATTGTGATTTTTTTAAAGCTCTAAATATTCTTTAGCATGATTTAACTTTATTTCAGGATTATTGAAATAGACAGTTTATAATAATTAACTTATTTTCTAAGAAGAAAATCCTGAGTCAGATTTTATACAGTTCCTTATTTAATTTCCTCTATTACCTAGCCAAACAATGCATGTTAATGCATAGGACTTGTCCTAAATCTCATGTGCAACCTTTTATGTGTATGATACCTCTGGACTAAAACAGTGATTTTCATGAATTATTTTAATTATGGGAGTCTGTTGTGAATATAGAGTGGCAAAAAGAGCATATACATATTGAGAACCACTATTCCAGGACTATAAGTACCCAAAAGAAATGAACTGTATCTTAAGATTTTAGTGGGGAATCTAGAGACAGGCAATTATAAAGTCATGTGAACGCTATAATATGAAACAGGGGATGTTATAGGAGCACATGAGGAGCCTGACTGCTGCAGAGTGAGGAGAGTAGTCAGGGAGCTTCCCAGAGAAGATGACCTATGAGCTGAGTGAGAATTGAAGGATAGGTAAGAATAGGAAAGAGCAGGAAAATAATCCAGGAAGAGGGAACAAACAACATTTGCAGAGAGGACTTCCCTAGTGGTGCAGTGGTTAAGAATCTGCCTGCCAATGCAGGGGACATGGGTTCGATCTCCAGTCCAGGAAGATCCCACATACCGCGGAGCAACTAAACCCATGCGCCACAACTACTGAGCCTGTGCTCTAGAGCCCGCAAGCCACAACTGCTGAGCCTACGTGCCACAGCTACTGAAGTCAGTGTGCCTAGAGCCCGTGCTCCGCAACAAAGAAGCCACCGCAATGAGAAGCCCACACACCGCAACCAAGAGTAGCTCCCGCTTGCTGCAACTAGAGAAAGCCCACGTGCAGCAACAAAGACCCAACACAGCCAAAAATAAATAAATAAATTTATCCCTTATAAACAAAATTATAGAGGCCTTCAGGCAACAAAGATCACAGCACTTTTTAATAAATGAAAACAGTTCTGATGCTTTCTGCATGTAATGACTGTAGCCTAGAGTGTAAGAAGGAAGTGGCCAGATGACAACACCAGTGTGGTAAGCAAGGAACAGAAAGCCTCTTAGAGGATTTTGGTCTTTATCCTTAGAGCAGCAGAGTGTCCCTGAAGTGTTTTCAGGAGATTACTATTATGATAAAAATGATTATATTTACATTTTATAAGTAACGAAGCTGCTCTGTGCAGAGTAGAGCCGAACTGAATGGAGAAAGACCAGTTAGGAGGCTTGTTATGAGCTAAATTGTGTCCCCTCCAAATTCATGTGTTCAAGTCCCAACTCCAAGAACCTCAGAATGTAACTTAAGGTAATTAAATTAAAATGAAGCCATTATGGTGGGGCTTAATCTGGGAGTCCAATCTGACTGGTTGTCCTTAGAAGAAGAGAAGGAGATACGAGGAACTCATGTACACAGAGAGCAGCAATCTGTAAGGAGAGAGACCTCAGAAGAAACCAAACTTGCCAACACTTTGATCTTGGAATTTGAGCCTCCAGAACTGTTGTGTCTGGCGTCTTTTGCTCATCATCATGTTTTTGAGATTCAGCTATGTTATTGAATGTATCAGTGATCATTCTTTTTTAATGCTGAATTGTATTGTATTTTATGAATATATCACATTTTGTTATCCATTCATTTGAGGATAGATATTTGGGTTTTCCAGTTTTTGGTTACTGTAAGTAAAAATTTAAGTAATATTTATGTATAAGCCTTCTTTTGACATATATTTTGATTTCTCTTCTGTAAATTCCTAGGAGTGGGATTTCTGGGTTATATGGTAAGTATAGGTTTAACTTCAGAAGAAACTGATAAGCCATTTTCCAGAGAGGTTGTACTATTCTACTCCAACTAGCAACCTATTAAATTTCGTTTGTTTCATATTCTCACCAATATTTGGTATTGTCAGTTTTTTGTTTTTAGCATGTATAGTGGTATCCCATTGCAGTGTAATTTGCATTTTTCTGATCTGTGTACACTTGAAAAAAGTGTTTTTTCTACCGTGGTTGGATGTGATGTTCTATAAATATCAGTAAAGTCAGTTTGGTTAGGTGTTGTTCAAGTATTCTCTGTCTTTACTGATTTTCTTTCTAATTGGCTTACAATTTCTGAGAGAGGAATGTTGAAATTTTCAATTATGGATTTGTTTATTTCTCCTTTCAGTTCTGTCAATTTTCAGTTCATATATTTTGAAGCTCTGTAATTAGGTACACACACATTGGTGATTAGGATTTTTTCCTTATAAATTGATCCTTTTATCTTTAAAAATGTTCCTTTTCATATCTAATAATCTTGAAGTTTTATCTGGTATTAATATAGACAATACAGATTTCTTATGTTTACTGTATGTTTATCATTTTCCAACTTTTTGTTTTTATCTGTTCCTTATATTTAAGGTGAGTGTCTTGTGGTTAGCATATAGCTGGGTCTTGTATTTTTATCCTTTTTGATAATCCCTGCCTTTTATTTGGAGTGTTTAGTCCATTTATATTTAATGTAATTATTTTGTAAAGTTGGATTTAGAGCTACCATTTTTTGTAAGCTCTAGGATTTTATTTTACAAGCTCATAAGTTTGCCTGTTACTATTTCCTGGATGCTGTCAGAAGACAGGAACAATCTGAGGCATGAAGTTAAGTAACTTACCCAAGCCTACAACAACTAAGTCAGTCGTGGACATGAGATTTAAACCTTGACTTTGGGCTTTTATGCAATGTATTATGTAAGAGATATTCTATAGTTAGATAAATGTAATAAATTCATTTATCATAGCAACAGTCATTTTAATTTTTGTTTAACTGCTCCTTTAGACTGTGAGGTCTTTGATGTAGAATAATTTCTGTATTTCAGTGCTTATTACACTTCTAGCATATAATAGTGTCAAGTGGTTATTTTCTGTGATTGTTATAAATATTAAATAAGAATTCTAACATTTCTGTGCAAAATTAGAAAAAACAAATGTTACAGTTTTTGTTGTATTTAGTTTTCCTTTATTTGTTTGAATGGCTTTATTTTTAACAATATTCAATATAATTTATATTCAATCTGAGTAAATATTAAGTAATTTTTGTGAGAATGCTCCATATGATAGACCAGGATTAAACATTTATCATAGGTAATCCATAGAGTAGATAAACACTCTATGAGTGAGCTGTATCTCTTTGTTATTACGGTTATGTTTTACTTCATTTTTATTTTTATCAAAGTTATATATGCATATTATTTAAAGAGCCAAATATGAACACAGTTCACTCCTGTCTGCCACCCCCATTAGCTGTTCTTCAGAGACAGTCACCTTCAACTCTTTAACTTATCTTCCTAGTTTTTACTTCCATATCTCAAAGAACATGTTTATGCTGCAACTTAAAAATTATCCTTCAAGTTTTTAACATCACTTGTTGATTTCCTCTTAAGGAAAAATGAAGATCTTGCTGTATTTTGCCCTTCTTTTGCTTACTTTACAGTGTCCTGGCTGGCTATTTTGTGGGATAACGAATAGTATATAGGAGCTCCAACAACTTCTTAAACAGACTGTTGAACATTTACCTAACTCCAATTTCCAGAAGCATCTGGTGCTACCATTTAAGAAAGAGCTCAATAATATGAATCAGATTGTTTCTTGGCTTTCTTTACTACTGGCATGGGATACTCCTTCCTCTGTTTTTATAAGTTGTCTTGTTCATCTTCTTCCCTGCTTTTAAAATTTTGTGATTGTTTTCTCCTCTTTTCCTTTGTTCTTGATCTCTTATCCTTTTTCAACTTTATATTAAGAAAATGATCAAACCTTTAGAAAAACTGAAGTAATAGTACATGAACATCTATATACTCAACACCTGTAGTCACCAGTTGTGTGTGTGTGTGTGTGTGTGTATATGTATGTTGGCAAGATATAAGGTAATGTGTGTGTGTTGACTATTAAGTCTGTTTAGTCTCTTCTAATCTAGAACATTCCCTCAACTTTATTTTTTTATTATAAGACATTTTGAGGGGACCAGGCCAGTTGTGTTTTAGGATGTCTCACATTAGATTTGTCTGATTGCTTTCTCAAGGAGTTATGTATTCCTCTAACATATGTAGTTTTGTAAGCTGATTTTGTTCTAAAGACTTAATTAGCTTCAGGTCAGACATTTTTTGACAAGAATACTTCATAAATGATGCTGTGGACTTCATATTACATTATTTCAGGAGATATTAATGTCAAGTTGTTCTACTATTAATGTTGCAAAGTTTGTCCCATAGGCTAAGGAGGTGATCATCAAATCTCTCCATTGTAAAGATATGTTTCTCCCTTTACAATTAGAAGTACTCTGTGGGTTACGCTTTGCTACCATTTCAATATCCTGGTCCCTCAATCCTTTTACTTAGTGATATTAGCATACAGAAATTATTCTTGCCTGAATCAGTTATTTTATTGGGTTTTGCAAAATAATATTTTCCTAAGTTTATCATTTCTTCTACACTTATTAACAGCATTCTCCTATAATTAGAAATTAACTATAATTTCAACCGGCAAAGCAAGGTGAGTGATGCTTGATTCTTTTGCTTTAATTTCCAATTTTCAGACTAACAAATTGGTACAATGGTCATTCGCAATGATAGCAAAGTTTCTCTCCCACTCCCCAACCCCTGTTTTTTGAGTATCACTATGGACTCATAGATTATTGAGGTACAATTGACATGCCATAGAATGTACCCATTTTAAGCATAGAATGGTTTTTAGTAAATTTATAAAGTTGTGCATTTATCACCACAATCCAGTTTAAGAACATTTCCATCACCTCAAAAAGTTTTTTGTTTTCAGTCAATCTCTGGTCCCATCTCGTTCGAGGCAACCACTAATCTACTTTCTGTCTCTAGATTTGCCTTTTCTGGAAATTTCATATAAATTTCATACAATATGTAGTCTTTTGTGTCTGGCTTCTTTCACTTAATATGTTTTTGGGGGTTCATCATGTATGATGTTTCAGTAGTTATTCCTTTTTATTGCTAAACAGTACTATTTTGTGTGTGTGTATATATATATATATATATATATATCTCATTTTGTTTGTCCAGTGAATGGACGTTTGGATTGTTTCCACTTTTGGGCTATTACCAATAATGCTGCTCTGAACATTTACGTACAAGCCTTTGTGTGAATGTAAATTTTCATTTCTCTTGCATAGATACTTAGGAATGGAATTGCTGGGTGGTGTGAGGAAATTTAACTTTTTAAGAAACAGCCATACTGTTTTAGAAAAATAGCTGTACTTTCCCAAAAGCAGTGTATGAGGTTTACAGTTTCTCTTGCCAGTACTTAATATTGTCAGTCTTTTTTTGATTGACAGTCAAATAGGTTTTCGGTAGTATCTCTTGGGGTTTTTTTGCATTTTTCTAATGATGACTTTTTTTTTTTTTTTTTTTTTTTTTTGCTGTACGCGGACCTCTCACTGTCGTGGCCTCTCCCGTTGCGGAGCACAGGCTCCGGACGCACAGGCTCAGCAGTCATGGCTCACGGGCCCAGCCGCTTTGCGGCATGTGGGATCTTCCCGGACCAGGGCATGAACCTGTGTCCCCTGCATCGGCAGGCGGACTCTCAACCACTGGGCCACCAGGGAAGTCCAATGATGACTTTTTTATGTGCTTATTTTCCCTTTGTATATCTTCTTTGGTGAAATGTCTATTAAAATCTTCTACCCATCTTTTTAATTGGATTGTCTTAACTTCAACTGTGTTGTAGTAGTTCTTTATATAATTCTGTATACAAGTTCTTTATCAGGTTATGATTTGCAAATATTTTCTCCCAGTCTGTAGTATGTCTTTTCATTTTCTTAATTGTGTGTTTGGAAGAGCAAAAGTTTTTAACTTTGATGAGGTCCAACTTATCAAAATTTTTTATTGACCATGCTTTTGGTGTCATATCTAAGAAATTCTTCCCTAACCCAGAGTCACAAGATTTCTTCCTACATTTTATAACTTTTATAGTTTTAGCTTTATATTTAGGTCTGTGATCTATTTTTAGTTAGTTTTTGTATATGGTGTGAGGTAAAGGTCTAAAGTAAATTTTTTCATACAACTCCTGGGTTTTTATTTATTCAATGTTTTATACTATCCTATAGTCATGCTTAAATTTTCTAATTAGTCTGGCTCCTGTGTCCTTTGGACATGCCCCCATTTGTCTTTGAATACATCTGTGCTTTCTCACTGTCCAGTATTTCCCCTGCTGCACACCTGAAATCAACTGTTTCACCATGGGAATCTGCTTCCTTTTAGTGGATTGACCACTATGGTTGTTCATTGCTACTGGGGTAACAATCAATTCTAAACCTTTTTAGCAGACAGAGCTATGTAGTACAACTTTTAAAAATCATGAGTTTATATTGATATTTTTTCATTCGTAATTAACATGGTATTTATTTCTCTGTTTTATTACTTTTAGAAGATTCCATTTTGTCATTTTAGTCATGTTTAAATGAGTTATTTCATTTCATTGTTACTAAACAAAATCTCTATTTCTTTTTATCTTCCTACACATTTAATTTTCATGGGTTGTCCAAAGCTGTGATCATTTAAATAAGGAGGTGAGAATTCCGTGGAATCAACAAAGAGTAGAGGAAAAAAACTGCAAAACTTCGATAGAGAAAGCTGCACTCTAAAAATTATATAGACTAAGAAAGGGAAATTTTTTCAACCTTTCCTCCCTTTTTCCTCACTTTATAGTTTGGAATGGTCAGCTGTCATTGTAGATGAAGCTCATAGAATCAAGAATCCAAAGGCTAGAGTAACAGAAATTATGAAAGCTTTAAAATGTAATGTCCGAATTGGCCTCACTGGAACCATTCTTCAGAACAACATGAAAGAATTGTGGTGTGTTATGGACTGGTGAGTAAAAACACTTTTTATTTTTTGGAAAATTATTTAATACTTCCTTAACTTAATGTTACCGTGTTTCCTAATTATTTGTTTCTGAAAAAAAATTATCTGTTTACAGAAGTGTTTGATCCCAAACATAGTATTCAGAGTATAGTGTCCCATGAAAGCCTATCTTTATTATTCTTGGTCCCTGAAGTAAATATCTGAACTAATTTACCAGTTCCATCATCTTCTTATAGTTGTTCACTAAAATTGTCATAAAGACCATTCTGCTTTCTTGCCTTTTGTTATTGTTATCATTAATAAACAAGTGACTTAGTATATTTTTTAAAGGCAAAAAGAAGTTAGTGATTTCCTATTTAGATAGTTTAATAAAGCCTTAACATTTTTTCTTATTGCCTTTATAAAGGGCTGTGCCAGGACTTTTAGGTAGCATGATCCACTTCAAGAAACAGTTTTCTGACCAAGTAGAACATGGTCAGAGACACACAGCAACAAAAAGAGAACTAGCTACTGGCCGAAAGGCCATGCAAAGGCTTGCAAAAAAGATGTCTGGATGGTTTCTCAGGCGTACCAAGACTCTAATCAAGGATCAGTTGCCTAAGAAGGAAGACCGGGTGAGAACAGCTTTTGTGTATATTATGAATTTCTTGTCGTGTTTCATTTTTTCTAAAAATATTCCTTTTGAAGAGAAAACCTATCTCCTCTGGTATTTTATGAATATAGATTTTTGCCTTTTACTCAGTATGAAAAAAAGTTATATGCAGAATTTCATAAAATATTAATTGAGCCCAGTCATCTTCCTCACTAACTTTACTAACATTTTATCTAACAGGTTTACTGTTAATATACATTAAACTCATTTCTCTTATTTTAGAACAAGAAGGTTTTGATATAATTCTTCCTCAATGAAGGAAGAAGAACTTCTTTCCGTAATGTGTTTTCTGTTCATATTTTGTCCTTCCTATACTGTGTACCATCTACAACCCAGTATACTCTTTGGTAATTTAATTCTAACTACAGGCCAAAGTTGTTAAAAGCTTTTTTTATATAGGTACATTTCTTGTAGAATGCAATGTACAGTTACACAACTAACCTAATTTTAAGAAATTGTAGGAAAATTACAATTAAATTCTGTTAATTGTACAAGAAAATTTGAGGTGTTAACCTTAAGAAAATTTTTATAAAATATAGTGGTCTTTTATAGTTTTTAATCTTGTGGTTCTTCTAGCTCAGGCAATGGAATAAAGTTTCTAAAAATTACTGTGAATTAAATCTAATTAATATTGCCCTCAATAGGGGCAGTCCTATCAAATACCCTAATCTTAGGATATCCTGTTGATTATTATTTTTAAAAATAGATTTGAAAGGAAAATATGATCTTGATATGCAAGTTGGGGAAACTGATACAACATTTGACTTTTTGATCTAAAGCATATATTATCATTCAATTGGAATACTTCATGAACCCCACTTTTTTTTTTAACATATTGAAGTATAATTGCTTTACAGTGTTGTGTTAGTTTCTGCTGTATAACAAAGTGAATTAGCTATATACATACGTATATCCCCATATCCCCTCCATCTTGCATCTCCCTCCCACCCTCCTATCCCACCCCTCTAGGTGGTCCCAAAGCACCAAGCTGATCTCCCTGTGCTATGCAGCTGCTTCCCACTAGCTATATATTTTATATTTCGTAGTGTATATATGTCAATGTTACTCTCTCACTTCGTCCCAGCCTACCCTTCCCCCTCCCCGGGTCCTCAAGTCCTTCTTTACGTCTGTGTCTTTATTCCTGTCCTGCCCCTAGTATCATCAGAAACGTATTTTTTTTTGAGATTCCATATATATGTATTAGTATATGGTATTTGTTTTTGTTTTTCTGACTTCACACTGTATGACAGACTCTAGGTCCATCTACATCACTACAAATAACTCAATTTCATTTCTTTTTATGGCTGAGTAATATTCCATTGTATATATGTGCCACATCTTCTTTATCCATTCATCTGTCAATGGACATCTAGGTTGCTTCCATGTCCTGCCTATTATAAATAGTGCTGCAGTGAACATTGTGGTACATGACTCATTTTGAATTATGGTTTTCTCAGGGTATATGCCTGGTAGTGGGATTGCTGGGTCATACGGTAGTTCTATTTTTAGTTTTTTAAGGAACCTCCATACTGTTCTCCATAGTGGCTGTATCAATTTACATTCCCACCAACAGTGCAAGAGGGTTCCCTTTTCTCCACACCCTCTCCAGCATTTATTGTTTGTAGATTTTTTGATGATGGCCATTCTGACTGGTGTAAGGTGATACCTCGTTGTAGTTTTGATTTGCATTTCTCTAATGATTAGTAATGTTGAGCATCTTTTCATGTGTTTTTTGGCAATCTGTATATCTTCTTTGGAGAAATGTCTATTTAGGTCTTCTGCCCATTTTTGGATTGGGTTGTTTGTTTTTTTTGATATTGAGCTGCATGAACTGCTTGTGTATTTTGGAGATGAATCCTTTGTCAGTTGCTTTGTTTGCAAGTATTTTCTCCTATTCTGAGGGTTGTCTTTTCATCTTTTTTACGGTTTCCTTTGCTGTGCAAAAGCTTTTAAGTTTCATTAGGTCCCATTTGTTTATTTTTTGAACCCCACTTTTTAAATGTTTTGTGTAATTTTAGTTATATATCTAGTAGGAACAATAAATTTTAAGTATATGAAGAAAGAGTTGTGCACAGAGTTTTAGAACTTGGTCTCTGAAATCAAATACCATAGGCTTCAATCCTGGCTCCCCTACTTACTAGTTTTATCACCTTGAGCAATTTGTTAAATCTCTCAAAACTTGATTTCTTTATCTTTTTTTTTTTTTTTTACGGTACGTGGCCTCTCACTGCTGTGGCCTCTCCCGTTGCGGAGCACAGGCTCCGGATGCTCAGGCAACAGCCATGGCTCATGGGCCCAGCAGCTCCGCGGCATGTGGGATCTTCCCGGACCGGGGCACAAACCCGTGTCCTCTGCATTGGCAGGCAGACTCTCAACCACTGCGCCACCAGGGAAGCCTTGATTTCTTTATCTTTTAAATGGGAATGGTGACAATGGTGCTTGCCTCACATGGTTGCTCTGAAATATGTGATATGTAAGCAGTGTTCAGTGAATATTACTACATGTTTTAGTAACAACTCAACAGTAAAATACTTTGGAATATATTTAACCAAAGAGGTGAAAGACACATATGCTGAAAACTATGAGACATTGATAAAAGAAACTGAAGAAGACACAAATAAATTGAAAGATTCCATATTCATAGATTTGAAGAATTAATATTAAAATGTCCACACTACCCAAAGCAATCTACAGATTCAATACACTCCCTATCAGAATTCCAATGACATCTTTCACAGAAATAGAAAAAACAATCCTAAAATTTGTATGAAATCACAAAAGACCCCAAATTGCCAAATAAATCCTAAGAAAGAAGAACAAAGCTGGAGGCATCACATTTCCTGATTTTAAACTATATTACAAAGCTACAGTAATCAAAACAGTATGGTGCTGGCATAAAAACAGATACATAGACCAGTGGAATAGAATACAGAGCCCAGAAATAAACCCATGTGTAAACAGTCCACCAATATTTTAGAAGGGAGACAGTACTGAATGGAGAATAAAAGACAGTCTTTTTGATAAATGGTGCTGGGAAAATTGGGTATTCACATGCAAAAGAATGAAATTGGACTCCTGTCTTACACCACTCATAATAATTAACTCAAAATGGATTAAAGATTTAAATGTAAGACCTGAAACTATAAAATTCGTAGAAGAAAACATAGGAGAAAACCTCCTTGACATTGGTCTTGCAATGATTTTTTTAAATTAATTAATTAATTTTTGGCTGTGTTGGGTTTTCGTTGCTGTGCACAGGCTTTCATGGCTCGCAGGTTCTAGAGCACAGGCTCGGTAGTTGTGGCGCACGTGCTTAGTTGCTCCGCGGCATGTGGGATCTTCCCAGACCAGGGCTTGAACCTGTGTCCCCTGCATTGGCAGGTGGATTCTTAACCACTGTGCCACCAGGGAAGTCCTTGGTAATGATTTTCTGGATATGACATCAAAAGCACAGCAACAAAAACAAAAATTAACAAGTGAGATTACATCAAACTAAAAAGCTTCTGTACAACAAAAGAAACAATCAACAGAATGAAGAAGCAGCCTATTGAATGGGACAAAATATTTGCAAACCATATATTTGATAAGGGACTCATTTAGAATATATGAAATCTCATACAACTCAATAGCAAAAAACCAAACGATCCAATTAAAAAATGGGCAGAGGACCTAATAAACAGACTTTTTTCCAAAGAAGACACACAGATGGCCAACAGACCCATGAAAAGATGCTCTATATCACTAATCATCAGGGAAATGCAAATCAAAACCACAATTAGATATCAGTGCACACCTGTCAGAATGACTGTTATCAAAAAGGCAAGAGGAAAAAAAAAAAAAAAAAAAAAAGGCAAGAGGTAGCAAGTGTTGTGCTGATGTGAAGAAAAGGGAACCCCAGTGCACTGTTTGTGGGAATGTAAATTGGTATAACCACTATGGAAAATGGTATGGAGATTCATCAAAAAATTAAAAATAGAATTACCAGCAATCCCACTTCCAGGTATACAGTCGGTCCTCTGCATCTGCAGGTTCCACATCTGCAGATACAGAGGACCAAGACTACACTATTTTATATAAGGGGTTTGAGCATACACAGATTTTGTTAAACATAGGGGAGGTGGGTCCTGGAACCGATCCCCCGCAGATATTGAGGGATGATCGTGTACCTGAAGGAAATGAAATTACTCTTGAAGAGATACCTGAACTCCTGTGTTTATTGCAGCATTATTCACAATAGCTAAGATGTGGAAACAACCTTACTGTCTGTTGACAGATGAATGAATAAAGAAAATATGTATGTATATAGAATGGAATATTATTCAGCCATAAAAAAAGAAGGAAATCTGTCATTTGTGACAACATGGAGGGCATTATGCTAACTGAAATAAATCAGAGAAAGACAAATACTGTATGATCTCACTTATATGTGGAGTTTAAAAAAAAAAAAAAGCTACACTTACAGAAACAGAGAGTAGAATGGTGTTTGCCAGAGGCTCAGGTTTAGGGGAAATGAGGAAATGCTGGTCAAAAGGTACAAAGTTCCAGTTATAAGATGAATAGTTCTGGGGATCTGATGTACAGCATAGTGACTGTAGTTAACAATACTGTGTATACTTGAAAGTTGATAAGAGAATAGATCTTCAATGTTCTCACCACACATACAAAAAGTAATTATGTGAAGTGATGAATGTGTTAACTAACCTTACTGCTGTGGTAATCATTTTGCAATAAATACACATATCAAATCATAGTGTTTTACACTGTAAACTTACACAATGTTGTATGTCAAATATATCTTAGTAAACCTGGAGGAAAATAATAACTCAGAATTTCCCTCTGTACCTTAATCGTTGACCCCATCTTCAATATTCTCATATGCACCATGCATCTTTTTTTTGCAGTAATATTCTATTGTAGTGATACACACATATAAATATTTTAAAATAGGTGGCTTTTCCCCTATTCACATTCCTCAAAGTCCTAATATGGATATATTTAGTTTTATGACCTTGGTTACATACAGCTATATGTAGAAGAATTTTACCAATTTCCAGTACTACCAGAAATATAAGGCAAACTGTATCCACTATAACTTTGTGGCATTGTTTTCTTATATTTTTTTCTTTTCTTGAATTTGGGCACAAGGTAGCAACTTCTACAAGTTTTGCTTTTATGTGTATTTACTTAATTCTTATCTTTACTAATCTTGGGAATTTATAGCAAGATATCAAATGCAAATGCTTTATCCTGTTTTCAGTAATAGGAAGTTTTTAATTTTTTTCTAAATTTTCAAGTAATTCAGTAAGTATTATCCATACCATTGTTCTAAAAATTTTCCCTTTTTCCTTTTCTAGTTTTTTTATTTGACCTAAACTTTAATCACTTATTTGCATGATGGGCTAATAATATAGACCCCTGAAAAGACCCACAATAATATGTTGAGAAATTTATAAGGAAATTACATACTTTTTTCATATTTTGATTTTTTAAATTAAAGAAAAACTATGAGATTTATTTGGAAAGTAAGTTATAATTTGTATACTTTAGGGTAGGGTTGTAGCATAGAATATGGGAGAATTAGGAGAAATTTTCTTATATTCTCCTATGTATAATGATGTATCCAGAAAAAATATAAATTTATGAGCAGTTTTCACTATTACAGTCTATGAAACCTGATGTGCATTGTGATTATTATTGCTATGAAAAAGATACTAATAGTTACCTTGTATTTTATCTTGGCAGATGGTATATTGTTCTCTGACAGATTTTCAGAAAGCCGTCTATCAAACAGTATTAGAAACAGAAGATGTGTCTTTGATACTTCAATCTTCTAAGCCTTGTACCTGCAGCAGTGGCCGAAAAAGGAGAAATTGTTGTTATAAGGTAAGCATTTCCGTACGATATCCTTACTATCTTGCTTTTGATTACAGAGTACTGTATTCTAATAGTATCAAAGTAAGTAGCAGATAAAATAACTTTTCCTCACATGGTTCTTTAGTTTTAGTAGCTGTAATTTAAGAAAAGGGAATAATTTTGCAAAAGATTTTACAATATCAAATAGTAATCACAGCAAAATACAATATTCAGTATCTTTTCAAAAAACTAGTTTTTAAAAGTAGCTCCAATTTTATATCTTCCCTTTCAACTGTTACTGGGAAGTATCCTGCTTTAATCTTGAAATTTCATTTCATTTCCAGTAAATTTCTCATTATCAATGGATAATACTTCCTCTTTGACAGCAGGCTTAAAATATTCTGATCTGAGAGTGAATGTTAATTTAAAAGAAACTGTATCAGTACAGTAAAGTATTTTATTTTTATTTGGAAACAAATATTCATTTATGCTTTTTTAAAAAAATCTATGTATTTCCTGCCCTTTTTTCGCCTTGCTACTTTATTATCAACTCACATCCACATGCATAGAGGGACCATAAGTAAATATTTATCTAGATTGGTATTTATTCCATATCTCATTTATTTTGCTGACTTTAACCACTTCACATTTTTGTAATAGCACAGTTTCCTAGAAAACTGGAATGGGTGAGCGGAGAGAGTAAAGGCTTCTATGTAACACCATCACCACACTGTAGAGTTTTATGACCAGGAACCTCTTATGGCAGCATTTCTATCACTGTGTATACTTCCTGGAATGAGGACTTTCTCCCCTCTTTTATTAAAAGCATCATTGTGTATGTTTCACCAAAACTACGATTCCACATTAGTGATTCATGGATATTTTGTATATCAGTTGACCATTATTTTCTCAGAGCATATTGTGCCAATAGTAACCGGATAATAAGTATTATTGTAAGTGGCATATTTTGTGATGTAAGTAGTTACATAGCCATGTTAGTCCCTTGCTTATTTTTATTTTCTGTACTTTTCTGGTTACAGACCAATTCACATGGCGAAACAGTGAAAACCTTGTATTTCAGTTACCTTGCAGTCCTTCAGAAGGTAGCTAACCATGTTGCATTACTGCAGGCTGCTAGCACCTCCAAACAACAGGTTTGGGTTGACTTTTTAAATTTCTTTGTGATGCTATTTGGTATAAGTATTCTATATTTGGTATAAAATTTCTTAGCCAAATACCCTTAAGTTATTTTTGTATGAAATTTAAGAGGTAACTGACTTGCTTGTTTTTTTAATTTAGGTGTCAAAGAAGTATATGCACTTAAAATTTTAATCAAAGTGAGAAAAGTTAACCTTAAATTAAAATAACTTTTTTATGCCTCTGATAATGTTGATATATTTATTTTCCTAACATCTTTTGATATAATTACTAATTAAAGATATTTGATGAGTCAGTCCTAATTCCACTAATAATGTGTCTAATTACATTTATCTTATCTACTGGATTAAAATGAGGATTTATAATAATCTGTATATTAAATATTAGGAGTGCTTCCCAAACTAACAAAAATCAGTAATTTCAAAATTTAGGCATACATGCAGTCGTTTACTTTAGGCATTTCAATTGTGTCTTATTCTAAAGCACAATGTAAATAAAAAAGATCTTTTTAAAACTTTTTTATATAATGATTTTACATTTTCTTTTTGTGTGATAGGCTTGAGGCTGTTCAAATGTTATTTTAAAAGACTGCTCTTTGGGAAGTATTCAGTTCCTTATTTTGGAAATCTTTAAAAAAGGTTAACAGCAAAATTAATAGCTATATCACTATCTCAGAACTCATCAAAGCCATATATGATTAACATATCACTTTAAGGTTTTCTGAATTAGAAAAGGTAAAATCTTCAACCTAGGAAGGAATATATATTCCTTCTAAATAGATTTTTTTCTTAAATGATTTCAATTTATACAGGTTTAAATTGTGTTGAGATTTCTTTTCTCCTACCTTTTCCCCTTAAGGAAACACTTATCAAGAAGATATGTGATCAGGTATTTTCCAGATTCCCAGATTTTGTGCAGAAAAGCAAAGATGCAGCCTTTGAAACACTTTCTGACCCAAAATACAGTGGAAAAATGAAGGTAAGTATTCTTCTTTCAGTTTGCATACATGCAAGGATGATATACAATATATTTATCAAATGGTATGACAGGGACACCAATTTATCAGAACAGATGCCCAATCATTCAGAAGAGATAGTGACCAAAGACAACTGGTATAATTGTATCAGCTCACTACGAACCCTGCGTATGATAGATTTCTCAGTTAGTAGTAGTTATATCAAGTGTACTTCAAACTTTCCTTATTGATGTATTGGATTCATGCCCTGTTAAAAATGTATGCTGTCACCACATATATAATATCTTGTCTTCAAATGTTTAAGAAAGTAATCTACCAGAAATAAAAATGTTAATGCCAAATAAGAGGATGAGGATAGCCAGTAGTTCCAAATTTGAGAAAGGAACTAACTACTTGAAGAGTTCAAGGTGGACAGGGCCTCTATGTCTAGACCGAATTTTCTGGCTCTTGTTTTTACTTGCCGACCTAGATTGTAAGGTTGCTAAATCTCATTTGTGGCAAGTGGACATTTGCTGTATACCAGAAAACTGACCTGTTGGTGCTGCTCTTGATGGTGTATTACTGAGGGAGGGGTGTGAAAAGTAAGGCTAGG
Organism: Globicephala melas; assembly: GCF_963455315.2. Lineage (NCBI taxonomy): Eukaryota > Metazoa > Chordata > Mammalia > Artiodactyla > Delphinidae > Globicephala > Globicephala melas. Next base: position 87,099,147 of record NC_083319.1, read on the forward strand.
TTCTCCAAACATATCCAGGCCTTTGGGCATTTCTTGTGACAGCTGTGTGAAATACAGCTTCAAGCCACCTTGCAATAGAATTTGTTTGTTTAACCCTTTAATAACTATCAAGAAACTATTTATGGATTCAGATTTTTACAGAACAATTCCCAATTATTATGTTTTAATTAAGAAAAAATAAATTATTTCTTTTGGCAAAAAATAAAAAGGAAGTAATTTAAAATAGTCAGGTTTTTTTCCCCTTAAAATGCACATATTCTTAAAACATAATGTACATAAGCACACAATAGTTTAGTTTGCTTGGACGTCTAAATTCAATGAAATAAAATAAAAGCTAGGAAGAGTACCTTAAAAACTTGTGTATTTTTTTTACTGAGATGTAATTGACATCTGACATTGTATTAGTTTTAAGTGTATAATATAATGATTCGATATATATATGTGTATATTGAGAAATGACTGCCCCATTAAGTTTAGTTAACATTCATCACAATACATATTTACAATGTTTTTTCTTGGGCTGAGAACTTTTAATATTAGCCACTTTCAGGTATCAATGTAGTATTGTTAACTATAGTTACATACTGTACGTTACATCCCCAAGAACTTATTTGTCTTATAACTGGAAATTTGCACCTTTTGACCACCTTCACCCATTTTACCCACTCCTCACCCCCTGCTTCTGACTACCACTAATCTGTTCTCTGTACCTATGAAGGTTTTTTCTTTTTAGATTCCACTAAGTAGGATCATACTGTAATTGTCTTTCTCTCTCTGACTTATTTCACCTAGCACAGTGCCCTCAAGGTCTAACCATGTTGCCACAATGGCAGGATTTCCTTCTTTTTCGTGGCTGAATAATATTCCTTGTGTATTTTACACACACACACACACACACACACACACACACACACATACATATATGTATCACCTTTTCTTTATCCATTCAGTTGTCAATGGACATTTATATTGTTTCCATAGTTTGTCTATCGTAAATAATACTACAGTGAATCTGGGGAGGTGCAGATATCTTTTCAAGATTGGTTTCATTCTTTTGCACATGGCTGTCCAGTTTTCCTAGCACTATTTATTGAAGAGAGCCTTTCCCCATTGTATATTCTTGTCTCCTTTGTTGTAAATTAAATGACCATATATGCACAGTTTATTTCTGGGCTCTCTATTTTGTTCCATTGATCTATTTGTCTGTTTTATGCCAATATCATACTGTTTTGATTATTTTGGCTTTATGATATAGTCTGAAATCAGAAAGTGTGGTGCTTCCACCTTTGTTCATCTTTCTCAGGATTGCTTTGGCTTTTTGGAGTTTTTTGTGGTTTCATACGAATTTTAGGATTGTTTTTTTCTACTTCTGTGAAAATCATCATTGGAATTTTGATAAGGATTGCATTGAATCTATAGATTGCTTTGGGTAGTATGAACATTTTAACAATATTCTTCCAATCCATGAGCATGGAATATCTTTCCATTAATTTGTATCTTATTCAGTTTCTTTCATCAGTGTCGTATAGTTTTCAGTGTACAGATCTTTCACCTCCTTAGTTAAATTCATTACTAGTTATTTTACTTTTTTTGATGTAAATATAAATGGGATTCTAATTCCACTTTCTGATAGTTCTTTATTAATCTACAAAAATGCAGCTGAGTTTTGTATATTAATTTTGTATCTTGCAACTTTACTGAATTTATATATTCTGACTTTTTTTGGTGGAGTCTTTAAGGTTTTCTGTATATAATCTCATATCACCTGCAAATAGTGACAGTTTTACTTTTCCTTTCTGATTTGGATGCCTTTTTTCTTCTTGCATAATTGCTCTGGCTAGGACTTCCAGTACAATAAAAGTGGCAAGAGTGAACATCCTTGTTTTGTTCCTAATCTTTGAGGAAAAGCTTTCAGTTTTTCATCATTAAGTATTATATTAGTGTGGGCTTATCATATATAACCTTTATTATGTTGAGGTATGTTCCCTCTATGCTCACTTTGTAAAAATTGTGTATTTTTTTTTTTTTTTTTTTTTGCGGTACGCGGGCCTCACTGTTGTGGCCTCTACCGTTGTGGAGCACAGGCTCCAGACGCGCAGGCTCAGCGGCCATGGCTCACGGGTACAGCCGCTCCACGGCATGTGGGATCTTCCCGGACAGGGGCACGAACCTGTGTCCCCTGCATCGGCAGGCGGACTCTCAACCACTGCGCCACCAGGGAAGCCCAAAAATTGTGTATTTTTAAAATAAATAAGTTTGTGTTAGAACATCCTATGATTTATTATCACAGCAAATAATTCAAATCTAACAATATTTCCTAACAATAATATTTTTGTCATCCATATTGACTTTTATTTAATTATTTTTAAATTGAGAAATGTAAAAAGCCCAGTTAGTTTAGAACTGAGCACTTATAATCCTATAATTTAAGCCAATAGAATATTTCCAGAAATCATGGCCTTCTCTGAAAACTTCATTATTCATGGCTATTTATTTAAATTTTATTCATTGTGATTCTTCACTAAAAATTTACCACTCTTGAAATTAAATGGAATTTTATTACTCTGTACTTTATATTCTTATATATCCATTAACTATATGATTTAAAACATACTGTTAGAGTTACTTATTTAGGAATAACAGTGTTTGATTAAGATAATTATTACATTTATTTTTATTATGATTTTTAGAAGGGAATTATTTCCAGAGGCTGGGTGTGTGTCTATATGAGAAGGAAGCCTGCACTTTACTTGTTTTGTGGGAGAACACCAATAAAACAGAGACTGATGGTAGTAAGCTAGGGATATGTTTTCAAGACTGTGTTTCATCATTTGATTAGCAACATCATCTCATGATCTAGTAATACAAAACTTACAGGCTTATAATGGAATTATTTCCTGTGGGGTTAAGAACTCCAAATTGCATGTACTTCTTGAATTCAGGTGATAAACGATCCTAGATCTGCTTCTTTTATTATAGGTTAGCTGGCAACTGCAGTTTATTTGTGGACGTAATACCTACTGTACCCATCATAGCCTCAAAGCTATACTTATGAACTCCAGCTCTTTCTCTTAAGTGCCAAGGTCGTTTTTGACCTCAACTACTATTCAAGGGGATGGGCACAAAGTTACACTCATTCCCCTGATGAGAAGCCTCATTTTCCCTTTAATTCCCTTGGGAAATGCCACAGAGTCTTATTGTGGAGGGTGGAAACAAGACTAGGAAACCCAATTTAGTGCTGTTGGAATCATACAAGGGTCATGTTCATCTCTAGGCCTGACTAATTTGAGAAAAATTAGATCTAAGATTCATTAGCTGTGAACATCCTCAAATTTAGGATTCCCTTACAGGTGGATTGTCTTGTTCTGTGGAGGACAACTGAGTGACAAAACATTGGGTCTGTATTATTAAGACTCCAACTATAGTGACCACACTGTTATTTCTGAAATTTTTAGCTTATAGTTATTCATTTAACTAGTAAGGTTTTTTTGGGGGGTTTTTTGTTTATTAACTAGCCTAATAAAGACCTTCAGTTCAAAAACATTCACTTTCCTTATTACTGTTTTTTGCTTTTACTATAAAATGTTCAAGAATACCTGAAATTGTAATAGGTATGATACCCTCAAACAATCAGAGTGGATTTCTGTGCATCATATCCTTGTCTTAAAATGTTAATGTCTGTAAGAGAATGATAAGACAAGCCACAAACTGGTAGGAATTTATTTGCAAAACAATAAGGGACTGGTATCTAAAATATACAAGGAACTCTTAAAACTCAACAATAAGAAAATAAACAATACAATTTAAAATACAGAAAAGATCTGAACAGATATTTCACCAGAGAAGATATACAGATGACAAATAAGCATATGAAAAAATTCCCAACATCACATGTCATTAGGGAATTACGAATTAAAACGAGATATCACTAGACACCTATGGCTAAATTCAAAACACTGACAACACGCAATAGGAACTCTTATTGCTGGTGAGAATGCAGAGTGGTACAGCCACTTTGGAAGACAGTTTGGCAGTTTCTTACAAAGCTAAGCATATTCTTACCACACGATCCACTAATCATGCTCCTTGGTATTTACCCAAATTAGTTTAAAACTTATGTCTGCATAAGAGCCTGTACACAGATGGTTATGGCAACTTCGTTTGTAATTGCCCAAACTTAGAAGCAACCAAGATGTCCTTCAATAGGTGGATGGATAGACAAACTGTGGTACCTCCAGGCAATGGAAAATTATTCAACAATAGAAAGAAACAGGATATCAAGCGACAAAAAGACACAGAGGCACGTTGAATGCATATTGCTAAGTGAAAGAGCCAGTCATACATACTGTATGATTCCAATTATATGACATTCTGGAAAAGGCAAAACTATAGAGAAACAAATCAGTGGTTGCAAGGGATTTACAGGGAGGGAAGAATAGATGGAGAATAGGGAATTTTTAGGACAGTGAAACTATTCTGTATAATAATGTAGTCATGGATGCATGTCACTATATATTTGTTAGGACCCATAGAACTGTACAACACAAGTGAACCCTAATGTAAACTATGAACTTTAATTAATAATAATTTATCAGTATTTATTCATCAGCCAAATATATCATCCTAATGCAATATGTTAATAATAAGGGAAACTGTTCAGGGAAGAGGCTGAAGTGGGGGGAGGGAGGGAGGGAATCTGTGGGAGTTCTCTGTATACTCAGTTCTTCTGTAAATCTAAAATTGCTCTAAAATATAAAATATATTAATTTTAAAATGTTAATGAATTATGTGAAATTCAAATGCACATGCTTTATTCAGTTATTTTATTAAAAAATAAAGCTAATACAATTAAAATTTACTTTATATGTTCTCCAAGTATCAATGTTTACCTGATCTGTGACATTTTAATTTACCATTTGCTTGGTTGTCTGAGTAGCTTTTTTTTTTTTTTTCAACTCCACAGCTTTTTTTTTTTTGAGAGATTGTTGCGTAGAGGTCAGAGTTAGCACAATGTCTTTTCTTGCTCAACTATTAAGAATTTTATGTTGAGTATAAATTTTTTTATTTAAAAGTTTAAATGTTTATCATTTAATAAATAAAATTAGTTGTTTATTGTATAGTTCAGTAAAACCTTATACTTAGTACAGAAAATTCCTTTTCTTTCCTTTGTGGTTTGCTTTTCCACAGTGTTCTGGAGCTGTCATTGCCAGAGTGGAAATGCCTTTTTAAAAATAACAGTACTACTCTCATACACAGGTTTTGGATTATTTGTTTCCTTCCTAAAAGCGCTGCATATGGGGGCAAATTATTGGCATTTTGAGGTCAAAATCAAATCTGGAATTCAGGGCTTACTGTAAATAGAGAAACGGGAGAAAATGAGAAGAGGTGTATATCTGACTGATTATTCTGAGAAAATAAATATCAGAACTTTTAGAACCTAGGTGAAATTAAACACATTTTATTATATCTATCTAGAGAAAACTTAAATACTTCCTAAAAGGAATGCTGCTCTGTAATTTAGTTTCTGAACATATTGTAGGTATAAATAAAGTGTATTTTGGAAATTAAATTAATCCATTTAAATGCATCCCATAATCTAATATGCTTCCTTTTTATTAAAACCAGATGAGATGAAATAAAAGTCTTTGAGAACTTTACCTCATTATTAACAATATGATGATGAATTTCATGTAATATCTAATACTTTATTTCTCTAACTTGGAAAATATGAAGGGAATTATAAAAGATAACTGAAATTATATTGTATGAAAGTAATTTTTAAGAAAATTTCAAGTGATGTTTATATGCATATAGTATACTTTTTGTTGAAACTGGTTCACTGATGTTCTCTGGTTCCCTTCCAGGTCCTTCAGCAGCTTTTAAACCATTGTAGGCAAAACAAAGATAAAGTTCTTCTTTTCTCCTTTTCCACCAAGGTGAGTTTTGTCTGAAGCATATTCTTGATTGGCTCAACCCTAATTCCTGAGGCATAAAGTCTAAGAGATAAAACAGCATCCAGCCACATTTACTATCTTATGTATCTTCTGTAGGAAATGGTAATGAGGTAAGAAATTTTAAGAGATACTAAAATTTCAATTATATCAGAGTTGCTTACTGTCAAATAGCAAACTCAAAGATAGATTTCTAATTCTCTGTTGATGTTTTTGTTAATAATTAAAGTGTTCTTTAAGACATTTAAGAAATTTTAGAATGTGGAAAATAGCAAAAATAATGTAATATATTTACATAAATGAGTTAGCCATTACTTTTCTTTTTATTCCGTTTTAGTTTAAAAAATTAAAAATTGATTTTTTTCCCCTGAAAGATTGATTTTTTCTTTTTTTAAAACAAAGGTTGCTGAACACTAAAGTCAGTTTCAGTATAATGGGAAGATATATGTGAGTCAGAAATTAGAAAAATATTTGTTGCTCTTGTAATTATAAGAAATTGTGACCAGCAATATTAATACTTAGTAAAGCTCATCTCTATAATGGTATGAAACTTATTAAACCATGAATTTGTCTTTGCACGTCTCTGTATCTTTCCTTTAGTTGCTTGATGTGCTGCAGCAATACTGTATGGCATCTGGGCTTGATTACCGACGACTTGATGGAAATACAAAATCAGAGGAAAGAATCAAGATTGTGAAAGAGTTCAACAGTACACAAGATGTTAACATTTGCCTTGTCTCCACAATGTAAGAAAATAAAATTTGATAACTTGATTTTTATCTAATTGCTTTTAAGATTTAAGGTAATCTTTAAACTATTACTGGGTTTTCAGTGGTTATGCTTGTATTGCTTTGTTTCATTTAGCTTTAAGAAGAAGCAACAAAAATGCTGTTAATTTTGACTGAAATAACAATATCTTGAGTTTTATCTAAACTTTTCTCTCAGTTCCCTTATCACTGAATTCTCTTTATATGTCTGGCTTTATTTTTTTTTTATTTTTATTTTTTGCGGTATGCGGGCCTCTCACTGTTGTGGCGTCTCCCGTTGCAGAGCACAGGCTCCAGATGCACAGCCTTAGCGGCCATGGCTTACGGGCCTAGCCGCTCTGCGGCATGTGGGATCCTCCTGGACCGGGGCACGAACCCACGTCCCCTGCCAATGCAGGCGGACTCTCAACCACTGTGCCACCAGGGAAGCCCTGGCTTTATTTTTTTTAAATCCAAAAAATGGATGTTTCCTCAGAAATTTTCTGTACTGTTTTGACTCATGTCTTGTGGTTAGAGCAATCAGACTTAATTGCATAATCAAGTTATTAATCAAATAGCTGAGAATGATAGGTAGCAGTGGTTTTCGAACTGTGATCAAGCAACTCTTGAGAACCCACAGTGCTTAGTGGGCCAGGAGTTTCCCTCCTCTGTCTCTACCTGGTCTCAAGCAGAGCAGCTCAACATTTATAGGTTTTATAAAAGTTAAATCAGTTCTAACACCTATTTATGAATCTCTCAATAAACTTTTTAAGAAATACACTCACTTTAGAGAAAGATTTGATATAAACACCTAAGATTAATCCCTTTTGGGGGGTAACAAATCTGTAACTTTCAACATCTAATGTAATAAGTATTTTATAGATGTGCTTCCACTATCTTTCAAAAAGAATTTCAAAGGACTTTTATTTATTTATTTATTTATTTATTTTAAATTGAAGTATAGTTGACTTACAGTGTCATTTGTATTAGTTTCAAGTGTACAGCACAATGATTCAGTTATATATATACATATGTGTGTGTGTGTGTGTGTGTGTGTGTGTGTGTATATATATATATATTCTTTTTCAGATTCTTTTCCCTTAGAGGTTATTACAAAATACTGAGTATAGTTCCCTTTGCTATAGAGTAGATCCCTGTTGGTTATGTGTCTTATCTCTAGTAGTGTATATCCGTTAATCCCATCGTCCATCGTCTTAATATATCCCTCCCCTCCCTTTCTCTGTGAGTCTCTTTTTATTTTGGAAAGTTCATTTGTATCTTTTTTTTTTTTTTTTTTAGATTCCACATGTAAGTGATATCATATGATATTTATCTTTCTCTGTCTGGCTTACTTCACTTAGTATGATAATGTCAAGGTCCATCCATGTTGCTGCAAATGGCAGTATTTCATTCTTTTTTATCGCTGAGTAATATTCCATTGTGTGTGTATATTATATATATATATATACCACATCTTTATCCATTCATCTGTTGATGGACAGTTAAGCTGCTTCCATTTCTTGGTTATTGTAAATAGTGCTGCAGTTAACACTGGGGTGCATGTATCTTTTCAAATTATAGTTTTCTCTGGATATATGCCCAGGAGTGAGATTGCAGGATCATATGGTAGCTCTATTTTAGTTTCTTAAGAAACCTCCATACTGTTTTCCATAGTGGCTGTACCAATTTACATTCCCACCAACGGTGTAGGAGGGTTTCCTTTTTTCCATGCCCTCTCCAGCATTTATTATTTGTAGACTTTTTGATGATGGCCATTCTAACTGGAGTGAGGTGATACTTCATTGTAGTTTCGATTTGCATTTCTCTAGTAATTAGTGATGTTGAGCATTTTTTCATGTGACTGTTGGCCATCTGTATGTCCTCTTTGGAGAAATGTCTGTATAGATCTTCTGCCCATTTTTTGATTGGGTTGTTTTTTGATATTGAGCTGTATAAGCTGTTTGTATATTTTAGAAAGTAATCTCAGGGGACTTTTAAAATAAACATATAAAATACAAAAAATGGAAAACTAAGTCAAAATAAAAATTATTTTGGGAACTCTCTGGCAGTCCAGTGGTTAAGACTTGGCACTTTCATTGTCATGGTCTGGGTTCAATCCCTGGTCAGGGAACTAAGGTCCCACAAGCTGCACGGCGTGGTCAAAAAAAAAAGTAAAGTAATATCTGCAAATCAATCAATGTGATATACCACATTAACACATTGAAGAATAAAAATCATATGGTCATCTCAATAGATGAAGAAAAAGAGTTTGACAAAATTCAACATCCATTTACCATAAAAACTCTCAGCAAAGTGGGTATACAGGGAACATACATCAACATAATAAAGGCCATATATGAAAAACCCACAGCTAATAATATACTCAATGGTAAAAAGCTGAAAACTTTTCCTATAAGGTCAGGAACAAAAGGAGGATGCCCAGTTCTCACCAATTCTATTTAACATGGTACAGTGATTCCTAGCCTCAGTAATCAGATAAGAAAGATTAAAAGGCATACAAATTGGAACAGAAGAAGCAAAATTGTCAGTATTTGCAGATGTCATGATTCTACATATAGAAAACCCTAAAGACACTACCAAAAAACTATTAGAACTAATAAATAAATTCAGTAAAGTTGCAGGACACAAAATTAACATACAGAAATTTGTTGCATTACTATACCAAATAACAAACTATCAGAGAAATTAAGGAAACAATTTTATTTACAGTTGTGTCAAAAAGAACATAATAACTAGGAATAATTTTAACTAAGGAGGTAAAAGATATGTACACTGAAAACTATAACACAAATATGAAAGAAATTGAAGACAACACAAATAAATGTAAAGATATACCATGTTAATGGATTGGAAGAATTAACATTGTTAAAATGTCCATATAACCCAAAGCAATCTTCATATTCAATACAATCCCTATCAAAATACCCATGACATTTTTCACAGAACAGATAGTCCTAAAATTTGTATGGAACCACAAAAGATCCCAAATAGCCAAAGCAGCTTGAGAAAGAAGAAGGAAACTAGAGGTGTTATGCTTCCTGATTTCAGAATCAAATGTCTGGTACACAAAGCTATAATAATCAAACAACATGGTACTGGTACAAAACCAGACACATGGATCAATGGAACAGAGTAGAGAGCGCAGAAATAAACCCACACTTACATGGTCAATTAATCTATGACAAAGGAGCCAAGAATATACAGTGGGGAACAGACAGTCTCTTCAAAAATGATATTGAGAAAATTGGACAGATACATGAAAAAGAATGAAAGTAGACCGTTTTCTAACCCCACATGCAAAAATAAGCTCAAAGTGGATTAAACTTTTAATGTTAGACCTGAAACCATGAAAGTCCTGGAAGAAAATATAAGTAGTACACTATTGGACATCGATCTTAGTAATATTTTTTGGATCTGTCTGGGCAAGGACAACAGGAGCAAGAATAAACAAATGTGACTACATCAAACTAAAGAGCTTTGGCACAGTGAAGGAAACCATCAATGAAATGAAAAGGCAACCTACTGAATAGGAGAAGATAACTGTAAATGATATGTTCAATAAGGGGTTAATATTCTAAATATATAAGGAACTCGTAAAACTCAATATCAAAAAAAACAATCCAATTAAGAAATCAGCAGAGGACCTGAATAGACATTTTCAAAGAAGACATACAGATGTCCAGCAGGCACATGAAAAGGTGCTTAACATCACTAATCTTCAGGGAAATGTAGATCAAATCAAAAAGAGGTTATCACCTCATGTCTGTTATCAAAAAGACAAGAAATAACAAGTGTTGGTGAGGATGTGGGGAGAAGGGAACCATTGTGCACTGTTGGTGGGAATGTAAACTGATACAGTTACTATGGAAACCAGTATGGAGGTTCCTCAAAAAATTAAAAATAGAACTGTCACACAATCTAGCAATTCCACTTCTGGACATTTATCTGAAGAAAATGCAAAACACTAATTTGAATAGATATATGTATCTCAATGTTCATTACAGCAGTATTTAGAATAGCTAAGATATGGAAGCAACCTAAGTGTCCATTGATAAATGAAGTGGATAAAGATTACACACACACACACACACACACACACACATATATATACAATGGAATATTACTTAGCCATAAAAAGAATGAAATCTTGCCATTTGTGACAACATGGATGGACCTAGAGGTATAATCTAAGTGAAATAAGATGGAGAAAGACTAGTACCATATGATTTCACTTATACGTGGTATCTAAAAGACAAAACAAAAGAACAAACATAGCAAAACAGAAACAGACTCATAGATACAGAGAACAAGCTAGTGGTTGCCAGGGGGGAAGGGGTGAGATAGGTGAAGGAGTTTGAAAGGTACAAAATAAAGAAGTCATGGCGATGCAATGTAGAGCATAGGAATATATTCAATTTTTTAAAAAGTCTTATTTATATGTTTCAAATCTAGCTGATCAGTTTTACATATATTTCATTTTTTATGGTTTCTTGCTTTTTTATTTCTTTAGTAATTTTAGTAATTTTTAAAAATATCTTTTTGAATGGCATTTTTGCTCTATTAACTCCTGTGCTTGGGGGGTGCTAATCCTTCTATTTGTTCTTCCCTCTGGCTTTTGCTTATGGTAGATGGTTTCTTCACACATTTTGTAATTTTTTATTTTGAGCTTATCTTCAGTGGGGCTTCTTTCCTCTGTGGAAATCCTTTGGAGACTGGTTGTAGGAGTTCTCCATTACTGTGATTTTACTTTGACTTCTTTGTTAGGCATCCCAAGCAGGACAAGAGAAGTTTTGGATTCCTGTTTCCCTATGACTGAATTCAAAGAGTGATTTGTTACCAAAGTCCTTACATTTGTTACATAAAGAACCTTACAAGGCATAATAAATCCATTCTTTAGCTATGTTTTTCAAAAGACATATGCTCAGTTTTTGTTTTGTTTTCCTTGTTTTGCAAAAATTTATATTTAATTTCTAGGTGTTGAAACAAAAGAGTTTCACACTGGCTCAGCCCATCATTTTTGCCAGAATCCTAATTCTTCATTATCTTTTAGTTTATCAGCTTTAAACAGCTTGGACTCTTTGTTATGTTAGAGGAGGATTTAGTTTACTTACACTCCTCCCTCCCCATTTTCCACACACTCTTTACTATTTTTATTTTTATTATTTGTCTATAAATTACTTTTTTAACCTGAAATAATATACTTCAATCTTTGATTTTTAGTCCAGCAACTTTCTACAGTATCTTTTAAGTACTTGTAATGTGTAGTATTAGCATTAGCACACATCCACCCTTTCTTCTACTTTTGTCACATCATCTGTCAGCTTTTTTTTTTTTTTTTTTTTTTTGCGGTACGCAGGCCTTTCACTGTTGTGGCCTCTCCATTTGCGGAGCACAGGCTCTGGACGCGCAGGCTCAGCGGCCATGGCTCACGGGCCCAGCCACTCTGCGGCATGTGGGATCTTCCCGGACCGGGGCATGAACCTGTGTCCCCTGCATCGGCAGGCGGACTCTCAACCACTGTGCCACCAGGGAAGCCCTCGTCTGTCAGCTATTTTAACAAATAACTTTGTACGCCAGAATATATAGAAAGTAAATTTTATGTTTCTTTGAATATCAGCAAATGTCTTTTATGTGCTCTGTCACTTGCTACTTTGGCCAACTGTAGAATTCTAGATTGAAAATAATTTCCTCTCAGATCTTTGTGGTATTACAACATTGTTTTCTGGTATTTAGTGTTGTTGAATTTTTGTCTATTGCCAATCTGATTCTCCTTCCTCTTTGTGAACTCACAAGAGTTTCTCTTCATCTGTTGTATTCTGAAATTTCACAGTGATATTTGAGTCTTGGTCTGGGGTTTTAGTTCATTTATTTTGCGGGGCATAATCCGAGGGCTTGTATTTTTCAACTCTGGAAAATTCTCTTTGATTATTTCTTTGACGATGGCTTCTCTTCCATTTCCTTTGGTATTTCTCTCAGACACTAGGTTATCTGATTTTAGGGCTCCTACAATGATTCTTTTTTTTTTTTCCGGCCGCACTATGCAGCTCGTGGGATCTTAGTTCCCCGACTAGGGATTGAACCCAGGCCCTTTGCTGTGAAAGCTCGGAGTCCTTACCACTGAACCGCCAGGGAATTCCCTACAATGATTCATTAAACCTCTGAACTTGGACTCTTACTTCATATTTTTATCTTTTTTGCTCTATATTCTGAAAAATGTCATTTTCTGATGTTATTATTTTATTTTAAATAACTGATTTTGTCTTTTTTTTTTAAGGCCTTGTTCTCTGAATTATCTTTATTCTGAAATGTCAACACCTTAAAGCTTTGCTTTCCATAATCATCTCATTCAATTAATTAAGGAAGGGTTATCTGGCATTTTTCCTTGGGTTGGGATTTTTATTGTAATCACTGAATTTATAAATGACTTTGGAGAAAAGTGACATTTTAATGCTATCGAACCTTCCTATCTACGAACATGGTATCTCTTATATTTAGGTTTCTCAGAAGTATTTGTTCAAGTGACTACATTCGACCTTTTATAATAGTTAATACATAACAGTAAAATTTAATTCATTGACAGAATTTTTTTGTGGAATATTAAGATATGGTTAAAATATATTTTTTTACATATTTATTGACACAAAATAGAATGTGGAAGACCTAAGGAATGAATAGCCTGCATGTTTATTAGCAATCTATCTTAATACCATTCTTCAGCTTGAACAGGGCTATAGTCTAAATATTTTATTGCTTAAGGAGTAAGCCTTTGCTGTTATCCATATGAGAGGAGTGATACGTTTGAAAGTTTATGATTCTGAGTTGTATTATCGTCAAATAGCGAATCACCTCATCTCTAGAGATAGAGTTTAGAGATTATTTTTTTCTTTAAAAGAAACATTGCCTCTGCTTTAACTCGGACAGTCTTAAGTTGTAACTTCAGAATATCTTTGAAGATTGTTACCTCAAGTGGTGACCTTCCTGTGACTCATTTAGGGCATCTGAAATAAATTCATGCATATCTTACTGACAAGAAGCTAACTGAACAGTTGACTAGACTTACTTTTGGTGTTAAGTGTTAGAAAATATTTCTTGATTTCCAATTTTATTTTGATATAACTGGTTGATTTTTCACATAACTAGTCTAATTATATAATCTTATGAACCTTGTTTCTTCAGAATTTTCCCCATCACCATAGTAGGCAGATAAACTTCTAACTTCTCTTCTACTTGTTGGGTATCTAAATCCCACCCACTTCCGGAATTTACCCATTTTTTAAATCCTTTCCCAAACTTCCTCTTTATCCCACCTAACTTCTTTCTTTGAGTTTAAGTCTCTGTGACATCTTTATGCTGTTGCCTCTAATAAATAATTTTCCAAAGGAGAAAATTCAATTTCTATTGAATATTGAACAAGTCAGGATACTTGGGTTTGAATCCAGACACTGGCCACCTCAGAGACCTTGAGCAAGTTAATCGGTATTTCAGATTCTTAATTTTCTCATCTGTGAAATGAGAATAATAGTTAGCTCATAGACCTGTGTTGAGGATGAAAGAATAGAATATATGAAAATATCTTGCACCATTCCTGGTATATAGTAGATGCTCAATAAATGTTATTTTTTTTCTATTTTGATAAAAACTGTATAAGAGAAGATTATTAACATTTTCCCTCCCTGGATGGTTAGTATCTAGTGTAAAGCATTATCTAAGTGTGAGTTACATGATGGTCTAAGCATCTGAAAAGGGAAAATCAGCAAGAGAAAGCCTCAGTAAAGGCTTTGAAGGTTGAGATTAGAAAAACGAAGAAAATGATTTTATTATTGGATTTTAATTTTACCTTCCCTTTAAAAAATACAAAATTTTATCATTATTATATAATAAAATAATTATTAAGTGTATGGTGTTTAGACCCAGAAAATTCAAAACATGAGAAGATAACAGTTATTTTTAGGTAAAATCTAATATGCTATGCAGGCAGCTGAAATCTTTAACTCAGTAGACAAGCATTTTATATATTCAGTTTTGCTAAAAGATACATTTAGAAAAGATATCTTTAGAAATAAACTTCATTCCAAAATGAATTATTTGTATTCTGACATGTTTTGACTGATAGAAAAATGAATCTATCAAATCCATTAAGCAATATCATATTTTAAAAACTGTCAAAATATACATATATCTTTCGTGGTTTCTTTTCATTGTATCTTTTAACCACAGGTCAATTAAATGAAGATAAAGCTTTGGCTTTCCAAAGAATTGAGGGGTTTTAAACAGGAATGGCATACTTAGTTTTCTATATTCTGTGCTTAGAATTATTTTATGTAATGTGGGGATGGATTTAAGGTCTGAGGTAAGGGAAGACAGGAAGCCACTGAAGTAATACATACAGGTGTGACATAAAAGCTTGACCTAGGGCAAGTGAAAATAGGAATGGAGAAAGGACTCATGAAAAAAACATTTTTGAGGTAAATTTGACAGGACTGGATATTGGTTGACTTTTTAGTTGTTTTATTTTATCTTTCCTCTAAGTCTGTTGGTGACAAATTCTCTTAGTTTTCCTTAATCTGAGAATGTCATGATTCCCCTTTCATTCCTGAAGGATATTCTTGCTGGATATAGAATTCTGGGTTGATAGTTCTTTGAGCACTTGAAAATGTACTGCTTCCTCCTCGCCACCTTGGTTTCTAATGAGAAATCCACTGTCATTTGATGTTTCCTTAAAAGTTGTGTATCATTTCTCTCTGACTGCTTTCAAGAGTTTTTCTTTGTCTTTTGTTTGCAGAAGTTTAATTATGCTGTATTTTAGCATAGGTTTCTTTGGGTTTATCATTCTGGGAGTTCATGCAACTTTCTGCATTCTGTAAGTTTATCTCTTTTCCCAAATTTGGGAAGTTTTCAGCTATATTTCTTTCAATATTGTTTCAGTCTCACTCTCTCTTTTCTCCCAGGACTACAATGATAGAAGTGTTAGCTCTTCTGTTACTGTCCCTCAGGCCTCTAAGAATGTGGTTTTATTTTTCAGTATATTTTCTTTCTGTTGTTCAGATTGGGTAAATATCAATAATATTGAACTGCTCTTATGTTTATTGATTCTATCATCTGTCATCTCCACTGTACTATCAAGTCCATCCAGCAAGTTTTGTAATTCAGTAATTTTTCAATTCTAAAATTTTCATTTGGTATCCTCTCTTTCTTTGCTGAGACTTTCTATTTTTAATTGTTTCAAGCATATTTGTAATTATTTTTTGAAGCATTTTTATTGTGGCTGCATTAAAATCCTTGTCAGATAATTCCAACATCTGCTTCTTTGCAGTGTTGTCGTATGTTAATTGTCTTTTCTTATAGAAATTGAGATTTTCCTAGACCTTGGTAAGACTAGTAATTTTTTATTGTATGCTCGACATTTTGAGTATTATGTTATGAAACTCTGTATCTTATTTAAAACTTCTGTTTTACCCAGACACCATGCCAGCCACATGGGCTGGAAATCCATGTCTCTTTCTTGACCTCTGTTGACACCCTGAGTTTGAGGCACTTCATTGCTATTTCTCCATGGCTTCCACCCACACTACAGAGGGGCCTGGTTATAGCTGGGCAGAAATGAAAAGTTCCGGCTCCTCAATCAGTCTTCTCTGACACCACCTGAGTGAGAATGAGAGGTACCTCATTACTGTCAAAGGTGGAATTTAGTCTCCTCACTTAGCCTTTGCTGACCAGGTTAGGGTTGGAGCCACAGATTTTTTTCTGTGGTGTTTGCAAGAAAGAATAGGCTGTTCATTATCTAACATTTTTCTGTCTTAAAACTCTGTATCTTTCCTGGTTCTTTGGCTAAAGGAAGAAGGCTTTTCTTGGGGCTTTTTCGGTCTGTGACTGTTGGCTGCTGGCATTTCCAGTTCACTGGCTTCTCCAGAACCCAATCTGGGATATATTAGGCAAAAATAAAGCCAGGGAACTCACTGCCATGTCATTCCTTAGGTTTTTGTGGTCTCTAGCCAATTTGTGTTCTCTCTACCTTTCATAATCTTGTGTTTTATTTTATATATAATGCCCAGGGTTTTTAGCTGTACTTAGTGGGAGGAATAAGGAGAAGCACATTTTTTTTAAGTGTGTATATTTATTTAGCTGGAGTATACTAGCAGTTTTTAAAACTTATGTTAGGAAAATCTTCGAGAATAGTATTTGAGTATCCAAAAAAATGTAAAAACCAGCACAACCTACTTACATGGTCTCTAATGCTCAAATTTCTTAGGGATATTCTAGAGTGGTACAAAAAAAATTGTTCCATAGCTGTTTTACTTGTGGCATATTGTGTTTTAATCACCTTACTTTTATAATGTTAATGTAATATTGTATTGATTTGGTTATAGAAACCTGGCATAATTGAGTTGGAAAGCAAAATTTATTTTTGCTGTTTTAATGTGCTCTTTTCTGTTTACTCCAGGGCTGGTGGACTAGGCCTCAATTTTGTTGGTGCCAATGTGGTGATATTATTTGATCCTACATGGAATCCAGCCAATGATCTTCAAGCAGTTGACAGGTACAATGGTGACAAAATTTAAAGTGACCTGCAAATACTTTTAATCTAAAAATGCTCCTGAATTTTTTAGGTTGCTTACAATGTGACTGTCATTAGAAGATAGGGAAGACCTTGTAAAAAAATTTTAAACGTTTATTTAAGATAACCCTGAACTTCTGAATCCAAATGACAGGCTGATAATAGCCATTAATTTTCCATTCATCTCAAAATCCCATTATTGTGACAAGATTAATTTAGAAGAAAGAATAAATCCCCAGTACTGCAGGAAAATAGAAAAGTCACTACTAGTAGATCAGAAGTTTTGAGAAACTCGTGGGAGAATTTTTATGATGAAGGAACCAGCAGAGAAAAGCAACAATCCCAAGTCAACAGGTGAGCACAGAGAAATTCAAGCATGGGTTCAGCAACTTCAGGATTTGGGAGTAGACTAAAGTACATCCTTATGGGAAATTAATTAATGTGCTGACTCTAAAACAAATTCCTTTTCCACACCTTGTACATAAAGAGGGATTAACCTATAACATGTGCTCCTTGATCAAAACTGAAAGAATCATTTCATATATTTTATAAGTAAGTGGGGAATGAGGCTGACAAAAGGTTCTTGCAGTGGATGTTTGGACCAGATCATAAAGCATTGAAACCCAGCTTTCTTATACAGTCCATTTCATCAGTGTCTTATAGTTTTCTGAGTAAAGTTCTTTTACCTCCTTAGTTAAATTTATTTCTGGATATTTTATTCTTTTTGATGTGATTGTGAATGGAATTATGTTCTTAATTTCTCTTTCTAATAGTTCATTGTTAGCATATAGAAATGCAGCAGATTTCTGTTTATTAATTTTGTATCCTGCAGCCTTACCAAATTCATTGATGAGCTCTAGTAGTTTTTTGCTGGCATCATTAGAATTTTCTATGTATAGTGTCATGTCACCTGTAAACACTGACAGTTTTACTTCTTCCTCTCTAATTTGGATACTTTTATTTCTTTTTCTTGCCTAATTGCTGTGGCAAAGACTTCTAATACTATGTTGAATAAAAGTGTCCAGAGTGGGCATTCTTCTCTTGTTCCTGATCTTAGAGAAATGCTCTCAATATTTCACCATTCAGTATGTTGTTAGCTCTGGACTTATCATATATGGCCTTTATTATGTTGAGGTATGTTCCCTCTGTACTCACTTTATTGAGAGTTTTTATCATAAATTGATGTTGAATTTTTTCAAAAGCTTTTTCCACATCTATTGAGATGATAATATGATTTTTATTCTTTAATGTGTTAACGTGGTATATCACATTGATTGATTGCAGACATTGAACCATACTTGTGTCCCTGGGATAAATCTCACTTGATCATGGTGTATGATCCTTTTTTTTTTTTTTTTTTACTGTTTTTTCCTCCATTTTCCTTTTTTTTTTTTAATCTTTATTGGAGTATAATTGCTTTACAAGGTTGTGTTACTTTCTGCTCTATAACAAAATGAATCAGCTATACATATACATATATCCCCATATCCCCTCCCTGTTGCATCTCCCTCCCACCCTCCTTATCCTAACCCTCTAGGTGGTCACAAAGCACTGAGCTGATCTCCCTGTGCTATGCAGCTGCTTCCCACTAGCTGTGTTTTACATTTGGTAGTGTATATATGTCAGTGCCACTCTTTCACTTCTTCCCAGCTTACCCTTCCCCCTCCCCGTGTTCACAATTCCATTCTCTACGTCTGTGTCTTTTTTCATGTTTGCCCCTAGGTTCTTCAGAATCATTTTTTTGTTTTTCAGATTCCATGTATATATGTGTTGGCATACACTATTTGTTTTTCTCTTTCTGACTTACTTCACTCTGTATAACAGACTCTAGATCCATCCACCTCACTACAAATAACTCATTTTTGTTTCATTTTATGGCTGAGTAATATTCCGTTGTATATATGGGCCACATCTTCTTTATCCATTCATCTGTCAGTGGACACTTAGGTTGCTTCCATGTCCTGGCAATTGTAAATAGTGCTGCAATGAACATTGGGGTACATGTGTTTTTTGAATTATGGTTTTCTCAGGGTATATGCCCCGTAGTGGGATTGCTGGGTCGTGTGGTAGTTCTACTTTTAGTTTCTTAAGGAATCTCCATACTGTTCTCCACAGTGGCTGTATCAGTTTACATTCCCACCAGTAGTGCAAGAGGGTTCCTTTTTCTCCACACACTCTCCAGCATTTATTGTTGTAGATTTTTTCATGATGGCCATTCTGACCGGTGTGAGGTGATACCTCATTGTAGTTTTGATTTGCATTTCTCTAATGATTAGTGATGTTGAGCATCCTTTCATATGTTTGTTGGCAATCTGTATGTCTTTGAAGAAATGTCTATTTAGGTCTTCTGCCCATTTTTGGATTGGGTTCTTGTTTTTTGATATTGGAGCTGCGTGAGCTGCTTGTATATTTTGGAGATTAATCCATTGTCAGCTGCTTCATTTGCAAATGTTTTCCCCCTTTCTGAGGGTTGTCTTTTCATCTTGTTTATGGTTTCTTTTGCTGTGCAAAAGCTTTTCAGTTTCATTAGGTCCCATTTGTTTACGTTTCTTTTTATTTCCACTTCTCTAGGAGGTGGGTAAAAAAGAATCTTGTTGTGATTTATGTCATAGAGTGTTCTGCCTATGTTTTCCTCTAAGAGGTTTATAGTGTCTGGCCTTACATTTAGGTCTTTAATCCATTTTGAGTTTACTTTTCTGTATGGTGTTACGGAGTGTTGTAATTTCATTCTTTTACATGTAGCTGTCCAGTTTTCCCACACCACTTACTGAAGAGGCTGCCTTTTCTCCATTGTATATTCTTGCCTCCTTTATCAAAGATAAGGTTACCATATGTGCATGGGTTTGTCTCTGGGCTTTCTATCCTGTTTCATTGATCTATATTTCTGTTTTTGTGCCAGTATCATACTGTCTTGATTACTTTAGCTTTGTAGTATAGTCTGAAGTCAGGGAGCCTGTTTCCTCCAGCTCCATTTTTCTTTCTCAAGATTGCTTTGGCTGTTTGGGGTCTTTTGTGTTTCCATACAAATTGTGAAAATTTTTGTTCTAGTTCTGTGAAAAATGCCATTGGTAGTTTGATAGGGATTGCATTGAATCTGTAGATTGCTTTGGGGAGTATAGTCATTTTCACAATGTTGATTCTTCCAATCCAAAAACATGGTATATCTCTCCATCTGTTTATATCATCTTTAATTTCTTTCATCAGTGTCTTATAGTTTTCTGTACAGGTCTTTTGTCTCCTTAGGTAGGTTAATTCCTAGATATTTTATTCTTTTTGTTGCAGTGGTAAATGGGAGTGTTTCCTTAATTTCTCTTTCAGATTTTTCGTCATTAGTGTATAGGAATACAAGAGATTTCTGTGCATTAATTTTTTATCCTGCTACTTTACCAAATTCATTGATTAGCTCTAGTAGTTTTCTGGTAGCATCTTTAGGATTCTCTATGTATAGTATCATGTCATCTGCAAACAGTGACAGCTTTACTCCTTCTTTTCCGATTTGGATTCCTTTTATTTCTTTTTCTTCTCTGATTGCCGTGGCTAAAACTTCCAAAACTATGTTGACTAATAGCGGTGAGAGTGGGCAGCCTTGTCTTGTTCCTGATCTTGGTGGAAATGGTTTCGGTTTTTCACCATTGAGAATGATGTTGGCTGTGGGTTTGTCATGTATGGTCTTTATTATGTTGAGGTAAGTTCCCTCTATGCCTACTTTCTGGAGAGTTTTTATCATAAATTGGTGTTGAATTTTGTCAAAAGCTTTTTCTGCATCTATTGGGATGATCATATGGTCTTTATCCTTCAGTGTGTTAATATGTTGTATCACATTGATTGATTTTTATACATTGATCAATCCTTGCATTCCTGGGATAAACCCCACTTGATCATGGTGTATGATCCTTTTAATGTGCTGCTGGATTCTGTTTGCTAGTATTTTGTTGAGGATTTTTGCATCTATGTTCATCAGTGATATTGGCCTGTAGTTTTCCTTCCTTGTGACATCTTTGTCTGGTTTTGGTATCAGGGTGATGGTGGCCTTGTAGAATGAGTTTGGGACTGTTCCTCCCTCTGCTATATTTTGGAAGAGTTTGAGAAGGATAGGTGTTAGCTCTTCTCGAAATATTTGATAGAATTCGCCTGTGAAGCTCTCTGTTCCTAGACTTTTTTTTGTTGGAATATTTTTTATCACAGTTTCAATTTCATTGCTTGTGATTGGTGTGTATGATCCTTTTAATGTACTGTTGAATTCAGTTTGCTACGTTTTGTTGAGGATTTTTGCATCTATGTTCATCAGTGATATTAGCCTGTAACTTTCTTTTTTTATGGTATCTTTGTATGGTTTTGGTATCAGGGCAATGCTGGCCTCATAGAATGAACTTGAAAGTGTGCTTTTGCAATTTTTTTGGAATAGTTTGAGAAGGATATTGTTAATTCTTCTCTAAATGTTTGTTGAATTCAACTCTGAAGCTGTCTGGTCCTACACTGTTTTTTGTTGGTAGTTTTGTGATTACTGATCCAATTTTATTACTGGTAATTAGTCTGTTTAAAATTTCTATTTGTTCCTGGTTCAGTCTTGGGAGATTATTCATTTCTAGGAATTTGTTCATTTCTTCTAAGTTGTTTACTTTATTGACATAAAATTGTAGTAATCTTTTATGATCCTTTGTATTTCTATGGTATCAGTTGTAACTGTTTCATTTCTGATTTGATTGATTTAAGTCTTCTCTCTTTTCTTGAAGAATCTGGCTAAAGGTTTATCAACCTTTGTTATCGTTTTGAAGAACCAGCTCTTAGTTTCATTGATCTTTTCTTTTTTTTTTTTTTTTTTTTTTTTTTGCGGCTTGCGGGCCTCTTACTGTTGTGGCCTCTCCCGTTGCGGAGCGCAGGCTCCAGACGCACAGGCTCAGCGGCCATGGCTCACGCGCCCAGCCGCTCCGCAGCATGTGGGATCTTCCCGGACTGGGGCACGAACCTGGGTCCCCTATCGGCAGGCAGACTCTCAACCACTGTGCCACCAGGGAAGCCCTTTTCTTTTTTTTTAAGTCTCTCATTTATTTCTGTTCTGATCTTTATTTCTTTCCTTCATAACTTTCAGTTTTGTTTTTTCTTTTTCTAGTTCCTTTAGGTGTAAGTTTAAGATGTTGATTTGGGTTTTTTCTTGTTTCCTGAGGTAGGCTTGTAATGCTATAAGCCTTGAAACTGCTCTTGCTCAGTCCCACAGATTTTGGATCATTGTGTTTCCATTTTCATTTGTCTCCAGGTATATTTTTATTTCTTCTCTGATTTCTTCAGTGATCCATTGGTTGTTTAGTAGCATATTGTTTAAACTCATGTGTTTGTGTTTTTGCAGGTTTTTTTTTTAAATAGTTGACTTTTAGTCTCATATTGTTGTATCAGAAAAGATGATTGATATGATTCCAATCTTAAATTTACTAAGACTTGTTTGTTGCGTAGCATATTGTCTATCCTGGACAGTGTTCCATGTGAACTTGAAAAAAATGTGCATTCTTCTGCTTTTGGATGGAATATTCTATATTTATCTGTTAAGTCCATCTGATAAAATACGTTGTTTAAGGCCAGTGTTTCCTGATTGATTTTCTGTCTGGATGATCTGTCCAGTAATGTCAGTTGGGTGTTAAAGTTCCCTACTATTATTGTATTACTGTCAGTCTATCCCTTTATGTCTGTTAATAATTTGCTTTATGTATTTAGGTCCTCCTATGCTGGGTGCACATCCATTTACAAGTGTTATACCTTCTTCTTGAATTGATCCCTTGATCATTATGTAATGTCTTTCTTTGTCTCTTACTACAGTCTTTGTTTTACAGTCTGTTTTTTCTGATATAAGTATTGCCACCCCAGTTTTCTTTTCCTTTCCATTTTTAAGGAATACCTTTTCCCATTGCCTCACTTTCAGTCTGTGTATCTTTAGCTCAAGAGTGAGTCTCTTGTAGGCAGCATATAGATGGGTCTTGTTTTTGTATCCAATCAGCCACACTGTGTCTTTTGATTGTAGCATCTAGTGTGTGTATATATATGTATATATATATATATATATATTTAGTCCATATATTTTTAAAGTAATTAGTGATAGGTATGTTCTCCTTTCCATTTTGTTAATTGTTTGGTGGTTGTTTTTGTAATTATTTTTGTGTCTTTCTTCTCTTCCTTGTGATTTGATGGCTATCTTTAGTGCTATGTTGGCATTCCTTTCTCTTTTTCATATGTGTTTAGATTTTTGGTTTGTGGCTACCAAAAGTTCCTCAAAAGGATAACATAAATTGCTGATCTTTCAAGTTCACATACACTTAAGAACCCTACATGTTTACTCTCCTCCCCCGCCGTGTTTGCTGTTTTTGACATCATATTTTACATCTTTTTGATTTATGTAGCCCTCAACTACTTATAATGGATATACACGATTTTACTACTTTTGTCTTTAAACCTTCCTACTAGCTTTATACATGGTTGGTTTACTACCGTTACTGTATATTTGCCTTTACCAATGAGATTTTTTTCCTTTCGTAATTTTCATATATCTAGATGTAGCCTTTTCTTTTTCACATAGAAAAGTCCCTGTAACATTTCTTGGAAGCTGGTTTGGTGGTGCAGAACTCTTAGCTTTTGCTTGTCTGTAAAACTTTTGATCTCTCCATCAAATCTATATGAAAGCCTTGCCAAATAGAGTATTCTTGGTTGTAGGTTTTTCCCTTTCATCACTTTAAGTATATCATGCCACTCACTTCTGGCCCTGCAGAGTTTCTCCTGAAAAGTCAGCTGATAGCATTATGGAAGTGCCTTTGTATGTAACTTGTTGCTTTTCCTTTTGCTGCTTTTTAATATTCTCTCTTTATCTTTAATTTTTGCAGTTTTAATTGCAATGTTTCTTGGTGTGCTCCTGTTTAGGTTGATCCTATTTTGTGCTTCCTGGACCTGGACGTCTTTCCTTTTCCAGGTTAGGGAAGTTTTCAGCTATTATGTCTTCAAATATGGTCTCTGCCCCTTTCTCACTCTTCTTCTGGGACCCCTGTAATGTGAATGCTAGTATGCTTGATGTAGTCCCAGAAGTCTCAAACTGTCCTCCTTTCTTTTTATTCGTTTTTCTTTTATCTATTCCTTCAGTGATTTCCACTGCTGTGTCTACCAGCTCACTGATCCATTGCTCTGTATCATATGATCAACTGTTAATTCCTTCTAGTGTACTTTTAAAGTTGTATTTCTGCATTTTTTATTATTGAGATATAACTGACATATCATAGTATTTTTTAAGTGAAGTATAGTTGATTTACAGTAATATATTAGTTTTGAGTGTACAGCATAGCAATTCAGTATTTTTACAGATTATACTCCATTGAAAGTTATTACAAGATAATGGCTATAATTCCCTGTGCTATATAATATCTCCTTGTTGCTAATCTATTTTATATACAGTAGTTTCATCTCTTAATCCCATACCTGTATCTCATCCCCATCTGCTTCCCTCTCCCCACTGGTAAGCATGAATTTGTTTTCTATATCTGTAATTCTGTTTTTCTATATACATTCGCTTGTTTTATTTTTTAGGTTTCACATATAAGTGATATCATATAGTATTTTTCTTTATCTGTCTGCCTTAATTCAGTAAGCATAATATTCTCTAAGTCCATCCATGATGCTGCAGTTGGCAGAATTTCATTCTTTTTTTATGGCTGAATAATAATCCATTCTATATATGTACCACATCTTCTTTATCCATTTGTATGTTGATGGACACTGGATTGCTTACATATCTTGGCTATTGTAATTAATACTTCTCTGGATATTGGGGTGCATGTATCTTTCAAATTAGTGTTTTCATTTTTTCCAGATATATACACAGAAGTGGAATTGCTGGATTATAGCATAGTTCTATTTTTAGTTTTTTGAGGAACCTCCATACTGTTTTCCATAGTGGCTGTACCAATTTACATTCCCACCAACAGTGTACAAGTGTTCCCTTTTCCCCACATCCTTGCCAACATTTGTTATTTGTGGTCTTTGTGATGATAGCTATTCTAAGAGGTATGAGGTGATAGCTCATTGTCGTTTTGATTTGCATTTCTCTAAAAATTAGCAATGTTGAGCATCTTTTCCTATGCCTGTTAGCTGTGTATATGTCTTCTTAGGAAAATATCTTTTCAGCTTTTCTGCCCCATTTTTTGATTGGATTGTTTGGGTTTTTTGACATTTTTTTTTGATATTGAGTTGTATGAGCTATTTATATTTTTTGGATATTAACCCCTTGATGGTCATATCATTTGCAAATATTTTCTCCCATTCTTTAGGTTGTTGTCTTGTTTTGTCAGTGGTTTCCTTTGCTGTGCAAAAGCTTGTAAGTTTGATTAGGTCCCATTTATTTATTTTTGCTGTTGTTTCTTTTGCCTTAGGAGACTGATCCAAAAACTGTTGCTAAGATTTACGTCAAAGATTGTTCTATGTTCTCTTCTAGGAGTTTTATAGTTTCAATTATTACATTTAGGTCTTTAATCCATTTGGAGTTTATTTTTGTAGTTGGTGAGTAAATGTTCTATTCTCATTGTTTTACATGTGGCTGTCCAGTTTTCCCAGAACCACTTATTGAAGAGACTGTTTTCTCCATTGTATATTCTTGCCTTCTCTGTCATAGATTAGTTGACCATAGGTGCTTGGGTTTATTTCTGGGCTCTCTATTCTGTTCTGTTGATCTATACTAAGGAGAAATGTTAAGGAGAGAGTTTCAATTTCAAATGAAAGGACTCTAATGGTATCTCTAAGTCATAGGAAAATATAAAGTTCTCCAGTACAGGTAAGTACATAAACAAATATCAAAACCAGTATTATTATAATTTTGGCTTATAATTCTTCTCCTTGTTTTCTACAGGATTTAAAAGACAAATGCATAAAACTAATTATAAATCTGCTAATGAATACATGACATATAAAGATATAATTTATAACATCAATAAGATAAAAGGTGAAAGCAGAGCTGTAAAGGAAATTATTTTAATGCAATTGAAATTAAGTTGGTATCAATTTAAGATAGAATAAATTTGAATCCACACAGTCTGACTTGCAGAGCCTGCACTTTTAACCAGCCTCTTGCCAGTGACAACTGCCCAGGAAAATAGTCAAATGAAAACCACAGAAAAATATCCATTTCTTTTTGTCTTAACAACATTTGTTTTAATTTTGTTCTTTTTCATCTAGGCCATCAAGACTTATTTATCCCAGTGTTCCCTCGAAACACAGTTCACTGTGCTTTGGCTTTCAGTGAAAGTTAGTTGACAGTAAAACTAAATGAACAGAATTCCTCTTCCTCTCCTTCCATTTACTCTGACAGGAGGAGCAAAGAAGAGAAATGAAAATACTGACCTCCACACTGTATAACAGTTTCTCGACACTTGTCTTTGCATGATAAAAGACCATTTACATATCCATACTTGATAGACCTAGAAAATGATGAAGCATAGGTCCAGTGTAACATGTTATAAGGTTTTTGTCTGTAAAGATTCAAGAATATGTATTCTGACAGAATCTATCCCATTCAGCAAACAATTGCCTTACACCCAAAAGACATTTCCTTAGATACATATTTTTTTTTTTTAGACCCAAATCCATTGTGGGAGAGAAAGGGATTATGAGTCCCTCTCTATCCAGGCTGCAGGATGGAAGTGAGAATTGCAGTAACTTACCCCTGGCTTTGCTGTGTCACAGGAGCCCCCATTCTTTTCTGGGAATGCAAGATTTTCAGTACCAAGATGTCCTCTAGTAAAAGCCCTTCTCTGTGAGGAGGAATGGGTGAAGGAGGCAGAAGGAGCACCAAATATAACAATACAGTGTGACTTCATAAGGTCAAAATTAAATTTCCCCCAAATTGTAACATTTTCAAGCATGAAGCAGTATGGCTTTGCCCCTGATCCCCCATGACTATAACAGGTATTTAGAAACAGATGACCTCATTCAGAACATCCAATAAAACCTCCACCTGGGAGAAGCTACAGGGACTGGACCTATAGTTAATCAGTGTGGTGAGTCAGGTTAGCGTTTTAATTAGCACTGCAGTCCATATCAAAACACCTGGGGTACTAATCATCTGAGTGATCCAGTCAGACAGACTGCTTGGAAGTCTCTGTGGATGAAGGCTGTAAATCTGCACTTCCATAGGCTTGCCAGTTGATTACTGCTTTACCTCCAAGGTTTTTTTTAACAGTTTCGTTGAGATATAATTAACATACAATAAACTGCACATATTGAAGTGTACAGCTGATAAGTTTTGCTGTAGGTATACACCATGAAACCATTACCACAATCAAGAGAGTGAACATATCCATCACCCCCCAAATTTTCCTTGTGCTACTTTGTAATCCATTCATCTTGCCCCTCCCAGGCCCGCCCCCAAGCAACCACTGATCTGCTTCCTGTCACTGTGGATTAGTTTGCGTTTTTGAGAGTTTTATATAAATGGAATCATTCATAAGCTTAAGACTGCCATAAAAGAAAAATCTGAATTTAGGAAAAGTTTTTACACAGTAGAAGGTGATGTTTATAACAGAAATGAAGTTGATATGTATATTTTTTCTATAATACTTTCCTCCTCAATGACTGACCTTTTTATATGAATTTCTGTTTTTACATTATTATTAAATAATATAGCATATCTAAACATAAGATATTTCTTTTGAAATTAAAATTTTAGCAATATTTCATTTTTATATCCAAAAGTTACCTCCTGAACCCGAAGTTGTTTCACTTGATCTTGGTTGCCTTTTGTTTTTAATGTTTTTACAGAGCATATAGGATTGGGCAATGCAGAGATGTCAAAGTGCTTAGGCTGATATCCTTGGGAACTGTGGAGGAGATCATGTACTTACGACAGGTATACAAGCAGGTAAATATATTTCCCTTTTTCTAATTTAAACACTTGTCAGTTTTTAAAAATTAATAATAAATTTGTGTACAAATATGTTTTTTATTTTATTCTAGCTATAATAAGGAATTTAATAAGATTATGAAATATACTGTAGAATACACTTCTATAAAACAGATTAAATCTTAGGTTCATTGAATTTTAGAGCTGAAAGTTTCTTAGAGCAGTACTTCTTTAATGTACACATGAATTACCTAGGGATCTTTAAAATACAGATTCTGATTTAGTAGTTCTGGGTGAAGCGCAAGATTCTGCATTTTTAACAAGCTCCCGGAAGTGCCAACACTACTAGTCTGCAGATCACAATTTGAGTAGCAAGGTCACAGCTCCCCAAACTGTGGGCCAAGATGTAAGTGTATGCCACAGATGGGGTACAGGTGCACCCAGACATCCTACAGCTCTCTGGGCAGCAAGATTATCTAAGCCAGCTTCCAGCCTTGAGTAAACTCCTCTTCGAGTAGATGTTCACATGTTTCCATTATCTATGTGTGCATGAAGAAGACTGGAGAGGAATACCTTAGAGATATCTAATACAAATGTTTCGTGTTGTATGTAATGAAACTGGGATCCAGGACACCCCAGTAAATGAAATTATAGGAATAGAACTCAAGTGCACTAACTACTGTGCTGATGCTTTTAATATTCATCTAAAATTGCATTAACTCTTTAATATCCTTAGGGTATCAATTACTACTCCATTTATGCCTCTAAATAAAGTTTAGCTAGTCTGTAACTGCCTGCTTGAGAAGATCTGGAATGAGGTTCAAGTTTAATTATAAATGTTAAATTTGAATTACTCCCTATATATTCAGCTGGAATCTGTTTAAGAGCAAACATCTGCCACATGTGGTGGTAGTTAACCTAAGAATGATCCAGTCTTAAATTTGTGCTATTTTCTTAATTCTAAAAATAGAATTGTACACAGCAGTGTTTATTTTTCTTAAAGCATTTAGCTCTGTAAGAAACCTTTAATCTTTTTGTTCTTAGGTATAGCACAACTACTTGAAAATTATTTTTTCAGACATTAACTAATCTTGGAAAAAAGTAGGATATTATTTTTTCATGTTAGGAGCAGCTATTTAGAATACTATCTTTGACTTGTCACAAGAGTCTTTCCTCAATCACATAGTAAGTTTTCTTGATCCCATTACTATATGTATTTCCTTTTTGCCTATTCATCTGACTCATTTAATGAAATAAAATGGCCTTTTATATAATAATATGTAATAAAAAGGCTTCAGAAGATGAGGGTAATTTTAAGTTTTCAGAACTTTGTATGATCTAATTGCTTATTAAAATAAGCCACTTAAGGAACATTCAGCCATACAACTTGATAAGCACAAATAAAGATAAGATGGCAATCATATGAGGAAATGGCATAAATGTGATTTAAACATTGATTGGAATTTGAACCAAGGGTGCAAATGGCAAACACACGCTAGCCTCACAAGTGTTCCTCAAATCTCTTGGGAGGAA
Source organism: Globicephala melas (assembly GCF_963455315.2). Classification (NCBI taxonomy): domain Eukaryota; kingdom Metazoa; phylum Chordata; class Mammalia; order Artiodactyla; family Delphinidae; genus Globicephala; species Globicephala melas. The sequence continues at coordinate 87,128,814 of NC_083319.1, forward strand.
AACAATCCAAAATGATGTTTTAAAATTCTGTAAAAATGTTGGAAAGAAAAAAGAGTTCTCTCTGTGGGCCAAAAATGATAAGGAACCCTGAAAGACAAAAGGCAGTTGAGATGAGATTGAAGGAAGAAACAAAGCTAAACTCAGTCATGAGAAGACTACTAGAAAAGGTAGGTGCAACTTGTGAATATTCCAAGCTTAGAGTCAACAGATACTAAAAATAGAAAGGAGCCTTGGGTTAACTGTGATGCCCCCTCTTTGGGTATTATTAGTGATCTAACAAGGTGGTTTAACCCTTATGATCTTTCCCCCATTGTACCAGATTGTAGACAATGGAAATGTCTGCTCTCAAGTAGGAACAATAAGTAGAACTACTGGAAGGAAGGAAACAAAGCTCTAAATTTTTGCTGAAATCAAGAAGAAAGTCCGAAATAATAAATATTTGCAAACCCCTCCACCTGCTGCCTGCTTTGAATAATTACTGCAGTAGGCCTAGATAAGCCCGTTAGGCATTTGACAGATGAATATTCCCCCCCCACCCCTCCAAAACAATAATTAGTATTGAACAGTTTAGGAAAATAAACACTGTGAAAATGGCCCTCAAAGATACCAGGTCCTAATCCCTGGAACCTATAAATGTTACTTTATATGGAAAAAAGGGTCTTTGCAGATGTGATTAAATTAAGAATTTTTGAGATGGGGAGATTAGCCTGGATTGTCCAGGTGGGCCCTAAATCATAAGCATTCTTATAAGTAGGAAGCAAAGGGAAATCTGACAGAGACAGAAGGGAAGCCAGTGTAACCCCAGAGACAAGAGATTGGAGCTATGTAGTTATAAACTAAGGAATGCTGGCAGCCACCAGAAGTGAAAAGAGGCAAGGAATGGATCCTCCCCTAGAGCCTATGAAGAGAACATGGCTCTGCCAAAACTTCATTTCATTCTGGTGATACTGATATCAGACTTCTAGCCTCCTGTAAGAACTATAAGAGAATACATTTCTGTTCTGTTAAGCCACCAAGTTTATGATAATTTATTACAAGAGATATAGGAACTCATATAGGCACTAAAAAAGAATTAACATCAGAGAAAACAAAATTAATAGAAAAGAGTAAAAGATTTTTAAAGAAATATCACTATTCAAAAGGTAAATGAGGTTGTAGGATCCTGGGAGCACCAAAAGACTACTAGAAAAAAAATCCATTAGAGATCCAGAAAACGAGAAACTCCAGCAATAGGCTGAATAGCAAAGAACAAAGTTTTCATCTAAAAGAAAGAGCCATGCAATTCTTCTAGATTACAGAGCAAAAAGACAGAGGAAGAACGAACACATGTAAGAAAACTTAGGAGAAATGAAGGCTAGATGTAGAAGTTCCAATATCAGTCTTATAGTTGAGCAAGGGAACAGAAGAAAGAGAAGGAAGAAGTCCCAAAGGATGAGAGTCCACAGATTATGAGCCCCACTGAGTGTTAAATAGGGTGAATGAAAATAGATCCACACTTACATTGTCTTTCTATAATTGTAAAACCCTTAAAATTTCCAGAGATAAACTTCATGGAGAGAAAAAAAATTGTCTACAAGAGTACTAGAATTAAATAGCTAGCTAACTTCTTAATAGCAATACTGGATATTTCGGAGCAGTAACTTCAAATGAGGGGAAATCATAGTTCTATATTGTCAAAGAAAGTGAATTTTTAATTCAAAACTTTTCCACAGTGGTGGAAATTTTTCCTTCAGTGGTGAGTTCTATCAAACATTTAATATTCTTTTTGAGAACAGAGGAGGGAACAATTCTAGCCTACTTTAGAAAGATAGAAGAATCCCGATGCCAGAATTGGCAAAGACATTACAAGAACAGAAAATTATAGACAAATATGTCTCATGAACATAAATGTAAAAAGTCTTTAACAAAGCCTCTGTTAGAAGTTGAATTGTGCCCCCCCCAAAAAAAATAAAATAAAAAATATATGTTGAAGTCCTTAACCCCTGGTACCTGTGAATGGAATCTTATTTGGAAGTAAGGTCTTTGCAGATGTAATCAAGTTAAATAAGGTTATACTCTATAAAGGTGGGCCCTAATTCAATGACTGGTTTCTTATAAGAGGGAAATTTGGATACAGACAGACACAGAAGGAGGATGCCATGTGATGACAGAGGCAAAGATTACAGTGATGAAGCTGCAAACTGAGGAATGCCTAGGACTGCCAGCAACCACCAGAAACTAGGAAGAGGAATGGAAGGATATTCCCTTAGAACCTTCAGAGAGACCATGGCCCTGCCAATATCTTGATTTCAGACTTTTAGCCTCCAGAACTGAGAGAGAATAAATTTCTGTTGTTTTACACCACCTGGTTTATGGTACTTTGTTACAGCAGCCTTAGGAAACTGATATAGCCTCTAAGGCAAATATTGTAAATTTGACTACATTTTTATATGAAACTTCTATATGACAAATGAACTATAAGCCAAATTACAGGAGAGACCAGAGGAAATGCTTGCCATAAGTATAATAAATTAGCATCTATAATATATAAAGAACTCCTACAAACCAATAAAAAGACTGATTAGGCATTTTAGTGAAGAAAAAATACAAACAGTTAACATGTATATGAAAAGATGCTTAACTACACTTATAATGGAGAAGTAAAAAATAAGATCGTGTTCTGCACGTTCTGCAAAAGACTTTTTTGTTTTGTTCTGTGGGGGGTTTTTTAGGGAGGTGAGGAGATTGGCGTTGCTCATTGTTGTTGGGGATATTTTTAAAGAGGTGTTAATATAGTATTTTTGAGAATACAACTTGGTGCACTTATTTTAGAAGCTAATTTAACAGCATTTTTAAAATGCACTTTCTCCCTATTTACCTGGCAGAAATATTCTCACATATGCACATTGAAGGATGACAAGGATTTATATTCAGAATTGTTAGTATTTGTTCAAAAAATGAAAAAAGGAACAGCCTAAATGTCCAATAGTAACAGAATTAACATAAATTCTGATATACCCATATACAGCAAAAAAATTTTTTTAAAGATTATAGAGCAAATGTACTGATGTGGCACAATCTTTAAGACATTTTAAGTGGGGCAAAAGTAACTTGCAGAACAAGTATATCAATTGTGTTTATTTATAAAACTGTTTCTACATGTATGTATAAATAGTTCTAACTGCATTGAAAAAGATCTAGGAAGGATAAACCTAAACATTACAGTGTTGGTTAGACTGATAAGGGATGATCTGTGTTGTTCAAGGGGGACTTGCCGTTTGATGTTTTTGTTTATGTTTGTTGTGATAATGCCTTCACAACATAAAATATATTTTATACTTTAAAAAAATTGCTTATATAGCAACTGCGCTCCTTTAGGTTTGGAGCATTGCATGTAATCTAAAATTTGGCATTCAAAAATTCATCTTTCATATATATGTAATTTATTTAGAAATTAATATGTATTTACAGAAGAGTTACAAGATCAGTACAGAGAACTCCCAATTAACGTCACCCAAATTCCCCAGTTGTTAACATTTTACCACATTTGCTTTCTCTTTCTCTCAGCCATGATCTTTATTCTTTTTCTGAACCGTTTTAGAGGAAGTTGAAGATTTATCACCTTTAAATTCTTTGTTTTCTCCCAAATAAGGACACCGTCCTATTTATATGTACATATAAAAATAGCTTTATGCATTATAAACACTCAATTTTACATATTGTTCTGCAACTTGCTTCTCCCTTACCGCCCCCCCGCCACTCTCCTCTCAAAAATGCAGTTATCCATGGGCTTCCCTGGTGGCGTAGTGGTTGAGAGTCCGCCTGCCGATGCAGGGGACACCGGTTCATACCCCGGTCCGGGAGGATCCCACATGCCGCGGAGCGGGTAGGCCCATGAGCCATGGCCACTGAGCCTGCGCGTCCGGAGCCTGTGCTCTGCAATGGGAGAGGCCACAACAGTGAGAAGCCCACGTACCGCAAAAAAAAAAAAAAAAATGCAGTTATCCAAATCAAGAAACTAACACTTACACAGCATCACCTTGTAATCCATAGAACCCATTCAGATTTCATCAGCTTTCCTGGCAATGTCTCCTTTCTCTTTCTGGCTCAGGATCCAATCCAGGATCATAATTACATTTCTTTTTGTGTCTCTTAAGTTTTCTTCAACCTTAAGTTACCCAGGCTTTTCTGGTCTTTCATGACCTTGACAGTTTTAAAAAATAAAGCCTTTCCTAGTGTATGCTTTCCCTCAACATATGTCCATGTGATGTTTCCTCATCTTCCAACTCAAGACAAGAAGCCTTGACAAGAATGGTACAGAAAGAATGCTGTGCTCTTCTCATTGCATTGGTCAGAAGGCACCTGGTGGTGACCTGATCCACCACTGGTGATATTAACCTTGATCACCTGTCAAGTTTGTGTCTGCCAGCTTTTTACACTGCAGAGTCACCATCTTTTTCATTTGTAAAATAGTATATATTTTATGGGGAGATCATCAGAGACTATGCTGTTATAGTCAGCCCTCTATATCCATGGGTTCTGCATCCTCAGATTCAGCCAACCATGGATTCAAAGTATTCAGAAAGAAAATTCCAGAAAGTTCCAAAAGCAAAACTTGAATTTGCTGTGTGCTGTTTACCTAACATTTACATTGTATTTACAACTATTTACACAGCATTTACATTGTATTAGATATTATAAGTAATCTGGAGATGATTTAAAGTATATAGGAAATAATGCATAGCTTATATGCAAATACTATGCCATTTAATAAAAGGGACTTGAGCATCCATGGGTTTTGTTATCCGTGGGGATCCTGGAACCAATCCCCCCGATACCAAGGGACGACGGACAGCTGTATCCTGTTCCTCATCAAGCTTGTACTCATCAGCCTTAGCTTTCATTGATGATTCCCGCCTGAATCGGCCACTACTATGATGGTTTGTCAGACGGTGATTTTTCTATTTCCATTATTACTTCCTTTATATTTGTTGGCATTCTACCATAAAAAAAGAGCTTTCCCTTCTCTTCCATTTATTTAATCTGTGTGGACTCATGAGATAGTATTTTAGTAACGGATTTTAGTAACCCACTGAATATCAATTATTTTTATGTTCAAACTCTCATTTTTTGACCAGTGAGAACCCCTTCAAGGGGGCTTCTGCGTCATTTTGACAAGCGCTCATCATGCTTATTGCACTTCCTTACTGTGGTAGGCTGAATAATGGCCCCCCACAGATATCCACATCCTAATTCCCTGAACTGACCTGGATTATGTAAGTGGGCCCAGTGTAATCACAAGGGTCCTTATAAAGGGAGGGGTAGCAGTAGGGTCAGAATAAAGGAAAGAAGGCAATGTGATAACAGAAGCAGAGGGTCAGAGAATGATACAAAGATGCCTCATTACTGGCCTTGAAGATGGAGGAAGTGGTCATGAACTCTTAACATGATGAATATTCCTGTTTTGCTTCTTGCATATCTTGTATATTGTGAAGAAATCTAAGCATTTTATAGCCTCGTATGGGTTCTTCTTAAGCTAGAAACTAAGCTACATTTTCCAAATGCTGATTTTTTTCCCTACCCTCTTGAATTCTAACATGATTTTGTTATAGTTACCCTACAGATGGATGCATCTGGCCTTCACTTTTACTGGAGCCACTTTGGAAAACTCAAGTACAAAATAATGTGCCTTTTATAAGTTTTGTGACAAAACTTTGGTAGGAGACTTATAAAGATTTAGATTAATGCTTACAAATTACTTTGGTGATTATATTTAGTAGTATAGCAGTCTGACAATACAGTGTTTAAGGAAGAGTCAGTAGTAAGGGTAAAATCATAGGTAACTGGGCCATCAAGGCCATCAGTTGCTATTGTGATTCTGTATTTCCAGGACTATAGCCCATATTTCTGGGACGTTGATATAAAACTAATCAAGTTGGTATGTTGATCCATAACTTATTCAAACTTAGGTCCCAAGGGTCTTGTTTTAAGAGGGACATCTGGATATGAGAAATTGATACAAGTATAAATTTTGAATTCAGCCAAACTCAGGTAAAAATTCTAGAAATGATGCTTCCTAGTGAGGCAGCTGTGAACAAGGCACTTAATTTCTCTGAATTTAAGTTCTTTTATTTCTAAAAGGGAGATGATAATATCTTATAGGATTGTAGGAATTAAATGAGAATATAAAAATGCTGCACATGTGTTCAGTAAATAGTAGCTATTATTAATAAGAATAATTTTATTTGCCTAAAGTAATTATTATAGTGCAAATCAATCTGATGATAATCACCATAAAGTATCGCTTCTTACTAATCCTTCCATTAGCAATAGATGGAAGTTATTTTTCATTCTTTGTTTCAAGAAATTTTAGAGTGTACATGGGTTAATCAAATTGTATGTACATTATTTACAATAAAGTATCTAGTAAATAAAGAGATTACATTATGTTGGTACTAAAGTGGTATATGTCCTTAAGGGTTCCATGTCAGTGTTCTTTCTGTGTTCAGAATTGTTTCAGAGATGCAATGTTGCTAAACAATGATTGGGTTTTTGCTCTTAGTTGACAATGTGACCATGGCCACAATTAGTTTGATACCAACGTGGTTATTATATAATTACTTTAGATTATAATTTAACTTTGGTGATGTAGCGACTATTTCTGCCAGTTTTAGTAGTTTCTATTGAAATAAGAGTCTAGAAAGGAGAAAAGTGTATTCAAATGTATGCCTTTTACATTTTACCTCAGGTGGCTAGTCCATACAGATACGATCTTGAGTCAGTTGTTAGAAAACAGATAAAATAGGAAATGTAAGATTTCATCTTTAATAAAACTGGCCAGATTATTATTATTTCACCATAATGGCAACATCTGCCAGGGAAATTAAAATAAAATTTCCTCCCTACGGAGATTCTGCCTGCTCCAGCTAAAGCTGTGTATATACAGGGAATGCCAGGAAATTCTGACATATTGTTGGAGCGAACACTTCAAAACATCTTGTGTTTTTTCTGTTATAGCAACTTCACTGTGTGGTGGTTGGAAGTGAAAATGCCAAGCGGTATTTTGAAGCAGTTCAAGGATCAAAAGAGCATCGAGGAGAGCTTTTTGGAGTCTATAATCTCTTCAAACTGAGGTCCCAAGGGTCTTGTCTTACAAGGGACATCCTGGAGGTGTGAAATTTTTCTCTGATTTTTTTCAATATTTTAAACATGGATTTCTCCCTCAGGAAAATTGCTGGTGCCTTTTCAGAGAAATTTTTGGTTTTCTTTTTAAAAAATGTTTTATGTTTAGAATTTCTACTTTTATAGAAATAGGAAATGAATTACTATACCTCTGAACTAAGATTTTCCCCATGCATAGTTATAAATAATGTACATACACAAATTCAGATACATATACAAGACAGTATGACCTCCAAGGCCATTTTCAGACGGTAAAGAGAAATTTATTATTTTGAAAACAGCTGTTGAAGTCAGGAACTAAAAAAAGAGACTTTCCTAAATAAACAAAAATATAAAATGTGTTTTGATTAAAAGTTACCAAATACTCCCTGAGATGCACTCTCATGTCTCATGGAGATTTTTGTTTTCTGTTCCCAATAAAAATTCCACACCAATATTTCAAACTCTCCCAGTTGTGTTCATCCTCAGGATACAGATGTTTCTTATTCTTAACAGGATATTTATATCCTTTAAAAAATCTTTTAAATTCTTTAATATACCAGAGTACTAAGAATATTAACCTATTTTTTAGTTAATATGATATGAGTATCATAAAATCCTGGACTATCGTTTTTTTCAATCCCATCATCATACAGTTGAGGAAATTGAGTCTTGGAAAACTTAAGGATATTTCCCTTAACTTCCAGGACTTTGTAGTAAAACCTTAATGTACTTCATTTATTTAATAGTACCGTAAAAACAGTTAAAGGAACAATTGGTCCCTGTCCTTAAAGAACTTAGACCATCTTTATGGGAGGTGGAAGAGAACATTTACATACTGAACACGTAACATCAGTAAGCATATGTTAAGCAAGTTTAGTAGCAGTTCAAACGTGATCGTCAATGGTTGGGGAAGAGGAAGGTATATATGATTTGTATGTTGTGAATATTACAACTGTTATACAATGTCTGATGTATATTGCTCAGTTTTTATTTTATAGTAACTATTTGATTCTGAATTGAGTGACCTATTTAAAGTCTCCCTTTCTCTGTCTCTTTCTTGTTTTGAATATGCTATTTCTCTGATTGACTTGTTCTTTCCCATTCCTCTTCTCTAATCAGTAAATAGCCTTGTTTGTCCTCAGGACCCCCTCAGATCCTACCTCTAACGTTGGGTAGTACTACCCAATGTACTATATTCATGTTTCTAATTTCAAATCATTATCTGTAAAATGTATTAGTATTATATTACTTGTCCTGTTTTCTGCTGTGTATCAAATAGTTTTGTTCTCTTCTTTTATCAGAATAGCCACCTATTCCTCTGTTTAAAAAGTGTTAGGTAAGACATTCCATATGACAAGTTATTAAACGGAAAGTTCTCTTATTCTCTGGTTGTCCTAAACATATGTTGTTTCTCCTCCAGGATTGTTTATTAATGACAGGACCCTCCATATCTTATATTTTGTTTATAGTAAAATATGCTTAACTGCTTGCTAGGCACATCATTGGCACTCAATTATTAAATTAAATTTTGAATTAAAATTGCTCATTTGTTATCAGTCAGAATTTAGTAGATTCATGCTGTGCTTTTGGCCAAACGATGTTTTAAAATATTATTAGTCCAAGCCCTGCATAATGGAAACATATATTATAAAGTAAAAGAAGTATTTTACTTCCTATGATACATTTTTAATTTTTAAAGGTTATAGAAAAATCCCTTTTAAAATGTTTTAAGATGTAGAAATTTGAATATATAGAACACTTTTAATCTGATGATTTCTGGGCAATTTAGTTCTATTTTTCATTGACATTCTTTTAATGGTTTCCCTTTAGAGATAGATACTGAGAGCTAATTTCACAAATATTTATTGAGTATATGTTAAATGTCCAATACTATACATCATAGGACTAGGCATACAGAAATGAATAAAATAGACAAAAAGCCCCGCCTACAAAATTTTACATTCTATTTGGGGGAAACAAATAGTAAAGAGAAATATAACTGAAGTTAGTATATTATGATGATAGATTCTAAGGATAAAAATAGAGCAAGTAGATGAATAAGTTCTAGAGATCTACTACACAGCGTGGTGAGTATTGTCAACAATACTATTATTATATACCTCAAAACTGCTAAAGGACTAGATCTTAAATGTTCTCACCACATAAAAGAATTGATAATTATATGCCATATTAGAGGTGTTAACTAAAGCTATGATGATAATCATATTACAGTAGATAAATATATCAAATTAACACCTCGTAGACCTTAAACGTACACAGTATTATATGTAAATTATATCTCAAAAAAAAACAAATAGAGCAAGGAAGGGAAATAGGGAGACTGTCAGGGAAAGAGCATTACAATTTTAGATGGAGTAGCCAAGGAAGGCTACTGTGAGATTGCATTTGATTCTTTGAAGAGACAAGAAAGGAAGAGGTGTTTTAGGCAGAGGAACAAATGCAAACAAAGGCCCTGAGGGAGGAGCATGCCCAGCGTGATTTCAAAATGGCAAGGAAGCCAAAGTGGCTGGAGTGGAGTAATCAAAAGAGCAAAAGATGGGGCCAGAGAAATGACAGGAAACCAGATCCTACAGGAACTTTGGCTTTGACTTGAGTGATAACAAAAGCAATTAGAGGGCTTCCCTGGTGGCGCAGTGGTTGAGAGTCCGCCTGCCGATGCAGGGGACATGGGTTCGTGCCCAGGTCCGGGAAGATCCCACATGCTGCGGAGCGGCTGGGCCCGTGAGCCATGGCCGCTGAGCCTGCACGTCCAGAGCCTGCGCTCCGCAATGGGAGAGGCCACAACAGTGAGAGGCCCGCGTACCACAAAAAGAAAAAAAAAGCAGTTAGAGTTCTGAACAGCAGAATGACATAGTCTGATCTATACTATCTATTCTAAATGTTAAGAATTGGACTATAGAAGTACAAGAGCAGAAGCAAGAAGCCAGGTTGGAGGATACTGCAACAATCCAGCCAAGAGATGGTGGTTTGGGCCAGAGGGTAGTGGTGGATGCCCTGAAGCACTGACAGGATTTGCTCCTGGATCATCTGATAGGGTATGAGAAACAGGAGTTAAGGATGACTCCAAGTCAACAGAAGACTGGAGTTGTCATTTACCTATCACAAAGGGGTTCTGACAGCTTGTAGATTTCTGTTGCTGCCAGTTGCATCTGTTGTAGCCATTTGAATTCTGTTGAGATAAAAGGGAGTTCTCGGACAGAGGCTTCCCATTCCCTTACAGTAATAGCCTCCAGGCACTGGAAGAAAAGATCTCATGGCAATTCAGGAACTCTTTATCATTCTTTCAAGTTCTTTAGGGGTGATTCTCACTTGTTGCCCTGGATACCAGGTAACTGGAACCATGCCATTGCTATATTATGAATATTGGTGTATTCGTAAGTTGGATATTTGTAACTCTGGTGATGACAGTAGTATTTCCCCTTGTTCTATCAACAAATAAAGTCTTAAAAAGAGAAATAAATTTATTTCCTCTTGAAGAATTTAATATTCTAGAATCTAGGCCATTAAATATCTCTGCTAAATGATATACCAATAGCTATAAAAGCATACTTTCCTTAAAGATGTAGCAAGCCTATTATCTAATTAAGATTTTTTTAGTTTTATATTAGATGGATATTTTCATTTTGATGTCTACTACACTGAAGGAATCAATAAACATTTTTTAAACATTTTTATTGATGTATAATTGCTTTACAATGGTGTGTTAGTTTCTGCTTTATAACAAAGTGAATCAGTTATACATATACATATGTTCCCATATCTCTTCCCTTTTGCGTCTCCCTCCCAATAAACATATTTTAATGAATATGAACTATAAACACACTAGCAATATAAGCTAGAATATCGAGTGCCCAATACCCAACATTATCTGTGGTATTTAAAATGTTGATATTATGTCCTTACAGTTATTGCAATATTATATAATATTTACACATATACAATAGTTATATAGTTATCATATAGACATAGTTATTATGGCTGTCACTACTGGGTAAATTTTTAACATTTTTTCACTCTCCCTCCCTACTAGGGCTTTTAGTGGAGTTTGCTGAAAAATGTTATTAGTTTTCTATCAGAAAAAGTAAGCTTATGATAAGAAGTAAGAATTTTTTATGAGCCCAGCAGGCTTCCACTGTGCCTCTATACTACCTAAGAATTATGAGCATTGAAAAATATATATGAATTCCTTAATTAGCAAATTGAAAAATAGCATTAAGAGAGTTAAAGCAGGCTGTACTCATTTTTTCTCTTTTTTTTGGCCATACCACGCATCTTGCAGAATCTTAGTTCCCTGACCAGAGATCGAACCCAGGCCCATGGCAGTGAAATCGCAGAGTCCTAAACCATTGGACCGCCAGGGAATTCCCTGGACTCAATTTTCTTAACTCTAAGTTTTAGCATAACATTGCTGTTGTTTATCTGGTTGTTTCTACCCTATATTTTACAGTTATTTGCATTCTTTATAGAGAGAAGGCCAAGTGGAAGCAGGGATCATGACAGCTACAACATGGTTGAAAGAGGAACCTCCAGTACACAAACTAGAAACAGTAAGCAATCTTTGAATCTGTAGCCTAGAAACTCCTGGGAAACATGTATGTGAAGATTTTAAGTTTCTTTTCCTTTTCCTTCATTTTTCAATGTGTAAAGAAAATTTTTTTAAGAAATGTCAAGGACACAAAGTCAGAGGACTGTCAGTAAAATTAATAATTTAGGCTAATATTTCATATCATATCATAAAAAAAAGTTCAGGAGCAGTCACCAGGTGTTTACATCCAAACTGGAATTTTAACTATGCCAAAGTGTAAATCCAAAATTAAATGCACTGTATAGGTAACCAATCCAACCTAAATAATTTTTTTTTTACTAAATAACAAATTAGATGGAAAAATAGCAATCAATGTATATTTAAAATTATTAAATTCAAACACCAAACTCATTCTCTGACTCAAGCAGATATTTTATTTGAGTCCTTTGTCTTGTGGTAGTTTGTCATCTCACATACTACAAAATCTATATTGTCATCATAAAGTCTTTTTAAAAGTAAAGAATGTATGTAGAAGATTTTTTTTAAATTGTTGTTGCTATTTTTTTCTTGTTTGTTTTTTTTTTAAGGGATTTAACTCTAATTTTGTACTATCCCAAAGATATGGGCTATATGACAACTATATTATGATATAACATATATATATGATATAACAGTACATCATATAACTGTATGATAACTATATGCAATGATAACTATAAATTTATAACACATCATATAACTGTATGATAACTATATGCAATGATAACTATAAATTTATATAAACTATAAATTTATATAACCAAGTATGGGGTGAATATATTTCTAAATTTATAGAAATACATGAGTATCAAATGTTGGCAGAAGTATTACCAGATAATACTTTCCCAAAATCTTTTACTAATGAAACCTCAGTTTTCAGAAACTGAGAATATATTTAGCTCTAATTAATGTGAAAAAAGTAAATATTGGATTTAAATTTCTAGCAAATTTTACTTCAAAATAGCTTCAATATTTTCTTTATTTATGGTGGTCAAGATCCTATCCAATCTATTTTTAATCAATTAGAAACATTTTCCAGTTGGGAATTCTTTAGCTCCTACAAATTTGTTGTGTTTTTAACGCATGATTGAAAGTATCTGCTGGACTGTCGTAAGCAATAAGTTGTGTGCTTTTCACTTTGAGGCCAGAATCAGTCTCTGCATCTTAGAAGCTAACAGCTCTGCTCTGTGTTTTCCTTATAAATAATTTGATCATTTGATATTCTAGTTTTAACTTTTATTTATTTGGAAAGTTATTCAACTTTAAAAGAGTATACCAGACTGTAATATTAAATCCTTTATGTTTGTTTACTATCAATAAATGTTTTACTTTTAGAAAATACCAGGTAATATACTTGTACATAAATTATCTGCCCAAATTCAATTCCCCTCCAGTGTGATAGATTTGATATCCTTATTTTGACGTTTTCTAATGTTTCCACCATTGCTTCTTATATAGGATAGGGAGCCTGACTGTCAAGAACACAAAGGTCCAGAACAACCTGCAGAACCACTAGCAAAAGAAGCATGTGATCTCTGCAGTGATTTTAGTGAAGATGAATCAGTAGGAAACTCAATAATAAAGACTGCTAAAAACAAAGCATCTGACTCAAGTAAAGCTTCAGGTTCTCCTGGACAGCTTACCTTACTCCAGTGTGGTTTCTCTAAATTGTTTGAGACAAAATGTGAAGCAGTTGAGGATAGTGATGGAAATATTACCTCTGACGATGAAAGTTCTGATGAACAGCCCACATGCCTTTCAACAGAAGCCAAAGATGTTGGTTGTCGGAAAAGTCAAGACTCTCTTGGTACTTCAAAGCATCAGAAATTCACTAACATCCTAAATCCAAATGGAAAATATATTTTTGATAAAACTGAGATTTTAGAACAGAATATTTCTTCTGAGTCTGATGATGAGAAAAATTTTAAAAATACAGTTGGCCACCATTGCAGTTCACAGAATGTCACAGAATCAGAAGATAGTGATATCATCTTTCCCACACAGTACACAGCTCAAAGATTCCTCAAGAAGAGGGTAAAGTTTAAGCCACCTGTGGATGGATCTGAAGATTCTGAAACAGAAAACCCTGTAAATATAAGAAATAATGGTGATAATAGAAAGACCAATGTCAGAGGAAATGGACTAATTTCAAAACAATTAAATCCTGAGAACAAGACCCTAAAATCTAATACAAAAAGAAAAGGCAGTAGTGATATTAGTGACGAATCTGATGACATTGAAATTTCCTCCAAGTCAAGAGTAAGAAAGAAAAGAGCTACTAGTTCTCTGAGGTTTAAGAGAAAAGAGGAAAATAAAAGGGAACTTTACACTTTTCCAAAAACAATGAAAAAAACAAACCAACTGTGTGCAACAGATGAAGACTGTACCTCTCAGGCTATTGATGATTTTACATCCTCAGATGATGATTTATCTGTTAGCCACATCAGTGTCTCTAAACAGAGCCATAGACCAAAAACTATAAAAGATAGAATCAGTTTCTCTTCAAAATTACCTAGCCATGAGAAAAATAGCACTTTTATACCAAGAAAACGAATGAAATTTCCAAATAAGAGCATTGTCAATCAAGATCAGATGTGTGAATCAATGGATAAATTTTTAGGTAACTGCAGATATATTCTGAAAACTTTTCTTTGCATATTTGTTTCGTGCAATCAAATAGTTCCTCAAGAGATTCTTGAATTAACTTGAATTAGCTCTGCAATCAAGATGCTACATTGAGGCACAGTGAGGAAGTGGGTGGTAGCAGGATAAACGGGAAGACCACCTAGATCAAGATAGAGAACTTTGTCATCTAGACCAGGATCCCTTCCATGTGGCCCATCTGAATCACAACCTTGCCCATACACTACTTATTCTAACTTTTTTGCATTTTTATGGCTTTATTAAATGTATATACATTTGATACAAATGTGTATCCCTAGACATTATAGTTTAGCCTCACTCATTAAAAAATTTTTATATAGCTTAATGTACAGGATTCCTCCTCCATCCCTTTTGTTTCTTTACAATTTATATGATTTCTCTGTTGAAGAAACCAGGCCAATTGTTTTCTGCAACTTGCATATTGCGGATTGGTGCAGTTGCACATATTTCTCCACCCTCTATATTTCCTGAAAATGAGCAGTTGGCGTCTGACACTATATCAAATTCAGGTTCAATCCCTTTGACAAAACAAAAGTTAGTGTTTGACAGAATGTATGCTGGTTTCTGTCTTTGTGATCTTAGCAACCATTGATGCTTAATGTCTAGAATTATTTATTCATTCAGAGTAGCAAAATGACATTTTCTACTTCTCTCATTTCTTTTTCATTTGTTAGTTAGGATGCTTCTGTAAGGAGATACTTCCTCTCATCTACTATTACTTACCCAGTGGTACAGTTCATATAGAGAAGGCAGGAAAAATAATTTCTTTAACAGCTTTGAGTATAATAAATTGATTTCCTATTGATTTCTTTTCTTAAAATCATTATGAATTAATTGATTCAAACACATTTAATGAGTCCAAATCCATTTCAATTAATATCATTATTGAGGCTCAATTTTCCCATCTTTGGACAGTGGGAGCCTTTAAACATGAGCATTTTGATTCCTGAGATCTTTAACGTGATGCTAATCATCTTTGATACCTATCAGGTATTACAGGATGTTCCATCATGAATTTTTTGCCTCAGACCTAAAATCAGTCATTTCTCTAAGAAGTCTTGGTTTCCTTTAGTGAGAAAGTGTGTTTCAAGACCACAGTCTGGTGCTAGGAATGATCATTGCTACTACTCGCTTGGGCCTTTTCAGTGGATAAATTGTTTGTGTTGCATATGTTTATTCGTATGTGTGTGTGTATATATAGGTATATATGAGTTTATATATGTATTTATGTACATGTATGTATTTTTATATATGGTGATAAAATATTTCATGAATTCATATTGATATTTCCATATTTGTACTTACTTTGGGGGTATAGAGCTTTAACCTCTTCTCTATCATATTTACATACCACTTCTTCTATGCTGAAAATACTGGTTCTTTGGCATATAGGGAACGATTTAATTATAATGTTCCATAATTACTCATGTTTTATCCATGTTACACAAAAGTCAAATAAGAAAAATATTATTATAATATAATTCCTAGAAACATTAAGGTTTGGGCGTGGGGTTTTTTTATATATACTCTCCCATTTCTGCCCATTTTTAAAATGGATATATTATGTCTTCATTGTCAATACACATGAATATTGCATTATACTCTCTCCTCTTAGACTTCATTTATTCTTGGTTTGCAGATAACTATAAATTTAATGCTTCTCATTAGTCAATGTCTCTTATGTCAATGTCTCTCTAGTCATTTTGGTTGTCTGAAGCTTATTTTCTAGTAGATTCCTTATTTCTGTTAGATCTCAGGAAGTACTCATGAGAGTAATATTCCCTGAGATACTTGTTGATAGCAGTTTGTGCCCTTTATACTTTGAAGTCATTTTTTCTGGATATAAAATTCTTGGCTTACACTTTCTTTTCTTAAGTATTTTAAATATGTAGCATCGTTTTCTTCTGGCATGAAGTATTGTGCTATGTGTTCTTTTTTTTTTTCTTAGATGCCCAAAGTGTGTTTTTTCTTTTCCTTATTTTCTAGTAATTTTACTAGATTATATTTTGGTGTTTGTCTTAGCTCAGGCTGCTGTAAAGTTACCATAGACTGGGTGGCTTAAACAACATTTATTTCTCACAGTTTGGGAGGCTGGAAGTCCAAGATCAGGAAGGGTTCTTGATTAGGGCCCTCCTCCTGGTTTACAGATCACTGCCGCCTTGCTGTCTTTACATGGTCGAGAGAGAAATCATCTATCTCATGTCTTTTATTATAAGGGCACTAATCTCATTCATTAGGGCTCCACCCTTAAGACCTAATTATCTCCCAAAGGCCTAACCTCCAAACACCATCACATTGGGGATTAGGGCTTCAACATACGAGTTTTGAGGGGACACAAATATTCAGTCCATAGTAGTCTGTATCAATATTCTCATAGTGTAGTTTCAACTCAGTTTTTATTTAAGGAAAGCTTATTTGTACTAGTATTTTTAGTTACTTGTTCTATTCCTTTACTTTGACTTTCCTCTTCAGGAATTTATGTTATTCAAGTGTTCAGTCTTCCTTGCCTGTCTTCAGTATTTGTCACATTCTCCCAAATCCTATTTTATTTATTTTTCATTTCTTTTTGCTTTTTAAAGATGTTCTTCTATTTCTCTTAAATCAATATCTATTGTGTTTATTCTCTCTTATGTTCCTTCTAATTTAATCTCCATTTCTGAATTTTTTTTTAATTTCTATGTCTTTCTGAGTTCTGCCACTCATTTCTGAGTTATTCTAATTCTGATTTATATTGTTGGTTCCTATATTTTATCATTTTCTTGAGGTGTTTTACCTAATTTTGAAATCAATTACAATTTTGTTGTTTTGTAAGCATATCTTTCTGGCATATTTTCATTGTAGGGATATTATTCTGCTGCTTATTCTCTTTACTCTTATAATTTTTATGAGATTTGACCCTCTTGCTCATTTTTATAGAAATTCTTTTCCCTGACTTTTTTTAAATGAGGCAGAGTTTAAAAAATCTTTTCTAATTTCACAGAGATTCATGTTTGTTATTTTTCTATAGTGTTCAAAACTATGATAGGATTTCCTGTTTCTGTTTCCACTGCTTTGCTCTAGACCATCTCTTTCCCTCATCCCTGTTCTTCCTATTCTGCTCATTTTGACTCCATCCCAGCAGTTTTTCCTCATTGTATGGCCCTGGCCTGGGAACCCTGGTGGGTTAGTTTGGGGAGTTCCTTAGGGCTAGTTTGCCCCAGTCCCTCAGGCCTTCTTACCACAAGCCTCCTGTACGCTGTACTCAGCTTTAGAGAATGCAGAACCTTCCCAGATCCAGCTACTGATATCCAAATAACCCACTGTGCTAGAGTCTCCTGTTCTCTGATCCAGATGCCACCCTGTCACTTCCTTCTTCCTTCGCACAGACCCTGATGCCATGCAGAGTGTGTAGCTATTAGTGGGTTATACCCACCCTCTTGTATTTTAGGGCTAATGGGAGTATCTTGTCATCTAATTTTGTTGTAAGTGTTGTCCTTTGCTTTTGGTTTTGCAGTCTAATTGTTGTTCTCATGTTCTCATGTGGGGATTCAGAGAGATTGAAAAACTGCTTCCCCTTACCACCATCTGCTGAGAATCTGATTAGTAGTTTTAAGAGTTAGCATTGCTTTCAAAAGTGTCTCACTCATTCCCAAAAAAACTACATGAAAGAATCTGATATGTAAGCAAGCTTATATTTTGATAAGCTTTCTTCTGTGGTTATTAGTAGTGTCATTTAAAAGTTCATTATGAAAAAAAAAAAAGTTCATTATGATATATATTTTGATACCCTTGTAATTAAGTACAGGTTTACCCTGCTCTCTGAAAGTAGAGCCTTCCTGTGTAACTTTGTAAGCTGAAATGGTGTAAAGCAAAGAAGCAATTACCTTAGGACACATCTTGTTAATGGTTGCACAAAATAAATCCAGATAAAGCACAGATGCTCACAGACACAGTCCAAAGCTATGATGGCTTGATGCTGAGATGCTGAGTGTCGTTCCTGGGGAAGGAGCTTGGTGATGCCACGCTTGCTGCTGGTCTGTGTGCTGCCTCTGTAAGGGCTTGCTGCAAAGCAAACACTGCAACACTTCACTCTTCTCCCTTTTTCACAAAAGTGAAAACTCTCTTTGGATTTCTTTCTGTTAGCGTGAAAACAGGTACTAATGTAGGTCTTTTGGAAAAGCTAAGTGGTGTAAAGCAAACTTTCAAGAACTAAGGGATACCAGTACTGGACTATCCTTTGGTTTCTGTGCTACAATTAGATTTTAGGTTTGAGGAGTTATTGCATAAACTTTTTTAAAAGAGCAGCTAAGTTTTGTTTTTTGTTTTTGTTTTTTACTGTGTAAAAGGTGTCAATAGTTTGTGTGGAACTCGTTCTATTTTGAATAATGCATAAAATGTGTCATCAAAATTAAGAAAAATCTGAGTAAATTTTCTACCAGAATCCTTTTGAAGGTTTTAAACTGTTGGTATACTTACTACTGATATTTTGAAATTTAAGGCGAATATTATCTTGATTACTCTTTTACTCAGCTTATTTAATAAACATCTTGTTTTCTCATGATTGGCAATTCTGGTTGAGAAAGGTTCGGGACTAAAACAGCACAAGTGTTGAAGGTCATAATTGAGGTTCATTGCCAGAGCTGTTTGAGGGAGCTTTTATAGACCTCAATTTGAGCCTTCTTTTTTATGACCGCAATTTAAAAGTAAATTATAGGTGCCCAGAAACAAAGCAATAAAAAAAAGTAGCTGTTTTTTAAACTTCTTTCAGATAAAAGGTGTAAGTTAATGTTTTTCATTTCCTAAAAACCTCCAAATCTGGGCATATGTACAAAAAAGACAGTATACAAACAGTAAAACTGAACAAAGCCAACCAAATGAAACTCCCTGGTCATAAACCCCATGCTCGTGCTTCGTCACTGTAATCAAATACATGTTTAAAGGAACAGGTGAGGTTAGCACTGCTTTTAAATTAGTAAACTTTTTTTTACATCAACAGAGACAACAAATTCATAGAGACAACCTTCCACTATGGCTTTCCTCTTAGCCAAAACTCTCATTTCAGGCTTAAATCTAAAAATTGTTACCTGATTCAGAAGTTCTTACATTGATGAGAGGGAAAAGTCATTTTTAAGTTAACCTAGACCAATATATTTGAACTCTTTCTCTTTTCAGTTGTTTTAAAAAAGAATATTGTGATATTGACATACAAACAATGTTTTTCTTGAGGATTAAAAATAAAATAAGCATAACCTGTTTTTAATGTGTTGCTGATAATTTTTAAAGTATACCTTGAACCGTATTGCTTCATCATGAGACATCACTTAATAAACATCAATTACCTCTTAGGTGGTGTTCAGGAAGTGGCTTACATTCACTCAAACCAGAATGTGATTGGATCAAGCAAAGCTGAAAATCACATGAGCCGATGGGCAGCACGTGATGTATTTGAATTGAAGCAGTTTTCCCAGCTTCCTGCTAACATAGCTGTTTGTACTTCTAAGGTAAGTAGAACATAGGATAATGTATCTCTAGTTTTTACCTCATTTTCACTGAAGCTCCTCAATAGGATCTTCTGTAAGTACTCCCTCAAAAGTACCAACAAGACTATAAATGACTTACAAATAAGTGTAAAAAACAGAATACCATTTGGGGCACTATATCCACTAAAGATGTTTTATATTAAAAGACAAATCTATATCTAAATGCCTAATAATGTTGAGTTGCTTAATAGTTTCCCTCAGTGAAAGTCTGCCAAAAATGAGAAATCTGAGGGAATCACTTAAATCAGAACCAAAAATACTTTTCATATGGAAAAAGGAAAGTGTATCATTAGATTTACCTCCATAATTTTTCATCTAAAATGAAGACACACACAAAAACTAACTTCATACAGAGTTTATATTTTTAACAAAAGGATTTTTATAATGTTAAAAGTAATAAATACTTCCTATGGGCTCTTCCCACTTAAATTTGCTGTTACATAGAAATAAGGCTTATATAAAAGTGATATTTTATTTACACACTTTTGTCAAAAGTTTTAAAAAATATTTTCTTCTCTTTGGCTTATTATTCTTTCTTAATTCCTTAGAGCTAGGTGTCTGAGGAGTAGTTTTTCTACCACTTTATGTGTAGAAGTGAAAAATTGGTATTGTATATAACAATGACACTTTGTTTCAAGTTAGTGCTACTTTGGGGAATGAAGGGGGGTTGGGAAATGCTATCTGAACTGTCAAGCTGAGACAGGAGATAGATGGGCCCCCAGGGCAAACAGTTTGTGTTTGTTCCTTGTGGACTGGTACTCTGAGATGGGAATAACAGGACAATTGAGAGAGGAGGCTGGACCCTGCCCAGAGGGAAGGTAAGAGACCACTTATTCCTCATTCTTGAAGTCAGGAGACCTCCCAGACTACACATGAGCAGAAAGCCTCCTTGGAGGTCAAAAGGGGAGTGATGCCAAGTGTCCAAACCTACCCAAAGGCCTCTTCCGTAGAATTCATCTTGGCCAAGAGATGCATGCTCACACATGGAAAAATCCTGAGCTATACCAAATATGGACTTTGAACCAGGCAAATCAAAATGACTGGCCAAAGGAAACCCGAAGAAATGCCCCATAAAAGTGATTCAAACTGCCATGAGGGCGCTACTCTTTCTCTGAGCCCACCCATGTGTCTATCCACACATACTCTTTTTCTCGCCTAATAAATACTTGTTTCACTACTTTCTGTCTTTGTGGGAATTCTTTTTCTGCAAAGCCGTACAGCCAGGGCCTTGTCACTGACCACTGGTCTAGTGGCTAGGATTCGGTGCTCTCACCGGCACGACCCAACCTCAGTCACTGGCCGGGAACCGAAACCCCGCTTCAAGCCGCTGCAGGCCTAGGACACCCAAGATCAAAGCTATCTTCATTTATTTGTACCTCATCTGGTTTGACAAAGATTTTGGATTGTCTTAATAAAATCAGAATACAAAATTAAGTTCATGACCAAGGAAAATATAAATTAAGACGGAAGTTCAAGACTGGGAGAAAGTTAGAATGCAGGTATATAGGATATACTATACTTTCCCAGATATATTTTTTTAATGACAAATTTGATTGAGTTTCCTGGTAGGCAAAACAAAGGAAGTGAACAATGTATTTAGTGTTTTCTCAACTAGTGCATTTAGAAATGTTGGGCAGTTTGGGTGGTCACAATGACCAAGTGCCTGACTGGCATTAATGTCTGGAGGCCAGGGATACTAAATGGCTGTCCTGGGGGGTGGGGGGAGCATCCCACAGGCTGAGAATTGTTCTGCCCAAAATGCCATAACACCCTGCTGAGAAACACTGAGCTAAATGATTGTCCTTAAGAAAAAAGAAAAACAAAAAAACAGCTCTTCTAAGGAGGAGCAAAGCTTTTCCTAGGGTTTAATTTGAAAGAAATTTGTCACCTGGCATTTTAAATGGGGACCACTGAATGATCTAGTTAACTGTCAGTTGTCTTATAATATCCTTAGAGTAAATGTAATATTGAACTTTGAAAGGCTGTGCTTTTAGCATTTTTCAGTGTAATCCAAAGGCCCAATTCCAAAATGCAACTCATGAAAGCACTTTCATGACCCAAGTATGCCACTTTTTTATATTCTTATTTGATCTGGGAGTATACCATATCTCAGCCAATGCTGTAGATAGCATTTCTATAGTTTGTCTACCTTGTGGGAGCTATTTGAACAAAGTAGGCAGAAATGTGCCAGGTTTGCCAGAAATTTACTGTATTAAAATTAAGAGCATATCAGAATCTTTTAAACAGACAGCTAATTTTTTATTAGGTTTTTCTTTCTTTTAAACCATGCCTTTTTTTTAAACCATGCTCTTTTCCAAACAAATTTTAATGTGAAAGGTCAGAAAATTTGGCAAACTCTGTAGTAGATGTTAATGCAATAATTTAACTGGATATTGGTCACTAGCTTATTTAAATATTTCTCAGAGAAGAAATTTACCCATGTAATACCTCCCAAAACGGACCCAAGAAGCAACCCCTAGATATAGAAGCAATAAAAAGTACCTTTGGAACCTTCGTAAGGAAAATTGTAAAGATGAAAATGCTGGAAGTATACTTTGCCTTTAGTTGGGGAGGGGTGGGTGTGCGAAGGGATTTACTTTATCTTTACATTAGCAATACCAGTAGTTTTCAACCTTTTTCAGCCCCAGCATTCTTGAGATGAACAGCACAGTCTCATCAGAAACCTTGTCTTTTCACAGTGATTTTCAGAGTGAGGGGCATTTCTTACCAGGAAACAAATTGGAATACCCAGCCCCTGGAGTTTCTGATACGTCCTTTGAAGCCATATGTCTCCCCAGTCACACATAGACCAATTTAATAGACCTTTTTCAGGGAATATGAAGAAATCTGGTGTTTAATGACTAAATCACAGTGGGTATAAAATACTCAGGGAAGTTTTAAAGCCATTAAGCAGGAAGTCCAGTCCCATGCCACCAATGCTAGCAGGCATTATAGAACAGTCCATATAAACATACTTAATTCAGTGGCTAACTTCTTTAAATCAATACTTGATACAGTAAAATTCTGACAGAATAAGATTCAATCCCTCAGATTTGACCTATATCATTTAATACATCAGGTTAATAATATAGTTGTACTTTAGCATCTTGAAAGCTGGAATGTATTACCTATACACAACAATCACTTGGGGATGGTATTATAAACTTACCATCAAAAAAGAAAGGTCTTGGATACACACTACTATATATAAAATAGATAGCTAATAAGGACCTACTGTATAGCACAGGGGACTCTACTCAATACTCTGTAACGACCTATATGGGATAAGAATCTAAAAAAGAGTGAATATATGTATATGTATAACTGATTCACTTTGCTGTACACCTAAAACTAACAGCATTATGAGTCAACTATACTCCAATAAAAAGTTAAATAAATAAAAAGAAAAGTCTTGGTATATGAAAATCAGAGTTTTCAGGGCTTCCCTGGTGGCACAGTGGTTAAGAATCCACCTTCCAATGCAGGGGATATGCGTTCGAGCCCTGGTCCGGGAAGATCCCACATGCCAGGGAGCAACTAAGCCCGTGTGACACAACTACTGAGCCTGTGCTCTAGAACCCGCATGCCACAACTACTGAAGCCCACATGCCCAGAGCCCATGCTCCTCAACAAGAGAAGCCACCGCAATGAGAAACCCATGCACGGCAACCAGAGAAAGCCCGCTCACTGCAACGGAGAGTAGCCCGCCCAACCCAGTTCACTGCAACCAGAGAAAGCCTGCACGCAGCAGCGAAGACCCAACGCAGCCAAAAATAAAGTAAATAAATTTTTAAAAAAATCAGTTTTCAAAATAGTTATCATACATATTTTTGTTCTTAGTTTTTCACCAACATCAAAAACTAAACCTACTATAATTTTGACATAAAACTGCAACCCCTGAGACATACGTCATGCTTTCCTCCTTTTAGTTTAACTAGAAATAAATAAATAAAAGAACTCATATAATAAGACTCATCTTCAGTTTGTTGAACTCTAATATTCTAGAGGCAGAAGAAATTTTTGATTGTTATAACTAGCCCATGGCATGAAGTCTATTCAGGCTGTCAGTTTGAATTGTAGCTCTACCTGATACTTCCTGTGTGACCATGAACAAGTTACTTACCTTCTCTGTGCCTCAATTTCCTTGTGCTTAAAATACAAGTAATTATACTTCTTACCTCAAATTGTTGTTGTGAAGACCAAATGAGGTAATAATACCTGTAAAATGCTCTGAACAGTACCTGACACAAAGTAAGCAGTCAATGAATAATAAGTATTGTTATTACAACCAATGGATAAGACTGATGTCAGGTCTCTAACTCCCCTGGAGGGTGAGGATCAACAAGAACAAATAATCTATAAACAGTTGTATGCAGCTATATTTAACTATAAGTAAAAGAATGGGTGGTACTAGTCCATCTGGGGCTTTGAATTTCCTTAAAAACAAAACAAGAATGTTTATGGTAGATTATTTTTCAAATTTTTATATGTGACTGTTGTTTTTGTTTATGAAAACAAAGTCACTCAGTACTTTATATTAATTTTATTTTAGGATATTCTGTATTAGAGTAGAAGTTATTAGTAACTTTTCTCCTTAAAGCTGATAGATTTATTTTCTGTTTAGATTCATTAGTTTGTGACTATTTCTAATTCATGATATCGCCATAGCTGCTGACAGACATTCAAATGAGTGAGAGAGCACTCTGCCATCAAACTAGTCCTTTTGCATCTCTATACATATTACTCTGGGTTCTCCTCATTATAATTCTTCTGGAAACTAGAAACTACTTTAATAATATCAGTGAGTTGGAATGATGGTAGTGTTGTGTTTCTCTTTACTAAAGCTATTTGTAAAGATGGTTAAATTAAGCATTTCTGAAGACTTTTAAAATATTATTTTACATAAATGAGATATTGATGACATGTCAAAGCCATTCACAGAATTTCTAAGGAAAAAAAATGATCACAATCACTGATTTCATCATATCTGGTCAATAGTATTTATTTCAACACCTTTAATGAGTAAATCATTGAACCACACCATCATCTTTGGTTAGAGATATATATATCACTCACTGAGAGATTTTGCAGCTCTCCCTGTGGTGGTGACTGGTAATAGTGGATTTGCAGTTTTGGGAAAACTTTTAAACCGTTATGGGAAGAAAAGAGAATAAACTAAGGTGAAGGTAAATGAAGCAAGATGAAGGCAGAAAGACTCAGCCATAGTGTTAGAAATATTGACAACCCTCTTCTTCTGAAATCTCCAGAAATCCCTAGACCTCCCAGCTACAGTACAGTATCTTTCATCTGGGGCTCACATCCAGAATCTTTCTGATTACTGAGAATTCTTTTGAGTGCTTCATGTCTGTCACCAAAGTTTTATTAGAGACCTTTGTGTTTGAAAAGATTTTGTGTGTTTGTGTGTGTGTATGCCTGTGTGTGGTCTCTGTGTGTGTCTGTGTGTCTGCAGCCAGATGCAGATGTGTTGCCTCAATTCCTAAGAAAACAAAACAAGTCCTATTTATTTGTATGAAGGCAACACAAAATTAACAGTGGCCACAATATGCAAGTATTTCACTTTCCAAGGAATACTGTAATTGAGTCTAAGTAAGAGCCTTTAACTAAATTGCAAAGGAATATACTAAATGGAAAACTTACAAAAGAGAAGTAATGTACACTACAATTATAGATAACGTACTATGGTCTTTCAGAGTTTCTCAGTCCTTTGATGTAATTATTGGTAACCAGAATGACAAAAGCTATGAATCAAATGGAATTCACCCATATATTAAGAAAAGTTCTAAAATATACTATCTTTTCCATATTTCCTTTGGTTTCTTACAGTTTATACTTTTATAAAATAATTTCTACTTATTTGAACATATTTGATAAATGTCTTGAATTAAAACCTATCTCTCCTAAAATAATTTCTAATTATACCTTTTTAATTTAGCAATACAAACTATATAAAATAAGAACTTGCTTTGCCTTCAATTGTACTTGGATATTTTAGAACCATTTCTGAAGACAGCTTATTTTAAAAGACAAGATGTCTGATAACAAGGGGGAAAACCTGTGTGATTTAGGTTTAAGCTTAGACCAAAAAGAAATGTTTTTAAGCATTGGAAGGAACTTCATTAGAGTTAATTTATTCTTTTACTATATGGAAGTATGTCATAAAACTTAGCTATACCTGTGTGTGATATGGTACCTCATTTTTTCAATCAACTGCATGTTTTCAACTTAAGTTTACTTAAAGTTTTCTGAAAAGAATTGTACAAAGACAGCATTTGATTAAGGATTAATCACTATGGCAACTGAGACGTGGTGACTGAAAGGGGGAGGATGTATTCTCCCCTCAGTTTCCTGCCAGCTGTCATAGTCAACCTCTGCTGCCTGAATCCAAGCCAAAATATAGACTGTGACCAACTCAAAGAAACTATATCTGTATTTTTATAAATTGGTACAAGTATCAGACTATAAAAGAAGACTTAATCCCCTGAATTGGATGACAGACACTTGGCACTCTTGCCAGTGTTTGACAGAGAAATAACGGGTTGCTTTGTAGTAAAACCTGGATTAATAGTAAACCGTTCTTTATGTTATTGCAGTGTGGTGTAAATGAGAGAACTAAGCATGCCGTCAGCCTGGAGGCGGGGGTGGCATGGGGGAGAGAGTGCCTTTTATATAACCAGTGCAGGTTTAAGCACTGTTCAGAATACTGTAAATACAAAATGTTGTCTTAGAACTTCTCTTTCTTGTATTTGTATTAGATTGGCATTTTGTAGATTACTTAAAGAAAGGATTTCTATGAGCTATGGTGGATTTAGTTGCAGTATGTTTATACAGCTTTTGGAGTCAGCAAGGAGGGATGGACTGTTTACAATGAGCAGACTTTGGGGAGATATAGCATTCCGTTAGCCTAGTTTTCAGGACAGTGAATGGCATGATGGTTTAAAGTAATTGTTCACAAATGACTGGTTTATGAAGTAGTCCAGTAAGTAAGGTTTATGGTTTCAGCATGTAGCGGAATTAACTCTTACTGGGTGGGATTTTTCATGGTCTTATGATTTTTCTTTCTATAGCTAGATGTTAATTTTATGGTGTTTTTGTATCAGAAAGTTATTCTTTCAAGTGATTTTAGTAGAGATTGGATTTTTTAAGTTGTGTGTATATATGTATGAAATTATGTGACCAGTGCTGGCATGAAAAAGGCTGTTGTGTTTCTATCCTTAGAACTAGGATTGATTCAGAGAGATAGTGTGTCATTTGTGAAAAACACCTGTTACCTCGTCAGAGGAATGAGAATCTGGTGTTAACTATAAGCGCCTATACCTATTCCCCTCCTAGCTGGTGGCAATGAGAAGCTGTGGCATCCTTCCTCACAGTGACGTTACCAGGCTTAATAATGCCACTAATGAGCTGATGTGTACAAAACACATTCAACTCCTTGCAAGAAAGGCATAAATTTTTATTATTGTAATTATGATTATTGCTTATTAGTAGGGGTGATGAGTGAAACTCTTTGTTATTCTCTGCAATGACCTGTTATTCTTTTTGCTGTTAATAGTACCAATAATAGAATATGTTAGAATACCATAAAAGGTATCTAGTCCAGTCCTCAAATTTTATAGATGAAGGGCCCACCTTGAACTATGCCTGATTTATCATAAAGAATACTATAGAAAAAAACTGTATTTGACAGTACTTATAAAAAACTAATTTGACCATGGCCTAGACTGACAAAAATATTCTTTGCTTATTAGGAAGTAGCTTGATTCTAACTCTTCTCCTAGCTGGTCATTTTTCCAATTGCAGAGACGATTGATACGGCTTCTTTGAACAGTTTCTCCATTTAGAATAGTTGGAAGATTATAAATAGCTTAAAAATACTATCTCTTCGGGCTTCCCTGGTGGCACAGTGGTTGAGAGTCCGCCTGCCAATGCAGGGGACACGGGTTCGTGCCCCGGTCCGGGAAGACGATCCCACATGCCGCAGAGCGGCTAGGCCCGTGAGCCATGGCCGCTGAGCCTGCGCGTCCGGAGCCTGTGCTCTGCAACGGGAGAGGCCACAACAGTGAGAGGCCCGCGTACCGTGAAAAACTATTTCTTCAAATAATGGCTTCTAAGTAACAATATAAAAGCTTAAAGATATAAGGCCTCATTGAACTCTGATTGACTCCACCTAGCGACTTAGAGAATGTTAAGCACTTAACAGCCCTTTTCAAATTATATTTTATCCCTCTGTTGAAAACCATGGTATCAATTGGACATGGCCACTTAATGGAAACACCTATTGCCTTGTCATCTGAGAATCCTGCCTGTATACATATGAATTCTGAATTTTATAGGACGAATAAATCAAAATTATAAGGTCATAATGCGAAGGATTCTTGGAGACTAATGCCAACATAATATTTTACTGATTTATTTTTTAAATGAGAGGGTACATGACTTCCCTCAGGCTCAGCAGTGGCAGTCAGCTTAAATCCCCATAGTCTTTCAATCTTTCTGTCTTCTCTTGTGCTTTTCCCTCAGTTCCTTTGGTTTCTATTTTGCTTTGAAGGTTTTTACTTTTTTTTAAAATTCCATTTTGCTTTTCCAATATGACAAATCAGTGTAATTTTCCAAGATAACTTGCCTGTGAAGAATTACCATCACTTTAGCAGTTAAACAAAAAATTCAGGTGGACTGAATGCATCTGTCTCTTTAAAAAACATTTTTTTAGAGTTAAAACTATCTGTACTCAAGAAATATAGTAAGACTGTTTGCAATATCTACTCTGCCAAAGGTATTTTGGCAAAGACATAATTTTTTTACTTTTTTTCTCTTTACTTATGCTTTTTCTCTACCACAAATAACCTTCAGTCTTAGTTTTTCTAACCTCCCAAATCTCCAAACCTCCCTACCTTTCAGCATCTACCTCAGATGTGTCACTCTTTCACAAAGTCTGCCCCAATTCGGCTGTCCTTCTCCCTACACCCTTTCTGCTTCTCCCAATAGTACTTTATGTGGCCTATTATTCTAACATATGACTTCCATGTATTTATCATAGTTATGTAAGTATACATCTTTTTCTTCTTTTCTATAAACTCTGGACTTCAAAAAATAGCACAATATATCTCTGATTCACATTTGATAATTCTGGAGACCTAAAGTAGTGTCTTGTACATAATTGATACTTTTTGAATAATTTAGGTTTTCAGTTGTTGTCAGCATATAATGAACCCAATCACTATCTTCTGAAAATTAAGTGGCTTAAACTATCTTTTCCATGAACAACTTTCATAGTTTTCCTGAAAATCCTCTGGCAATGACTTGACATTGTTCAGAGCTACTACTGAATATATTTAATTAGCCAAAGGAGACAGTCCCTCCTTATCTGAATTAGAAGTAGTCTCAGGTTTGCCTGGCATTCATGGTCTTCGATAAATTTACTCAATCTGCACCTCCAAGTAAATCATCTACTGTCTGATCCTCCACTCCCAATTCAAGTTCCACTTCTTACATGAAGCCTCAGTCTTTGGAGATCACTCTATTCCCAGCCCCTTTCACACCCATTCTCTGTGCCAGTCATCACTGTAGACATGGCAGACACCGTATTAATGTTTGCTCTCTTCTCAAGTATGTGGCAAGCTGCTTAAGGATCAGGACGTGACATACATGTCCGTAAGCATCACCACTTAGCAACAGGCAGCACAGAGTGGAAGTTCAGAAAACATTTGTTACTGGTCATTCCTGTAAGAAAGTACTACATAAGGCAGATCCCCACAACCATTTTCACTA
This sequence comes from Globicephala melas, assembly GCF_963455315.2. Lineage (NCBI taxonomy): Eukaryota > Metazoa > Chordata > Mammalia > Artiodactyla > Delphinidae > Globicephala > Globicephala melas. The sequence continues at coordinate 87,158,511 of NC_083319.1, forward strand.
TGAGTAAAGGCTCCTTAACTCTTAGCTCCACAAGTTAATGTTAAAGGGGATATACTGGCAGATAACGTAAAGATGTTAGTTATTTTAGAGCAGCATAAATGCTGGTATTCTTCATCTTCACTCATTATCTGTCATCTCTTGACCATAGTGCTGGTATAAGACACCCACTCGAGAGGGGAGAACATGGAGAATGGTGTCAGAAAGATATCCCTACCCATGCATGACTTTGTAAGCTTTCTTCATCTTAGCAGTAACAAATCTGAACAGTCACTTTGGGGCATAATTTTCTCTCTTCCAGAGTTCTGTAAAATATCTTATTGTGTTTCTTTTCCATAGCACATGAGGCCTATCTCATTTGGTGCTAATCTCCTTTTCCAGTCTCATTCTGAGACAGTCATTCAGAATTATTGACACTATGTGCCAGGCACTGCGCTAGACTCTGGGGATAGAAAGATGAGCAAGCTCTTCCTAGTCAGCCTTCAGTTTATAAATCAGTCTCCAAGCACACCATGGACTTTTACTCTTCCATGTCTTTGCTCTTGTGGTTCTTTTGTTTAAAATTCCATTTCACCTGTGTCTGCTTGTTGAACCCCTACTGCTTGTATCATCAGTGACAGTTGTCCCCTGTCTTCTCCAAAGCAGTATAAATGTTTTCCTCAAATTCATCTTTACTTATTTGTGTGTGTGTGTATGTGTGTGCATGTATGTCTGCTATAGCACTGATCACATTGTATTATGTGACACTTTATAAGTAAGTATCTACAGGATGCTTTCAGCTGCAAGGAATAGAATAACCATCTGAAAATGGCCTATACAATAGGCTGTTGACTAATTTACATAACAGCAAATCTGGAGGGAGGTATGTCCAGGTGTATTACTACAGTCCAATGACATCATAAGAATTCAGGCTCTCTCATTTTCTGCCCTACTATCCTCAGTAAGTTAATTTTTAGTTCCATGAGGCCTTTTGCCTTATGTTACAAGATGACTACTGCATCTCAAGAACATATTTCCTCATACAAATATATCCAAAGACAGGAAGACGTGGTTCTTTTCCTGTATCTCTCCTTTTATTGGGGAGGAAAATCTTTCTGGCAGAACATAATTGGCTTGACTAATTTGTTTATCCCCTAAGAACTGAGAGGGCAATCTACCTTCCCTGAGCACATTTCTAAGAGAACCTCAGTTTTGTTCAGACAACAAAGAGGGAGGCAGTGGCTGTTAGTAGGCCATCCACAGTGTCTGGCACTGTATTCCTGGTTAGACTGTGAAACTCTTTTGCATTAGGAAGTGAATCTTACTCTATCTTTTGTTCCCAGGACCTAAAAAAAGTACCTGCTACATAGATATTCAGTTAGAGCTTACTGATTTTAATTGAATTTCTAGTAGATACCAAAGAGATTCTATACAGAGAAATTCTAATTTATTAGTATAAGCATGAATTCTTTTGTAGTAGATTAGCTTTAGGCAGGATAAATATGTTTGAACTATGATCCTTGATCTAAGATGGAAGTTGTGATATTTTTGCAAGTTTCCTGATGAAGATAGAATCCCTCTTAACATAACCAGAGTCAGCTCTCACAGCATTTACGGCAAAATTGTTGGTAGGTTGATGTTTTATTTAAAGGTGTCAGTCGTTTTGTAACCAAGTTATTATCGGAATCAAATTTCAATTAATCTGTAAACAACTTTCATGACTATTTAGCATTAACTGCTTCAAAATGGAATTTGAAAGCCATATCCTACTTTTATTCAGTATTTAAGGCTATCCCGTTGCTGTGGCCAGATGAAATAATGAATACCTTAAGAGAAAGAACTTCTCATTTTGTTCATAAAAATTATTTGGGCCACTAGTATTTACCACCACATACTTTCAGGAAAAGAAAACTACTTTTAGTTTCTCTTAAGAATATCCTTGATGGGGACTTCCCTGGTGGCGCAGTGGTTAAGAATCCACCTGCCAATGCTGAGGACACGGGTTCGATCCCTGGTCCAGGAAGATCCCACATGCCACAGAGCAACTAAGTCCGTGCGCCACAATTACTGAGCCTGTGCTTTACAGCCTGCGTGCCACAAGTACTGAGCCCACGTGCTGCAACTACTGAAGCCTGCGTGCCTGGAGCCCATGCTCTGCAACACGAGAAGCCACCACAATGAGAAGTCTGCGCACCGCAACGAAGAGTAGCCCCCGCTTGACACAACTAGAGAAAGCCTGTGTGCAGCAGCAAAGACACAACACAACCAAAAAATAAATAAATAAAATTGATTCTTTAAAAAAAAGAATATCCTTGATGAATCAATAAAAATTACTAATTTTCTTAAATCTCAACCCTTTGGTACTTATCTTTTTTTTGTTTTGTTTTGTTTTGCGGTATGCGGGCCTCTCACTGTTGTGGCCTCTCCCGTTGCGGAGCACAGTTTCCGGACGCGTAGGCTCAGCGGCCATGGCTCACGGGCCCAGCCACTCTGTGGCATGTAGGATCTTCCTGGACCGGGGCACGAACCCGTGTCCCCTGCATCAGCAGGCAGACTCTCAACCACTGCGCTACCAGGGAAGCCCTGGTACTCATCTTTTTAGTATTCTGTTTGATGAAATAGGAAGTGTACACAAGCACTTGTATAATTGAACTGCGGACTAAACTAGCCACTTTTTTTTATGGAACACAATTTGTATCAATACTTGAAAGAATGACTGACAAACTATGGTTATTTAGATTTGTGTATTTGGTAGATACTTTCTGTCACTTCAAGGAAGACAACAGACAGTACTTGTTGCCAGCGATAAAATTCAAGCTTTCAAGTGAAAATTAAAATATTGAAAAACTTGTGTCTGCCACCGTGACCATGACCCCTTCCCAATATTTAAAAAGATTTTTTCTGATGCATAGGTGGTAATAACAACAAATATGGTTTTCCAATGTATAATTGAATGTGTCAACATTTTGAAGATCTGCATAACTGACTTAATATTTTCCAAATGACCAGTGAATGATATTACAAAATCACGCATGGGGAAAAAATTCAGCCAAAGTACAAAATATACCAATGAATTTTACTTTTAACAATATAAAAAGTTCACTGGTATGGTTTCAAATATTACATGAAACTAACCTTAATTGAATTTTGGTAAAGTATCAAAAAAGAATATCTACAATTATCTGAAAAGGCTATGAAAATATTCTGCCCTTTTTCAACTATGTATCTGTATGAGGCTGATTTTCTTCATATACTCCAACTAAAACAGCATTGTTGCAGCAGACTGAATGCAGAAGAAGATATGAGAATCCAGCTATCTTTTATTAAGCCAGCTATTAAAGACATTTGCAAAAATGTAATACGTAGCCACTCTTCTGGCTAATTTTTTGTTTGTTTACCTTGGAAAATATAAACTTTTTTGCTGATAAAGAGTTACTTAATTATTTTAAACTTTCAATAGATATAACCTACATAAACAAAATCTCTTTGGCGTCCTCAATAATTTTTAAACTGTAAAGGTGTCCTAAGACCAAAAAGTTTCAGAACTGCCATTTTAGACCATAAGAAGGGGGTCACTTGATCATTAAATTCAGTTCTAGTGGAACATACTTTCAGTTGGCCTTTCTCTGTCGGAAAGCTTTACTTCCTCTTCTACACGACTCAAGAAAGCATATCAGAATAGAAGAGAGTGAAAATGATGTGGTTATAGGAAATCCACTCTAATTTACTAAAAAGGAGAATTATTCACAGATTTCAGTACTTTATTATTAACAATAACCTGCGTCCAACTTCACAACCAGTTACAATGTCCCAGTGTTATTTGTGGCAGGGTGCTTGAAATGTTGTTCCCTAGACACTGAAGAGCCATCGATGGCCTTGTCACTGAATCAGCCTGCATAGAAGCCTACACTTACTCCAGCTGGAGGCCTGGAGGGAGGGAGAGCCTAAGCTCCCCATGGAAGTGCCAGCCACTGGAAAGGCAAGCAGGGGCGGGTGCCTGCCAAGAAAGACTTTAATTAAAGTTTTTCCATCAGCACCACCCTTCTGTGATCTTTTCACTAACAGGTATTATTTAGTATAGGACCTTCAAGTAGTCTTTAGAGACATTTTTACAGTAATATAAATAATATATGTAAAGATTTAAAATTCAGTCAGGGCTCAAGATGCCAAGGACCTATTCATTACTACTTACTGGAGATCCTAAAAAGACTAGTAGAAACCAGGGCTTGTGGTGCTGAGTCCAGTGCTCAGACAGCTACCCCAAAAGGCCTTGCCTTTGTCTGTAGGAGGTATTAAGGGGAATTTACTCTCTGACCACCCTCCCATGAAGGACTGAGGGAATATTAGCCAACACTCCCTGTTGCTGGTCTGCAGGCTTTTTTAAAGGTAGTTGCCACCATCTCACCTGGCCTTTTCCCCCAGGTTGACTGCTATGGCACTGCCTTCATGTTCCCAAATCCCAAGGAGATGGGACTTTTGTATTTCTGTTTGTAGTGTGTGCCCCACAGTATTCACCTGCACTCCCGAGGCTATCACTTTGTTCCTTTAGATAGACGAGTTTCTTGTACAATGAGAAATGGACTGTTGTGCACACAAAAAGGGAGCTAGGCTCAGGGAAGCCAATATAAAGTTGTCCTTTTGTGGCTCACTCAGCAAGCAAAGTACTATCAAAAAAGAAAATATATATCTATATATATAAAAAACTGAATTGTAATGGTTACTCCTTCCAGGAGGAAAAGAGAACCATAATTACAAACTTTAATCTCCCTTCACCACAAAAAAAAAAAATGTTTTAGATTTGAATCTAAGTGTTTGTTTTTTCAGACTTGAATGACATTTTTAAACATATGCAGAAAATTATACTTCAGTGTGTATTCGTGGTGGGTCCTCTAACCAGCTGGCTTTTCTCCAGAGGCTGAGTGAAGACAATTCAGGGGTACCTCATAGTTGCCTTAGGTTTCTGTTGAGTGTTGGAAAACTGCATTTACAGTAATATTTCCTACCTCCAGGCAGAAATCTTGAATGATTACTTCAAAGATAAGAGGTTTTCACACTTGAACAAAGATCCTTAAAGGTCTTTGTCCTTTTAGACTCTCAGATGCCACTTGAATGAATTTATTTACATGTGCTATATGTCTTTATGGTACTCCTGATTCCCTGCTTTGCAAAGACAAGCAAGTTTATGACTTTTTATGTGTTTATAGGGTTTGGCCCTTACCCAAAGGGAGATTTCTTTTTAATCTTTTGTTTGAACAGATGTGTAAACAAAAGCATTGCTGCCTCTCAGACTTAACTATTTAAGGTTTAATGAAGAAAAAAATGAAAGAGCACTTGATTGTTTTTTAATCTTTATGACAAAGTTGGTGTGATCAGGCCAATGTGAGGGGTTTGGCTACATGGTGTGCCCACTTGTGGCCATGACCATAGACTGGCTTGTGAAGCTCTGTGCTATTCTCAGGAGCAAGGTGTAAACCAAAGAGCTTTCCTGTGATGGGCAGGTCCTCTGGTGATCTTAGAATCCAAACTCAGGCTTCTCAACAAGTCAGAACCATTGGGACCTTCCATTGCCTTTGAAAATCTCCCTGGTTTCCAGTTTTCTCAGTGACTAATCAAGGCTGATCATCCAGTTATGGAGAGAACAGTGAATGTGGCTGTTAAATATACATTGCTGTTTGTTCTGATATATCCTCTGTAAGGGGTTTTCTAGAGAAACCGGCTCAGCAGACAGATCCATTCCAAAATTGCTTAATAAAGATTTCACTACATCCTGGTAGCCTATCATAGACAGGCTACCCACCCTATCAGGCTGTTCTTCATTGTACATTGTCCCCCTCCAAGCTTCCTCTACTTGTGGGGGATACAGATGAGCAGAGGAAAAGGAATCAGCATTATCTGTACCACCTATGGATGTGTCTCCAGTAATTAGCCCCAAAGAGATTTAGAAAGATGGTAGAGATTACGATAGTGTTTCTCCTGCCAAAATGGGAACTAGAGGCTGTTCATGGTTGTTTTTGAAACTCAGTCTCCTGGATTGTAACATTTCCTGCCCCATTTGTTGCCCACAGGTGGGTGTGTATGGGAAAAACTGATTCCTATCAACTTTTCTCATTTCCTTGCTATTCCTACCTAGGCGCCCTCTATAGTTCTTTAGTAATTTGCCTCCAAAATTTTTTACTTCAAAGAAAGAGGGTTTTTTTCCTTAAACATTCTGTGCACTATTCCAATGAAGTTTTCTATTATATAAAGATAATTTCATATGTAGCAGAGAAAAAAGAAAAATGCTAATGTAATCATATGGCTGTGAGGTAGGGGGAACATTCCTTTTTTTCCTTTTCTCAGTACACTGACATCAAAGATTGTTATCTGCAAACTTTTTAAGAGTCAGTTTTATTTTTTCTTACTCTTTCATATTGAAAATGTATATATACCTTATCTTTTTTCAGTTATATCTTTTAAAAAATAACTACTGGTTCAATATTTTAATTGGCTATTGCTATTAATATTGCTATTTGGCTTAGGTCTAATGCCTTGAAATACGGACAGTACACGTTGGGTCCAAAGGAAAAAGAAAGTATTTATTATCAAAGGTCATTTGAATGTCTCATACTATTGATCTAAAGATAAACTTTCCTTCTAGAACCAATATAAACCTAAAAGTTTACAGTAAGAAATAAGTGGTACAGGATTATGTACGGTTGACTAGGTCTAGTGTAAATTCATTTTGGCTACTCTAAAAGAAGAAATTTTTCCCTACAAAAGTGCCCTCTTATTTATTGTAATCCTAATGTATATCTTTTACAACTTAAAATTATAGCTTTTATTTTACAGACTGTATACTTTATACACGTTTAAATAGTAATTTTATGATGTATTTTTAAATATATTTTATAGAGACATTAGAAAAATGAATAATGATTTTATAACTTTATCAAAATTAAGTCAAAACAGATGTTCATCATATACTACTATGCAGCATAGGGAAATACAGCCTTTGTTTTATAATAATGTGATAATTTAATAATGGAGTATAATCTATTAAAATATTGAATTACTGTGTTGTACACCTAAAACTAATATAATATTGTAAATGAACTATACTTCAATTTTTTAAAAAGCAGTTATTTATGAAGTCTTTGAAGTGAGCCATTTCCACATTAAACATTTGATTGTGGATAGGTAAGGAGACTTTTGACCAAAATATATTAAAACAATTACCATTTATAGAAATAATACATATTTAATGTTTTTGTTGAACTAAATAATTTTTTATATTCCGAATTTTATTTTTAATGACAAATATTTACTTTTCTGACAATAACATGTTATGTTTTAAATGTTTAATTATATAAATCAGATTAGGACTTAACATAATTAGCCGTGGCCGACCTTTTACCTTTTTAGACCTGTTTAACTCTGAAGGGGGAGGGTTTTCCTCTACTTTTTCAACATTCAACTGGCTGCTCCACATAGTACATATACGTCCAAAGGAGGAAGACATATTACCACTCATAAATTAGGATTATTATTTCAATATTCTCTGATAAATTCAGCTTCTTAAGTAACCTCACATTTCCATTCAATTAATCTCATCATCAAATGGATCTTTTAACTGTATGTTTATGTTATTTAGAAATAATTACTATACTCTTTACACTTTATTTTTAATAAAGATACCATAAGTTGAACTTGATTACTTTCATAAATATACCATAGTAGAAATACCTAACAATATCCAATAATTTATGAAGATAATCATGAACATAGCAATTACTAAGTTATAAATTAAACTCTAACAGTGTCAAGCTTTCTAAAATACTTATTAGCAGTCATATTTATACTATACAAATACTGTACAAAGTTCTTGTCTTCATAATTCCCTCCTTATCTTTATAACCATAAATCTTAAGAGGAAGGAAACCTTCATCAGAATCACAGAGTATAAAAGTAATTTCTCAAAGCAAATCTTGGATAATTTAGAAGAAACTTTCTAGGAAAAAGTTAGGAGCAATTAGGGGCTTTTACAGAAACTGGGCTTTCTGCTTTCTTCATGTTATGATCTCAAAATTTCCTATCACATACAGACATAGTGTTCCAGTTGTTGGCCATTCTGTTCTCTGGTGGAAAGAAGAGTAGGTTTATTTTGCTTTCTTGAGCAAGCAATCTCACCCTCTACCATAATATTAAGGAGTGATAATGTTATCTTTTAATTTCCTAGTCCAGCTCAATTTTACTGAATTTTTCATTACTTGACCCTTCATTACTATTGCTACTTCATAGTGTTGCCTCAGTGTCATATGACTTCCTAACTTTGACATAAGCGGTAGTGAAAGAGTTTGCGTCCAATTTCACATGGTCTGGAATCTTTTCATCTTGGCCACAGGCATTGTACTTTGCTTTATAATAAATTATAACTGTCCCTTCAATTGCAACTGCACTGTCACTATTTTCCTTATATCAGCTATTATAAAAGATACTATTTTACTATAAATAGTGAAACCAGCTTTTATAAGAAGGGCATCAAAATGTTTTTAAAATAATTAGTAAACAAAATTTTGTTTCACAGCCTTGTTTCAGTAAGTGTTAAACTACCCTACTAAAATGGAAAACTGAACCTAGATATTTTTTAAGTAAAAGATGGGATATTGAGCCAGTGTGAGACAACAAATGCTTTTCTCTTTTAATGATTATCTAAAATAATCAGGTTTTTAAGTGTATAATATGTGGCATAAATTAAAGATCCACATGTCTGATAGCTATGAATAGAAAAGTTGAATTTTCCTGAAGAATTTGTAAAATCAACTTGAGAAAAAATGTATCTGTTCGAAATATGAGCTTTGTAATGCTGCCAGGGTCAGAAAGACCCAGAGTAATCATGTAAATAATTGAAAATTTCCATGGCCTGGCCTGCTTTCTCCATGGCTTCATGGAGGGAGTGTTCTTGGTTGGCCCCATTCCTTCTCTTTCGGTTTACTCCCTTTATCCCCATGTAAACGTTCCCGTCCCTCCTCATAATAATGGATAATTATTTCTTGGGAATCATCAAAGATTATGAGCTATTTTATTAGGAACTTTTAACATTCATCTTGTTTTCTTGTGATGTAAAATAAATGCATCAAATCTCTTTCAAATTTATCTTTAAAGATCAGCATTTTCCTCTCTTTATTAATAATGTTTTAAACTTTAAAAATGATGTCTTTGAGGAAAGTACTGTCAGCATTACTGACTGAAGCAAAGCCCTGGTTCAAAATGGCAACCTGGCATTTTGTGTTTGTCCACGTGAGTCACACTAGATTTTGAAGAAGTCAATTTCTTTTCATTAGAAGTGGTTTGCTATTAAAGAACATATAATTATGTCTTTTGTTCAGTTTATTTCAATGAAATGAACTTGAATATAAATTAAAGAGATAAATGATTTATTTTAAAAACAGAAAAAACTAAAAATGGGAGGGGGGTGGGGCTCAGCTTTTTTAAGCCCCTTAATAGTAGGGGCCTCTTTGTATATATAAATATTTTTCTTCTCAACTGCATAGCATGGTGGCAGGAACGTAATAGGTGCTTAGTAAATATTTGTGGAACGAAAGCCATTCCCTACCAACATTCAGTGATATGTGCCACTTGAATCCCATTGAACTCCTGTAAAAGAAAAAATCACTGTCTCATTGACAATTACTAATCTGTGTCTTGTAGTATTTGTATGCCTGCAAATTTCTTAAGTGATAGTTTAACTGGGTTTAGAATTCTAGGTTGACGGTTTTTCCCTCCCAGCATGTTGAAGATACTCTCATTATCTTCTCTTGGTGGTGGTGGTGGTGGTAGTGGTAATGAGAAGTCTGCCTTTAGTTTGATTATTATTTCTTTGTGGGATAGCTTATTTTTCTCTGGTAGTTTTTAAGATATTCTCTTTATCTGTGATATAACAAGGTACAGATTTATTTTCATTTTTCACACTGGAGATTCTCTCTCCTTTTTTAGTCTGAGGATTCATGCCTTCTTCAATTCTCTGCCATTACTTCTTTGACATTATCTCTTCCATTTTCTGTTATCTCCTTCTAATATTTTAGAAATTTTGGTATGTTTTCTGCCATGTCTTCTGTCTCTTAATTTTTCTTTCTTGTCTTTCTTTCTTGTCTGTCTTCCTTTCTTCCATTCTTTCTTCCATTCTTTCTTTCTTTCCTTATTTCTTTCCTTTCTTTCTTTTCTTTCTTTCCTTTTCTTTCTTTCTTTCTTTCTTTCTTTCTTTCTTTCTTTCTTTCTTTCTTTCTGCCTGCCTTTTTTTCCTCCTTTCCTCCTTCCTTTCTTCCCTCCTTTCCTCCTTTCTCTCTCTCTCTCTCTCTCTCTCTCTCTCTCTGTCTCTCTCTCTCTGCCTAGCATTCTGAGTAATTTTACTCTACCAATTTATCAACGGTCATTGTAAGGCTGTGTAGCCTGCTGCTTAACCCATATTTTAAGTTTGTTTCTATGTCTATTTTTTTTCAAACCTATATTTCTTTTCTAGAATTTGTATTTGGTTCTTTCTCAGATCTGGTATTTTACAATACCCAGTTCTTTCTTTATCTTTCTGGATATGCTAATGAGTTAAAGTCTCTTTCAGATTGCTTTGTTATCTATAATTCCTCAGATATGGATTCTCACATTTGTTGTATCTGTCCACTGTCATGGCAGTGGGCTTTGTGTGTTCTTTATAATTTTTAACTGAACTCTTTTTCCCCCCCCCCCGCATTGGAATCACAGGCATTCTCTAGATTTAAAAAGTGTTCCTATGTTATATTTTTGTATTCACCCCTCATTGAGATCTATGGTTTTCACGGGTTCTGGGCCAGTTTTTTATGTTGGTTTTTAGCTTAGATTTTTCCATACAATGCAAGTGCTACAAAATCAGATTCCACAAATGGCACAGGCTGGGCATTCCATGTTTTCACCAGTGATTCTATCTAGAGTAACAAGGGAGCCTGTTTCTATCCTGTGCCCCCAGTTTGGGCTTTCCTAGCTTTAATTTGAAAACTGGATATCCATTTAATTCCTGCTGTGTTTTTATTTTGTTTGTTTGTTTTTTAATTCAGAGAGTTAAATCATTTCCATTTTCCCTCTACACATGGAATCCTGCAGACTAGAATTTAGGACCCTATTCCTCGGGCTGCTGAGCTTCAGCTCCCACCTACCACTGTGTTACTTGGCTTTAGCATCTAGAGATTTTCCTTTCTTACTTTTGAGCTCAAATATAATTTTTTTGTTGTTGTCAAATTGCATCCAATATTTCTGTTTTTGGAATAAGATGGGGACTTTCCACATACTCACCTTACCATTTTGTCAGGGAAAATGGAACCATACATTTTAAAATTATTTTTTTCTTGACTCACTATTTTTAACAATTTGTATTATGCAAGACACCCTTAGTCTGTAAAATAAATGTGATTCTATCTGTAATTTCAACCACCTCTAGTTAACATCTTAACAATCACTAAGTAATTCTTGCAACCCACTGGAGATTGAAGTAGGATTTACAAAACTAGTGTATTGCATTATTATATAAAAGTTGTTATTTCTTAAAAGTTTGACTGCTTATATAAGATTAAATAACCAAAAGTCTGCTTAATAATATTGAGAGAAATTGCTGAATTAAATTTTTTAAACATCCCATTTTTATGCCATTATTTATATAATCATTAATTTTTATCCTTGTTTAGGAGAGTGGATGCCAGCATGTGTATCAGTATACCCATAGTCTTGACAGTAGAAACATCATATTACCATTACTTTTATTGTATCTTTAAGAAAGGTATATCTTTAGCATGTATCTTAAACAAAGAAAAGAGAAACATCACATCACTGCTACAAGTAATATCTTTTTAAAGATCTAACAAGATCTGACAATGATATTACTTGGAGAATATGATATACTAGATTGTAAAGAATACTGGGAAAAAGTAAGACAGTCTCCTTATTTAACCAAAAATGACTGTTTTTTCAGAGTTTTTGCTTTCATCCTTTTTTCAGACATATAAGGAAAAAATGAAGGGAGATACATCAACACATACAAAGGAATGCCAACAACCAAGTGAAGGCAGCATTTCCTTTCCCCTTTACATTTCACACCCTGTAAGCCAGAAGAAGAAAAATGTCTACCGAACAGGCCAGACCACCTTCATAATTGGAGAAACACCAAAAGGGATCCGCAGGTATGTCATCTATAACAACATTGGACTTTATGAATGATTCTCAAAAGAAATATAACTACCTAGTAAAATACACAAATTATTTGAATTTTAACTATACATGGCATCTGAATATTTCAGATAAATATGAATTTGTACACTTTAAAAAATAAATCCCGGAATTCCCTGGTGGTCCAGTGGTTAGAGCGCTTTCGCTGCGGTGGCCTGGGTTCAGTCCTTGGTTGGGGAACTAAGATCCCACAAGCCATGCAGCACGGCCAAAAAAAGAAAAAAAATCCCAAATGTTTTAGTGTTTTAAGAAGGCTAATCCCCAAATTGATAAAAAATGAAATTATTTTATATAAGTGAAATACTTAAGTGCATTATATTCATTCACTCATTGAGTATTTATTGAGCATCTAATATGCACTCAGGCATTGTGCTAGGTGCTAAATATACAGTGTAAAAAAAGAGACATAGACATAGAGCTTACAGTACAGTGGGATGGGGGTTGGCATCAAACCATAAAATTTTCAAAAGTAAAAAAACTTATAAATAAATAATTATAAAATGGTGTGTTATAGGAAAAAAGTAGACAGGCCTCCTTTATAGAGAATAATGGGATCGGGAGGGATATAACTCCCTTTCTACTAGGTAGTCAGGGAAGACCTCTCTATACGAGTGACATTTAAGTTAAGACCTGAAGGATAATGAAGCAGAGAACCAAAGTAAGAACTTTCTGAAGAGGGAGGAGGTTTTGAGAGAAGACTGGTGTACTTAGTGCATAATAAATCAAGCAGAGAATGGCATGAGATGAAGGGAGAGACATAGATGGGGCTGGAGCATGCCAAGCCTTGTAGATTATAGAAAAGAATTTGGATTTTGTTCCAACTGCAGTAGAAAGCTGTTGAAGCATGACATGATCTGATGTATGTTTCTAAAAGATTTTTCCAGCTTCTGCATGGAAGAGGGCAGAGTGGACTAGGGGAAACCATAAGGAACTAGGTGATGGTGGTTTGCAATAGAGTAGTTGCCATGGAGACAGAGCCGAATGGATAAATTCAGTTTGATGTTGAACTGTGTTTTGGGAAGGGGAGAAGACAGGATTACTCCCAATTTTCTGCCTTAAGCAGCAGACTGGATTCACTGAATGGGGAAAACTAGGAGAGACACAAGTTTGAAGTAAAAAAAAAAAAGAGTTCTCTTTTGCTCATATTAAATTTGAAGATATAGGGAAATGTCACATGGGCAGTGGATATGCTACTCTGAGATTTGGAGACTGGAGGTCTAAATTTGGAAATTATCAGCATAGAGATTATAAATAGATTACAGATAGTTTTTATAGCCATAGACTGTGTGAACAGCTTAGGAACAGAACAGAGAGAGAGGAGAAGCCCCAGTACTGAGCCTGGAGAGTGACTGTGGCCTACTGTGTAGGAGGCCCAGTGCAAGGTTCTAAAGTCCAAGACAAGTGAGAGTTTCGAAAAGGAGGGAACACTTAACTTTATTGACTGCTGCTGAGAACCAGAATCAAAAGAAGTGGGAAAGCCCCTGGAGCTGAAGAACTCTTTGGTCACCTTTCCATGAGCAGTAGAAGTAGGCAGATGCCAGGGTGAGGTGGGCAAGCAGTGAAAGGGCAAGCCCCTGGGACTGCTCCTTAAGTTTGGATGTGGAAACTAGCAGTAGCTGGAGGGCATTGTGGGATGAAGTGTAGTTTGTTTTTAAGTTGGGAAGATAATAGAACCTGTTTGTGTGTTGAGGAAAAAGACTAATAGGAAAAAAGGAGATCATGCCAGAGAGGTGATAACAGAAAAAGTGAAGTCCTGGAGGCAGGAGAGGGTGGGATCCAGACCACAGGTGAAGATCTAGTCTTTGAGAAGTATTAAGAGAAAGAGATAAAGAAGGGCACAGATACAGTGATATTTCCTCAATTAATTGAGAATAAATTCATCAGCACAGAGGGAAAGAGATTTGGGGAGAGAGAAATTATGAAAGAAGTCATTAGTGGAAGTCATAAAGTGGGAAAGCAAGCTTAGTGGGGCTAGACTTCCTGGGTGATGTTAAGTTCCTATTTGAGAGTAATTCCAGTAAAACCATCTGTGCAGTTGTGCAGACTTCATTCAGCAAGCTTCAGTTGTTCAGTTGCAGACACAGAATAGGGAAACAGCTGAGTTTTACCAGGAGAAGGAGAGAGAAGCAAGGAAGCTAAAGGATGTTTGCAAAGAAGCGATTATAAAATTGAACATAAGCTGGAAAAGGGGAGGCTGATGTTAGTGAGAAAGCAGAAGAGTCAGCAAATTGGAGGACTTGATGAGATGAAGGGTATATTCCAGCATTGTTGTCATTGGGATAACTGGAGCATATGATTGAATTCAGGGATTTGGAGGTTGTGCAGTTAATGGTAATGACATTAGTGGTATATGACTTTGGGAATAGGGGCCTAACATGGAATCGAGTCTGTGGAGGTGACGTCAAGAAACTGGTGGGCTAGGAGTTGGGTGGGACATCCACATGGATACTGATGTTATCAAGAATGATGGCAGGAGATGGGAAAGGAAACAACATTAATCCAGGATCTTGAGTGTTCAGTCACTATCAGGAAGCAACTAGAAAGTCAGTTAACAAGGTGGGGTGGGGGTGAGAATGGTTAAGCTGGATAGCATAAACCTTAAAGAGGGGAAGGAGTTTTTAAGAAAAAATGATCTGGAAGCAGCAATGGGAAGCATGAACCCTGAGGTTTAAGGATGTGAGGTATAAGATCTTGACTTGTGAGGGCTGCAGTGGGGAGGCAGTATCAGGAGGAGACAGAGCGCTCCTTGGGCAGAAGACACAGGAGAGTTAGTAGATCATAGCCTGGTTCCAGGGGCACCGAGGAGTGGTCTGGAAGGATGGGGGATTGGATCAGGGATGTAGAGACTAGCAGGGGCATGAGAAGCCAGTGGTTATGTGTAACTGAGAAGTAGTGACTGAGGTAAGCAGGGAGAGGAGGCGTGGTCCAGTTGGTCCTGATGACTTCTACGGACAGTAAGAAAATGGTGGTTGCTCTGCGTGTTCCAGATGCTTCCCTCGGGTTTTGGCAACTCCCAGGCAACCTGTCCCTTAGCTCCTCGGGTGCTGGTGTGGCAGATTGGAGCACGCCTCTCAGCTGCGCACCGTTGCCCACAAAGGTGAACACCCCACACTGCTATAGCAACACAACTCCTCACAAACAGATTTACAACAATGATTTTGGGTAAATTGTGGGTAATTTTCTTTGGGCAATTATTTTTGCTAGGAGACCAACCATATACATTTTACCAGTCTTTAAGCACAAGTGTCTTATCCCCTTTAGTACTGTATATAAAAATAAAAGTATTAACAGTGATTAGTTTTTGCCTCTTTTTTTTTCCCTCTACTTATCCTAGGGATAAATGCCTCATGCTAAATAAAAAGGTGAAGTGTGTCTAATATTAGAATGCCAACATCTGAACTAGGGATCGGTGTCCAAACTGCTAGCACGTCTTTCCTGCTAACCATCCTAACTTTATGTGAATCAAGAATTTGTACTATGCTGTAGCCTCATGGATTATCTGAATGAAGTTTCAGTCCTACCTTCACTTCAGAAAGCTTAGACAGAAAGAACATGGTTTTAGCTGTGTTCCATCCCTTCTCCTTCAGTTCCTCGAGAAAAAAGGAGAAAAATTGAATTTTTTCCGTGATACATAAATACTCTTGGTACACTTGATGAAAGATGCCTAACTTTGGCTTCCTTTGCCCCACCACTGCCCCTACCTCTAAATGGATTATGAGTGTCTACAAAATTTTCTTCACAAAGTGGTGGCTAGCTTGTATCCCCTGGTTGTACCTTGCAATTCGTTGAGTGTTTAGAAAGACCAAGAATTACAAAAGCAAGTTTAGAAGGCAAAAATAAAATGAATTGTAATCATAGCTCATCCTGTAAAGGGCAACCACACAGCCCAGTTTACTTGCATACTACTCAGGTAGAATAAGGTCTGAAGCACCTCTCCTCCCGGAGGTGACAGATTTGCAGGGTCATGGGTGAGGTCAGCACAGCAAAGGTGAAAGTACTTTGGCAACTGCTGAAACACTACCAAGTCTTGGATGAATAAAAGACATCAGCCTGTAACCCTGCCAATAACTTAATCTTCACAGCACAAATATTTATGAGAAAGGCCATGAAAATGATTCAGAGATGATTAATAAACAAAATAATGACACTTCATTACTTCATGTGAAGTTAAAACTGGAACTTTTTAAGAACATACTTGTTGCTTTCCAACCAAGAACATTGGCCATATCCAGGACAGAAATTTGGAACCTTGTTTTTGTGTTATTAACTATTCTGTTGGCAATGAGAGTGGCTGTTGATCAGGCATAGATAGTACCTGGATTTGGAACAAGTAACAGGACCAGTGTGGGGAGGACTAGAAGCCAGGGTACTCATCTGAAGCCACAAAAGAAAGTCATGAATTTGCAGCATGGATTACCACTAAAATCAAAGGAAACACAAACTTTATATAACCTGGTCTGAGTGGCAAAAATAATAGTGGCTTTAAATAAAGCTCCTGGTTACATACATTTAAAAAAATCATTTTTTATCCTCAGGATTCTCTGTTGTATACAGGATAAAATTCAAACTTCTGAAATTGGCAAACGGATCCCTCATGATTTTCAGCCTTTTTCTTGACTGACTCTCCTGCCCCTATGTGCACCAAGTCTTCTTGCAACTGGGCGCGTGCACGTTCCCTGTCTCCCTAGAAGGCTTCCTGGCTCACCTTTACCTGACTGGCTTGTGGTGACAGCAGAGAAGCCTTCCCTGCCACCTTGCCCACTACCAATCACTGGCTTAGGTACCCCTTCTGTGGATGCCAACAGGGTGCCGTATTTACCTCCATCATGGGGTTTATCACTCCCTTCTGGTTTGATTTTCATGTATCTGTCTCCCCCAACTAGACTATAAACTCCTTGAAGACAGGGAACTGGCATTTGTTCACTGTTGTATAGTTTCTTTTACAGTGCCTAGCAAATAAGAGGGCTCTATAAATATTTGTTGAGTGGATAAATGAATGTTGTAAGGAAATATATAAAAATAGATATAATTCTACAATTTGGGGACTTTTAATCATATGCTGCAGCACTATCTGTGGCTTTTGTTTAAAAGAACATTTATAAGCATTGGGCTCTCCTGACTCATGGCCTAAACTCAGCATCAGCAAACCAATACCCTCTTAGCCCATCTTAGTCTACTCGGGCTGCTGTAACAGAATACCACAGACTGCGGTTTAAAAGACAGAAATTTACTTCTCACAGTACTGGAGCCTGGGAAGTCCAAGATCAGGGTACCAGCTGATTTGGTTCCTGGTGAGAGCTCTCTCCCTGGCGTGCAGATGGCCACCTTCTCACTGTGTCCTTTCATGGCAGAGAGAGCTCTCTGGTGATTTTTTATGACCTCTTTTAACCTTAATTACCTCCCAAAGGCCCCATCTCCAAATACAGTCACACTGGGGTTTAGGGCTTCAACTTATGAATTTGGGGGGAGGATACAGTTCAGTCCATAGAACCCTCACCTAGGGAAAGGAGCAGAGTCTAGTGCCCAGGGGTCCTAAACAACCTTTCCACTTCCATCTTAGCAGGGTTTCAGAAGGCTCATTTCCTCACATATGCATATAACAGCTTTTATTAATATCTTATACTAAGACTGAAACGCATTTCTTCAAATAGCATCTGACTATAGTGTAGCTATCTATACTGAAGTCAGATCAATACTGAAAAAGAATGTAGGTTCATCAGTTTAGAACTCTCCTTTAGGCTCATCAAAAAGTTGTGTGAAATTTCTATATTTTATCGATACTTGTGGAAGGAGAAGAGATAGATGAAAAAAATTCCTGTCTTAATTTTTCAGCATTTTCTCTTTTCTATTTATTAAGACCCTTCTTTGACAGTTTTATTTCATGGATCTTGAATGCAATATAGATTTCCAAATACAGATTATATAAATTATGATTCTCATGTAAGTCATAAATTGGCTGACTGGAGTAGCAGCATGCTGGGATCACACAATTCCCAGGAAATACCTGATAGTATAAGTCAGAATAACTTAAAAAGCTGGTAATTTCATGAGCTAGAATATTTTTTTCAGTAGTGTAAGGAAAGAGATCACATTCTCCTAAGTGCAAAATGCATGTTCATTATGGAATTAAGCTAATATATGCTAAAGGAATACTATTGCATTGCTTTGTTGCTACATAGCATAACACTGAAGACAAGCTCTTTAAAAATAAAATGTAATAAAAATAACCACTGGTTTTGTTCGTTAAATCTTCAGAAAACAATTTGAAGAAATGGCTTCTTATTTTAAGTTGTCTTCTGTAAAGGAATTTGCTAAACATATAACTAATGCCACATCAGAAGAACGACAGAAAATGCTAAGAGACTTTTACGCTTCTCACTATCCAGAGGTAAAAGAATTTTTTGTGGATTCCCCTTCAGAATTCATTAAATCTGCCAATGAGGAAGGAGAGAGAGTCAGGAATCTGTCTGAAAAAAGAGAGTCTCTTATAAAAGAAAGGGTGTCAGATTCTGTAACTTTGTCATTTAAAAATTGTACCAAAAAATTGTCTCAAATTTGCAGCCCAAAAAGATATAAAGAAAAATCAATTAAGTTTCGAAATCACAGTTTCCATAGAGAAGAGGTGCTTTGTAATGATGTGGAAACTAAGAAATTACCTGTAAGCTCTACCCAAGAGACGAACAATGGGAAAAACAGCCAAGCATCCAAAGATACTGTAGCATCCTGTTTCCTGAACAGTAAGTCTGGAGCGTATGAGTTGGAAAAGTTGGAAAATACCATGAAAAACCGACAGGATCTCACAGGATTGGGTGTTTCAAGAAATGGACCCTTTTTCAAAGTGGAAAACAAAAAGATAGAAAATCCAGTGTTAGAAAACACTTCTGTGGTAAGCTTACTTGGTGACACCTCTATTCTTGATGACCTCTTTAAAAGTCACGGGAACAGTCCCACACGACTGCCAAAGAAAGTTCTTTCAGGGCCCATGGAGAAAGCAAAACAGAGACCAAAAGATTTCTGGGACATCTTGAATGAACAGAATGACGAGAGTCTTAGTAAACTCACCGACTTGGCAGTAATAGAGACTCTGTGTGAAAAAGTGCCTTCTGCTGCATCCTCCAAAAGGAAAGAGGGTCTTGAAGCTCCTCTTTGGAAATCAAATGAGAAATTTTTGTGGAAAAAATTTAACTCCAGTGATACAGATGAAAGCACAACTAATACCCAAGAGTAATACATAAACACACAAATAAGTTACCACAACCAATGAACTTCTGCCATCAATATTTACAATACTGTATTGCACACTAATTATGTTACACAGTTGTAAACATATATTTTTAATAAACTCTTGCTCTAGGGCTTTCTTTTTAAGTCTAAAATGTTATCATGTATTGGTTTTCCTTGATAGCTGATTTGATCTTTTAAAAAAATATGATTGTATTATAGTATAAACCTCTTCTATGAAATGGAAAATATTCTGGGTTTGTTATCAGGAGACCTGGGGTATCTCTCTTACTGTATAATTATGTGACCTTAGATAAGTCATTTTGGCTGGTGTGCAGCCATTTCCTAATATGAAAGATGAAGGGCTTGAACTTGATCCACATGAGCGTCCTTCCAGTTTAAAAAAGCTTTGTTTCACTCTCCTAGATTCCATTAAGTCATAGGCCAAATTATGCTCAGCCCCCAAATCAAATGTATATTAATGAGTTTCTTTCTTACTACCATTTGGAAAATTCTTAACTGTTTTATTTTCCCTCAGTATCATGTACTGCTATTAAGAAATTATTTATACAAAAGTAATAACTAGTACTGAATACATGATGTATATTAAAATAGTAAGCTTTTAAACTCAAAATCAAAGGAGTAAGTTGTATAACTTTATGATACATGATGCTGAAGTAATACAATTATTATCATTAGCCACAGAACACCAATGCATCAACTTTTTGTACAACTATATAAAGCTTTGTATAGTACTTTTGCACTTTTTTAAGTATGAGTCAACGAGAAAACATTTGATTTTATTTAAAACTCTTATATTCTGTTGAACTTAACTTATATAGTTTATAACCAATGGAATGTGCTTGTTGTTGAATTCACTTATTTGGAAACATTCACTCAGCCCCTATGGGTGCTGTGCTAGGAGCTCGAGATGTACAGGTGAGGCACTGCTACCAGTAAAACAAAGGAAACCATATGTATAAAGAGTCGGGTCTGTAAAGCCCCTGGCATCATGCCTGGCACATGGTAGCAGGACCTGAGGCTTCTACTGACCCACACGCAGATACACTGTGGCAACTTTCCCTCAGTTGAACCGGCAGGGCTATGATGGGAGGAAATGTCCAGAAAATAGCAGTGAACCAGGAAATGGTGGTGCTCAGAGATCACTGTGAATTGCTACTGTATTGAGGGGAGGGGGCCTTTGGAGTATCCAGCCATCGCAGTGTGGAGCCATTGCTCAGAAATGGGGAAAAAAAAGAAAGAAAATCTTTTCTTAAGGGACTGAATGGCCAAGTATGTTTTTCTCTAGGGCAGTGTTGAGAGCTGTGAAATATATATTATTTCATGACCCAGTACATGTGTTAATACATATATATGAATGAAATAAAATGTTTATGAAATAATATTTACCCTTAAGTCATGCAACATATTTTGGTATTTTCTCTTCTGTTGCACTTTTGGCTCTTGTGTATGTATGTTTTTTAATGCTTTCATAACCCACTAAGTTGATTTCATGACCCACTAATGACTGGGAACCACAGTTCAAAAATTCTCTGTTTTAGGTTATATAGACTTAGTCTTTTTTTTTTTTTTTTTTTTGGCTGCTCGCAGCTGAATTGTGTCCAGACTTATTAGATGCTACATTTCACCACCAGGATCTTGCTACAAAATGAATGTGCTGTGCAGTGTGTGATAGACTTGACATATAAATGTCGTTAGACTGCTGTGGGGTCAGCTGTACGAGGAACTCAGAAAGAAAGTAGATGCATCTTCATCAGACAGTAGGGTTCAGTCATTTTAATCGAAGTGTATCTTTCATGAAATAAAGTACCTTTTAATTTTTTTACATACACATGACCT
Organism: Globicephala melas; assembly: GCF_963455315.2. Lineage (NCBI taxonomy): Eukaryota > Metazoa > Chordata > Mammalia > Artiodactyla > Delphinidae > Globicephala > Globicephala melas. The sequence continues at coordinate 87,179,790 of NC_083319.1, forward strand.
TAGAAACATAAAATGATGTTCATACAAATATTAGCTCTATACTCTTCAAATGTAATTAAATGCTGTTTAATTTTAGATTTTTCTCAGTGCTGGTCAAAATGGGAGCAGAAGTACAGATCTGGAGTTTAAAAATTAGTTTCCAACAGATGTCAGTGAAATGTTTGTCATAATTATCATGTAGGAATGGTTTGCCAAGCAGAGTATGAGGTTCAGTATAGAAAGGAGCCAGTCAGAACGTTTCAGAAGGGTAACTGTAAGGGTTGACCTTCCTTGCAGTGGAACAGTGGGAAGATTTGGTTCAACTATTGATGAATGTGAGAACAGACACTGTAATAAGAATCCTTCCTTCCCCACTCCACTAGTGTCATGCCACCAAGTTTTCCCCCCAACTAAGAAGGTGACCACAGGCAAATCCCAGGGTTTCTTTCAGCATCAGTTACCCCTTTAAATTTGAGATGGACTGGATCATTAGTGTTCATTTTTTTAAGCAAACAAACTCTACCATAATTAGAGGCTCAATTATTTATAACAATTAAAATGGAGGTCTGTTGATTGAAGCACACCACTGTGGCTCCATGGAACATTAGTTTGAAAACGACAGGGATGAGATCATTGCTAAAAAATCTTCCAACTTAAAGTTTCCATGATTCTATTTGCCACAATCTGTATTTTTTACTTCTCTTCAAAGCAACAATAGAGTTTCTGGCTGCTAGCACTCAAAACATAATTATCAATATTGGAAACTGAGGCAAGATACTGTGAGACCATTGCACTTGAACTCTTCAGAGTTCCCTTCAAGCCCTGAAACCACTTCTTAGAGTAAATTAACATTATCTGCAAGCAGTGCAGCTGCCCCTAAGCGTTCAAGGTGAAAGAGCCTTAGTTTGCAGAGATGAGTTGGTGATAAACTTTTCATCCATAGAAAATGAGAAAGCCAAGCCAAGGACAGTATAGGGTTGTTTTTAAAGTTGAATGTGCAATTTTAAGATTCTGAAGTTATCCTTCCTTTATGATATAAAATAGTCATCTTTTATGAAATGATAGCATATCATAGTTTTTCGCCTATTTCATTGTCCTTACTTGATATAAAAATTGATAACCATATGTCAGTTCCCAAGTTTTGACATTTACTAGTCTATAAAATCGAAAAGAATGGGTTCACTGTTGGCCTCAAAGGTCATTTTTCACATATGAGGCAATAGAGCTCCACGGTCACTATGTCATAAACCCAGTTAACAGTGGGTCTAGAACCCACCAAGGATGTCAGTAAACCTATAAGATCCTATAAGATGCATCTGCCTTCAAAGAGCCCAGAGTGCAGAGCACTTTTTAGGCTCCTCACCTAATTCTCATTTAATCATCACTGATGTGATCTTGTTTCCCAGTTCTGTCACCACCTTCTTTTGCAAAGCATCCTCCACCCAGCGCTTCTGGAGGGCCTTAAAGGGAAGGTTCGCAAGCTGAGGAACAGGTCTTGGCACTGGTGACACTGCATTTGCCCTGGGTGACAGCCCCATGCACTGCCCTGTCTCCACACCTCCCCCAGTGCTGGCTCCGTGTGGTGTTTGTGGCAGGTGGAAAGAACACCGTTGCCTCACAGGATCTTGCAGAGTATTAAGTATGAAAACAGCCACTTGGGTGTTTACTCTCTGCCCCTAGGGGGAGAGACTCAGACTGACCTTCCCTTCAGAAGTCTAAGTCTGTGTGGTCCCCAGCCCTGAAGTGGCAAGTCAGAACTACCTGCAGAGGCTTTTCCACACACGGGTGCCCAGTTCCCTCCCCAGAAGATTCTAGTTCAGAAGGTCTAGAATTCAGCATAGATACCCATTTTTATTTTTAAAGTTTCACAATAATTGTGATATGTTAATGTTTTGTCTGAGACTTTGTTGCTGGACAGGACCCACTTGACCGCTCCAGTGAGCCCCCAACCCACGTGAAGCCAGTGGACATTCAACTGAACTCACACTGGAGCCATCCTGTACTTTTTTTAGGCCCCAAAGTGGTTATGTTTCCATAAAAATACCCCCACACAGAATTGTTTCTCTGATTAAACTTTACCAAAAGTACTTTATTTATTTTTACTGTAGTTTAACAATTTTTGTGGTAATATTTATCCCCTAAATTTCCAAATTTAAGACCAATTTTATTTCTATGAGCATGATGCCCTTATGTCACTGACATGGATAATGCCCAGTGGACATTCTTGGTTTTGTACTGCTTTCTCTCATAGTTAAAAATCAAGAATGCCTCTTTAGGGCTTCCCTGGTGGCGCAGTGGTTGGGAGTCCGCCTGCTGATGCAGGGGACGTGGGTTCGTGCCCCGGTCCGGGAAGATCCTACATGCTGCGGAGCAGCTGGGCCCGTGAGCCATGGCCGCTGAGCCTGCACGTCCGGAGCCTGTGCTCCGCAACGGGAGAGGCCACAACAGTGAGAGGCCCGCGTACCGCAAAAAAAAAAAAGAATGCCTCTTTCTACAGATGTCTTTTTGGGCCCCTTCCTCTCATTGAAAGAAATAACTGAAACTCAATTTATATTGTTTATATATTTAAGCAAGGGGGAAAGTGTGCATCTTGGATGTAAAGGAAATCTTGGAATTTCCTATACATCTCTAAGGAAACTCCAGTGAGTCCTCTTGCCAAGCATGAGTTTTTGTCCCCCTCCCCATATCTTTTAACTTTGGGTTTTTCTTTATTTTTTGCAAAGTGAGGCATGCCTCTGGTCTGAAAGATGGACTTCAAAAGAAGCCTCATAATAGCTAATTCATATATATTTTCTTCTTTCCTAAAGCCATTATAAAAGTATTGATAAAAACAACAAAATATCTTAATTTTTCAAAACATAAATGTCAACATGTGGTCATGGGAACTTCTGATTTTACATGATCAGAGTCTGCCTGCCCTGCCCATCTGCCAGCGTCCTCACTATGCTTCCAACAGTCAACTCTGTCTCACTGTCTCAGCCAGTACTCACCGCCTTCCTGACCCAGTGACAATGCCCTGAGTGGCCTCCCTTCAGCACTGCCTGGCAAAACCCCAGGTTTTTTCCAGGTCAGTCCTTACCCACCCCTCCCTGCCCCCAAGTATCCTGCTCACCAGTTATCAGTGGAGCCCACAATGCCCTGCCCAGCAACCTAATAGCTTCCCCTCCTCAATCAGCTTTCCCCACTTTCCTCAAACACTACATCAAACCCACATCTCAGACCTCTTAACTCCCCCATTTCCCTATTTAGTAGATACCTCACCCTCCGGCTTCACATATTGGGAAATGCCATCAGCAGAGGAGCTCTGAATGTCATATTTGGGACACTGCAGAGGCCCTATCACCGGGCAAGTCAACCCCAGAGGCAGCAATTCACTGACCTCCCATGAAAAGGGAAAACCAACCAGTTAGTGGGGCCCTTGCAGAGGTGCCATTCACCACCTGAAATGGCCCAGAGCTGCCACATTGCCCTGAAAGGCATAACAGCTCCTATAGTCCTAAAAGACACCCTAGGGCACAGCAGTGTGCTGGGGGATGTTGGGGAGGACGGCCAGGTCTCAGGAAGATTGGAGTGTCCCCTAGGAAGGTATGTGGGTAAGAGAACAAGAGCCACTAAGGAACCCAGGCACAAATGACGGGTGCTCTCTGAGTAAAGCATGATTTGGAGATGGGTTGGTGGCCAGACCTGAAAGAATGGGAAGGCCAGAACATCACTTCCTCCCTTGGCCTTTAAAACCCTAAATGAGCAAGAACGTGGGCCTAGTAGAGAAGTTGGAGCTTTGGACTGCCAAACATAAGAATGCTCTGACGACTAACCTAACCTCCAAAATATGTAAGAGGGGCGGGGGGGGGGAAGGGCGGAGGGGGAGACTGAGAGCTCGGGTGTCAATGACTGCAAGTCCTCAGTGTCGGGGGACTGGGAGCCCCTCGCAGATTTCCGTCTCTGGGCAACGGGAGGCTGATTGGCTTTTCCTCCCTCGCCTGTTATTCTGTGGGATGGTGTCGGGCACGTGGAGCCGCGCTGTGGCTTGCGGTGCGGGGTAGAACCGCGGACCCAAGCGCGAGCGCGCACCCTGCTTTGCCCCTCGCCCCCGCTTTTCCCCGGCCCTGCACTCCCTTTCCCAGGAGCGCTGTCGGGGAATCCACCTTACTCCCGGCTCCGCCTTCCCATCCCGCCCGGCAGGCAAATATTAGACAGTGTATGTAGAAATTGCTTCAAGTAAAGCTCATGTGAATTTTCCTCAGCGAGTTTCCAGAAGGCCACCCGCCGCCGCTGAGGATCGTCGCTGGAAACCCCCGCTGCAGTGCCACAAAACGGGAGAGGGGATTCACCGGCCCCAAGCAGGGGAGGCAATCTGTTTCTCCGAATCAGGTTTATTTTCTCCTTTGGAGGGAAAAAAGAAGGAAAGCTAATTAAATTACGCTCTGGCTGTATTGATGGAAAACATGAAAGCAAACTGCAGGGACTTGCGCCTCGAGGGCGCGTGATGTTCCACTAGCCGCAAGCCTCAGGAAAGTCCCCGAGCCCCTCTGTGCGCAGGAAACGATGGGTGGCCGATCTCCACCGCGCCCCGGGGTCTCGTCCACCGCGAAAAGTGAGGCAAGGAAGGCGGACGGGCGGCCCTTTGTGGGGTCCTGCTTACCCTCGAGCTTCGGGTGCAGGGAGCGCTTGATAATCCCCAACCCTGGTCTGGGGGACCAGGCGGGAGCTTGCGACCTCGCCGGGGACAGAGAGGGGCGAGGGATGTGAGCTGGCGGCGGCCTGAATTCCCCCCGCGCGCACACGCCACAGCTGCTCGCAGCCCGCGATCGCCCAGCACGCAGACACCGCTCTGGTCGGCGGGGTCAGCACTCTGCGGGCTGTGAAAGGCTAGACCCTCTGCCGGCCGTGCCGGGGCTGGGGGATCCAGCCGAGAGGGGCCCCTCCCCAAAGCCCGCGCGCGTCCCGCCCTGGCCGCGGAGGGCGCGCGACCACCGGGTGTGAAGGGCGACGGTTTCTGCGGTCTGGCTGGCGGCCGGCTGAAAAATCAGCCTCAGATTGATCCCCAGCGCGTCTAACTGAGGTCAAGCGAAGCAGGAGGGCGGAGGCGCCAGGGAGGTGGGCGGAATAGGAGCTCTGACTGAGGACGGTGAGGTGCGGAGGGAGGGAGGAAGGAAGCCAGCGGCTAGATGGAACTCCTCCTGGCGGGTCCCAAGCTCGGTACCTGCGAGTGCCCCTGGGCAGCTCGTCCGGACACCCGACAGCTGCGAAGCCGAAGGTCCGGGGAGGAAATCGGGCCTAGCACGTACTTGCACAGTACCTAGGCCAGAGCCAGCTGCTCCAGGAAGCAGGCCCCCAACGTGCAAAAATACTCCACCTCCTGCCCTAACTCCATCCCTGCACTCCCCGCCTCCTCTGGGCCTGCTGCTTGTCCCAAACCGCACGTGTCACACACCCCCGCCCAAAATCGTCCCTGCACCTGCCCTCCCTACCTTCCATCTTCCTCCTGCCATCCAAGCCTGGTGCTTGGCCAGGGGTCCTTTCCCAGCCTGTTATCAAGTCCCAGAGATTATTTCTCCAAAATAACGACTCAAACTGCCAAGGGCCCGAGGTCCCGCCCCTCCACCTCCCATCTGGATGCCTGCAGACTTCTCCCTGGATTCCTAGTCTCGCTCCTCCTCCCTCCCTAATCCATTTTTCACACTGCTTCCAAGAGCCTGTTGAAGCACAAGGGGACCCCGGTGGTGGTAAACCGCACATTTCCTCTGTTAAGCAGGCTAAGGGTGCTTGGGCTGGGGAATAAATGTTCTGAGGACTTTGGCTCACATTTATTGAGCGCTTACTATGTCATTTGTTAAACACTTCAAGTGGATATTCTCATTTGACTGCCCAACAACCCTTCCGGATAGGTATTATTAAGTGTTGTTATCTATTATTATGAAGGAAGAAACTGAGGCACAGAATCACACAGCTTATGAGTAGCAGAGGCAATTTGGAGTCAGGCTGTCCTCCCCCACTCCCCATGCGGCCCCCAGTCAGTTTCTCCACCACTGCAGAAAGCCCTGACCTTCCTATCAGGGATGGAATGACCCACAGCACCTGCTCCCTTTCCAGGACCCACACTGGCACCACAAGAGTCCCTAGCCCCCATTTCCTGTCTAGGACTTAGGGGTGATTCCTCCCCACTGGCCTTTCTATGACCTAGGTAAGATGGGCAGACACTCGAGATGGTAAACAGGGACCATCTGATTACCATTTGCTCAAGTGAATCTCTGCTTTTTATTTCTGTGAACTGAACTATTATGTAATAATTGAACTATTATGTAATACACTAGTAAATAACCAGGAGATCACTGAAGAAATCAAAGAGGAAATCAAAAAATACCTACAAACAAATGACAATGAAAACACGATGACCCAAAACCTATGGAATGCAGCAAAAGCAGTTCTAAGAGGGAAGTTTATAGCAATAAAATCCTACCTCCAAAAACAAGAAACATCTCAAATAAACAACCTAACCTTACACCTAAAGCAATTACAGAAAGAAGAACAAAAAAAACCCAAAGTTAGCAGAAGGAAAGAAATCATAAAGATCAGATCAGAAAAACAAATGAAGGAAACAATAACAAAGATCAATAAAACTAAAAGCTGGTTCTTTGAGAAGATTAAAAAAATGGTAAACCATTAGCCACACTCATCAAGAAAAAAAGGGAGAAGACTGAAATCAATAGAATTAGAAATGAAAAAAGAGGGGCTTCCCTGGTGGTGCAGTCGTTGAGAATCTGCCTACCAATGCAGGAGACACAGGTTCGAGCCCTGGTCTGGGAAGATCCCACATGCCGTGGAGCAACTAAGCCCTTAGCCACAACTACCGAGCCTGCGCGTCAGGAGCCCGTGCTCCGCAACAAGAGAGGCTGCGACAGTGAGAGACCCGCGAAACACGATGAAGAGTGGTCCCCACTTGCCACAACTAGAGAAAGCCCTCGCACAGAAACGAAGACCCAACACAGCCAAAAATAAATAAATTTATATTAAAAAAAAAAGAAATGAAAAAGTAGAAGTAACAACTGACACTGCAGAAATACAAAGGATCATGAGAGATTACTACAAGCAACTATATGCCAATAAAATGGACAACCTGGAAGAAATGGACAAATTCTTAGAAAAGCACAAACTACCAAGACTGAACTAGGAAGAAATAGAAAATATCAACAGACCAATCACAAGCACTGAAATAGAGACTGTGATTAAAAATCTTCCAACAAACAAAAACCCAGGACCAGATGGCTTCACAGGCGAATTCTATCAAACAGTTAGAGAAGCGCTAACACCTATCCTTCTCAAAATCTTCCAAAATATAGCAGAGGGAGGAACACTCCCAAACTCATTCTACGAGACCACCATCACCCTGATACCAAAACCAGACAAAGATGTTGCAAGGAAAGAAAACTACAGGCCAATATCACTGATGAACATAGATGCACAAATCCTCAACAAAATACTAGCAAAATAATCCAACAGCACATTAAAAAGATCATACACCCTGATCAAGTGGGGTTTATCCCACGAATGCAAGGATTCTTCAATATACGCAAATCGATCAATGTGATAAACCATATTAACAAACTGAAGGAGAAAAACCATATGATCATCTCAATAGAGGCAGGAAAAGCTTTTGACAATATTCAACAACCATTTATGATAAAAACCCTCAAGAAAGTAGGCATAGAGGGAACTTACCTCAACATAATAAAGGCCATAAATGACAAACCCACAACCAACATCATTCTCAATGGTGAAAAAATGAAACCATTTCCTCTAAGATCAGGAACAAGAAAAGGTTGTCCACTCTCACCACTATAATTCAACATAGTTTTGGAAGTTTTAGCCACAGCAATCAGAGAAGAAAAGGAAATGAAAGGAATCCAAATCAGAAAAGAAGAAGTAAAGCTGTCACTGTTTGCAGATGACATGATACTATACATAGAGAATCCTAAAGATGCTACCAGAAAACTACTAGAGCTAATCAATGAATTAGGTAAAGTAGCAGGATACAAAATTAATGCACTCTTCCATTCCTATACACTAATGCTGAAAAATCTGAAAGAGATATTAAGGAAGCACTCCCATTTACCGCTGCAACAAAAAGAATAAAATACCTAGGAATAAACCTACGTAAGGAGACAAAAGACCTGTATGCAGAAAACTATAAGACACTGATGAAAGAAATCAAAGTTGACACAAACAGATGGAGAGATATACCATGTTCTTGCATTGGAAGAATCAACATTGTGAAAATGACTATACTCCCCAAAGCAATCTACAGATTCAATGCAATCCCTATCAAACTACCAATGGCATTTTTCACAGAACTAGAACAAAAAAATTTTACAATGTGTATGGAAACACAAAGACTCCGAATAGCCAAAGCAATCCTGAGTAAGAACAACAGAGTTGGAGGAATCAGGCTCCCAGACTGCAGACTATACTACAAAGCTACAGTAATCAAGACACTATTGTACTGGCACAAAAACAGAAATACAGATCACTGGAACAGGATAGAAAGCCCAGAGATAAACCCATGCACACATGGTATGTTTGATAAAGGAGGCAAGAATATACAATGGAGAAAAGCCAGCTTCTTCAATAAGTGGTGCTGGGAAAACTGGACAGCTACATGTAAAAGAATTAAATTAGAACACTCCCTAACACCATACACAAAAACAAACTCAAAATGGATTAGAGACCTAAATGTAAGGCCAGACACTATAAAACTCTTAGAGGAAAACATAGGCAGAACACTCTATGACATAAATCACAGCAAGATCCTTTTTGACCCACCTCCTAGAGTAATGGAAATAAAACCAAAAATAAACAAATGGTAGTGTATACATGTCCATGCCTCTTTATTGCTTTGTCACCGTTTACCCTTCCCCCTCCCCATAGCCTCAAGTCCATTCTCTAGTAAGTCTGTGTCTTTATTCCTGTTTCACCCCTAGGTTTTTCATGACATTTTTTTTTTCTTAAATTCCATATATATGTGTTAGCATACGGTATTTGTCTCTCTCTTTCTGACTTACTTCACTCTGTATGACAGACTCTAGGTCTATCCACCTCATTACAAATAGCTCAATTTCGTCTCTTTTTATGGCTGAGTAATACTCCATTGTATATATGTGCCACATCTTCTTTATCCATTCATCCGATGATGGACACTTAGGTTGTTTCCATCTCTGGGCTATTGTAAATAGAGCTGCAATGAACATTTTGGTACATGGTTCTTTTTGAATTATGGTTTTCTCAGGGTATATGCCCAGTAGTGGGATTGCTGGGTCATATGGTAGTTCTATTTGTAGCTTTTTAAGGAAGCTCCATACTGTTCTCCACAGTGGCTGTATCAATTTACATTCCCACCAACAGTGTAAGAGGGTTCCCTTTTCTCCACACCCTCTCCAGCATTTATTGTTTCTAGATTTTTTGATGATGGCCATTCTGACTGGTGTGAGATGATATCTCATTGTAGTTTTGATTTGCATTTCATGTATACACTACCAAACGTAAGGTAGATAGCTAGTGGGAAGCAGCTGCATAGCACAGGGAGATCAGCTCGGTGCTGTGTGACCGCCTGGAGGGGTGGGATAGGGAGGGTGGGAGGGAGGGTGACGCAAGCGGGAAGAGATATGGGAACATATGTATATATATAACTGATTCATTTTGTTGTGAAGCTGAAACTAACATACCATTGTAAAGCAATTATGGTCCAATAAAGATGTTTAAAAAAAAATAAATAAAATAAACAAATGGAACCTAATGAAACTGAAAAGCTTTTGCACAGCAAAGGAAACCATAAACAAGATGAAAAGACAACCCTCAAAATGGGAGAAAATATTTGCAAATGAAGCAACTGACAAAGAATTAATCTCTAAAATTTACAGGCAGCTCAGGCAGCTCAATATCCAAAAAACAAACAACCCAATCCAAAAATGGTCAGAAGACCTAAATAGACATTTCTCCAAAGAAGATATACAGAGTGCCAACAAACACATGAAAGGATGCTCAACATCACTTATCATTAGAGAAATGCAAATCAAAACTACAATGAGGTATCACCTCACACCCATCAGATTGACCATCATCAAAAAATCTACAAACAATAAATGCTGGAGAGGGTGTGGAGAAAAGAGAAGCCTCTTGCACTGTTGGTGGGAATGTAAATTGATACAGCCAGTATGGAGAACAGTATGGAGGTTCCTTAAAAACCTAAAAATAGAACTACCATACTACCCAGCAATCCCACTACTGGGCATATACCCTGAGAAAACCATAGTGCAAAAAGAGTTATGTACCACGATGTTCATTGCAGCTCTATTTACAATAGTCAGGACATGGAAGCAACCTAAGTGTCCATTGACAGATGAATGGATAAAGAAGATGTGGCCCATATATGCAATGGAATATTACTCAGCCATAAAAAGAAATGAAATTGAGTTATTTGTAGTGAGGTGGATGGACCTAGAGTCTGTTATACAGAGTGAAGAAAGTCAGAAAGAGAAACAAATACTGTATGCTGACACATATATATGGAATCTAAAATAAAAAAAAGGTTCTGAAAAACCTAGGGGCAGGACAGGAATAAAGATGCAGATGTAGAGAATGGACTTGAGGATATTGGGAGGGGGAAGGGTAAGCTGGGATGTAGTGAGAGAGTGGCATGGACATATATACACTACCAAATGTAAAATAGATAGCTAGTGGGAAGCAGCTGCATAGCACAGGGAGATCAGCTTAGCGATTTGTGAACACCTAGAGGGGTGGGATAGGGAGGGTGGGAGGGAGATGCAAGAGGGAGGCGATATGGGGATATATGTATAGCTGATTCACATGTTTATAAAGCAGAAACTAACACACCATTGTAAAGCAATTATACTCCAATAAAGATGTCCAAAAAATATTCTTTTTAATTAAAAACAAGGAAGGGAGCATGGTCTGCTTCTGGCTGCAGCTCTGCAGTCTCCCTCTAGTGCCCCCTATTGGCAGAGCCAATGGCGCCACTGACAGAGGGGAGGGTCAGAGTCCTATGATGGTCCCACAGGACAGAGCAGAGCAGAGTTGCGTGGATTGGGAGCTTAATAACTGGCACAGGGGAAAAGGGCAAAGAGAAGGGAGACTGGGAGCAGGAATCACGAGCAGGGGAAGAGACGTAGCAATGGGAGAACGTGGGACAGTTCTCCCCAGTCACCTCTTCTGGGGCATCGAATGGAGAGAATATAGAATACCCTTGAAACAAACAGTGTCAGATGGGCTGACTTTGCCCCAAGCCCATCTCCTCCCACTTCACACGCCAGACTTAGTAACACATACCACACACATATATATACTATACAGACCATACACCACACACACACAGCACGTACACACACCACACACACACACCACACACACACCATGCTTTTGCTCATGAGATTCCTCAGCCTAGGTCCAGTTCCCCAGAAGTGGGTCTGGGACAGGTTTGGTCTGCATGTGATATATTAAAGAAGTGCCACCAGGGGAGGGGGAAGAGGGAGGAAGCCAAGCAAGGATGTGATTTCAGGCTGCATCCAGTGGATGTAGCTTCAATCTGAATTTGCTGGGGACTCTGGAGGCTAAGTTGTACCCACAGGCATCCTAACCTGAGGCCGGAGAGCCTGGATTTCATACTCCTGCACTTAGGAGTCAGAGTCGGCCGTGTCTGACCCTCCTCTGCCCTCGTGGCTCTTAACCAATGGCTGACCCTGCAGTTCCATTCCAGGTCAAGATGAGTGGTATTCAGAGTTGCCACTCTTAGATGGCCTTCCTCCCTCCCTTCCTTCCTTCCTCCCTCCCTCCCTCCCTCCTTCCCTCCCTCCCTCCGTCCCTCCCTCCTTCCCTCCCTCCCTCCCTCCCTCCCTCCCTCCCTCCCCCCCCCCCTTCCTTCCTTCTTTCTTTCCTTCCTTTCCTAACACTTGTGGGGCCTGGGTAGCATTGCATGTGGAGGCTCCAGCCTACAGCCTACCCTCCTTCTCTCCCTGCCCATGGCTCCATTAGTCACTGAGAGGGGCCTCACATGCAGTGGTGTGGACATCCCAGCTCTGTGCATATAACTTCTAGTTCCACCGAATACATACCCCTTGGCCACCCCTCAGGCCCAGGAGTCCATATATCAAGTGTACGCTCCAGGAAAGAGACCTGCCTGAGCCTTGGAAACAGTGGAGTTTTGGGGGGTTTTTTTGCAATACCCTGGCCTCTTACTGCTGTGGCCTCTCCCGTTGCGGAGCACAGGCTCCGGATGCACAGGCTCAGCGGCCACAGCTCACGGGCCCAGCTGCTCTGCAGCATGTGGGATCTTCCCGGACCGGGGCACGAACCCGTGTCCCCTGCATCGGCAGGCGGACTCTCAACCACTGTGCCACCAGGGAAGCCCCAGTGGAGTATTTTTATCATTTCTGATTTTATCTCTCCTTGGGTAAAAGCTGAACACGCTACTTCCCTTATTTTGTTTCCCTAAACATTTTAGCATGCATACTAAACAGACCAAATCTGTGGGTAATCAATATTTTTATCCTCCTCCTTAAATCCATGGACCTTAGATAATTTTAACTCTGAGTCTCCCTTCCCAGATAGTGTGCTCTTTTTATTATGTTTTATCTCTTTAAAAACCCCACAGAACATTAATATTGTTTGGGTTTGATACAGGTAATTCTGTTTACATTTATGCCCATATTTTTATTTTCTTTGTTCATCAATCCTTATTGCTTCTTTGACCGTCCATCCCTTTTTCCCTCTATCTGAAGTGCATCCCAGAATTTCCTTTTGTTAGCTTCTGTCGCGGGAAAAAAAAAAAACCCTAAGTTTATCTTTTTCTGAAAAGTGCTGATTTCAGCACCTTATTGATTCTTTCATATCCTAAAGGGCTTTTGAACAGTTTTTGTATCATCTGATAAGGGTGGTAAAGAAAGTGAGGAATTGAAGACTTTCCAATAAATGGAAAAGAGGAGACAATGTTAATCAACTTGCTTTTCTTTGGGTGGTCCTTTATGCAAAGACATCAAGAAAAAAAATACAGCTTTGAGAAAGATGTACCTACAAAAGAGAAAATGATTCATCCTTATTACTTTGATTTTCTTTCATATGGTTCTCACCTCTTCTGAGGACTACAGGATACTTACAAAAAGTTTCTGTCCTCGAATGGCCTAAAGCATTTGGACCATCCAAACCTCCTAAAATTGTTTATACACTCTGGTTCCATTTTATCAGTTTCTACTCAATATTAATTCACCCTAGTCTGGCTTCCAGACTCATAATTCTATCTAAACATCTCTCACTGAAGTCACCAACGGCCACTGTGTCAATTCAGGTACTTCTAGAAGCAGACTCTGAGATAGCGTTAGAGGTGCTTCATTGGGGCTAACACCTGTGAAAGATAAAGGAGGCGGGGGAAGGAGCAGGCAGGGAGAGCCCCCTACCACGCTTTGATGTGGATCTGGCACCTGTAAAGAAGAGAGGGCAGGAAGGGGAGAGGGTAGGAAGGACACTGGGCTTCGGGGAGTCTGAGCCCTAGCACTACCACTCTGGTCAGCCACTGGTTGAGGGCTGCCCTGGAGGAACAGGCCTTGTTCAAATGCTGAGGCAGATCCTTAGGGCACCACAGCTAGAGGCTGTCAGAAACTGCACTCCTTGGGCCAGGTCCTCTCTGGCAGGGGGATTTGAGTGGTGTACTGACATGTGACCATGGCCACTGTGGCAATAAACCCAGGGTTGTCCTCCAGCCTTGATCTCACCTGACTTCTCTGAACATCAAGACTATTGACCCGTCCCTTCTTCTGAGACTCTATCTTGCCTTGGCTTCTGTATCTCAGTATTTTCCTGGTTTACCTGAGATGTCACTAGATGTTCTTTGTGAGAATCCATGTGACCTTTATACATGGGTATTGTCCAAGCCTTACTCTGAGGTCTTCTGCTCCACATTCTCCCAGGTGATCTCACCCACACCCATGACTTAAATTACAATCCTGATCTAGAACCCGGTCTCAAATTGGCAACTATAAGAGAGTCAGAGTACGGCTTGATTCAGTTTTGCACATGAGCCTGAGTCCTCCTCTGTCCCTCCGACCCTCAGCTTTCTCAGAGCACATTGCATCAATAATCAATTCTGTAATCTGGACTAACTCCCACCTCAGATTTGACTAGAGTAGTGTACTTGAAGATACTCTGTAAACTGTAAAACTCACACAAAATAATGTTGTTATTATAACACTTTTCAAAGTTCTCTATTTTCTAGAGAACTTTATCTAACTTTACCCAAATCCCTCTTTGCATTAAAAATTCAGCCCGAATTGTATTTTCTACTACCCCATTCATTCACACTCTGCTCTGCATAAACATATCCCAAGGCTGTCTTACTTGGAACACTAGTGTCCCTTAAGATAGAAGTTGATGCGCCATGAAAAAAGTCAAGTTTGAGAACTATTGCTCTCCTGGAAAGTTAAAATATACTCTCTTATATTAAAGGTCCCGAGAAGCATAACCTTTTTAACCACTTTTTTCAACTGCCTTAGCCACAGGGCCTTCTTTTTTTTTTCCATGCGACACTATAAAATTCCTGTAGGCCACTAGTGTTCACACAGCAGGTAGAAAACTTTGTTCTATGCAGGTGGGGCAACTAACAATTCCACCTAAAGAGGTCATCCACAAGCTCTCCCTACCAAAATCCCCCCCTAGTAGGGGGAGACCTGACTCACATCCTTTTCAAAGCCTGGCTTTTCCCTCTCTTCCTTCTATTCTGTGAGCTCCTTAGAATGGTTCCAATAAACCCACCTTTTTGAACCAAGTTGTCCAGTGTAAGTTCTGTTGGTCAAAACTGAAATGCTAGGGCTTCCCTGGTGGCACAGTGGTTGAGAGTCCGCCTGCCGATGCAGGGGACACGGGTTCGTGCCCTGGTCCGGGAGGATCCCGCGTGTCGCGGAGCGGCTGGGCCCGTGAGCCATGGCTGCTGAGCCTGCGGGTCCGGAGCCTGTGCTCTGCAACGGGAGAGGCCACAACAGTGAGAGGCCCGTGTACCGCAAAAAAAAAAAAAAAAAAAATCTGAACTGCTGCCTGACACACCAGTGGGCAAAAAGTCAGTGGAGGGGCCAGAGTCCCAAACTGGAAGTTTCCCGAACGCCCCTTACATTTGAATGGATAACCAAATTGTGGTGTATCCCTACAATGGGATACCGTACAGCAATGAGAATGGACTATCTTCCACATGGGCAATAATATTCATGAATTTCACAAATATAATTAGACAAAAAAGTGAGGCATAATATGAATCCTTTTTTATGAAGGTAAAAAACAGGCAAGGACTTCCCTGGTGGCGCAGTGGTTGAGAGTCCGCCTGCCGATGCAGGGGACACGGGTTTGTGCCCCGGTCCGGGAAGATCCCACATGCCGCGGAGCAGCTAGGCCCATAAGCCATGGCCGCTGAGCCTGCGCGTCTGGAGCCTGTGCTCTGCAATGGGAGAGGCCACAACAGTGAGAGGCCCGAGTACCACAAAGAAAAAAAAAACAAAAACAGGCAAAACTAACTAATGCTATTAGACGTCAGGATGGTGGTTGCCATTGGAAATGAACAGGGTACAAGAGGGCTGGTTTCCTGGGTGTGCTCACTTTGTGAACATTCATGAGCTGTACCTTATGATGGATGCATTCCTCTGTATGTATGTTATACTCCAGTAAAAAATTTTGGAGGGGTGGTGTCAGAAAAGATCATTCCCCACTGACAATTCCATTGGCAAAACCACCCAGAGGGAACATGTTGATTTCAGGACCAATATAAATGATAGCTCCAATATTATAGCTCCAGTTGTCTTAGCTCACTCTGTGTTTGGTTATCACATTTGTCTAAACATCTGTACCCATAACTTTTACATTGCTATGCATGTCAAAGAGTCATTCTGTATTAATCTTGTTTTATGTTGTCTATATTTTATGATACTTTGACATCTCAGGGCTTTGGGGACCCAGTGAGGGACTGCCCCTCCCAGGATTAGCTAATTCCTCCAGGCAGCAAATAACTTGCCTGCATATCTTTCAGATGCAAACTAACCCATCCAGAGCCCACACTCCAAACCACCTCCTCTATCTGGATTTTACACTCCTAGAGGCCATATCCTCTGCCCTAATCACAAAATACTAGACAAGGAGGGACCACCCCTATAGCCCAGAGCTACAGAAATTATTCAAACTATTCAATCTTGAGACTGCTCAGCTGTTCACCCTACCTCATCCATCCCTTCCCACAAAAGTCACAATGAAGGCTTGTGCCCATGCTTTACCCTCTCTTTCTGCCTCCTGATGGACCCTGGTGCTCCCCCACATGGCCCTGCTATGCCTCCAGTTTCTAGGGATCTGTGAGTACAGACTTCTTCTTTAATGGCAGCCATTTCCACATGTCTTACCGACCTGATAAAAAACAAATCCTGTGTACATTTCAAAGCACATTCATTCATTCCACAATTTTTTTTAAGCACCTGCTATATTTCAGGCATAGTTTTAGATGCCAAGGATAGAGCAGTGACCATACAAACAAGGTTTCTGCTCTCATGGAGCTCATGTCTAATGGGACAGAGATAATCAACAAGCAAAGAAATAAATATTTCCAGATAGAGTTAAGGTGGTATGAATGAAGTAGGCCAGGATGGGTCATTTTATATTGTTTGATTTTTGTTTGTTTGTTTTTTAGGAAGACTGGTCAGAGAAGTTCTCCCCTTAAGGAGCTGACACTTGACCCAGAGCCTGAATAGATGATTGTATACCAAGGGCACCCAGAGATCTGTGATGGGAGCCTGGAGTCATCGAAAATAACCAGAACGACGTATTGTTGCCAATACTCATCCAGAACAAATTTTCTCAGCAAGCAAAGGAGGGCTTGAATCCAACAAAAAATAATGTACCCGCATCAGCAATGTCCACAGCCTGCTCCAAACAATTTGCCTTCCAGATGCTATAAAACTGAGGTGCCCAGGCACCAGGACCCAGGGGATGGTTGGACTACCTGCCCAAACCCTCAGGGCAGCAACCAGCTTGCATATGTGTTTCCATAACTGTTTGCAAATAGAAAGGAATTGTGTAGAGCCCTGAGCGCTCTTTGCTCTCCATCCCTGGGCACCCACTGCCTGGTTCAGCTCCGCACTGACAAGAGCCTTCCCTGGCCACTGCAGACCTGACTGCCCTCCCACCTGCCCCCTACCCCAGGCCCACCCCAGGAAGGGCAGGCTGGCCATCCACCATCCACATTAAGAGCAAACAACATTTCCACCAGTTATTTTTTAAGATCCAACTGACTTTGGACAACATTTGAATCAAATAAGGGTAGAAAAATGAAATCTCAGGGCCCTCAACTCATCAGTGGCACAATACGGGTCATTGACATGATGCAGGTCTGTCCAGGGTCCTGCAGCTAAGGGATGTGTACGCCTTGGGGCAGAGAGGGGCTGGCAGCTTCCACATTCCCCTTCCTCAAAGCTCCCGGGCTGGGCCTGGGTATCTCGCACTGGGAACCTTCCACACACGCCCTGGGCCCCAAGGCCAGCACTACACATACCTCCCTTCACCAAGGAAGAGCCAGGGACCCCAGATCTGAGCATGCCTCCCACTGGAGCCTCCAGGAAAGAGCAGATCCATTTCACTTGGGGCAACGGGAGCTGGGCCGAGCGAGGCCGGCTAAGTGGAACCTGCACTTAGCATCTCACTCAGGCTCTTTTTCCACAGCCTCTCTCTCCTCAGAGGGTTTGTGCCAGTGACAGCTCCTCAGAGAACATTTCCTAGGAGCCCCGGCGGTAATTGGGCTCTGTCGCTGAAACTGGCTTGTTTATCTTTGCCTCAGATTCCAAGTTTGTCTCTCACCATATATCTCCCTGGCGGGTTTGTTTGGGTACTCATACAAACACAGCCCTTCAGCTTTGATAGTCATCCTTCCGGAGCCTTTTTTTTTTTTTCTTTTTTCTTTTTTTTTGGCGGTACGCGGGCCTCTCACTGTTGTGGCCTCTCCCGTTGCGGAGCACAGGCTCCGGACACGCAGGCTCAGTGGCCATGGCTCACGGGCCCAGCTGCTCCGCGGCATGTGGGATCTTCCTGGACCTGGGCACGAACCCGCGTCCCCTGCATCGGCAGGCGGACTCTCAACCACTGCGCCACCAGGGAAGCCCGGAGCCTTTTTATATGTCAGTAATGTCATGCTTCGGAGCTATGAAAACTCGAAGGGACCCCATTATACCTTGCAGCAATTTAAAACCAGCAGAGATCTCATGGAGAGCCAGAGAGAGCTTCTCTGTGGCCAAGATACAATGCTGACCACCTCTAAGATGTCATTGTCCTCCACAAACTCCATCAGGTACTTGATGGCCTGTGAAAAGGGCAATTCCCTTGTCTGTAGGTCAGAGTCTCAAGGCTCCCAGCTGTCTTACAAATCAAGCTAGAATCTTTCTACTTATCAAGCATTCTGTATTTCCCTATTTAATCAGAAAGCCTGCAGAGGCACGGCCCCCACTTCCTGTTTAATCACAGAACCAGGCCTCAAGGGTCACAAGTTGGCTATTTAGCAACCTTTATGCATAAGTGCCTTTTTAGATAAAGCTTCCATGGAAAGTGCCTAAATCCTATAAAAGTCATTTATTTGCTTACCCACAAAATTATAATATTCATTTTGTTTGTGTAAACCTGCCAGTCCCTAGTCATTACTAGGAACCACAAAAAACCGTTTCAAGTAGGATTTCATCCCAGACATAGTTTCCAGCTTGAATCTGACATATTATACCTGAGAGGATTACAGGAAACCATAGATAATTCCTAATTTCTACTTTGGGTCTTCATATAATAATTTTTCTTTTTCTCTTTTTTTTTTGCTATTTGAAGAATCATCCCACACAGGAAGAGGCTGGGAACTAGGTATCCGGGAAGGAATGCTGGCCTTGGGAGGACACTGCCCCTTCTTGTAGCCATCACAAAATAAAAGAGATGCCCCTTTCTGTCTGCAGTTATCATTTGGACAGATTACAAAAATGTATTTGGGGGTTTGGGCACATGGTTTGAATCTAAGCGCCCCAAGCAGGGTGCGGGCCAGCACTGGCAGGAAGCCCCAACCCCCATGCAGGATGGAGCAGGGAGGTCAAGGCCACTGCAGGACCTCGGGGGGGAAGGAGCCATGGAAGGGCCAGCTGTCCGCACAGCCCAGCTGCTGGGTTGTGGCAGCCTGCTCTGCCCGGGCCGCTCCCCACTCGCTGGGAAGCACATCAGAAACCTGTCCTGAAGCCTCTCTCTCTTCTCCCAAGTTGAAAGGAAAGACAGCAACCTTCAGGGGCCTGACAGGCCCAGGGGACTCTGCACTGCCTGCCCTCTCCATGCGGCGCAGGGTGGGGACAAGGGCGGGGCCCGGCTGGGAGTCCCCAGAGGTTCACACCCTCAGGGCCCTGTTGTCTGACACCATCCACCTGCCTGGAGCCCGCTGGCTTTGAAGAACCCCTGATTTGCTAAAGAATCTGGAAGAGGAAACGGTGAGAGACACAAAAACACATGGCAAGTGGCGGAGGACCTTCCAGGCATCATTTGGGGAGTGTCAAGTACTGGCTTGTCTAAAGCTTCCCTCCTATAGCACATCAAAGTGCCTGACCTCTTGCTTTACAGCTTCTTAAATTCGTGTCCATGCCAAGGAAGCTCATTTTCGTACAGTTAGTCATACTCCTAGTGATTTCCTAGACTTTCAGAGGAGGCTTCTGGGAAAAGATGGCCTTTGACAGACAAGCCAGAATTAGGTGGATGGGACACAGAGGCAAAGGCATTACAAGCAAAAGAGCAGCCAGTGCCCCCACCAGGAGATGCAGAGCCCCCTGGGATGCTCAGAGGATTGGCGGATTCATCCATGGGTGAGGCTGGGCAGGGGCACAGACTGGAGCCCAGAGGAGTGCTTAGCTGAGGAGTTGGAGGGGTTTCTCAAAGCAAGCAGAAAACGACTGAACAACTTTGCCCAAGACGGACACGATGTTAGACTTGCCCTTTAGAAAGATGAATGTAGCCACAGGGTGAGAAATGGATTGGAGAGGGGTGAGAGTGCAGGCAGGCAAACCAGTAAGGAAGGGTGGAGAGCCTGACCCAGGGCAGAACTTCTGGAAGCATCTGTAGTATGCGCTGGAGGACCCATTTTTTTGTTTCCAATCCTTCTTGGACAGATACTTTTATAAAACATGTTACCAGAGAAAGTGAAATTTTAAAAGAATATACACACTATAAACCCTAATTTTTTTATCAAAACAGTTTTTAAATTGGGATCAAATATACACAACATAAAATTTACCATCCTAACCATTTTTCATCGTATATAGTTCAGTAGTGTTAAGTACAGTCACACTGTTATGCAACCAATCTCCAGAACTTTTCCGTCTTGCAAAACTGAAACTACCCATTAAACAACCTTGTATTCTCTCTTGCCCCAGCCCATGGCAACCACCCTTCTACTTTCGACTACTCTGGGTACCTCATTCAAGTGGAATGGTACAGTACTTGTCCTTTTGTGTCTGGCTTGTTTTACCCAGTGTAATGCCCTCAGATTTCATCCATGTTGTAGCATGTGGCAGAATTTCCTTCCTTTTTAAGTCTGAATAATATTCTACATTTTGTTTATCCTTTAATCCTACAATGGACACTTGGGTTTCACCTATCTTTTGGCTAATGAATAATGATACTATGAATATGGGTGTACAAATATCTGTTCAATCCTTCCTTTCAATTCTTTGGGGGGTATACCCAGAAGTAGAATTGCCAACTGTATGGTAATTTTTAAAAATATTTTTACTAACTGCAAAACTCTTTTCCACAGTGGCTGCACAATTTTACATCTGCACCAGTAGTGCACAGTGTTCCAATGTCTCCGCATCCTCACCAGCACTTGTTATCTTCTGGGGTTTTTTTTTTTTTTTGCGGTACGCAGGCCTCTCACTGTTGTGGCCTCTCCTGTTGCGGAGCACAGGCTCCGGACGCGCAGGCTCAGTGGCCATGGCTCACGGGCCCAGCCGCTCCGCAGCATGTGGAATCTTCCCGGACCAGGGCATGAACCCACGTCCCCTGCATTGGCAGGCGGACTCTCAACCACTGTGCCACCAGGGAAGCCCTCTTCTGGTCTTTTGATAGTGGCCCCAATGGGTGTGAGATGAAGCCCTAATTTCTCATCATTAGATTCAACCTGTATAAAATTATCCATCAGACCCTATAACAGTTTAGAACACTTCAGGGTTAAAACAGTTTAAAACAGTTTAACACGCTTACTCTCAACTTCTGAACTCATCTCGTTGCAAATCAATGACAAGTATTTCCCAAACTGGCCCCAGTCTGTGGACCAGACCTTGAGTAGCACTCCTAGGCCATGTCTATCCCGGGGGTGAAGAGCAGTGGTGGTCAGAGCCAATCTTTACTGAGCTCTTACTCTCTGGCACTACGTGTATTCATCACGAAAACCAGCACAACATCCCTATGAAGTATATACTGTTATTATGCCCAGTTTACTGAGGAGAAAGCAGAGGCACAGAGGTGACGGGCCTTGCCCCATGCCAGCAGGTCAGGAGGTGGCCGAGGCAGCTGTGAACCCCGGCAGTATGGCCTCAGCCATTTTTGTAATTATTATTGTTTTGTTTGTTTCCCAAGATTACTTAATTGATTGGTCATATGGAGGGGAAGACGGAAGGCTCCCAGGTTCTGGTTTGAGTGACGAGGTGGAGAGGGATGCCAAGTTTGGGAGGAAATGTGATCAGTCTAGCTTCGGACGTGTCAAGATTAAGGTTCGCATGTGACATCCAGCTGGAGCAGGGCCATGGACTGCTGGGCAGTAAGTTGTGCTCTCCGTAACAAGGACGGGGCTAGAAGTGTAGCTGTGGAAGGCCAGGGCAAAGGTGACATGAGTTTGGTGAGATACCTCAGAGAGACCAAGAACATTCTAGGAAGAAAGAGAGGAGCCAGAGGAGAATGAGGCGACAGACAGGAATGGGGAGAGAGTGTCAGAGGGAACGACATATCGACAGGGAGTCCAGGGCTACGTGGAGGCCACACAAGACAGGATAATCTGTGGAGCTGGCTGTGTGGTGGCCCCCAGGGCATCATGGAAGCCAGGGAGGGGAAAGCTAGGTTGCCAAGGGTTGAGAGGTGGGTGGTGGTGGGAAGGGTGGAAGAAGAGACCAAGAGTGAAGACCACTCTTCTAGAAGCTCAACTGTGAAGTAGAGGAGACAAAAGACCGTCCAACTATGGGTGTCTTGTGTGGTAGGGGAGAGACTGGGCCAAGGGTGGATTGTTATTTTGTCTCACCTTTTAAAAAAGAAGGTTGGAACAAACATGAGTTTGTTCTTAGTTTAGGGGTGAGGGGGGCAGGGGAACCCAGTAGGAAGGTGAAAGATTGAGAGGAATCTGTGCTGATCGCTGGAGGAATAGGGCATTGGATCAGGAATGGTCAGCCCCTTTTCCCCTAAGAAGGGAGGGAAGGCAGTTTATGATACAGGTTCACTTGTGAAAGAGGGAGGAAGCTGATGCCCTCAATGAAGCTGGTGGCAACTGCCTGCTGAGAGCGTGTGGTGTGAGGGTCCAGAGAAGGGAGGCGGACTTTGGACGCGCCACCGAGAAACAGCAGTGAGAGTCACCTAGGGCGGCAGAGAAGACGCACCAGAAGCAGGAAGAGCCCAGTGAGCCTGGAGAAAATGCGTCAGCATGAGCCCCATCGCCCATTTGTGAGATTTTTCTTCATCAGGGCTCAGTTGCCCATGCACAGAAGAGAAGGTGGATGACAAGATTGAGCCCAGTTAAGGTTTCACAAGTTGGCTCTGACTGTAGTCAAGGGGGCAGGAAAGTGGAGTGATTGCTGTCACGAGAGGAAAGGAATGAAGTGATTTGTGGTGGTTTTTTAAAAATGTCCACACGCTCCCAACACTCCTCCCTTCAAAAGGTTGAGTCTCATTCCCCTAACTTTGAGGGTGGGCTGGACTTAGCAACTTGCTTCTAAGGAATAGAATGTAGCATAAGTGACAGTGACAGTGTGTGACTTCCAATTCTACGTCACAGAAGACCTGTGGCTTCTCCTTTTCTCTTTCTCCTTCTTGGATCACTTGTTCTGGGGGAAGCCAGCCGTCATGTCCTGAGGATGCTCAAGCAACCCTATGGAGAGGTCCTTGTGGCGGGAGCTGAGGCCTCCTGCCAATAGCCACACAGGGAGCCCTTGGAAGCAGACCCTAAAGCCCTAGTCAAGCCTTCAGATGACTGCAACCCTGGCCAACATCCTCACTGCAACCTCCCGAGAGACCCTGAACCACAGCCACCCAGCTCAGCCCACAGAGACTAAATAAAGAAAACTAAGTGTTTGCTATTTTAAGCTATTAAGCTTTGGAGTAATTTGTTATTAACAATTGATAACCAATATATTGCCCAAGTGTGAGAGCAGAGAAGGCAGACCGTGAGACTGATCCAGGGTCAGGGTTTGGCAGGTGGGCCCTGGTAGAGGTCAAGGGGCAGGAAAGTAGGGTCATTAGTGGCATGAGAATCGAATGAAATAGGGTCGGGAAGCGCCTCTCAGGTGAGGTGATGGAGAAGGCACAGGCCTGGAGGAACCAAAGAGCATATGTATAGGAGTGGGGGTGAGGGGATGAGGTGTAGGGGAGTCAGGCGGTAGGATTTCTTGTTTGAGGAGAACATGTTCAGATGGACAGGGTGAAGGTTAAGGAAAGTTGAGGACAGTGGAGTTAAGGTTCATGGACAGCAAAGGCAGTCAGGACAGAGGCAGGACGTAAAGTGGAGAGAAAGACCTACCTTCAGATGCCAAAGGTCTTAACATGCATGGGAGAGTATCAGGCCAATAGGTGACAGGGGGTAAAGGTGGCATCTCTGGGTAGCTTGAGGCTTCAGGGAGGTTTATCCAAAGAGTGGAATCATAACAGCCTGTGCAGAGTCAAAGATGGCACTCAGGATATGCCCCCACCCCAAGAGGGCTGCAAGGAAGATGGTGTGGCCAGGAGAGAGCAGGCCACAGATGGGCATGGAGTCATCCCCAGTGTCGAATCCCACCATCTGCAGGATACCAGGGACACTGAGATGAAGACATCTCCTAACCTAGGGGAGAAACAGACAGCAAAGGGAGAAAAACCCAGAATGGGAATCGGGCTTCAGAGAAACAAAGTCCCGCCGGCCCCTCCCAGCTGGTCTGCCTCCTATTCCTGTGTCACATGTGCTGTGCTGGGATGAGAGGACTCTTCATTCGCTTACTGTTCTCCCTACAGAGGCAGGATCCTGTTTCCTCCTCACATCCTGTTTCCTCCTCCCATACACAGTGTTTCTTTATCCTCGGATGCCCCTCCCACACCGTGTGCCACCACCACTGCTGTTCTTCCTTCTCCTGGCCACACCCTCTTTTTCTGGGGGTTGCTGTGTTCCCCAGGCACTACCTCCTGCTGAGGGTCTGTGCTACTGAGTCACCAGGTAGGCCACTCTTTTCTCTGGACTGGCTTGTCTGCTAGATTCCATCTTCACTGACATGAGTCTTTCCCAGGAGGCCCTGTAGTTCCTCATGTGAGTAAATCTCAGCAAGACCTCGCCATCAGTTCTAGCAGGTCTGAACCCCAGAAGGAGGCAGAGCTTATCGCCAACTTTTAACCCCTACTTGAGCTCTGTACATTTGCCCTGAAATCCTCATATCTGTCTCTATATCGTTAAATTCATTAAGGTTCCCAGGTCCAGGTTTATCCGCCAGCCAAATGCCTTTGAAAGGGCAATGGCAACTCTTCAGGTGGTCCCCTTGCCCCTTTCTGCTGTCTATGCGCATGCGTAGTCCACAGCCACACCTTCCCCTGTGAAGTGACACGAGTGGCAGCATTTGCAGGAAAGTGAATATTGCCAAACAAACACACAGCAAAGCCAAAAACACATTTTGCAAAAAAATGTTAGGAGTAAAATGACAGGCTTGTAATGGTCTTGGACATCAGTTCTTATCCCTCTGCTCTTGCAGTTGTTTAATGTTGAAACGAGTCAACTTGAAGCTGTATAATAAATGAATTCCAGCTTGATCTTGGCAGAATTTGTTTTGCTTGAGGGAAGTTGTTTATGCCCCTAGTTGTTATGCGGGGGGGGGGGGCATGTTTAAACTATACGCCCCCCCCACCCCGCATCGTTTGATTTATGTTATACAGAGTCTTGTCCGTCATCTGATGCTGCTGTAAACAAGATTATCCTTGTCTACCAGGAATGAGCCCAATGCCAGTGACTTTAAATAAACACAAGCACCAGTTTTGTATTTACATTGTCTGAGGTAACCGCTGGCAAGAGCTTTTAATGGCGCCGTTGGCCCCTCCCTGGCTAAGGTAGTGTGGGCTTTTGCGATTGACCTTGTTTGTGGAGGACTCACTCAGGGGAAAGATTTCTTACTTAGCAGATGAGTGCTACACCCAAGCCGGATTCTTATGTGTGGTTTTGGCATTTTCATTTCTGTCAAGTTCGCATTGCCTCTTTTTGTGCTGGATGGAGCAGGACAGGGGTGGGGAGGCGGGGAACCTTAGATGTGTAAAGTGAAATCCTGACCTGGAGCTACTGAAACCATCAATGGAAAGGCTTGAGTGACAGTGGGCTCCGAGAATTGTGTTATTCATAGGACTAATTATTAGAAAATGATTCCTGTTGACCTGCTCTCTGGAAGACATCAGTGCCTTCGGTTGCATTCCACGCAGAAAATAATTGGAAGTTTGCAGAAGTCTCAGTGTCTGTCGCAGTTCCAAACCAAGAAACCATAGAAACATACAATTCTTCAAATAGTGATAAATTATCTCTGTGGAGGAGTGAAAAGAAGAGCAATCCCCCTCTGCTAATTTCCCCTACAAAGAAAGCAAGAACTATGTAGTGCACACTCCAGCCCTCTTTAGGAACAGACTGAGAATGTATTTTTGCAGTAGCACTATTTGGTTAATATTCCAGACTTCAAATGCAGGACATAAAGAAATCAGTTTCTAAGAGCTAAACAGACTTCTTGTGGAATATCATTCTGCTGGGGGATGGTGTAAGGGAGGGGTGGAAAAGAGCCTGACTATGTGGAAAAACATAATGGGAGAGAGAGATTTATGGTCCCTTGTTTGAGTTCAGGTTTCAAAATCTCTCAGGAAAGTTATTTAATTCACCTGTGACTCCATTTCCTCTTCTGTATGATAGGAGTGATAATAGTA
Organism: Globicephala melas; assembly: GCF_963455315.2. Lineage (NCBI taxonomy): Eukaryota > Metazoa > Chordata > Mammalia > Artiodactyla > Delphinidae > Globicephala > Globicephala melas. The sequence continues at coordinate 87,205,974 of NC_083319.1, forward strand.
CTTTGCTCTTTTTTTCTTTCTTTCTTTTTTTTTTTTGCGGTACGCGAGCCTCTCACTTTTGTGGCCTCTCCCATTGCGGAGCACAGGCTCCGGACGCGCAGGCTCAGCGGCCATGGCTCACGGGCCCAGCCGCTCCACAGCATGTGGGATCTTCCCGGACCGGGCCACAAACCCGTGTCCCCTGCATCGGCAGGCGGACTCTCAACCACTGCGCCACCAGAGAAGCCCAGTACTTTGCTCTTAAGGCAATGGAGAGGATTAACGTAACTTTGGTGCAGCTCATTGCGAACCGTTCTAGTACTTCTCTGACGGACTCCTTCTTGCCTAGTACAATGTGAACTCATAGCAGATGCTCAAAATAGATCGATCCTGTAGAATAGCTGTATCAGTGGGGGCTCAGATGCAGAGAATAGAATCCATTCTAGCTAGTGTAAGTGAGTTGGGATTAATTAAGCAAAATGGCTTGTAAAATCAGTGGGAGGTGATTCTGAAACCACCTCTAGGGAGAGATTTCAGAGGTGATTCTCAAAGCCACCCTGCAGAATGGAGCCACCAAAAGGCTGCTGCCTCTTCTGTAATCAAGAAACAGCCACTACAGAGGCAGGCTCCAGAAATCACACCTGTTCGCTACCAGCTACCCCAGCTAAATGGAAGGCGCCCGTGGCTCCTGATGTCCGCAAGCCTGCAGAAACCGCAGACGTCAACCCTGCCTCGCTCCCATCTTCCAAGCCTGTCACAGATGGATCTGAGTGGTTAACTCGAACTCATGTGAAAACATTCAGGCACAAGAGAGTTTGGTAAAGTTGTTTAGTGCTCCGGCCCCAGCAGGTCAGGAGTGAGCAGAAGGTGGGACAAAGGGCCAAGCCCCAGCCACCATGCTACCACGGTGGTCATGAGATAAATGCCCAAGGACAAGGAGAAGGGAAACGGGACTTGTGTCTCCTTCTCTCCCTACCTTCCTTGTCCTTGGGTTCCTCAGCATCTGTGGCCATGGATGAACCCCAGTGTGGTTCTAAAAGCTGTGTTCATTTAGACCAGTGCTGTAGAGAGTACTGAAAGATTCAAGGAATTTCTAGGAGAGAGGAAAAATGGAAAATATAGGGGGAATCCAAGTAGATATTGCTGGACATCTAGAAATATTGGAGGGTAAATATAGATTCTGTAATAATTAGAAAAACCCACAAGGTTTTCTGTTGTTGAGCTAAAGTCATTTGTCTATGCTGGTAAGATTCTATGGGATAGCAGTACAGTATGAAAATCACTTTATTCTTGCCCGTTAAAAAGGAAACAACAGAATGGAATACAACAAAATGTTAGCAGGGCCCTGGGTCACGGGAATAAGAGTGACTATTATTTTCTCCTTTATATAATCTCTTTATATATCCATCAATATCTATATATTAATTTTACTATCTGTAAAAAAGCCATTTATATGACTTCTAAGGTAATCAACCAAAACCAAACTTTTTCTCTCCTTTTTTCTCCTTTTTTTCTTTCTTTTTAATCTTTCAAATCATTTGCTAATATTTTAAAAGCCCTCACCAGTAGGTAAATCCTTACCTGCGCAACTAATAGACCATTAAACATTTTCAAAATATTATAAACACACAACATTTGAACTAAATTCATCCGCTTGCTAATGGCTGGATTTTTTCCCATCTCTTGAGTGAATTTGTCTCTCAACATCTTGAAACTGAAATGCTGCCTTAGAAGCTATTTTAAAGTTGTCTGGTTTAACTTGTTTCTCTAAAGACAAATGACAACGGCAAAAACCAAGAAATACATTTTGTTAAAGATTACAGTTATCTTTAACCCTCAAAAATATCAAGAGTATTCTCTATCAGGTAAGGTAAAAACTGGTATTTGTTTATTTGCTTATATAGTATAAGTGTGTGGAGCACACAAATTCCTCTTGTATAGGATCTCATTTAGCCTCATAAGGCCCTTAAGGAAGGTATTATGCTCTTTATTTAATTGATGACAAGGAAACAGGCTGAGCGAGGTTGAGTGGCTTTTCAAAAACCACACAGCCCTCTGATTGCAACCATGGACCCACGTTAGCCTTAGACAAACACCTGTCAGCTAAGGACTGTGACACATGTTATGTCAGCTTGCCTCCTGCAGCCATCCCGTGGTTGCTCACAGCCTGGGGCCCCCACTCTTCAGCCCAATCCAAGTACTAATCAGGGAGCCGATCTGAATGGAATGATAAGCCCCTGTCATTGACACCCTCACATCTCCATGATTCTCAGTGGGGCTGCGTCCTTCAGGACACCTGGTCGCCTCAGTAGCACCCTGAGGTTGCCAGCCTCTGACTGCCATGCAGATGATGCTCTGGGGGAGCATGTCCATGGGACTATTTCCACAGGTTCCACTACTAGTTCCACAGGTTGGAACTTCATGGACCAGGAAAATGTCAGTTTGCCAACTTTTCGTTTCTTCTCAAAAGGACATTTCATACTATTTAACACCCTCTCCCTCAAATTACAAAGGCATACGTTCAGAATTACAAATTTTTGAAAAAAAAAATAGCTTCATAGGAAAATCACTACGTTGTTATTTTTCTCATTTTGCTGTGCACCAGTGCGGTAGGTCTGATGGCTACCTCCTAATCCCTGGAACCAGTGAATGTGTTACCTTATCTGACAACAGGGAATTCAGGTAGCAGGATTAAGGTTGCTCCCAAACAGACCTTAAACTGGGGAGATTATCTTGGATTATCCAGGTGGGCCCAATGCAATCACAAGTCCAGTGTAATCTTAAATGGACGAAGGAGACAGAAGAGGAAGTTGGAGTGATGACATATTCGAAGCCCTCCACCCACTGCTGTGGCTGTGATGACAGAGGAGGGGCCGTGGGCCGAGGCAGGAGGGCGGCCTCTTGAAGCTGGAAAGGTTAGGGAAGGGATTCTCCTGCAGAACCTCCAGGAAAACACGCAGCGCAGCTGACACCTGGATTTTAGCCCAGTGAGACCTGGCACCTACAGCAAGATATAATGCATTCATGTTGTTTCCAACCACTAAGTTTGTGGTAATTTGTTACAGCAGCAATAGAAAACTAGCACAACCAATGAAACTTCGTCGTGGCCTGACTGAGGTCTGGGGGGCCCCTAGCTTTAGAAGCCCATCCTAGAAAGAGCCTGTCAGAATTTCCCATTCTGTAGAAGGACATTCTGTATAACCAGGTAAGACGATGTACACGAGAACTCTGCCAAGTGCCTGGCATGTAAAGCCATTCAGGAGCAGGTAAAGCCCAGGCCCCACCTACATGTTTCCGAGATCACAGCCTCAAATGAGGGACACGATGCCCCAAGAGCAAGTTGTGGAGAACTGAGGGGAAGAACTGCTGCCTGGTGGAGCATGACCTGCCCAGGAGGGTTGGGGGAAGAGCAGTTCAGAAGGTGCTGGGCTTAGAAATGCCAGCACAAACCCTAGGGTGGAGGCTGAGGTCACTTATGAGTGTCTCTAGGAATATAATAAGTGCTTGATGAATGGCAGCTGTCATTATTTTTTTCCTTTTTTTTTTTTTTTTTGTGGTACGCGGGCCTCTCACTGTCATGGCCTCTCCCGTTGTGGAGCACAGGCTCTGGACGCGCAGGCTCATCGGCCATGGCTCACGGGCCCAGCCGCTCCACGGCATGTGGGATCTTCCCGGACTGGGGCACGAACCCGTGTCCCCTGCATTGGCAGGAGGATTCTCAACCACTGTGCCACCAGGGAAGCCCAGCTATCATTATTAATAACAGCATCACTACCATTTTGTCATTGTCAGTATTGTTATTTTTTAACCAAGGCAAATGATCAGGTCCATTTTTAGAAAAGGTCACTCCGGAGCTAAGACAGAGAATTACTGGGAGACCAGAAGAGTCAGATCACAAAGAGAACAAGGAGGAGGCTGCTGGACACATAACCCCCAATCTCAGCTGCACAGGTAAGTACACGTATATGCACCTCACTTCTTTACTCCCTAGTCTTGCAGCAGGGGAGAATGCGGCTTAGAGAAGTCCAGTGACTTAAACTCCAAATGCCAGTAAGTGCTGAAGTGGGAGTCGATCCCTGATTTTCACACAGACAGAAAGATGGGGTAATTTCTCAGCACTAGAGACCAAACTAGTTTCATGAGAAAGTCAGCACAACTTGTCTGTTCCCTGTGGAACCCAAATTTGGGTTAAAGTCCCAGATCCTCAGTGTGTCATTAGTCAGGGTAAGTAGAAGTGACTGCAGTAACAAACAATCCCCAGACATCAGTGCTTTAACACGAGAAAAGTTTTTTCTTGATTATATCTCAGCCTAGTATGGGAGGTTGAGGGATTGACTTTGCAGGACATGGCCATTCAGGGACACTTTGGGGTTTGCCTTTCTCTGTTAATCTTTCTCAGTGATGAAAGATCACTGGATCATGTGTCCTAGGGGTATTTGGGGGGTCCAGTAACCAAACCTGTTGTTTTGAGACAATCGTAGATTTACATGAAGTTGTAAGAAATAATACAGAAAGAACCCATGGACCCTTCACCCACTTTTTCCCAATGGTAACACCTTACAAAACTCTAGTTCAATAACACAGCCAGTGCTGACATTAATACCGTCAAGATAGAGAACAGTACCATCACACAAGGATCCCTCATGTTGCCCTTTTACAACCACACCTGCTTTCCTCCCACCTTCATCCCCTCCTTAATCCCTGGCAAGCTAATCTGTTCTCCAGTTCTATAATTTTGTCATTTCAATCATATTGTATATGTGAAATCATATAGTACGTAATCTTTTTTAAATTTATTTATTTATTTATTTATTTATTTATGGCTGCATTGGGTCTTTGTTGCTGCACATGGGCTTTCTCTAGTTGCTGCGAGTGGGGGCTACTCTTTGCTGTGGTGCGCGGGCTTCTCATTGCGGTGGCTTCTCTTGTTGTGATTGTGGACTCTAGGCATGTGGTTTTCAGTAGCTGTGGCATGCGGGCTCAATAGTTGTGGCGCACGGGCTTAGTTGCTCCGCGTCATGTGGGGTCTTCCCGGACCAGGGATCGAATCTGTATCCCCTGCATTGGCAGGCGGATTCTTAACCACTGCGCCACCAGGGAAGCTCCGTTATGTAACCTTTTGAGACTGGATTTTTTTCACTCAGCATAATTCCTGTGGAGATTCTTCCAGGTTGTTACATGTAGCAATAGTTTGTTCTTTTTTATTGCTGAACAGTGTTCCATGGTATGATGTGCCACAATTTGTTAAACATTCACCCACTGAAGGAGCTCTGGGCTGTTTCCAATTTTTGGCTACTATGAATAAAGCTGCTGTAAACATTTGTATAGAGGTTTTTATGTGAACATAAGTACATAAGTCTTCATTTCTCTGGGGTAACTGCTCAGGGGTGTAATCACCGGGGTAGAAGATATTTGCATGTTTCATTTTTTTGTTTTTGTTTCTGTTTTTTTAAGAAAATGCCGAACTGTTTTCTGGTATGGTTATCTCATTGCCATTTTAATTTGCATTTCCCTAATGGTTAATGATGCTGAGCGTCTTTCACGTGCTTATTTGATTCTGTATATCCTTTCCAGTGAAATGTCTCTCTTCATGTTTTTTTGTCCATTTTCTAGTTAGATTGTTTGTTTTTTGACTACTGAGTTTTGAGAGGTTTGTATGTATTCTAGACATATGGATGTATGGTTTACGAATATTTTCTCCCAGTCTGTAGCTTGTCTTCTCATCTTCTTAACAGAGTCTTTCTCTGAACAGAGGCTTTCATTGTGATGAAGTCTAATTTAGGAAGTCTAAAGGATTTTTTTCATTTTATGGTTTGTGAGTTTATGTCAAGCCTAAGAACTCTTTGCCTAGCTCTGGATTCCAAAGATTTTCTTCTATGTTTTTTTCTAAAGGTTTTATAATTTTATGTTTAAGTCTGTGATCCATGTTTGAGTTCATTTTTGTAAAGTGTGGGAAGTTCTTATGGGCTGGGCCTGGACGCGGCACACATCACATGCTCACATCTCGTTGGCTGGGACCCAGTCACATGGCTACACCTGACAGCAAGGGAGGCTGAGACTGTATTCCAGGGGTGCGCGCAGCGGGAAGAGAGGATCACAGGAATCAGGTATTGATTGGTGAGCGCTACAGTCTCTGCCACACCTAGTTATAATGTTCAAAACTGTTACTCCTTGCTCTGCTAATGTGTTCCAGAGTATTTACCAAATAACTGGGAACTGGCAATGTTTCTGTACCCGGAATGTAATAGATATTTGATAAATATTGGTGGACTTTAAAAAAGGGGGGATCTTACTTTTTTCACATTGTCCTGCAAGATCAGAATCATGATCTCTATTTTACTGCTTGGGGAAGCTGTATTTTTCTGTCCCTCCTGGGACGCCTGCGGAGGAGGATTGACCTGGGTGTGACACCCTGGGCCACAGGTGAGAGGCTGGCTCTCCAGGAGGACATGTGGATGCTATAGGCCCGGCCCTCTGTTTACCTGGTGTTCCAGAGGCAACAGCAGCAGGAATGGGAGGGGTGGAGGTGCAGGAGCAGAGATGCCAGGGGAGTAGAAGGTTGGGTGTCTATTTAGCAAGGGAACAAGGACATGAATTCCCAGCGGTACAGAGCAGAAGGATGAAAGAGCAGCTCTTGAGTTAAAATATGAGTGAGTTTATTGTGGGAGGTGACACCATCGCCTGAAGTGGTAGCTGGCTCTAACAACCCAGGATGGAGGGAGGAAACCTTCCTGGATGCGAAGTGACCACTCAGCCAGGAACCTTTGGCCTTTGTTCCATCTCTGTGGTTTGTGCTCTGGGCTAGGGAAACCGAGGTCAATAATTTCACCAGCATGGTCAGAGACTAAGAGGAAGCTTCAGGAAAACCCCAAGGAAGCTTGGAAGAGAGAACTCATTCTCCTGACTGTCTGCACTGTTTGAGGTTAAGAATCTGTGTACCCCATTAAGACATCCTGGAACTGTGTGGTTCCCATTCCAAACCAAACCAGAACCCCTGGGCTTCCAACTTTGTACCTATTCTTGGCAAAATAATTTTCTCCTTTCAGAAAGTGTGAGTGTCAGAAGAAAGAAGGCAGTCCACAAGTCTTCTCTCCAGGTCACTCTCCTTGAAGCACCCTAGTGAGAGGCAAGCAGGGACAACCTTAGGAGGCGCCGGCAATCTGCCTCCCACGCCGCCCCCGGCACAGCGCGGAGGGGCGGGGGTGGGTAGTGGATGGTGAAGGAAAAACAAAAACCGTGAAAAAGCGTGGCAGTTTTTGCCAAGCTAGATGTGGCAGTGATGTCTGTCTGGGCCTAGCTTCCCTTCGTAAGGACCAGGACTCGGGGTGGGGGCTGGGGCTGCCCTCCCTCACCCTGCCCAGCTCTGCCTCTAACCCACTCAGTTCACTGAAGCACCATAAATACTTCTTGGGTGTAACTGCCTCGTGCTCCTTGGATGCATTGGAACCTATGTCTAAATAAAAGTTCAAAAGGGAAAAAAAGAAAGCCTAAATCTTCTAAACTTCAAACAGGGCCCTAGTCAGATTCAGTTTACCCTGCCTGAAGTGTGCAGTCAGTGACAGGGAAACGACAATAATTTTGCCCCGATGTCTCCCGCAAGAAGCATACTCCTAGAGTCCTCCTAATCTCATTTGGGTGGGCCCACATTTCAGGAAGGGGGGCCGGGGGGAAGGGGCATCCCCCGGACTCGCTGAACACAGGGCAAGTTTTCACAGGATGGACCTCATTCTGGGGAAAAAGTTGTGTGTTTCTTGACTCCCCACACAAAATTGATTTCAACAACTCCATTCGGCTCCGTTTTCTTCTCTGACAGCTGTGTTTATGTGGCGCTGGCTTTTGTGTGAGCTCTCTTCAGGATGGGGTGCACACACTGGAGTAATCCATGTTTTTCATCAGCTCGTTGCTAACAAAGGGCCGCCAAAGCCAAGGACACCCCTTCACATTCAGCTGTGGACGCCAGTGAGCTTTCCCGCTGTCAGTGGGGACCCTCTGTCAGGGCGAGGAGAGGGAGGGAGTGTGTGTGTGTGTGTGTGTGTGTGTGTGTGTGTGTGTGTGTGTGTGTGTGTGTGTGTGTGATGGGGGCAGGGGGGAGGGCAGCACCGCTGGTTCAGAACCATCTCTGTGTGTGGTCTGAGGCTACTCCTCATTTCAAGAAATCCAGGCTTCATTCCTGGCTCCGGTCAAACTTGTGCGTCACTGAATGAGTCCCTTGTCCACTTTCCCAAACACCGCTGAGGTTTGAAAGGGCTCTGTGGGTAGACTGTTGCTGTCAGCAAAAGCAAACAAGCCGCCGTATTTAGCGAAGCATTTTCGAATATTTAAACATAATAAGCTTCAGCTAGTCCTGCACAGTTGTGGCCAGCAAGAAGGCAGGAGGGGGAAAAGCTGTGAACGTTCCTTCCTCACAGTGACCTTGACGTTCCTCTGAGGGGCTGGCCCTGGGCGGGGCTGAGCTGCCTGTGCCTGGAGCTGGGAATGAGGGCCTGTCCTGCCTCCAAGGCGGGGGTGGGGGTGGGGGGGTGTTGGGTGGCAGCTTGAGTGTAATTCACTCACAGCCCCTTCATAATCAGATGTGGTCTGAGCCTAAGGTAAGGTTGTTTTTCCCACCCTTGGAAAACTATAAAGCTCTGGGAAGCCCCTCCTTGTATAAGAAAGAAAGCTCTATGATTGCAGCATAAATAAAAAGCTAAACTGGGTAGCTGTGGGTGTCCCAAGTAGGTACAGCTAAGATTGTCCCCGTGGACGCGGCCTGGCACCCTCTAGGGCTGATGATGGCTCTAGAATCACCTTCCCTGCAACCAGCAGAGACCACGGCCCCACCAGCCAGCCACCATCCCGCCCACCAGGCCCCGTTCCACCAGCTCGAAGTGGCTTTCTGGTGTATGGGGCAAGATAGAACCGTAAAGTCAGTCCTTCTCATCGGCCAGAATAAGGTCAGTGCCCTCCCCAACTCGAGCCAAAGGAGGCTTCTGGAGGCCACTCCAACCCCACTAACCAGGCGTGGGGTCCAGGCTCCCAGGATAGACTCTACCTGTGCCACCCCAGGACTCTGAATGGGCTCCCTGTCTGCCAGAGCAAACAAGGTCCCTGTGGTGGGGAGGAGGTTACAAGGGACATGTAGGAAGACAGGGGACTTTTTCTCTCTGGATATTCCATTAGGGAAAGGCTGCCAAGGGATTTGTCAGAATCCAATCTGCTCCAGTGTTATGGATTCAACGGGAAATAGCCCCTTCAAGGAAGACAAGGCCCAAAGGGCTCTTATAATGCCGCTGCTTCCCACGCCCCAGCCAGAGCCACCTCCTGTCCACCGCAGGCTGCCACCCAGGTTTCCTCCCCGCCTTGGGCTCACAGAGTTTGTCTGCCCGCCTTATACGTGCTCTGGGCTCTGGAACACACAGTTGACTAACTTTAGCTTCTGTCTTCCTATCTGTAAAATGTGAGTATTGATAGCTGACTTGCAGGGCTGTTATGGGGTTTAGAAAAGGGCCCGGCTTAGACAGTGCCTGGCCTCAGCAACTGCCCAATGAATGGCTGCCTCATTCAAACTTTGAAGCACTTTGGGGAGCTCCCATAGCCTTGCTAATAACCCAGGAGTTCGATGGGAGCAGGGAGCCTGGGGCTGTGTTACTTGCTGTCAATCCACCTCTCAGAGCCCATTTCCCATGGGCGCTGGTGGGGTGGCGGTGGGGACAGGACGTGGGTGTCTGACTTCTGACTGCATATCCTTCCTCCTTCAGGATCCAGCCCCTGGAGAAACTAGCATGCTGTCTTCACCCTGCCCCAGGGACCTCTAAGTTCCCTCCCCTCCAGGGTCCCTGTGGCCTGAGCCCTGGTGCAGCCTCCAGCATCCCAGCCTCTGATACACTCAGCACTGGAGCTCAGAGTGCAACCTGGAGAAGCCCCGGGTTCATTGCATTGGCAGGAGACCCGGGAAGACAGAGAGGACCCACTTCACTACCAGCCCCCCTCCTCAAGCCACTTGTCCTATACGTCAGGAGGGCATCCTGTGATTTCCTCCGAAGGAGACCTTGGAAAGTTGGACTTCTTTTTTTTTTTTTTAATTGAAGAATAATTGATTTACAATGTTGTGTTAGTTTCAGGTATACAGCAAAGTGATTCACTTATACATATATATACTATTCTTTTTTTTTTTTTTTTTTTGCAGTACGTGGGCCTCTCACTGCTGTGGCCTCTCCCGTTGCGGAGCACAGGCTCCGGACGCGCAGGCCCAGTGGCCATGGCCCACGGGCCCAGCCGCTCCGTGGCATGTGGGATCCTCCCGGACCGGGGCACGAACCCGCGTCCCCTGCATCAGCAGGTGGATTCTCAACCACGGCGCCACCAAGGAAGCCCTATACTATTCTTTTTCATATTCTTTTCCATTATGGTTTATTACAGGATACTGAATATAGTTCCCTGTGCTATACAGTAGGACTTTATTGTTTATCTATTTTCTGTATAGGAATTTGTATCTGCTAATCCCAAACTCCTAATTTCTCCCTCACTCAAACTCTTTCCCCTTTGGTAACCATAAATTTGTTTTCTATGTCTGTGAGTCTTTCTTTTTCTGACTTACTTCACTTAGTATGATAATCTCTAGTCCATCCATGTTGTTGCAAATGGCATTATTTCAATTCTTTGTTATAGCTGAGTAGTATTCCACTGTATATATGTACCACATCTTCTTTATCCATGCCATTTGTTGATGGACATTTAGGTTACTTCCATGGCTTGGCTATTGTAAATAGTGCTGCAATGAACATTGGGGTGCATGTATCTTTTCGAATTAGAGTTTTCTCCAGACATATGCCCAGGAGTGGGATTGCTGGATCATACGGCAACTCTATTTTTAGTTTATTAAGGAACCTCCATACTGTTTTCCATAGTGGCTGCACCAATTTCCATTCCCACCAACAATGTAGGAGGGTTCTTTTTCTCTACACCTTCTCCAGCATTTGTTATTTGTAGACTTTTTAATTATGGCCATTCTGACCAGTATGAGGTGGTACTTCATTGTACTTTTGATTTTCATTTCTTTGAGAATTAGTGATGTTGAGCATCAGGAAGACAGACTTCTTGAGTCTGTGACCCAATGGGCATGATTTGAGACCATGGAATCTCTTAGACAACTGTGCCTCCCATTTGGAAAGCTATAGGATAAGGAGAAAAAGAAGTGTTCTGCAAAGAATAGGTGCTCAATAAAAACTTCTTGGCCTCATTTAGTTTATCCTGAAAAGGGAGGGCAGAAGAAAAGAAAAGAGTGGCTAAAAGGAGAGCAAAGTGAGGTTGGGAAGAAGAGAATTTCAAACTTGGAATTAACAGAGAAGCAATCCCTGGCATGTGCCACTAGGACAAAAATAGTGTTGACCCATGGCAGGCGACTTAGCACCGGTGCTTCAGTCCCCACACCCATGGGGCTGATGATACCTCCCCTTGTGATAAGGAGGAAAGGCCATGGCCTGTGCGAAGTGGCTGGCTCAGAGTCAGAGCACAATGAATGGCTGGTCCATGCCCCTTGTGTTTCTTACTCTTCTGTAGAGGTAGGGCCAGAGCCCATGGCTCAGGCTCCCAGAGAATGTTCTCCCTGCTCCCTCTGGAGGTCTTGTGTGTTGGAGCCCAATTACCTTTTTCTGCACCTCTTTAGCATGCAGTGCCTGGGCCTTGTCCCTCCTGTGGTGGGGCCTCGCTGCAGGAGGAAACATCTCTGAGAGACCGTGGGCTCAGCGCCTGGCTGGCAGACTCCTTAAACAGGACCAACATGCCAATGACCGCCAGGGCCAGCATTCCAGTCAGGAGACTTCTGCCGCTGAAGCTGCCACGTGAAAAACTGCAAATCACCAAAACAACTATAAACAGAAAACTGATTGAATAAATTAGATGTAACCATATGATGGAATACAATACAGCCATTATAAAGAATGAACTAGAGTGATCACATGCTAATTTGAAAGAGCTCTAATGTGTAGAAAGTAAAATCAGCAAGGGCCAGAGTTGTGGATATAGAGAAATTTCTTTTATATAAATAAAAAGTATGTAATCTTTCCTGGTTTAGGAGCTGACATTTTTCTGTAAACGTCCAATCTCTGAAAGTTTCTTTTGGGGTGAACAACTGGGATTTTATCGTACACTTCTCTGTACTGTTTTGTTTTGTTTTGTTACTCTATGTACGTACTGCTTTTAGTTTAAATAATGAGCATTGTACATGGTGGTTACCTGAGATTAAGGACACTTGGAGGAAGTTTTGTTTAAAATAGAGCAGGAGTTGATTGGTGGGAAGGAGAAAAGAGACCCTGACGGAGTTCAGCGTGTTTGTGACAGTAGAGGCAGTTTCAGCTCGAGCTGTTTCTGATTAATCCCGGTACCCTCCAGATGAATGGGATGTAAACCACAGACCGATTATGAGAATCCCAAGAAGGAAACTCCCTCTTCCGTCTATCTATCCACTCACTCATCTGCCCACCCACACACAAGACTGTAGTGTCTACCCACCACCCCACAAAAAAGAGCGGTAAAAGGAAGAAAGTAGTGCTGCTGCTAATAATAAATTATCCCTGTGGAAAAACGCCCTCTATGTTTCCCCCTTTCTCTCCTCTGTGTTGCAGCCCAGCACTCAGCAAAGGGAGATTTAAAAGATGCAGGGGAGCTGCTTCCTCACATGTTAAAAAACCACGACTGGGGCTTCCCTGGTGGCGCAGTGGTTGAGAGTTCGCCTGCCGATGCAGGGGACGCAGGTTCGTGCCCTGGTCTGGGAGGATCCCGCATCCCGCGGAGCGGCTGGGCCCGTGAGCCATGGCCACTGGGCCTGCGCGTCCTGAGCCTGTGCTCCGCAGCGGGAGAGGCCACAGCATTGAGAGGCCCACATACCACAAAAAATAATAATAATAAAAAATAAAATAAATAAAAACTAAAAAACCACAACTGGCAATGAAGAGAATCATTTTCCCTGAAACAGAACACATGCAGTGGAGTCCCTGAGGGCTGGCAGCACACTAAAAGGTAAACAGCTATTGTGAAATGCATGAAATGCACCTCCCAGAAAGGCTCCACCCAAAAGTGGGGGCTGTTTTTCCAAATGAGCTCCAACTACTTAATTTCCCTGCCCTCTGAGTCAGCCCATATTTCCTGAGTGTTGCCCACATCCAGCTCTGCCCCTACCTCATGGGGTCAAAACTAACCAAAACTATCACACAGCTGACTAGACCCAGCTGACAGGTCAGCTCTGTTGTCTGACAGTGTCTACTCTGGGTCAGGACACCTGGACTTTACTCCTGGGGTGACGACCGCTAGCTGGAGGCTAATTTGAAGAGTGCTCTTTCCTCTTTGGGTCTGTTTGCTCTCCCACAGCATGTGGGGCAGTATATCCCACATATGTGCATAGGTTTCTGTGTGTTTATTTGGTGGGGGGTGGCTTTTGGAACAATGGGGAAAACCTGTGTCCACCTAATCTAGGTAGGTAGGAACAGGAGGTAAAAGTGAATCTGGATCAGAGAGGGCCTACTGGATGGAAAGGTAAAATTCTATGAAGAAAAAGGAGCATGGGTGGGTACAAGGAGATGGGAAGGAGCTTGGAGGCCTAGGCCTCACTCTGGTGAGAAGATGGATCTGAAAGTTTGGAGTGTATGGAGAGAAGGTATGTGGAAAGGGGACTGACAGGAAAAGATCCTTGAAATCTTAAGTCTATCAGACGCAGGAAGAGAGAAGGATCCAAGGTCTGGGCAGAAGAGTGAAATGCACTTTAGGAGCTGAACACTTTGTTTTGGGAGACGCAGGGCTGAAGACCCTCCTCTCTGGTGTCCAAATGCCACTGGTCTCTGATGCTCTGCTGGCCCCTAGAGGGATGCATTATAAGAAATGCCACCAAACAAACAACCAGATTTGTGCTCTGATCCAGAGCTCCACAAGTCAGCCAAACTGTGTCTCCAGCTGATTTTCGAAGGCATTCAGAAATCACAGCAGGGAAGAATCCACAGAGAGGATGACAGAGCAGGTGACTGAGTCTCAGAAAAAGTTCAGGGCAATGTTTTCATGCTCTAGGGCTCTGCAAAGTTGCAAAAGCTTTCTGCTCTGTGGAAATCTGTTATTAAATGCCAGACTTAGCAAAGAGACAAATGAGGGAGGAAAGTTGGGGCTCAGGGTCAACTGAATCTTATTATCAGGGAAGGTGGCATATCCCTGAAGGGACTACATGATCTGCTCTAAAAATAATAGCCAACGTTTATGTGATCAGCCACCTCTATGACAGGTGCTGCTTTAGGCATGTTACAGCTCACCCATCTCATTCTTACCCCAGCGCTACAAAGCAGAAGTGTATAATTATTATCCTGATTCCAGTTTTAAAGATGAGGAAACTAAGACATAAATTGGTTTAGTAACTTCCCTGCAGTCACACAGTTAGTAAGTATATCACTATCTTTTGTTGCCTAACAAATTACCACAAAGTCAGTGGCTTAAAACAAAGCTCATTTATTATCTCATTTATTACCTGATATTATTTATTATTCCTGTGTCAGGAACCCAGGCACAGCTTAGCTGAGTGATCTGGCTCAAGGTGTCTTATGAGGCTGCAATCAAGGTATCAGCCGGGGCTGGGGTTTCATCTGGAGACTTGACTGGGGAAGGATTTGCTTCCAAACTCACAGGGTTTTTGGAGGTGGCAGATCCTTGAGTACTGTTGGGGTGAAAGCCTCAGTTCCCTGTTGGCTTTTGGCCAAATACCACCTCGTTTCCTTGCCTCATGGGCTTCTTTTTATGATGACTCACAGCATGGCAGCTTGCATCATCAAAGCCCGCCTGGGAGAGAGTCTGCTAGCAAAGAAGTTACAATCTAATGCAACATAATCACAAAAATGACATATTCTGTTAGTTAGAAGTCACACGCTCCCACTCTCAAAGGGAAGGATTTCACAGGGGAAGAACGCAGGAGGCAGGGTCACTGGAGGCCATCTTCGAGGCTGGTTACCATAGTGAGCACAGGGCTTTACCTGAATGCAGGCAGCGTGGCACCAAAGCTTACACGCCTAACCACTATGATCTTCTACCACTGATGGCTTTGCCATTTCTGTCTAGCACCCAGATCCTTGATGCCCTTCCTCTTTTGTGTGTCCTTATCTTTAATTCACAGAGCCCTTGAAAGAAATAGCAAAGCCTCCACTGGCTTCTAGCCACCAAATTAAGGAAGGATGCAATCTACTGTTAAATGATTCCTGAACCCTCCAGACTTTATCAGACAGGGACCCAACAGGAAAGAGAAGGCACTCAAATTACAATAATTAGAATAGGGTGTCTTTGCAAAGGTACAATTTACAAGGTGTAGGCTAAAGCAGTGGAGCTGTTATTACCGCCAGACCCAATGGGATGAGGAAAGGAGAAGTTATGGGTTCCTGGAAGGAGAGAGTTGTGTGGAGGATGCCTTCCTGTGAGATGACTTTGCAGGGAGGAAGCCAGAGCATGAATACCCTGAACCCCTCTCCCCCCTCCCTCTGATCTCCTGTTGGGGCCCCCATTGGCCAAGCCCACCCAGAAGCCTGAGGACTTGGCAGCTGTAGAATGCAGTCCATACAAGCCAGACTCTTAGGACAGGGTCAGTTGGGAGGGTGAGGGTGGATGGCGAGAGGGGGAAGGTGGCAAACAGGATGCCCTGCACTTAGACTTAGGAAGTTAGACTTAGACTTAGACTTAGGAAGTTCCCCTGGAAGGTTTAAGTGTTTGCCAAACCTTAGCCTCTTGGGAGAACTTAAAACTAAAGTTTTAAGAGCAGAGAAAATTGAACACCAATCAGAAAGGAAAATAAAGCCATTTCCAAGTTTAAGTGTGAACGTATGATTTAATTTATTAAGCATTTATTTGTCCCAATCTTTCAGGAGCACATGCAGCTAAAGTGAAACAAGCTATTGCTTTGTGTAATTCTAAATCTTCTATAGGTTCCCACTGTAGACCCAAAGTCTAGTACTTAATTTATAATAAAATGCTATTAATATTGTGTTGTTAGCATTATCATTATTATTATGATTATATAGCAATTTTATATCTCACAGATCACTTTAAATGTGTTATCTCATTTAGATATTATCTAAGCCATTATCTAAGCCATCAATTTCACTGAAGCTTAAGGGAACCATCAGAAATAAGGAATTCTTGGGCTTCCCTGGTGGCGCAGTGGTTGAGAGTCCACCTGCTGATGCAGGGGACATGGGTTCATGCCCTGGTCCAGGAAGATCCCACAGGCCATGGAGCGGCTACGCCCGTGAGCCATGGCCGCTGAGCCTGCGCGTCCGGAGCCTGTGCTCCGCAACGGGAGAGGCCACAACAGTGAGAGGCCCACGTAGCACAAAAAAAAGAAAGAAAGAAAGAAAGAAGGAATTCTTAAACAGGATTCAGTGTTTACTAGGCATGGGACCACTATTTTTCCCAGTCCTCCTTTGTATAGACCCCTATTTCTTTCTGAAAAGTTGATACATGCAAGATGGATGTCTAACAGAGAGCCCTGTTCTGGCTCTGCCCAGGACTCTCAAAAATGTGTTGCTCTGATTATAATTATTAGTCTAATACACTATCCACTTGAAGGTTGTGATACATCCCTGGGATGGAATACGAAGCAAGCACTAAAAATGACGTGCATGATGCAAAAGAACTTATGTATAAAACAGAAACAGACTCACAGACCTAGAAAACAAACTGATGGTTACCAAAGGGGATAGGGGGAAGGAGTGATAAACTTGGAGTTTGGGATTAGCAAATACAAACTACTATACAGAAAACAGACAAACAGATTCATCAAGAAAAAAAGGGAGAAGACTCAAATCAATAGAATTAGAAATGAAAAAGGAGAAATAACAACTGACATTGCAGAAATACAAAGGATCATGAGAGATTACTACAAGAAACTATATGCCAATAAAATGGACAAACTAGAAGAAATGGACAAATTCTCAGAAAAGCACAACCTTCTGAGACTGAACCAGGAAGAAATAGAAAATATTACCAGACCAATCACAAGTGATGAAATTGAAACTGTGATTAACAATCTTCCAACAAAAAAATGGTCAGGACCAGATGGCTTCACAGGTGAATTCTATAAAACATTTAGAGAAGACCTAACACCTATCCTTCTCAATCTCTTCCAAAATATAGCAGAGGGAGGAATACTCCCAAACTCATTCTATGAGGCCACCATCACCCTGATACCAAAACCAGACAAAGATGTCACAAAGAAAGAAAACTACAGGCCAATAACACTGATGAACACAAATGCAAAACTTCTCAACAAAATACTAGCGAACAGAATCCAACAGCACATTAAAAGGATCGTACACCATGATCAAGTGGGGTTTATCTCAGGAATACAAAGATTCTTCAATATACGCAAATCGATCAATGTGATACACAATATTAACAAATTGAAGGAGAAAAACCACATGATCATCTCAATAGAAGCAGAAAGAGATTTTCACAAAATTCAACACCCATTTATGATAAAAACCCTCCAGAAAGTAGGCAGAGAGAGAACTTACCTCAACATAATAAAGGCCATATATGACAAATCCACAGCCAACATCATTCTCAATGGTGAAAAAATGAAACCATTTCCTCTAAGATCAGGAACAAGAAAAGGTTGTCCACTCTCACTACTATTATTCAACATAGTTTGGGAAGTTTTAGTCACAGCAATCAGAGAAGAAAAAGAAATAAAAGGAATTCAAAATGGAAAAGAAGAAGTAAAGCTGTCACTGATTGCAGATGACATGATACTATACATAAAGAATCCTAAAGATGCTACCAGAAAACTACTAGAGCTAATCAATGAATTTGGAAAAGTAACAGGATACAAAATTAATGGACAGAAATCTCTTGCATTCCTATGCACTAATGATGAAAAATCTGACAGTGATATTAAGAAAACACTCCCATTTACCATTGCAACAAAAAGAACAAAATACCTAGGTATTAACCAACCTAAGGAGACAAAAGACATGTATGCAAAAAACGATGACACTGATGAAAGAAATTAAAGATGATACAAAGAGGTCGAGAGATATACCATGTTCTTGGATTGGAAGAATCAACATTGTAAAAATGACTGTACTACCCAAAGCAATCTACAGATTAAATGCAATCCCTATCAAACTACCAATGGCATTTTTCACAGAAGTAAAACAAAAAATTTCACAATTTGTGTGGAAACATAAAAGATCCCGAATAGCCAAAGCAATCGTGAGAAAGAAAAAAGGAGCTGGAGGAATCAGGCTCCCTGACTTCAGACTATACTACAAAGCTACAGTAATCAAGACAGTATGGTACTGGCACAAAAACAGAAATATAAATCACTGGAACAGGATAGAAAGCCCAGAGATTAACTCACACACATATATATGGTCACCTTATTTTTGATAAAGGAGGCAAGAATATACAATGGAGAAAAGACAGCTTCTTCAATAAGTGGTGCTGGGAAAACTGGACAGCTACATGTAAAAGAATGAAATTAGAACACTCCCTAACACCATACACAAAACTAAACTCAAAATGGATTAAAGACCGAAATGTAGGGCCAGACACTATCAAACTCTTAGAGGAAATCATAGGCAGAACACTCTATGACATAAATCACAGCAAGATCTTTTTTGACCCACCTCCTAGAGAAATGGAAATAAAAACAAAAATATACAAATGAGACCTAATGAAACTTAAAAGCTTTTGCACAGCAAAGGAAAACATAAATAAGACAAAAAGAAAACCTTCAGAATGGGAGAAAATCTTTGCAAATGAAGCAACTGATAAAGGATTAATCTACAAAATTTACAAGCAGCTCAATATCAAAAGAACCAACAACCCAATCCAAAAATGGGCTAAAGACCTAAATAGACATTTCTCCAAAGAAGATGTACAGATTGGCAACAAAGACATGAAAGGATGCTCAACATCACTAATCATTAGAGAAATGCAAATCAAAACTATAGTGAGATATCACCTCACACCAGTCAGAATGGCCATCATCAAAAAATCTGCAAACAGAGGAGTTTCAAGATGGCAGACGACTAAGACATGCAGGTCACCTTCCTCACCACAAATACATCAGAAATACATCTACATGTGGAACAAACCCTACAGAACACCTACTGAACGCTGGCAGAAGAACTCAGAGCTCCAAAAAGGCAAGAAACTCCTCACATACCTGGGTAGGGCAAAAGAAAAAAGGAAAAACAGAAACGGAAGAATAGGGACGGGACCTGAACCAGTGGGAGGGGGCCGTGAAGGAGCAAAATTTCCACACACTAGGAAGCCACTTCACTGGCGGAGACTGTGGGTGGTGGAGGGGGGAAGATTCAGAGCTATGTAGGACAGCACAGAGACAAGGGTGCGGAGGGCAAATAGGAGAGATCCCGCACAGAGGATTGGTGCCGGCCAGCACTCACCGGCCCAAGAGGCTTGTCTGCTCACCACCTGGGTGGATTGGGGCTGGGACCTGAGGCTCGGCCTTCGGAGGTCAGATCCCAGGGAGAGGACTGGGATTGGCTGCGTGAACATACCCTGAAGGGGGCTAGTGTGCCACAGCTAGCCGGGAGTGTGTCGGGGAAAACGTCTGGTGCTGCCGAAGAGGCAAGAGACTTTTTCTTGCCCCTTTGTTTTGCGGCACGCAAGGAGAGGGGATTAAGAGCACTGCCTAAACGAGCTCCAGAGACGGGTGTGAGACGCGGCTATCAGCGTGGACCTCAGAGACAGGCATGAGATGCTAAGGCTGCTGCTGCAGCCACCAAGAAGCCTGTGTGCAAATGCAGGTCACTAGCTACACCTCCCATTCCGGGAGCCTGTGCAGCCCGCCACTGCCAGGGTCCCGTGATCCAGGGACAACTTCCCTGGGAGAACACACGGTGCGCCTCAGGCAGGTGCAACATCACGTCAGCCTCTGCCACTACAGACTCACCCTGCACTCCATGCCCCTCCCTTCCCCTGACCTGAGTGAGCCAGAGCCCCCAATCAGCTGCTACTTTAACCCCATCCTGTCTGAGTGGGGAACAGACGCCCCCAGGCAACCTACATGCAGAGGTGGGGCCAATCCAAAGCAGAACCCCAGGAGCTGTGCGAGAAAAGAAGAGGAAAGGAAATCTCTCCCTGCAGACTCAAGAGCAGTGGGTTAAATCTCCACAATCAACTTGATGTACCCTGCATCTGTGGAACACCTGAATAGACAACGAATCATCCGAAATTGAGGCTCTGGATTTGGGAGCAATGATATATATTTTTTTTCCCCCTTTTTCTCCTTTTCCGTGCAGATAACAGGGTCTTGCTGCTCCAACCAGGCATCAGGCCTGTGCCTCTGAGGTGGGAGAGCCAAGTTCAGGACACTGGTCCACAAGAAACCTCCCAGCTCCACGTAATATCAAACAGCGAAAATCTCCCAGAGATCCCCATCTCAGTGGGAAGACCCAGCTCCACTCAACAACCAGCAAGCAACAGTGAAGGACACCCTATGCCAATCAACTAGCAAGACAGGAACACAACCCCATCCATTAGCACAGAGGCTGCCTAAAATCATAATAAGGCCAGAGATACCTCAAAACACACCACCAGACTTGGACCTGGCCACCAGAAAGACAAGATCCAGCCTCATCCACGAGAACACAGGCACTAGTCCCCTCCACCAGGAAGCCTACACAACCCACTGAACCAACCTTAGCCACTGGGAACAGACACCAAAAACAATGGGAACTACAAACCTGCAGCCTGTGAAAAGGAGACTCCAAACCCAGTAAGTTAAGCATAATGAGAAGACTGAGAACACACAACAGATGAAGGAGCAAGGTAAAAACCCACCAGACCAAACAAATGAAGAGGAAATAGGCAGTCTACCTGAAAAAGAATTCAGAATAATGATAGTAAAGATATCCAAAATCTTGCAAACACAATGGCGAAAATACAATAAACATTTAACAAGGACCTAGAAGAACTAAAGAGCAAACAAACAGTGATGAACAACACAATAAATGAAATTAAAAATTCTCTAGAAGGAATCAATAGCAGAATAACTGAGGCAGAAGAATGGATAAGTGACCTGGAAGATAAAATAGTGGACATAACTACTGCAGAGCAGAATAAAGAGAAAAGAATGGAAAGAATTTAGGACAGTCTCAGAGACCTCTGGGACAACATTAAATGCACCAACATTTGAATTATAGGTGTCCCAAAAGTAGAAGAGAAAAAAAAAGGGGGACTGAGAAAATATTTGAAGAGATTATAGTTGAAAACTTCCCTAATATGGGAAAGGAAATACTTAATCAAGTCCAGGAAACGCAGAGAGTCCCATACAGGATAAACCCAAGGAGAAACACGCCAAGACACGTATTAATCAAACTATCAAAAATTAAATACAAAGAAAAAATATTAAAAGCAGTAAGGGAAAAAACAACAAAAACCATACAAGGGAACCCCATAAGGTTAACAGCTGATCTTTCAGCAGAATCTCTGCAAGCCAGAAAGGAGTGGCAGGGCATATTTAAAGTGATGAAAAGGAAAAACCTAAAACCAAGATTACTCTACCCAGGAAGGATTACATTCAGATTCGACAGAGAAATTAAAACCTTTACAGACAAGCAAAAGCTAAGAGAATTCAGCACCACCAAACCAGCTTTACAACAAATGCTAAAGGAACTTCTCTAGGCAAGAAACACAAGAGAAGGAAAAGGCCTACAATAACAAACCCAAAACAATTAAGAAAATGGTAATAGGAACATACATATTGATAATTACCTTAAATGTAAATGGATTAAAGCTTCCAACCAAAAGACATAGACTGGATGAATGGATAGAAAAACAAGACCCATATATATGCTGGCTACTAGAGACCCACTTCAGACCTAGGGACACATACAGATTGAAAGTGAGGGGATGGAAAAAGATATTCCATGTAAATGAAAATTCAAAAAAGCTGTAGTAGCAATTCTCATATCAGACAAAATAGACTTTAAAATAAAGACTATTACAAGAAACAAAGAAGGACACTACATAATGATCAAGGGATCAATCCAAGAAGAAGATATAACAATTGTAAATATTTATGCACCCAACATAGGAGCACCTTAATACATAAGGCAAGTACTAACAGCCATAAAAGGGGAAATCAACAGTAACACAATAATAGGAGGGTACTTTAACACCCCACTTTCACCAATGGACAGATCATCCACAATGAAAATAAATAAGGAAACACAAGCTTTAAATGATACATTAAACAAGATGGAATTAATTGATATTTATAGGACATTCCATCCCAAAACAACAGAATGCATGTTGTTCTAAAGTTTTCATGGAACATTCTCCAGGATAGATCATATCTTGGGTCACAAATCAAGCCTTGGTAAATGTGAGAAAATTGAAATCGTATCAAGTATCTTTTCTGACCACAGCGCTATGAAACTAGGTATCAATTACAGGAAAATATCTATAAAAAATGCAAACTCATGGAGGCTATAAAACATACTACTAAATAACTGAGAGATCACTGAAGAAATCAAAGAGGAAATCATAAAAACCTAGAAACAAATGACAATGAAAACACGACCACCCAAAACCTATGGGATGTAGCAAAAACAGTTCTAAGAGGGACTTTTAAAGCAATACAATCCTACCTCAAAAAACAAGAAACATCTCAAATAAACAACCTAAACTTACACCTACAGCAATTAGAGAAAGAAGAACAAAATACCCCAATGTTAGCAGAAGGAAAGAAATCTTAAATATCAGATCAGAAATAAATGAAAAAGAAATTAAGGAAACAATAGCAAAGATCAATATAACAAAAATTAGTACTTTGAGAAAATAAACAAAGTTGATAAACAATTAGCCAAACTCATCAAGAAAAAAATGGGGAAAAGAGTCAAATCAATAGAATTAGAAATGAAAAAGGAGAAGTAACAACTGACACTGCAGAAATACAAAGGTTCATGAGAGATTACCACAAGCAACCATATGCCAATAAAATGGACAACCTGGAATAAATGGACAAATTCTTAGAAAAACACAACCTTCTGAGACTGAATCAGGAAGAAATAGAAAACATAAACAGACCAATCACAAGTGATGAAATTGAAACTGTGATTAACAATCTTCCAACAAACAAAAGCCCAGGACCGGATGGCTTCACAGGCGAATTCTATCAAAAATTTAAAGAACAGCTCACACTTATCCTTCTCAAACTCTTCCATAATATAGCAGAGAGAGGAACACTCCAAACTCATTCTACGAGGCCACCATCACGCTGATACAAAAAACAGTTAAAGGTGTCACAAAGAAAGAAAGAAAGAAAAAGAAAGAAAACTACAGGCTAATATCACTGATGAACATAGATGCAAAAATCCTCAACAAAATACAGCAAACAGAATCCAACAGCACATTAAAAAGATCATATACCATGATCAAGTGAGGTTTATTCCAGGAATGCAAGGATGCTTCAATATATGCAAATCAATTAATGTGATACACCATATTAACAAATTGAAGAATAAAATCCATATGATCATCTCAATAGAAGCAGAAAAAGCTTTCAACAAAATTCAACACCTGTTTATGATTTAAAAGTCTCCAGAAAGTAGGCATAGAGGGAACTTACCTCAACATAACAAAGGCTGTATATGACAAACCCACAGCTAACATTGTCCTCAATGGTGAAAAACTGAAACAATTTTCACTAAGATCAGGAACAAGACAAGGTTGCCCACTCTCACCACTATTATTCAACATTGTTTTAGAAGTTTTAGTCTCAGCAACCAGAGAAGAAAAAGAAATAAAAGGAATCCAAATCTGAAAAGAAGTAAAGCTGTCACTGTTTGCAGATGACATGATATTACACATAGAGAATCCTAAAGATGTTACCAGGAAACTACTAGAGCTAATCAATGAATTTGGTAAGGTAGCAGGATACAAAATTAATGCACAGAAATCTCTGGCATTCCTATACACTAATGATGAAAAATCTGAAAGTTAAATTAAGGAAACACTCCCATTTACCATTGCAACAAAAAGAATAAAATACCTAGGAATAAACGTACCTAGGGAAACAAGAGACCTGTATGCAGAAAAGTATAAGACACTGATGAAAGAAATTAAAGATGATACCAACAGATGGAGAGATCTACCATGTTCTTGCATTGGAAGAATCAACATTGTGAAAATGACTCTACTACCCAAAGCAATCTACAGATTCAATGCAATCCCTATCAAACTACCAATGGCATTTTTCACAGAACTAGAACAAAAAATTTTTACAATGTGTATGGAAACACAAAAGACCCCGAATAGCCAAAGCAATCCTGAGTAAGAACAACAGAGCTGGAGGAATCAGGCTCCCAGACTGCAGACTATACTACAAATCTACACTAATCAAGACAGTATGGTACTGGCACAAAAACAGAAATATAGATCACTGGAATAGGATAGAAAGCCCAGAGATAAACCCACACACATGTGGTCACCTTATTTTTGATAAAGGAGGCAAGAATATACAATGGAGAAAAGACAGCCTCTTCAATAAGTGGTGCTGGGAAAACTGGACAGCTACATGTAAAAGAATGAAATTAGAACACTCCCTAACACCATACACAAAAATAAAGCCAAATTGGATTAAAGACCTAAATATAAGACCGGACACTGTGAAACTCTTAGAGGAAAACATAGGCAGAACACTCTATGACATAAATCACAGCACAATCATTTTTGACCCACCTCCTAGATAAATGGAAATAAAAACAAAATTTAATAAATGGGACCTAATTAAACATAAATGATTTCCTTTGCACAGCAAAGGAAAACATAAATAAGATGCAAAGATAACCCTCAAAATGGGAGAAAATCTTTGCAAATGAAGCAACTGACAAAGGATTAATCTCCAAAATTTACAAGCAGCTCATGCAACTGAATACCAAAAAAACCAACAAACCCATCCAAAAATGGGCTAAAGACCTAAATAGACATTTCTCCAAAGAAGATATACAGAGTGCCAACAAACACATGAAAGAATGCTCAACATCATTAGTCATTATGAAATGGAAATCAAAACTGCAATGACATATCATCTCATACCAGAGTGGCTATCATCAAAAAATCTACAAACAAATGCTGGAGAGGGTGTGGAGAAAACGGAACACTCTTGCACTGTTGGTGGGAATATAAATTGATACATCCACTATGGAGAACAGTATGAAAGTTCCTTAAAAAACTAAAAATAAAACTACCACATGAGCTAGCAATCCCACTACTGGGCATATACCCTGAGAAACCCATAATTCAAAAAGAGTCATGTACCACAATGTTCATTGCAGCTCTATTTACAATAGCCAGGACATGGAAGCAACCTAAGTGTCCATCGACAGATGAATGGATAAAGAAGATGTGGCACATATATACAATGGAATATTACTCAGCCATAAAAAGAAATGAAATTGAGTTATTTGTAGTGAGGTGGATGGACCTAGAATCTGTCATACAGAGTGAAGTAAGTCAGAAAGAGGAAAACAAATACCATATGCTAACACATATATTTGGAACCTGAAAAAAAAAATGTTCTGAAGAAACTAGGTGCAGGACAGGAAAAAAGAGGCAGACATATAAAATGGACTTGAGGACACGGGGAGGGGGAAGGGTAAGCTGGGACATAGTGAGAGAGTGGCATGGACATATATACACTATCAAATATAAAATAGCCAGCTAGTGGGAAGCAGCCGCATAGCACAGGGAGATCAGCTCGGTGCTTTGTGACCACCCAGAAGGGTGGGATAGGGAGGGTGGGAGAGAGACGCAAGAGGGAGGAAATATGGGGATATATGTATCTGTATAGCTGATTCACTTTGTTATAAAGCAGAAACGAACACATCATTGTAAAGCAATTATACTCCAACAAAGATGTTAAAAAAAAAAAAGGACACGTACTGCGAGACTCAATTTTTGAAGAAATTATGTGTGCTTCTGTGTGTGTGTGTGTGTGTATGTGAGTTAGAGTATATTTTTAAGTCATGGAGAGTAGAAGTGAAAATATTCTCAATAGTTAACAGATGGAATTCTATGTCATTATCACTTTTTTTTGTTTTGTTTCTTGCACTGTTTAAATCAACATGTAATTAACATGTAAGAAAATTGTTCAGGTATAAAAAAATTCTGCTTATAACACATTGGGGACAGACCAAAGTCCCAGGGTCACCACAGGGCACAGCTCTAGGCACTCTTGTCATATTGTGTCCTCTGCACACTGTGCAAAGGGGACCCATTAGAGTCTTCATTCCACCCCTTGGCTACTCTGGTGTTTATTAGAAATATGCATTGTTTTAGGTAAGAACAAAAAGGCTGGCCTCAGTGTCCCAAGAGAGAAAGCCAAGGTGAGCCACCCTAGACATGGCAGTCCAGTCTAAGCTAGGCTTTGTCTCTATGCCTCTTCCTTTTTCCTTCCCATGGCCTCTGGAGTCAGGGGCTAGTGGGTATAGTGCTGATATGGACTCTGGAATTCTGATCGTATAACTTAAATCTGGTGTGGTCCCTGCCTTCTTTATGTTTCACTTCCTATTTGCAAAATGGTGATGCTGTTTTCTCACCCAGGAAAGAGGCTTTTCTAGATATCCCTGGACTCCTTCCTGCACCCCATCCTGTTCCAGCTGGGCTCCAGATGAGAAATATTAACCAATACTTCCTCTGTGTAAAATCATTGCCAGTGATGCTTTCATTAAATATATTCCCAGATCATATAAGGTCTTCTTGGTTCCCAGCAAATCACCTGAAGTGACCTCATTCTGGAGATGTATGACCTGAGCTCTCCACACGTCCTCTTCCATATGAAAAACACTCTTTTGGGATGTCTCCTTTCCCCAATATTTCTCTCCTGAAGGCAGTGACCTTTGCTTCTTTTCACTTGCTTTTCCAGTTCCAGATTCTATTATGTTCCCTAGCAAGTCTGTAAAATTTCCCTTTTTGGAAATGTTTCAGGTTTTTACAGCCATGGTACTCCTGATGATGAATGGATTCACTTCTCAGCATCTGTTTTCTACCTCCCTTCAAAGGGATGGAAGGCTAGAGAACATTTGATGGCTAAAGGCCCAAGTGTTGAGGAATTGAGCCCATGTCTTTTTCCTCCTAGTGATCATTTCCCTACTTCTGGAATATCTTTTCCCTGCCTCATAAGACTGTTTCACACCTTGGCCTCAACTTTGGTATTCTCAAATCAGAACCAAAAAAGTGAAGCAGTCAGTCCCCAAAGACCAGAGTCAGGGGGAGGCAGGGAGTGCAGAGGAAGCCCCCCCCCCCATCTCCTGTAGACTGTGAGTTTAATCACTGCCCTCCACCAGGGCTCTTACTGTTTCAAGTCATCACGAGCCACTGCCACCAGCCTAAGGGAATACTCCTGAGTGATGGAATGTCCAACGAAGTCCACAGAAAGGCAGGAAAGGAGGAGAAACAAAAGACATGGACAGAGGTACAGCACAGGTCCTAATACCTAGTGCAGTATCTCCTTTAAAAGGCACCACACCCTTAGGTGCAGAGGACAGGGCCTAGGGTGGAACCTAAGCTGAGCAGTTCATTCGTTGGGGGAATGAGTCACATAAAAAGCTCCACTCCAAGCCTCAAGACGTTGCAGTCCTGACATAAAGATAAATTTACAAATTAAAGGGATAGAATTGAGAATCCAGAAACAAACCCATGTGTCAATGTTCAACTGATTTTGGACAAGGATGCCAAGACAATTCAACAGGGAAAGAATTGTCTTTTCAACAAATGGTGCTGAGACAAAAGCTTGATGACTTGAAACAGTAAAAGCCCCAGTGGAGGGCAGTGATTAAACTCACAGTCTACAGGAGATGGGGGGCTTCCTCTGCACTCCCTGCCTCCCACTGACACTGGTCTTTGGGGACTGACTGCTTCACTTTTTTGGTTCTGATTTGAGAATACCAAAGTTGAGACCAAGGTGTGAAACAGTCTAATGAGGCAGGGAAAAGATATTCCAGAAGTAGGGAAACGATCGCCACATGTAAATGAACCTACACTACAGAAAAAAATTAACTCAAAATAGATCAAAGATCTAAATGTAAGAGCTAAAACTGTAAAACTCTTAGAAGAAAACATAGGGTTAAATCTTCATGATCCTGGATTTAGCAGTGGATTCTTAGATATAGCACCAAAAACTTAAGTAACAACAACAAAATAATACATAAATTGGACATCAACAAAATTCTAAACTTTTGTGCTGATTGCCAAGAAAGTAAAAAGACAATCCATGGAATAGAAGAAAATATTTCAAAATCATATATCTGATAAGGAAGTTGTGTCTGGAATATATGAAGAATTCTTACAACTTAATAATGAAATAACCTTATTTACAAATGAGCAAAGAATCTGAATAGACCCTTCTCCAAGGAAGATATACAAATGACCAATAGCACATGAAAAGATGCTCAACATCATTAGTCATCAGGAAAATGCAAATCAAAACCACAGTGAGTTACTGCTTCACACCCACTAGGATGGTTATAATAAAAATGTCATATAATAACAAGTGTTGGTTAGGATGTGTAATAATTGGAACACTTGTACGCTGCTGGTGGGAGTAGAAAATGTCGCAGCCACTTTGGAAGACAGTCTGGAAGTTTTTCAAAGGATTAAACATAGAGTTACCCTATGTCCCAGCAACGCTACACCTAGCAAGAGAAATAAAAATAAGTGTTCAAACAAAAACTTGGACATAAGTGTTCATAACAGCCAAAATAATAGTCTAAAGATGGAAACAACCAAAATGTCCATCAAGGCATGAATGGATAAAGAAAATGTGGTCTATCCATACACTGGAATGCTATTCAACAATAAAAAGGAATTAGAGAGGTTATGTGAGATTTGTGGGGTGGGGATGGAGGAAAAAGAGATGACCTTAAGAGGCAGTAACACACAGCAAGAATTTTTGGGCAGCATTTGGACAGGGTTCTATAAGAAGGGAAGTTCCTTGCAACATGAGACCGTGCAGAGGCTTATGACAACCCCAAAGGGGAGGAGGGCAAGGGAACCCCAGGGAGGGGTGCCAGAACAAGGGCATATGTGTCTAGGTGACCTTGCTTAGAAGCACTGCAATGAATCTTTGAATTGGAGAGCTCTGAAGGGCAGTAGCACCTTGGGGCCTTAAAACCACAAGGCTGTATCTTGTCAATGGTCAGCAGAAGCTGGGTATAGTTTCCCAATGTATGCAAAACAGGCAGACCCTATATGGCTAAACATCTTCTTGTTTGGGCTATTCTTTTTTTTTTTTTTTTTTACGGTACGTGGGGCCTTTCACTGCTGTGCCCTCTCCCGTTACGGAGCACAGGCTCCGGACGCACAGGCTCAGCGGCCATGGCTCACGGGCCCAGCCGCTCCGCGGCATGTGGGATCCTCCCGGACCGGGGCACGAACCCGCGTCCCCTGCATCGGCAGGCGGACTCTCAACCACTGCGCCACCAGGGAAGCCCTGGGCTATTCTTAACTAGACGTGTAAAATTTTGAGTGTGGCACCTGCAGACTTTGGAGATTAGGGGACTCAGACTGCTGTGAAGAAATAAGCAAGCTAGGACCACCTTGGCTTATTTGTACGATAGGAATGAAGTACTGACGTATGCTACAACATGGATGAACCTTGAAAACATTATGCTAGGTGAAAGAAGCCAGTCACAAAAGGCCACATATTATATAATTCCATATGAAATGCACAGAATAGGCAAATCAATAGAGACAGAAAGCAGATTAGCGGTTGCCTTGGGCTGGGCTGAGTGAGGGTTGAGGGGATGACGGTGATAAAGATGAGGTAAGATGTATGGGGTTTCTTTGGGGGGAGATGAAATTGTTCCAAAATTGACAGCGATGGTGGTTGCACAACTCTGTAAATATGCTAAAAGCCATTGAATTGTACACTTTAAATGCATAAATTGTATGTATGTGAATTATATGTCAACAAAGTGTTCCAAAAAGAAAAAAAAAATTAAAACTTAAAAAAAAAGGTTCCACCTGCAGGCTGCCTTCTCCACCTCTAATGTTTCAATATCAGTCGAGCAGACTGGCCCTTCCACATCAACATATTACCACAAAAGCAGTTAAATAAGCCTCACGATTAGTGAAGATACACTCCTGCTCTGCCTCTTAACTAAGTCAATAGGTCTGAACTTTCCAATGACATGAAATTGTGCCCATAATGATAAAGCATGTACTGTGTATTCGTTTATAATTCAAACTTACACACAATTCACAGAAAACTTGTGGAAATAGTATAAAGAACTCCCATATAACCTTCACCAGATTCATTTTGCCAAATTTGCTTTATCTCCCTACATCTATATCTATATTTGTATCAATCTCCAGCACTTTTTTAGAACTAGTTGAGATATCCTTTTAAACTTAAATCATGCCTCTGTACCCTTAATACTATACCATTCATTTCCTCAGAACAAGAACATTCTCTTATATATCATAGAAGTCAGTAGATTCTTTTTTAAAGTTTCCTTTTTTTTTTTCACAACTCACACACACACTGTATTTTATTTTTACAAGAGATAAATAAACTGACACCAAGCATTGTAAATGGATGACCACAACAAAAGCAACAATGATTGCAATTACCAAACACGAAACACACTCATATTATGTCATAATATTGACATTCAGTCCAGTAATCCTCCACTGTAACAGCTCCTTTACTTTGCAGTGAAAATTGATTTGTATATTTTTTGCCTCTGAGTCCTTGTGGGATTTTTT
Source organism: Globicephala melas (assembly GCF_963455315.2). NCBI lineage: Eukaryota > Metazoa > Chordata > Mammalia > Artiodactyla > Delphinidae > Globicephala > Globicephala melas. Next base: position 87,236,691 of record NC_083319.1, read on the forward strand.
TTTCAAACATAAAGTCACAAAAATTATAATCATCCTCATCAGTTCACTCAGTCCCATGTAATTAATTTTTTTTATCTTGATCTTTTGTTAGCACTTTTGTGAATTCATTAGAGTTCTAAAAATGCTTATTCATTCAGTTCAGCAGTATAGTCAGTTACCAGAAACCTGTACTTGTCAAAGTCTTTTCCATGAATTCCTTGAAGATGAAACCCTTCTTTTTATACAAACACTTTTGTGAAAGCATCAGAGTATACCCAGAACTCTCAGTAAATTACAAAAGACTTACAAATGACCACAGTTAAAGATTTCATGAAAGTTCATAGTAATGCAATTGACAAGAAAATTTAGTTATTTCTGAGATATACATTTTAAAGTAATAACTAGAATTATGACTTATAACATGATACCAGAACATATAAGATTTTTAGAAATTTCATGTAATGTTTGAAACATTTATATTAACATGTTTCCATACAAATAACCCAAAGAAGTTTAGTATTAGTTGTTTTTTTTCTTGTTTTTTTATACTGCAGGTTTTTATTAGTCATCAATTTTATACACATCAGTGTATACAAGTCAAACCCAATCGCCCAATTCAGCACACCACCATCCCCACCCCATGTGGTTTTCCCCCCTTGGTGTCCATACGTTTGTTCTCTACATCTGTGTCTCAACTTCTGCCCTGCAAACTGGTTCACCTGTACCATTCTTCTAGGTTTCACATACATGAGTTAATATACAGTATTTGTTTTTCTCTTTCTGACTTACTTCACTCTGTATGACAGTCTCTAGATCCATCCACATCTCTACAAATGACCCAATTTCGTTCTTTTTTATGGCTGAGTAATATTCCATTGTATATATGTACCACAACTTCTTTATCCATTCATCTGTCAACAGGCATTTAGGTTGCTTCCATGACATGGCTATTGTAAATAGTGGTACAATGAACATTGGGGTGCATGTGTCTTTTTGAATTATGGTTCTCTCTGGGTATATACCCAATAGTGGGATTGCTGGGTCATATGGTAATTCTATTTTTAGTTTCTTAAGGAACCTCCATACTGTCCTCCATAGTGGCTGTATCAATTTACATTCCCACCAACAGTGCAAGAGAGTTCCCTTTTCTCCGCACCCTCTCCAGCATTTGTTGTTTGTAAATTTTCTGATGATGCCCATTCTAACTGGTGGGAGGTGATACCTCACTGTAGTTTTGATTTGCATTTCTCTAATAATTAGTGATGTTGAGCAGCTTTTCATGTGCTTCTTGGCCATCTGTATGTCTTCTTTGCAGAAATGTCTATTTAGGTCTTCTGCCCATTTTTGGATTGGGTTGTTTGTTTCTTCAATATTGAGCTGCATGAGCTGCTTATATATTTTGGAGATTAATCCTTTGTCCGTTGATTCATTTGCGAATATTTTCTCCCATTCTGAGGGTTGTCTTGTTTATGGTTTCCTTTGCTGTGCAAAAACTTTGAAGTTTCATTAGGTCCCATTTGTTTATTTTTGTTTTTATTTCCATTACTCTAGGAGGTGGATCAAAAAAGATTTTGCTGTGATTTATGTCAAAGAGTGTTCTTCCTATGTTTTCCCCTAAGAGTTTTATAGTGTCCAGTCCTAAATTTAGGTCTCGAATCCATTTTGAGTTTATTTTTGTGTATGGTGTTAGGGAGTGTCCTAATTTCATTCTTTTACATGTAGCTGTCCAGTTTTCCCAGCACCACTTATTGAAGAGGCTGTCTTTTCTCCATTGTATATCTTTGCCTCCTTTGTCATAGATTAGTTGACAATAGGTGTGTGGGTTTATCTCTGGGCTTTCTATCTTGTTCCATTTATCTATGTTTCTGTTTTTGTGCCAGTACCATATTGCCTTGATGACTGTTCCTTTGTAGTATAGTCTGAAGTCAGGGAGCCTGATTCCTCCAGCTCCGTTTTTTTCCCTCAAGATTGCTTTGGCTATTCGGAGTCTTTTGTGTTTCCGTACAAATTTTACGATGATTTGTTCTAGTTCTGTAAAAAGTGTCATTGGTAATTTGATAGGGATTGCATTGAATCTGTAGATTGCTTTGGGTATAGTCATTTTCACTATATTAATATTTCCAATCTAAGAACATGGTATATCTCTCCATCTGTTGGTATCATCTTTAATTTCTTTCATCAGTGTCTTATAGTTTTCTGCATACAGGTCTTTTGTTTCCCTAGGTAGGTTTATTCCTATGTATTTTATTCTTTTTGTTGCAATGGTAAATGGGAGTGTGTCCATAATTTCTCTTTCAGGTTTTTTATCATTAATGTATAGGAATGCAAGAGATTTCTGTGCATTAATTTTGTATCCTGCAACTTTACCAAATTCATTGATTAGCTCTAGTAGTTTTCTGGTAGCATCTTTAGGATTCTCTATGTATAGTTTCATGTCATCTGCAAACAGTGACAGTTTTACTTCTTCTTTTCCAATTTTTATTCCTTTTATTTCTTTTCCTTCTCTGATTGCCATGGCTAGGACTTCAAAAACTGTGGTGAATAATAGTGGTGAGAGTGGATATCCTTGTGTTGTTCCTGATCTTAGAGGAAATGCTTTCAGTTTTCACCTTTGAGAACTATGTTTGCTGTGGGTTTGTCGTATATGGCCTTTATTATGTGGAGATAGGTTCCCTCTATGCCCACTTTCTGGAGAGATTTTATCATAAATGGTGTTGAATTTTGTCAAAAGCTTTCTCTGCATCTATTGAGATGATCATATGGTTTTTCTCCTTCAGTTTGTTAATATGATGTATCACGTTGATTGATTTGCATATATTGAAGTATCCTTGCATCCCTGGGATAAATACCACTTGATCATGGTGTATGATCCTTTTAATGTGTTGTTGGATTCTGTTTGCTAGTATTTTGTTGAGGATTTTTGTATCTATATTCATCAGTGATATTGGTCTGTAATTTTCTTTTTTTGTAGTATCTTTGTCTGGTTTTGATATCAGGGTGATGGTGGCTCATAGAATGAGTTTGGGAGTGTTCCTTCCTCTGCAATTTTTTGGAAGAGTTTGAGAAGGATGGGTGTTAGCTCTTCTCCAAATGTTTGATAGAATTCACCTATGAAGCCATCTGGTCCTGGACTTTTGTTTGTTGGAAGATTTTTAATCACAGTTTCAATTTCATTACTTGTGATTAATGTGTTCATATTTTCTGTTTCTTCCTGGTTCAGTCTTGGAAGGTTATACCTTTCTAAGAATTTGTCCATTTCTTCCAGGATGTCCATTTTATTGGCACAGAGTTGCTTGTAGTAGTCTCTTAGGATGCTTTGTATTTCTGCGGTGTCTGTTGTAACTTCTCCTTTTTCATTTCTAATTTTGTTGATTTGAGTCCTCTCTCTCTTTTTCTTGATGAGTCTGGCTAATGGTTTATCAATTTTGTTAATCTTCTCAAAGAACCAGCTTTTAGTTTTATTGATCTTTGCTATTGTTTTCTTTGTTTCTATTTCATTTATTTCTGCTCTGATCTTTATGAGTTCTTTCCTTCTGCTAACTTTGGGTTTTGTTTGTTCTTCTTTCTCTAGTTCCTTTAGGTGCAAGGTTAGATTGTTTACTTGAGATTTTTGTTGTTTCTTGAGGTAGGCTTCTATAGCTATAAACTTCCCTCTTAGAACTGCCTTTGCTGCATCCCATAGGTTTTGGGTCATTGTGTTTTCATTGTCATTTGTCTCTAGGTATTTTTTGATTTCCTCTTTGATTTCCTCTTTGATTTCTTCAGTGATCTCTTAGTTACTTAGTAACGTATTGTTTAGCCTCCATGTGTTTGTGTTTTTTATGTCTTTTTCCCTGTAATTGATTTCTAATCTCACAGCATTGTGGTCAGAAAAGATGCTTGATATGATTCCAATTTTCTTAAATTTTCTGAGGTTTGATTTGTGACTCAAGATTTTATCTATCCTGGAGAATGTTCTGGGCACACTAGAGAAGAAAGTGTAATCTGCTGTTTTTGGATGGAATATCCTTTAAACATCAATTAAATCCATCTGGTCTATTGTGTCATTTAAAGCTTCTGTTTCCTTATTTATTTTCATTTTGGATGATCTGTCCATTGGTGTAAGTGAGGTGTTAAAGTCCCCCACTATTATTGTGTTACTGTTGATTTCTTTTTTTATAGCTGTTAACAGTTGCCTTATGTATTGAAGTGTTCCAATGTTGGGTGCATATATATTTATAATTGTTATATCTCCTTCTTGGATTGATTCCTTGATCATTATGTAGTGTCCTTCCTTGTCTCTTGTAACATTCTTTATTTTAAAGTCTATTGTATCTGATATGAGTATAGCTACTCCAGCTTTCTTTTGATTTCCATTTGCATGGAATATCTTTTTCCATCCCCTCACTTTCAGTCTGTATGTTTCCCTAGACCTGAAGTGGGTCTCTTGTAGACAGCATATATATGGGTCTTGTTTTTGTATCCATTCAGCTGGCCTGTGTCTTTTGGTTGGAGCATTTAATCCATTCACGTTTAGGGTAATTATCAATATATATGTTTCTATGACCATTTTCTTAATTGTTCTGGGTTTGTTTTTGTAGATCCTTTTCTTCTTTTGTGTTTCCCACTTAGAGAAGTTCCTTTATCATTTGTTGTAGAGCTGGTTTGGTGGTGCTGAATTCTCTTAGCTTTTGCTTCTCTGTAAAGCTTTTGATTTCTCCATCGAATTTGAATGAGATCCTTTCTGGGTAGAGTAATCTTGGTTGTAGTTTCTTCCCTTTCATCACTTTAAGTATATCATGCCACTGCCTTCTGGCTTGTAGAGTTTCTGCTGAGAAATCAGCTGTTAACCTTATGGAGTTCCCTGTATGTTATTTTTTGTTTTTCCCTTGCTGCTTTCAATAATTTTTCTTTGTCTTTAATTTTTGCCAATTTGATTACTATGTGTCTTGGCGTGTTTCTCCTTGGGTTTATCATGTATGGGACTCACTGCACTTCCTGGACTTGGGTGGCTATTTCCTTTCCCACGTTAGGGAAGTTTTCAACTATAATCTCTTCAAATATTTTCTCTGGTCCTTTCTCTCTCTCTTCTCCTTCTGGGACCCCTATAATGTGAATGTTGTTGCGTTTAATGTTGTCCCAGAGGTCTCTTAGGCTGTCTTCATTTCTTTTCATTCTTTTTCTTTATTCTGTTCCACAGAAGTGAATTCCACCATTCTGTCTTCCAGGTCACTTATTCGTTCTTCTGCCTCAGTTATTCTGCTACTGATTCCTTCTAGTGTAGTTTTCATTTCAGTTATTGTATTGTTCATCTCTGTTTGTTTGTTCTTTAATTCTTCTATGTCTTTGTTAAACATTTCTTGCATCTTCTCAATATTTGCCTCCTTTGTTTTTCCGAGGTCCTGGATCATCTTCACTATCATTATTCTGAATTCTTTTTCTGGAAGGTTGCCTATCTCCGCTTCATTTAGTTGTTTTTCTGGGGTTTTGTCTTTTTCCTTCATCTTGTACATAGCTCTCTGCCTTTTCATCTTCTCTATCTTTCAGTCAATGTGGTTTTTGTTCCACAGACTGCAGGATTGTAATTCTTCTTGCTTCTTCTCTCTACCCTCTGGTGGATGAGGCTATCTAAGAGGCTTGGTGGGAGGGACTGGTGGTGGGTAGAGCTGACTGTTGCTCTGGTGGGCAGAGCTCAGTAAAACTTTAATCCACTTGACTGTTGATGGGTGGGGCTGGGTTCCCTCCCTGTTGGTTGTTTGGCCTGAGGCAACCCAACATTGGAGCCTTCCTGGGCTCTTTCGTGTGGCTAATGACAGACCCTGGGAGGGCTCATGCCAAGGAGTACTTCCAAGAACTTCTGCTGCCAGTGTCCTTGTCCCCACAGTGAGCCACAGCACCCCCCCAACCCTACCTCTGCCGGAGACCCTCCAACACTAGCAGGTAGGTCTGGTTCAGTCTCCCCTGTGGTCACTGCTCCTTCCCCTGGTTCCCGATGCACACACTACTTTATGTGTGTCCTCCAAGAGTGGAGTCTCTGTTTCCCACAGTCCTGTTGAAGTCCTGCAATCAATTCCCACTAGGCTTCAAAGTCTGATTCTCTAGGAATTCCTCCTCCCGTTGCCAGACCCCCAGGTTGGGAAGCCTGATGTGGAGCTCAGAACCTTCCCTCCAGTGGGTGGTCTTCTGTGGTATAAGTGTTCTCCAGTCTGTGTAGTCACCCACCCAGCAGTTATGAGATTTGATTTTACTGTGATTGCGTCCCTCCTACCATCTCATTGTGGCTTCTCCTTTGTCTTTAGATGTGGGGTATCTTTTTTGGTGAGCTCCAGTGTCTTTCTGTCAATGATTGTCCAGCAGCTAGTTGTCATTCTGGTGTTCTTGCAAGATGGAGTGAGAGCACGTCTTTCTACTCCGCCATCTTGGTTCCTCCTCAGAAGTCAGTAGATTTAGCATTAGTATATTACCATTATTTATTGTAGAATTAAATGTTTCCAGTTGCTCTGATAATGTCCTTGTGACATTCCCCAGCCACACCCATCCATGATCCCACCCAGCATTACACATGGCATTCGTCTGTCATGTTTCTTTAGTCTCAAACTTGTCCCCACTCTTTTTTTTTGTCTTTCATAACATCAATTTTTTTGAAGAGCACAGGTCAATTGTTCTGTAGAATGCCCTCAGTTTTGGCCTGTCTAATGTGTCTTCATGAAGCAATTTGGTTTTGCTTTTTTAGAAGGTGTTGAATAATGTTGATGAATGGCCTTCCAAAGATAACAGGTCTTAATCCCTGGAACCTGGAAATGTTATATGGAAAAGGGACCCTTGAAGATGTGATAAAGTTAAGGATCTTGAGATGGAGAGCTTATCCTGAATTATCTGGGTGGTCCCTTAGTGCAACCATGTGCATTCTTATAAGAGGAAGTCAGAGGGAGCTTTCACACTGACCGAAGAGGAGGAGGTGATGGGACCACAGAAGTAGAGATTGGAGTGATAGACTCCAAGCCAAGGAATGTCAGCAGCCAGCAGAAACTGGAAGAGGCAAAGAACAGATTTTCTTCTAGAGCCTCTGGAAGGAGCAAGGCCCTGCTGACACTTTGATTATGGCCCACTGACACTGACTTCATACTTTCGGCCTCTAGAACTGTGAGAGAATAAATTTCTGTTCTTTTAAGCTGCCAAGTTTGTGGCAATATTTTTTACAACATCCACAGGAAACTAATACAGCAGGAATAGCACAAAAACGCTGTTTTGTCCTTCTTACTGCATCGTATCAGGAGGAAAATAAGGAGGTTTGTTCCATTGCTCCTTTTCTTAACATTGATCCCTTAGTTAAGGTGATGTCCTCCACGTTTCTTCGACATAGACTTACTCTTTTTCCCTTTGAAATTAATGAGTAACTTGTGGAGAGGTACTCTGAGACTTGATATAAAGATCATGTTAAAGATCATATTCATAAATGATGTTTATAAAGATCATATTTTCCTCACTAGTTTTAGCATCTAATGATGAATCTTGCCTGAATTAATTATTACTGTGATGGTTCCAAAAGTGATTTTCAAAATCTAACCAATTATAACTCAAGTAGTTGACATTAGACTATAAGAAGGCACGTTCCCTTCTCCATATTTGTTTATTTTTCCACTTATTTCTATCAATATAGACTCATAGATTACTCTTTTACTCAAATGATTATAATCCGTTACAATCGCTGTTTATTTTGATGTTCCTATTATCCTAGATTTAGCCACTGGGGGCCCCTTCAAATAGACTTCTGTGTCCTTTTTTTTCTCCTCTTTTTTCTTTTCTCTCTCTCTGCTACCTACCCCTACTCTGCGTTCTCTCAATGTGTTCCCATCATTACATTCTAGCACAAAAATCTATTTCAGATGCATCTCATACTTTCTCTACCCTGTCCTAGAATCTGCCATTTTTTCAAGGAAGCCTGGTTTCACTCAATGGGGAATGTATTCAGAAACCAAGATCTGAGCAACAGGTGAAGACACACATATTCTCAAATGGTTTCCTATAGCACAGACCTTTGCTGATGGATAGACTTTTAGAGCCGAGAGAGGGGCTGACTCTCTCTTGTCAGCTTTTGAAAACTGTGTCTGGGGCTCTGTGTTTCTGTAGTGTTCTCCCAGGAGTCTCCATGACAGGGGAATGGGTCAGAGCAGGAAAGGCTCTGTTATGGGTTGAATTGTATGCCCCTCCCAACCCGACACCCTGCCAAATTCATGTAAGTCCCAACCCCCAGTACTTCAGAATATGAACTTATTTGAAGATAGGGTCTCTACAGAGGTAATCGAGTTAAGGTGAGGTCTTAGCGTGGGCCATAACCAACATAACCGGGATCCTTACAAAAAGAGGACATGTGGACACAGAGACATGCTTAGAGGAAAGACATTGTGAGGGGAGAAGACAGCCACCTCTGAGCCAAAGAGAGAGGCCTGGACACATCTCTCCCTCACACTCATGCTCTCGGAAGATTGATTTAGGATGTCTGCCTCCAGAACTGTGAGACAATACATTTCTGCTTGTGGTCCTGTGTTACAACAGCCCTCACAGGCATCTTGCTCACCCTCCACATTCCTCAAGTGAAATGTTTCCAGCTGGCTTTGATTAACATTTTGTTTGGAAAATGACACCTATTGGTTTAAAACACAAATTTGGAAATTTGTTGTTCTCATCCACACCTCTCCCATTTCACAGATGAGAATATTGACACCCACAGAAATGAGTGCTTTGCAGTCTCAAAGCCCTTTCCTGTGACTCACACTTTGCATTCTTGGAGGCTGAAGGAGAAAATGAGGGGAAAAAAAGGAAGAAGCCTGGACTAAAGTCTCTGTGAGGCTGCATTATGGCTACCGAAGAAGGACCAGAGCTGCTTTGGCCCTGAGGATCGGCAACGACTGCGAGCCCTGTTCTCTGCCTCAGGGGACCAGACAGAGCTCCGAGTGGTGGCGGCAGCAGGGCCACAAGCTCCCAGGGGCACATGCAGTTCTCACCCTCTTCTGGTGCACAGCCTGGCATCGAACGCACTTACCATGTGTCCATTTGCCCCTGGGCTGCTCCTGTGACCTAGGACGTTTCCGGGAGGATTGATTTTGGATTCCTGGGGATTGTCAACCTCCAGATGTCCTGAAGCAGCCATCTGAAGTTTATAAAGTTCTTTGGTTTCCTTCATCCCCTTCCATTCTCCTCTTCTCTCCTCTCTTTAAATCTTTCCTGCCCCACTCTTTGGTGTATTTGCGGTGCAAAAAGGTAAATATACCTCTGGTGCTTCGGGTTTTACAAAGCTCTGGACCCAGCCAATGCTGCCAAAGACTGGATCATGCTCTCTCTAGTAACTTTTCACACGTTTCTTTTGTTTCTTATGTCATTTCTCCCTCCCTGGGCATGAAACACTTGCATCAATGGAAGTTCAACTTGTTGCAGGTTATTAGTGGGAACAAGTTAACTTAAAGAATGCTTGTTGGAGAAACCTACAGTGCCCCTGCTTTTTGTACTGACTCCATCCCAAGCCACTGTTTCAGCGTGGGTGCCAAGGGCTGCTTTAGTAACGTTCTCAGGCCCCGATGCCACAAGTTACTTGCTCCTAAAATCTTTTACTCCAAGACTTCCCTATTTTGATATCATCTGTTCAGATTCCTCATTAACTGGGTTTCACCCTTGTCCTTATTCTGCATTCTTAATGGAAGGAGTGGGGATGCCTCTACCTCTAGAACAGAGTTCATGATGGAACTATGTGTCACCCTTTTCCTCCTATAAATTCTGTTACAACAAATGGGCATGGCTGGGTGCCAATAAAGCTTTATCCACGAGAACAGGCCTGGGCCAGACTTGGTCTGTGGGCTCTAGGGTGTCCTCTTGTTGACACATCAGGGACTATAGGGGGACATTCCTGGCTGGACCCCCACTCTTTCCTCACACTGCACCTGACATTCTGCCTGCAATATACTGAATGCCCTCCTCACACTGGGAAACTTTTCACTGGGGGATTTCTCTGCAATCCTGTTTCCTGGAGGGTCCCGGGTCCTTCAGACACTTGACTCTCACTGAGGCTTAAATCCTTTTTAGTGGGATCCCAGGGAAACCAACAGATCTAGCTGGACATTAGTTTATGAGATCCTGAGAACTTGGTCTCAGTTAAGGTGGTTTTGTCTGCCCTGAGCAAACAGAGGTCCACTGGGAACCAACACTCAACTCCACGTCCTACCAAACCTGTCTGAAATCACCAAGACACCCCAACCTCATGTAAAGTGAGGAGCTTTCCTCAGTTGTATCCTCACACTCTGCAGCTCTACACACCCAGGGTTTTCTATCAATAACTAGGAGGAGAAACAGCAAAAGATTAGAAAGGCTCTTTGCTGAGTAACTAGTGCAGTGAGAAGAAAGGCATAAAGCTCTTTCTGGCTGAGTCAAGAACTCTAGGTTTGGAAGCTTAACATATCCCAAGTTGGGGCTCCCCCCAGTAGTTAGGCCTGGACCAGCTTCACCTGAAGTGAGAGTACTACAGGGCCTGGAAGAGGGAATGTAGAGCCATGTGATTCTGGAACTCAATAGGTAGTCATGTTCAGAGCTCACGCAGAACATTCCTTTCCCTCTTCACTGGACCAGCACTCGGATGACACCCGGAGCTTTCTCCATCTACAGAAATGTTGCACAACTAACATACGCTTGCTCAGGGGCCATGATGCATGTCTTCTCATTACGCACATGCTAAAGTGTCCAACACTTAGGTTCTCAGACTTCATACAGCCTGACAAGCGGCGAAAACACTTGCTGACCCTTCTATGTGCCAAAGCATACTGTAGGCCAGGAAATACAGGGAAAATATCCCCTCTCTGCCTTGGAAGGTATGATTTTTTTTCCTGTCACACCTTCTGTCTCCATACTTCTCCACCAAACAACAAAACCCAGGCACCTAGGGAGACTCCATTCAGAGGCTTCCTGCTAGCTGCCAGCTGGATTTGTTTTCATTAGGAATATTCACTACAAAACTTGAAAAATTAGGGGCTTCCCTTGTGGCGCAGTGGTTGAGAGTCTGCCTGCCGATGCAGGGGACATGGGTTCGTGCCCCGGTCCGGGAAGATCCCACATGCCGCGGAGCGGCTGGGCCCGTGAGCCATGGCCGCTGAGCCTGCGCGTCCGGAGCCTGTGCTCTGCAACGGGAGAGGCCACAATGATGAGAGGCCAGCGTACCGCAAAAAAAAAAAAAAAAAAAAAAAAAAAAAAAAAAAACTTGAAAAATTAAAACCTTGAAACTGGCTGTATCATTTAACTGTTGCTGGGAAAGAAACCACCTCCAAACTTAGTGGCTTAAAACTACAATGATGTATGATTTCTTTGGATTCTGAAGGTTGGTTTCTCTCTCTGCTGGCTCATTTAGAATCACTCATATGGTTGCATTCATCTGGAGGGTTGCCGAGTCTGGCAGATGCCACTGGCTCTTAGCGGAGTGCTTCAGCTCTCCTCCACCTGGCCTCTCATCCATCAGGAGGCTGGGCTGGCTTCCTTATATGGTGACCTCAGGGCAGCACTCCAAAATGGCAAGAGCAGAAGCCGCAAGGCCTTTTAAGGCCTAGCCTTGGAGGTCACGTACCCCACCTCTGGTGTAGTCTGTTGGTCAAAGTAGGTCACGTGTCATGTCTAAATTTAAGGGAAAAGGAAAGACTTTGTCTCTTGATGCAAGGAGTGGCAGAGTCCCATTGCAAGAGACCACGGGATGAGTTACTGCCACATCTTTGAAAACATCTGGAGTAGCAACACAGGTATGAAGTCCTCCTGAACAATCCCTGTCTTGTGGAAAAGGCCATGAGGGAAAGGCTTACATCCCTCTCTAGACAAAGGCCTTCTTTGTTGATAAAAAGGGAAAAGGGCTCTGAAATCTTTGGTTTAGGGCTCAGAGTTGAGCTTCTGCCTCTACTAGTTAAAAGTATCTAAGTTGTAAGTGACAGAAACCCCATTCAAAGTGCTTCAAACAAAAGGAGAAATGTTACAGAGATCGTGGATCTCACACAGGAAGGTGGTGGCCTTTGGGAATATTACAAACCAGAGGCTCAGTGTTTCAAGACCCTTGGTCTCTCCTTCCCATTTCTCTGAGGACCTGACTTCCTTCCTCTCTCTGGCTGTTGAGTGCTTTCTCCTTGTGGTGGCAGATGGGGCTGCCAATAGCTCCTGAATTTTACAATTATTGGAGAGAAATAGACCCTGACTCCTTACTAATTTCAAGTTCAAAAACCCTGGGGAAAAAGTAATAAACTGATGAGTCAGGGGCACATTCATAGACCAATGACCTAAGGTTGGGGCAGGGTCATGTGAGAACACAAACCATGTTGATGGAGTCAGCCAGGGGCATCCAGAAGGAAAGAATGGGATGCTGGACAGGCAAAACCACAGCATCGACTTTATGACCCCTAGACACAGAGCAGGGAGGTGGGCATGGGAACAAGGTCCACAGGCCGACTGCCTGGGCTGGGCTCCCAATTCCACCACTCGTTAGCTGAGTGTCTAAACTTAGATCCTAAATCATCTGGGCCTCCCTTTCCTCATTCGTGAAATGGACATTGCTGTTCCTATACAGTTGTAAGAATAAAAATGGGTTAATATATGCAAGCCTCTTTAAACACTGCCTGATTGCATAGTCTGTGCTCACAGTGTTCATTCTTATCAATAACAGGAACAGATTTCATTACATTTATATGATATGAGACAGCATACAAAAGGTCAGAGAAGATTTTTGTTTCCTTGGAACTGAAATGATGAATCTGGGGCAAAATGTGTATGAAGCGTCTCTCGTCTACCTTGTCTACTTCAGAAATGCTTCCTGGAAGTTCACAGGGGAGACATTTACGCTTTCTCTTGTTCAACAAATATATGTGGAGCACCTGCCTGTGCCAGTGGCTCTGGGCACAAGGCGGACCCCACTGGGGAGGCAGGGCAGACTGCCTGCCCTCATGCAGCTGGCATTCAGTGATGGACCATACACCTAGTTTAAAAAGAAAATGTGGTTTTCTAGAAAAGTGAAGTTCCATCAGGCCAAAGATGGTTGTAAATCGCCATAGCGATTTACAAAATTGCCACAGAGGATGGCCTACAGTAGATTCTGGGCTGCACATCGCAGCTAACATTCTCTTCTGGTCTATTTGGAAACGGTTATTGGCTCCCATTTCCCCAAAGCCCCTCAACCTCCATCCCCAAACAACCTCCCAGAAATACCCAAAATTAACCCAGTGTATTCTGCTATGGGTCAAAGGAAGGGAGAGAGAATTCCTGAGCCATCCCTGAGACGAATACCACAAACTTCAAGATACCCTGGGGTACGAGTTTCACAGGGAATTTGGCCCCTTGACTTTTTCACTAAATCATACATAGTTTGTGTCCATTTCTCTCTCCAGTACCAAAATGAATTGTTCTTGAATTGTCTTGGGGGAAAAAAATCTGTACCTCTAAAGGGGATAGCTCTTTACCCAGCTACCATGTTTCATTATCCTCGCTGGGTTGGAGAGGCCTCAGACAGGGCTGGGGGCCGGTCCAAACACAAGTAGGACCCACACAGAGCCACTTCAGGCCCTCGGGAGAGACAGCTGAATGAGGTCTGAAAGGTGTTCATCCCTTCAGAAAAATATTTGAACACAGCTGTTACCCTCCTTCCTGCCACCCATGTGGTTGCGTTTTTAAATATGGCTTGAACTTGAAGCAGTTTCCATTTATAAAAATTCTTTAGCAAAATGCTCTTTCCAATAACAATATTCCCAGGTGTGCCTTTTGCTTCTGATATTTTCCTTATAAATGAATCTGCTAAAACAGAGTCCTCTTGTCCTTTGGTTTTTTCTGTTCGCAAACTATATTGCCACCACCATGTAGTTTTGAGACCTCTTGCTTTGGCACAAGAACCCAGAAAGGTAGGCTGCCCTCTTTTCATTCCTAGGAGCTTATCTTACACTATTACAACAGTCCATGTGGGACTCCAGGCCAGTGTGTGGTGGGGTCCACGCAGGCAGGGCCACTGGCTCCCTGAAAGAATGCCTGCGCCTGAGGTCCCCAGATGACCCCACATGTTCCCTGTGCTGTTTCTCTCCACAACCTTCCACTCCAGAGAAAAAGACAGATTGAAGACAAGCTATCTTGGTAGTTTCTCCCCCCAAATACCAAGTACTTCTCAGCCAATGACCTCACTGCAGTGGTTTCCAACCTTGGCTTGACCTCACCCATACCAGTCAGGGAAGACTCTGCAGGTAGCACCCCGACAGGAGTAGTTTTGGAAGCTCCTCAAGTGATTCCAATGTACCAGTAAGGTTCAGAACCTCTGTCCTAGGTGACACCCCACAACACCCCAACCCCAGGATGCAGGGTATCACACTTGGTCACTAACTGAAATGGGTGTTTGCCAACAACTGTTTTCATAAAACTGATTAAGTCCTGTAGGGATTTGGCTGCGAGGGTACGTTTCTCCCCCAGCAGATGTTTTCCATCTACCGCATGGGGATTTGGGTCAATTTAACTCCAAATGGTCTTATCACTAGAATTATATAATATTGCTCACTTCCAAAGAGTGAGTCCCTCACAGGCTTAGAGTTGAGAAAATCATGGGAACACTCCTCTTTCCGTCACTACAAACTTCCACACATTCACTGCATGAAATCTAGAGCCACAAACCAGTTTATGTTTTCATTTCTTTGTTAATGTTGCATTTTTTCTAATATGAAGAAAAAGGAGGCAAAACCAGAAATATATATATAATATATATGCACATACACATATATTGCATATGTGTGTATAAAATATATTGAACATACATATGCATCTATATATACACACACATATATGTATGTATACACACATGCCTCGAAAAGATTCCAGAATGACAGTGGATTGGATCAGAATTTTGGAATTGGAGCCTGGGCAGTTGACATTCTCTCCCCAAAGCGAGGAGTATCCTCAGTGGCGATGCTGGGGTTTTTAAGGCAAGGAAAATTGTAGTAAGGTAGGTTGAGCCCAAAGAGTATCATCTGCAGTTGAGTAATGACCAAAAAGTCTTTTTTTTTTAAATCTGAAACGTTTTATAGTAGTGGATCTTGTTGAATTAGACAGAGGATGTCATTTCAGGGATGGAAATTAAATCTGCAAAGAGGAGCCAAAAGGTGGGGTCCTTGGCCTGGAACCCCTCTGCCCTCCCAGCACTGATGGCACCGAATGGCAAGAAGGAGTCCTCCTCTGCTGGTCAGTGGACCCCAAGTTCCCTGCAGGCCTGGACCTCTTCTTCATCTTGTTCTCATTGCCCAGCAAGCGTCCAGCATTGAACGAGATGCACATTCAATATTAGTTGGAAAAGTAAACAAACGATTCAAACACTTTCAAATGTTCATAACTAAGCTTATGAATTAGGTTTAGAAGTAGATTTCAAAATATTGTGTTACCTGCCCCCTCACACTTTTCCACACTTCCCCTAACCAATTAAACTATTTTCCTCTCTCATTCTTTCCTCCTAAAGAGCTATTACGACAAAGTTACTGAAACAACTTTATCTATAAGGTAAAAAATCATTTGAAAAGAGAGTAACCATGAACTACCTTATATTGGGTTCCACCATTAAGGAGGGTGAAGGTATTTTTTCTTGAGGTCTGAGCCTCTCCATAAAACAGTTGTCCAACTGTCTACTTCCTACCTATAATGTGGGCATTACAGGGAAACGGGGAAACTATATGCCCGTGCATTTATAGAGGAAAGATATTTTAAATGTTTTTCGACCAATAATATTGTGAAAGTACCCAGGAGACTTGTGATGTGGAGCCAGAAGGAGTCTATGAGGTGAGGTTATGTCTGCCCTAGTCCCCTTTGAAACACTTAGCAATGTTGCAAATATAGAATAAACACAATAATCTGGAAAGGTAGAAAATGGGAGGGTCTTTATCCTCTGTGACTTGGGTTTGCTTTGTCTTTTGAAGGGAAAGCAAAGTGTGTATCTAAGAAAGAAACATTTATCTTGAGATAAACCTCAAGCGATTTGTTAGTAAGGGATACATAGGCCTGATGGAAGCACTGCAGTCTCCTCTAAGTTGGGACTGAAAAACCAACAAACAGAACTGAAGAGACTTTATTTCTTGTACAGAAATGTTTGGTTTTTTTAGTGCCCTGCCTACATTTATAGACCTGCTTAGGCCACCCGTAGTTTGCAAATAAGACATGCTCATAAGTTTATAAACAGGTTGTTTGGAACTTGGAAAGCATACTAGGTCTTGTATCCTCTGGCCATAACCTACTTCATCAGCCTAGTTGACTTTCTCTTTTTGCATTTTATACTCCGGTATCACTGAATTTGCCATTCCTCTAACTGGCTTTATCTTTCACGCCTCCATGCATTTGTCCATGCTGTTACCTCTGCCTGGAATTCCCTTCCTCCACTTCTCCACTGAGCCAAACACTTAGTCTTCTTTCAAAGCCTTCTTTCACCTTTACTACGAAGTCTTCCTTGATACCACAAATAGATTTTACTGCTTCTGCTCACATACTGCCTCACACTTTAGTTATGAGAATGTATAAGTGCCCTTAAGTATTATTACTCCTCTTTCTACATGTCTGTCTCCATCACTAGGCTGTGAAACCCTCGAGACAGGAATTATATTTCATTCATCTCTGTATGTCTGGTGCCTAGCCCAGTACGTCTTTGGTTGCTAATCTAGGAGTAATCAGTAGGGAAGTTCTATCAAAATGTGGAATAAATGAAGAAAGAAGAAGATATGGAACACTGGAAGCAGTGCCTCCAACTCACAAGCGTGGAATGGCCAGTCCAAGGATGACTGTTGAGCAGCAGACCCTGAGATCAACCAGTAGAGGATGAGACCAAGGAACAGAAGGTTCTGGAATAAGGGCCTTTGTGAGGCAGAAAAAAAGGAAGCATACCTGAAGTGATAGAGATTCAAGGGCAGAGTAGGGGTGGAGAAAAACTGAAGCTATAATAATGACAGATAGTACCAAAAAAAAAAAAAAGGCTAGTTAAAACTCTAGGAAAGAACAAAAAGTTTATGAGATGTTCTTTATAAGAAAAGAAATGATTCATTTCTTGTAGCTGGAGTAAACAATATTTACACAATCATAAAAATAGAAACTTTGATTGTTAACTACAAATAGTGATATATCTATATCAGGACAGAGGTGGAGAGGAGATGTAGCTAAGTTAGGGCCAATGAAATCTGAGCCTAAGTTGCTGGTAGGACTTATGGAAAAGCTCCTTAAAAGGTCAAAAAACATGTGGGGGCATTCCCCTCTTCCTTTCCCTTGTCTCCTTTCCAGCCAGATGTAGAGAGTCTGGGATTTCTATGGTGGCTCTGTAATCATTTGGGATCCAAGTTCCTTCTATCTTTCTGCTCCCTGTGTCTGGTTTCTCTTATGTGAGAGATAAACAAATCTTTATCTTGTTTAAACAGATTTTGCTGGGTCTCTGTGCTGGCAGCTGAACACAATCCCTAACTGATACAAAAAATATAGCATTTTATTTAGAGGTATGGAACTAAGCAATAAAATAAGCCCAGCCCTCCCCAGCTGCGTGAAACAACTTGGGACACGTAGGGGTGGGTGGGGGGTGTGAGAGGCATACTCGTACGATTGACTGCTTATACACCCCACGTCGAGAGGTGATGAGTGAGCACGTGGGGAGAGCCAGGCCAAGTCAAGGGGTACGTCCTCCTAGCAGCAGCTTTGCCTAATTTGTAATAGGATGCATATGTCTGGCCATTGATTTAAAATGCAGCTTGAATTATGGAATCACCCTTTGAATGAACCTGGGCTGGGTGATGCTGATGAAACTCCAGGGCTGATGTTCTTCCTATCCCCTCATCCCCGCTCCTCTCCCAGTTACGTGTCCCAGCTGCCACAAATTTCTGCATCCCTGCTCTCCCCAGCAGGAATACTGTGGACTGTTGTTCAAATCGTGCACTAAACTAGTCATTAACTTTTTTTTTAACTTGAGAAAGGGGTGTCTTTTTTGAAGTCACTGGAAACTACTGTATGGACTAGTGGCCCCTATCTCTCTTTGCCCTTAAAATCCAAAGTGCCTGTCATGGCCAGTGGTGGCTTCCACGGTCTATCCCCACCTATCTCACTGATCTCAAGGTGATTCCTCTTGTTCATGCCACCCAGCCACAGCACACTTCTCTCTTCTTCACCTTCCTGAATCATATTTGCATCTCAGAATCCTTGCACTTGTCCTCTGGTGGCATCTCACAGTATCCATTCCATCTATCTTGTTCATCACTGCATCCCGAGTGCCTATAATAGGACATGGTACCCGGGAGGTACTCAGTAAGATTTTGACAGATAGATGAATGTTTCATGAAGGTCTTAGTGGCTTCACTGTCAGCTTGTCTCCTTCAAGTAAACTTTACATATTATCACTCCAGACCACGATGTTTAATCTTGAATTTCAGCCCCCACAGGAC
The DNA here is from genome assembly GCF_963455315.2 of Globicephala melas. Lineage (NCBI taxonomy): Eukaryota > Metazoa > Chordata > Mammalia > Artiodactyla > Delphinidae > Globicephala > Globicephala melas. The sequence goes on from NC_083319.1 coordinate 87,255,086, forward strand.
ATGTTATTTCATTAATCTTGGAGCTGACAGGGAACAGGTCTTCACTATCCCAAGTGCCTTACTGCCACACCAGAGAGCCTGACAGAGACACATGCTATCAAATACTCCATGGGCCCGCTCCCCCAGAGGTGCACTGCTGACCCTCACAGGCAGCTCCATGTGGCAAGCAGGCTCTCCCTGGAGCTCTGCTCTGCCATTGGCTTTGGACCTGCTCTTGCATAATGCAAAGCAAAGGTGCTTCTATTCAGGGAATTCCCTTTGGCAACTCTTACTTAACCATGTCAGCCTCTCACTCCGACACCTCTGCCTCCCCAAGAATATTCTATTGTAACAAGGTCCTTCATTTAACATAGAAGATGACTCACCACAGAACACAATGCAGGCCTTCTTCATATATTATAGCTTCTTTATTCTCAGATATTAAAATAAACTCAGAGGAAGAGTAATTTTAAATAAAAATATATCATGTTAGGCTTGAGAATTTGAAGTGTATTTTATTAGGAAGTTAAACTAAAAAGAGACGGTCAGAAACTTTGAAGACAGGCACGATCGTGTGACTTGTTCTGGCCAAAGAAATGTGGGTGGAAGAAATGTGTGTCATTTCTGGGCAGAAGCTTTGAGAACCAGTGCAAAGGATTCTCTGAGTATCCTTTGTCTTGTCTGGATGGTGGTAGCAAGAGTCGAGATGGAGCCCCCTTCAGCCTAGGTCCCCAAATGACTATGATGCTGACACGCGATGGACAAGCAGTTCAGCAAGAAGCAGACCTTGGTGGTTTCAACCACAGGGGGCGGGAGCTGTCTGTTACTGAATCATAACCTCAGCCATCCTGACCAGTCAGTGCTCTCTCTTTCTTGGGTTTCTTTTTCACGCTAATCACCCTTGTAAATGCAGATTGACTGGGCTTTGAATGTGCCTCACACATGTTTTGTTGCCTCCTCTGCTTACCGTGATCTCTCTTCCCAGCCACCCCAGGGATGATCTCTCCTGCTTCAAGAGCTCATAAGTTTCTACAGTTTTCTGCCTTTTCCAAGTATTCACACTGTGGCCCCGGCTTCCAAGGCCTGTCTTTTGGTGCCAACTTCTCACAGTAATCCTCCTTCTAGAAACAGCCCAGAGACAGGAGGGGGCTCACTGGAGCAACTTCCCACCAGTTTCTGCCATCCGATCTCTCACACTCCACTTGCCTTCCCCCCATTAATCTCAGAGGTAATATATTTTCCTAAGGACAGAGAAAGATTCATCTGTCTTGCTTTAAAATTCACGTTTGTGATTAGATCATTCCTTTTCCCATGTTCCTGTCCTCACTCCTAACTTCAATGCATGGTTCTAACTTCCTTTAAAATACGACTCCAAACTCACCTTGTTCAGGAAACATTTCAGGACTGATTGCACATGAATTGAGTCATTCTTTTGCTTGCTGCTCCCTGGAACTTAGCTATTCCAGGGGACTATTAATGTTCCCTTGTTGATGAGCTCTTTTGTAAACGTGTTCTTTGGATCTCTGTGCTGCCTTTTCAGACTAGATTTTACATGTAGGATTAGCAAAAAGAGTTCAGAGTTGAAATACAAGGGGATAAATTAATCTTTCACTGAGAAATATTAAAACAGCTTACTTTAGAAACAATAAAGAAGTCATTTAATTGGAACCTTCTCAGAGCCCCAATCTTCTATTTCATCAGGAAGTGTGCCAGACTCACTGATCTGTACATCTTAAGCATTCAACAAACATGTTTAACTGGCTTAGGAGACAAATTTTCTGAAGCAAAATTTTCAATTATTTTCAGTGAGTTACTTTCACAGAAAACATTTTGACACAAGCATTTCATTGCGTAATGCAGTTGATGCCTGATGCTGTTACCCATCTGTTTGCTTGTTAATTCACTTATTAAAAAGCACTCAATAGGGCTTCCCTGGTGGCACAGTGGTTGAGAGTCCGCCTGCCGATGCAGGGGACACGGGTTCGTGCCCCGGTCTGGGAGGATCCCACATGCCGCGGAGCGGCTGGGCCCGTGAGCCATGGTCGCTGAGCCTGCGCGTCCGGAGCCTGTGCTCCACAATGGGAGAGGCCACAACAGTGAGAGGCTCGCATACAGAAAAAAAAAAAAAAAAACACTCAATAAACATTTACTGGCAACACGGCACCCTGTGGGTAAGACAAAGTTCATAAAAGAAAGTGGAAGCCTTGGTGCCTATTTCTGTGGAACTCGCCATTTATTCATTCAAACAAGAGGAGGAGGCAAAAGAGAAGCAGCTTCAAGGTGTCAGTCACCCTCTTCTGGCTGACAGATCAGCCAGTTTGGATATTGAATTTTACCAAGTGCAATGTGTGGCTTCCCACTCTTGAAGCTGTGAGATACAGAGTAGGGATGAAGGTGCAAAGCCAGGGGCAGGTGCCATGTTACTAAACTAAGTAAAGAGTGAAAAAATTTAAGCTACAGTTGGTCATTTCCTCTCCTTTGTTTCCTTCACTGCATTTATTATGTCTACTACTACCATTAATAGCTTACGTTTTTTGACTATCATAGGCACAGTCTGGGATGACTGCCTGGCCTACAATGATTTCCTCAATCTCTCTTTTGAAAGGTGAGCATGTGACCCAGAGTAGGACACTCAAGGTAAGTCAGGTCTCTGAGTACTGTGAGGAGCACAGGTGAGGGCACAATTTGAACGGAACTCATCAGAGACCTTCTTGGGCTTTGTTGAACTGGGGCCAGGAGAGAGAAGCCCCATTTTCCTCTCTACTTGTGCAATTGTCAACACATGTATCAGGAGCTGCTGGCAGTCATAGTGGCAGGTTTGTGAGACAGCTGGAGTAGTAGAGGAGGAATCCAACAAACAGGGGTCCTCATTGCACTCACACCCTCTTCACCCCTCCCTGTTCTCCTCCTGGCTGGGTTACACAAACCAGTAAAGCAACCTCCGCTTCCTTTTTTTTCATAAGTAAGTTCAAACTGGGCTTCTATCACTTTCAAATTAACTTTTTTTTTTTTGGCCACACCACACAGCTTGCAGGATCTTAGTTCCCCAACCAGAGAACAAACCGGGGCCCCCAGCAGAAGTGCAGAGTCCTAACCACTGGACTACCAGGAAATCCCTCAACCTAACAATCCTAATTAACTGTGTGGACTGAGAAATGCTCAACACTTTACATAGTCTTATTTAATCCTCACAAAAAACCTAGGAGGTAGTAATTATTAACTCCACTTTAGAGATAAAGAAACAAAAATGCAAAGTGATTCAGTTATATCTATATCTATCTATCTATCTATATATATATATATATTTTTTTTTACAAGGGAAAGAAAGCAGATTTATTTATTTATTTTTGGCTGCATTGGGTCCTTGTCGCTGTGCGCGGGCTTTTCTCTAGTTGCAGCGAGTGGGGGCTACTCTTGGTTGCGGTGCATGGACTTCTCGTTGTGTTGGCTTCTGTTGTTGCAGAGCACAGGCTCTAGGCATGTGGGTTCAGTAGTTGTGGCACACGGGCTCAGTGGTTGCGGCACACGGGTTCTAGAGCGCAGGCTCAGTAGTTGTGGCGCACAGGCGTAGTTGCTCCGCGGCATGCGGGATCTTCCCAGACCAAGGATCGAACCCGTGTCCCCTGCACTGGCAGCCGGATTCCTAACCACTGTGCCACCAGGGAAGCCCCTATATATTCTTTTTCATATTGTTTTCAATTGTGGTTTATTATAAGATACTGAATATAGTTCCCTGTGTTATATAGTAGGATCTTGTTTAGGTCCTATAGTAGGATCTATTTTATATGTAGTAGTTTTTATCTGCTGATCCCAAACTCCTAATTTATCCTTCCCCCACCCCTTTTCCCCTTTGGTAACCATAAGTTTGTTTTCTCTGTCTGTGAGTCTGTTTCTGATTCATAAATAAGTGCATTTGTGTCATACTTTAGATTCCACAGATAAGTGATACCATATGGTACTTGTCTTTCTTTTTCTGACTTACTTCACTTAGTATGATAATCTCTAGGTCCATCCATTTGCTGCAAATGGCATTATTTCATTCTTCTTTATAGCTGAGTAATATTCCATTGTATATATACCACATCTTCTTTATACATTCATCTGTTGGTGGACATTTAGGTTGCTTCCATGTCTTGGATATTGTAAATAGTGCTGCTATGAACATTGGGGTATATGTACCTTTTAGAATTAGAGTTTTCTCCACATATATGCCCAGGAGTGGGATTGCTGTATCATATGGTAATTCTATTTTTATTTTTTTGAGGAACTTCCATAGTGGCTACACCAATTAACATTCCCACCAACAGTGTAGGAGCACCTTCCCTGCTTTTCACTAAAGAGCCTCTATTTTATTGAATTTTCAAATTAAGTTTTTTCATTTAAATGTGCCTAAACAGCTTCTTATATCCTCCATCATTTCTTTTTTAATTTCTCCTATTTTTTTCATGAGACACTTCCTTTAACTTCTGCCTTATTCAGAATAACATGTATTGAGCAACTACGATGAGCTAGCCACTGTCCTAGGTTCTGTGGGCACCAGAGTGAGCCAGATGGACACACTTGCCATCTGCTCAAAACTGAATGTCTAGTAGGGAAGAGATACAGCCATGCAGTCACGGTCTAGGTCACTGTAAGCGATGGTGGAAGCCCACAGGAGGGGCACTTTTTTCTAGAAGGTCAGGAAGGGATTTCCAGAGAAGGAAAGATCCAAAGCAATACCTGAAAGACGTCTCTTTGTTTTTGTTCCTTACTATTTGTCTTTTACTATTATTTTTCATCACCTGTATTTTGTATGACATTTGTTTTTCTCTTATACTTGTTCTTCCATTCGTAGCTTTCAGACCTGAGTTCAACAAGCACTTATGGAACACCTACTATGGGTTAGAAACTGCTCTAGGGACAAATTGATAGACTAATGGGGGAGACAGTGGCTCAAAGAACATTTCAGGGACTCTGAACCTTCTGATGAAAGCTGCTCGGGACGCTGGGAAAGCACAGACAAGGGCTTCTTCCTCTTCGTAATGCTCTGCTCTGCACAGCCCTTTCTCTGTGGCTTCCTCTCCTCCTTCCCTCTTTTCTTGGTCCATCCTCTGCTGCATTTCCAATTTAATTACCACCCTTGTTAATGCTCTTCGTTTTTACATTTACAGAGCTCACCATTCTTCTCATTTCTTAATCCCTCCATTTTTTCTATTAAAGTGAAGAATATGAAAATAAAAGCAGTCAATTTTATCTTTTTTTTTTTTTTTTTAGCAGGCATCAAAAGCACACTTTGGCCAACAACCAGATTCGAAAGGCATGAAATATGCCATTTTGAGATTTGATTGTGTTGAACTGGAAAAAGCAATGTTCCTTTTTCCAACTCCTCTGTCAGCTTCATGCCTTAGTTTGACTCCTCTGTATTTCCCCTTATTCATTTAATTCATGCTGTTGCTTTTATTCTGATTTTCTGTTATCTCCTAATCTCTCCTGAAAGTGATAATAGGATGGGGGTAGCATGAATGAATGAATGATGCATTGAATAGGATATTTGGGATATGCAAGAAGGGATAAAGAGGATATGAAATCAACTTTACCCTACTTAGTCTACTATTCGTTTATTTTTCTCTGTCCTTGGTTTCTATTAGTTTGGCTCCTCCCAGGTCTCCATTGTTTGTTTAATTAGGTTTCTTCCCTCTCCCCACAGGCCCTTGCTTTCACTGAGTTGCTCTGTCTGTTGTTTCTGAGACAAGAGTTGCTGACTCCAAATCTGCAACATAACTGACGAGGGAGGAAGGACAGCTCGTTTTAATGCAGTTCATGTTGTCTACATAACCTTGGCGTCTCCATTAAACTCTTCCTGGTATTCAAAACATGTGATAGCTGAGATAAGATTTTTAAAATATTAACAAAACCCAGGCCTCAACACAGCATAATCCAATGGAAATAATATGCAGAGCAACAGCCCCACCAGGGTTCACGAGCCACAGCTGAAATGTTATTATTGTGCAATGAAAATCTGCAGCCTCCCCATTACAGAATCAGAGCATGAGCTTTAACTAAGTCACACTCTGTTTTGCTTAAACACCAAGGACAGCCTAATCACACTGCAATACATAAGAACTCTTTTCTTTCCTTTTCTTTTCTCTTTTATTTTCTTCTCTTTTATGAAAATAAAACTATTAGCTTTAAACTCAAAGTTGACAGCAAAAAAAAAAATTTTTTTTTTTACTTTCACCTCCTTCAACAGAAAATTGTCTTCACTATGCCGCCATGGTTGAGTGTGAAGTGGTGTTAAATCCCACTTATAGCTTCTAAGCCAGGCCATTTGCTTTGTATATTATTGGAATTAAATTATCCCAGTAGCCAGAAATCTAAGCATGTGGAGGAAGAGGAGGAAGAAGAGGAGGAAGTGGGAGGAGGGGGAAGGAGAGGGAAGGGAGCGGAGCAAGGAGGGAAAGTAAGCTGGAAAAGAGGGAAAAAGGAGTTTCTTAAGCCATCAGGACTGCAAGGGGAGGTGAGATTCAGTTGTTTTGGAAACTATTCAGAAATATTTTAGCCCCAGGACAGATGGAGCAGTTGCTATTTTGGGCAAAGGAAATCCTGGTCACTTATTTGATGTGAAGCATTGATAGAATCATAGAATCTGAATTGGGAAGGGTGGTGAAGGTCTTTGAGCCCAACTGGCCATCTCATCCTGGAATCTTCCCGCTTCCGTTCTCATCAAGAACTGGAATTTTAATCATTCTGTTCACTTCTTTTCTCAGTTTTTGGAACTTGATTCTTATCTCTTACAGAGTTTATTCTTTCCAAGGTATTCATGACAACTTTGTTCTCCTGTTTCTAGGATATTTGGTGTTACCTATTCTTCCTGATTCCTAATTTTCCTGGAGTTTTCCAAATGATCTGCTCTCTTCTCAAAGTTGTCACCCTCTTCCTTAAGGTGGCTTGCTCTGAGCCCAGCCACCCACATTTTCCAGAGTCCTGGGAAGCGCAGTCATGCTTGTTTGTAATCATGGAAATGACTACCCACTAAAGATGAGCACCCTGGTTCTCACCATGTGTCCAGAAGATAATGCCAACGTGAACCATTCCTAAAAGATAACTAGTCGTGGAGATTACCCCAACCATGACACTGGAGAGATGCCTGGAAGACTTACCTCAAGCTCACCTGGCTTAAACAATCATTTACCCTCCTGCACATCTCCTCCCATATTCCAGTGGGAGGCCAAGATTTTTACTGCCCAGCATTTCCAAGGTATTAATCAGTGTCAGTTAACCTTAAGATGCCCAGGGCACTGCACTGACTATGTAGGACATAAGGAAATCAAGAGCAGAAGTGAATGTGCCCACCCCTCTGTGGATATATAGGTCATGGCATAAGCCTTGAGAGGGTCTCCCTTGACAGGCAGCATGGCAAGGTGATTAGTCAGGCTCTGAGCTTAGACTGCTTGGGTTTAAATCCCAGTTTTACAGCTGACTATCTAGTTGACCCAGACAAGTTACTCAAATTCCCTGAGCATTCATTACATCATATGGAAAATGCTTCAAAGGGCGTATGGTGTCTGGAAGGTGATTAATACATGCTTGCTATTTTTATCACTGCCCCCTTCATCACCTTTGGATAAGATTATGAGCTTAGTTAATGAATAATTAATTAAACCACACACTTTTTTCTACCAAATAGCAATTATTAAAATAACTAATTCATGTGTGCAGAGCACCAGCTATGTGCCCACTAGCTGAGCACTGTGATAAGGACCCAGCAGCCACCAGTACTTAATGTTTTCAATGATGCTAAAAAGTAGGGACTAGGATTAGCCCCCTTCTACATGGAGGGAGTGGAGATAAAGGGACAGTCATTAACTCCCCAAGGTCATTCACTAGTGTCGAAAAAGGACCTTTATTTATACCCAGTGATCAGGGTCCATAGGACATGCGCACACCACTATGAGTTCCTGCCTTCCTATATACCAGCTCACATGAAAAGCTGAGCTCAATACATCAGGGATTAATGAAACTTAGCAAGGACAATATTGGGTATGGCTTTGTGTCTGCCGTGTGTATTTGCTTAAATCAGATTTATCAACTAAGAAAAACATCTTAAGCATTTCATTCTCAGACACTGGATCAGGCCTATAAGAAAGACATGTCCAGAGGGACATTAACAAAACTCTCCTGCACCAGCAAAATGGCCCCAGGAATGAAAGCGGGCTCCCAGATTCAGTCTGTGCACCCATAGTCATCTTTGCAGTCTCTGGCACTTGGCACCTCATACACAAGGTTAATTTGTCCTGATTGTTTAAGTATCTATTGAAACTGTTCTCAAACAACAAATTACACCACAGTTATTCAGGTTTTTCCTGAGTGAGTTCTCTCAGAGCACAAATGGAGTCAAATCACAGCGGGGACAGAGAACGGTGTTCTCTCAGAACACCACTGGATTCAAACTACAGAGGGGACTGAGAATGATGTTCTCTCAAAACACCATTGGAGTCAAATCACAGGAGGGACTGAGAACGCTGTAACTCAGAACACAGTTGGAGTTAAATAACAGGAGAGTCTGAGAATGCTGACCTCTTAGAACACCATTGGAGTCAAATCACAGGGGGGACAGAGAACCGTGTTCACTCAGAACACTATTGGTTCCAAATCAAAGGGAGGACTGAGAACAGGGTGCTCTCAGAACAAAATAGCAGTCAAATCACCGGGGGTGGGGGGTGGGGACTGAGAACAGTGTTCTCTCAGAACAAAATTGGAGTTTAATCGCAGGGGGAACTGAGAACGCTGTTCTCTCAGAACACAGCTGGATTCAAATTACAGAGGGGACTGAGAATGCTGTTCTTTCAAAACTCCGTTGCAGGCAACTCACAGTGGGGACTGAGAATGCTGTAACTTTGAACACCATTGAAGTCAAATCAGGGGAACTGAGAATGCAATAACTCAGAAACCACTGGGGTTAAATCACAGGAGGGACTGAGAACAGTGTTCTCTCAGAACACTATTTGGTGTCAAATCACAGAGGGGACTGAGTATGGTGTTCTCTCAGAAAACCATTGGACTCAAACAACAAGGGGGACTGAGAATGGTGTTCTCTCAGAGTAACATAGGATTCAAATCATAGGGACGACTGAGAAAGATGTTCTCTTAAAACACCATTGGATTCAGATTACAGAGGGGAATGAGAACGAGGTTGTCTCAAAACACCATTTGAGTCAAATCACCAAGGGGACTGAGAATGCTGTAACTCAGAACAACATTTGAGTCAAATCATAGGGAGTACTGAGAACTTTGTATTCTCAGAACACCATAGGATTCAAATCACAAGGGAGACTGAGAATGCTGTCCCCACAGAACACCGTTAGAGTCAAATCACAGGGGGGAATGAGAACGCTGTAACTTAGAACACCATTGGAGTCAAATCAAGGGGGACTGAGAATGCTATATTTTAGAAAGAATTGGAGTCAAATAACAGGAGGGACTCTGAATGCTGCTCTCTGAGAACACCATTGGAGTCAAATCACAGGGGGGACAAAGAATGTTGTTCATTCAGAACACTATTGGTGCCAAATCACAGGCGGGACTGAGAACAGTGTTTTCTCAGAACAAAATTGGAGTCAAATCACTCAGGGGAATGTAAACAGTGTTCTCTCAGAGCAACATAGGGGGAAAATCAGAGGGGGGACTGAGAAATAGGTTCTCTTAAAACACCATTGGATTCAAATTACAGAGGGGACTGAGAATGATGTTGTCTAAAAACACCATTGGAGAAATATCCAAGGGGGGACTGAGAATGCTGTTAGCTGAGAAAACCATTGGAGTCAAATCTAATGAGGGACTGAGAACAGTGTTCTCTCAGAACAGGATTGGAATCAAATCACGGGGCGGGGGACTGAGAACGGTGTACTCTCAGAACACCTCTGGTGTCAAATCAAGGTGGGGGCTGAGAATGGTGTTCTTGCAGAGGAAAATAGGAGTCAAATCATAGGAGGGACTTAGAACGATGTTTTCTTAAAACACCATTGGATTCAAATTACAAAAGTGACTGAGAATGATGTTGTCTCAAAACACAATTGGACTCAAGTCACAGGGGGGACTGAAAAGGCTGTAACTCAGTATTGGAGTCAGATCACAAGAATGACTGAGAAAGCTGTTCTCACATAGCAGCATTGGAGTCAAAACACAGGGTGTACTAAGAACAGTGTTCTCTCAGACACAATTGGAGTAAAATCACAGTGGGGACTGAGAACGATGTACACTCAAACACCATTGGAGTCAAAGGCAAGGGGAGACTGAGAATGCCATTCACTCAGAACAACACGAGAGTCAAACCAAAGGGGGGAATGAGAATGGTGTTCTCTCAGAACACGATTGAAAGAAAATCATGGGGGGAACTGAGAATTGGTGTACTCTCAGAATACCATTGGAGTTGAATCACAAGGGGGATAGAGAATGTTGTACTCTCAGAACACCACTGGTGTCAAATCACAGGGGGGACTCAGAATGATGTTCTGCTGAACAAAATTGGAGTCAAATAACAGGGAGGGCTGATAACGCTGTTCTCTCAGAACACCTATGGAATCATATCACAGGGGGAACTGAAAACCCTGATCTCTCAGAACATCATTGGACTCAGATCACAAGTGGGACTGAGAACCATGTTCTATCAGGGCACCATTGGAGTTAAATCACAGGGGGGACTGAGAACCATGTTCTAACAGAACACCTTTGGAGTCAAATCACAGGGGGAACAGAGAACGATGTTCTCTCAGAACACAACTGGAGTTATCAGAGCGGATATTGAGAATGGTGTACTCTCAGAACATGACTAGAGTCCAATGACAAGGGGGACTGAGAATGGTGTACTCTCACTGTATTGTATTAAAATCACAGGGGGGACTGAGAACGGTGTTCTCTCAGAACACCATTGGATTTAAAACACAGAGAGGAATGAGAATGGTGTTCATTCAGAACACCATTGCAGTCAAATCACAGCAGCAACTAGGAATGCTGTTCTCTCAAAACACCATTGGAGCCAAATCACAGGGGAGACTGAGAACAGTGTTCTCTCAGAACTGCAGTGGAATCATATCACAGAGGGGACTCAGAACGGTCTTCTGTCAGAATACCACAAGAGTCAAATTCCCAGAGGGACTGAGAATTCTGTTCTCTCAGAACACCATTCGATTCAAATAAAAGAGGAGACTGAGAACACTGTTTTCTCAAAACACCATTGCAGGCAACTCACAGAGAGGAGTGAGTGCTGTAACTTAGAACACCATTGGATTGAAATCAAGGGGGGATTGAGAATGCTATAAATCAGAAACCATTGGAGTCAAATCACAGGATGGACTTAGAAAGGTGTTCTCTCAGAATACATTGGAGGCAAATCACAGGGGGGACAGAGAACGGTGTTCCCTCAGAACACTACTGGTTCCAAATCACAGGGAAGACTGAGAACAGGGTTCTCTCAGAGCAAAATAGGAATCAGATCACAGGGGGGACTGACAACGGTGTTCTCTCAGAGCAACATAGGATTCAAAACACAAGGGAGACTGAGAAAGATGTTCTCTTAAAAACACCATTGGAGCACTCCAGCTCACCGAGCAGCCGCGGCTCTTGGCAAATGCACTCGCCCCAGCCAGGGCCTGCCGACAGCCTTTCCGCAGAGTCTCCCCGACGCCCCAAGGAGGAGGTAGTGGCCGCACCACGCTAGATCGGAGGCCAAACAGCGCCCCTGCCCAGTGCCCAGAAGCACTGCCTTTTAAAACTGAGCAGGTCAGTGACTTGCTGAAGGTGAGTGGCAGAGATGGTTCTAGAGCAGAAGTTCCTGGCACACAAGCCAAGCTCTTTTGCAAGCTATCAGGGATGAAATAAAGATCACAGTTCAGATTGAAAGCTGAATTCCTGTCCAGATGCAGAGCCAGACTTTCAGTTAAGAAAGAAAAAAAAAAAGAATATTTTGAAAAAAAAAAAATATATATATATGTATATCTGAATCACTTTGCTGTACAGCATAAATTAACACATCATAAATCAACTATACTTCAATTTAAAAAAAGAAAGAAGAGTAGTGTGACCTTAGACCCTCTACAGTCACCAGCTCTTTCCATCAATTCCCCTCACCTGCTGCACACCTCTGTGCTTTCCAAGACTTCAGCCAAATATAAATTCCTATATAAATACACTATGGAAAAGGTGCCAACAATTCTCCCAATCCCAGCTCTGGACATAGAATGGAGACTTTTCAGTTAGGTTTTTCAGTGAGCTATTGCTTTCATAACAAATTTTTGACATTTAAGAATTAGACCTTCTTTAAAAAAAAAAAAAGAAGAAGAAGAAGAAGGAAAGGAAGAAAGAGAAAAAAGAGAGAAAGGAAGGAAGGAAGGGAGAGAGGGAGGAAGGAAGAAAGAAGAGAGAATGTTTCCTATTGCAAGACAGGGGCAGCATTTAAAAATCAACCCCTACAGAGTTTCAAGATGGTGGAAGAGTAAGACGTGGAAATCAACTTCCTACACACAAATACATCGGAAAAACATCTACACATGGAACAACTTCTACAGAACACCTACTGAACGCTGGCAGAAGACCTGAGACTTCTCAAAAGGCAAGAAACTCCCCACATACCTGGGTAGGGCAAAAAAGAAAAGAAAAAATAGAGACAAAAGAATAGGGACAAGACCTGCACCAATGGGAGGGAGCTGTGAAGGAGGAAAGGTTTCCACACACTAGGAAGCCCATTCGTGGGCGGAGACTACGGATGGCGGAGGGGGAAGCTTCAGAGCCACGGAGGAGAGCGCAGCAACACGGCTGCAGAGGGCAAAGTGGAGAGATTCCCACACAGAGGATCCGTGCCGACCAACACTCACCAGCCCGAGAGGTTTGTCTGCTCACCTGCCGGGGCGGGGGGGGGGGGGCTGAGAGCTGAGGCTCCGGCTTCGGAGGTCAGATCCCCGGAAGAGGACTGGGGTTGGCTGCGTGAACTCAGCCTGAAGGGGGTTAGTGCACCACAGCTAGCCGGGAGGAAGTCTGGGAAAAAATCTGGAGCTGCCAAAGAGGCAAAAGAGATTTTCTTGCCGTTTTGTTTCCTGGTGCACGAGGAGAGGGGATTAAGAGCTCTGCTTAAAGGAATTGCAGAGACGGGCGCGAGTCATGGCTATCAGCAAGCACCTCAGAGACGGGCATGAGATGCTAAGGCTGCTGCTTCAGAAACCAACAAGCCTGTGTGCAAACCTGTGTGCAAGCTCCACACCTCCCCTACCAGGAGCCAGTGCAGCCCGCCACTGCCAGGGTCCCATGATCCAGAGACAACTTTCCTGGGAGAATGCACGGCATGCCTCAGGCTGGTGCAACATCACACCCGCCTCTGCCGCCACAGTCTTGCCCTGAACTCCGTACTGCTCCCTCCCACTGGCCTGAGCCAGAGCCCCCTAATCAGCTGCTCCTTTAACCCCATCCTGACTGAGCGAAGAACAGATGCCCTCAGGCGACCTGCACGTAGAGGTGGGGTCAAATCCAAAGCTGAACCCCAGTAGCGGTGCGAACAAAGAAGAGAAAGGGAAATCTCTCCCAGCAGCCTCAGGAAAAGTGGATTAAATCTCCACAATCAACTTGATATATCCTGCATCTGTGGAATACCTGAAGAGACAACAAATCACCCCAAATTGAGGAGGTGGGCTTTGGGAATAATATATATATATTCCCCTTTTCTCTTTTTGTGAGTGTGTATGTGTATGCTTCTGTATGATATTTTGTCTGTATAGATTTGCTTTTACCATTTGTCCTGGGTTCTATCTGTCCATTTTTTCTTTTGTTTTGCTTTGTTTTAGTATACATTTTAGCACTTGGTATCATTGGTGGATTTGTTTTTTGGTTTGGTTACTCTCTTCTTCCATTCTCTCTTTTTTTTAATTTTTATATTACTTAAAAAAATTTAATTAATTACTTATTATATTTTATTTTAATTATTTTATTTTATTCTATTTTATCTTCTTTTTTCATTCTTTCTTTTTTTTTTCTCCCTTTTATCTGAGCCATGTGGATGACAGGCTCTCGGTGTTCCAGCCAGCTGTCAGGACTGTACCTCTGAGGTGGGAGAGCCAAGTTCAGGACACTGGTCCACAAGAGACCTGTAGCTCCACGTGATATCAAACAGTGAAAATCTCCGAGAGATCTCCATCTCAACACCAAAACCCAGCTCCACTCAACAACCAGCAAGCTCCAGTGCTGGACACCATATGCCAAACAACTAGCAAGACAGGAACACAACCCCACACATTAGCACTGAGGCTGCCTAAAATCATAATAAGGCCACAGACACCCCAAAACACACCACCAGATGTGCACCTGCCCACCAGAAGACAAGATCCAGCCTCATCCACCAGAACACAGGCACTAGTCCCCTCCACCAGGAAGCCTACACAACCCACTGAACCAACCTTAGCCACTGGGGACAGACACCAAAAACAATGGGAACTACGAACCTGCAGCCTGTGACAAGCAGACCCCAAACACAGTAAGTTAAGCAAAATGAGAAGACAGAGAAACACACAGCAGATAAAGGAGCAGGAAAAACCCACCAGAGCTAACAAATGAAGAGGAAATAGGCAGTCTACCTGAAAAAGAATTCAGAATAATGATAGTAAAGATGATCCAAAATCTTGGAAATACAATGGAGAAAATACAACAAACGTTTAACAAGGACCTAGAAGAACTAAAGAGCAAACAAACAGTGATGATCAACACAATAAATGAAATTTAAAATTATCTAGAAGGGGGCTTCCCTGGTGGCGCTAGTGATTTGGTGTCCACCTGCCGATGCAGGGGACTCAGGTTCGTGCCCTGGTCCGGGGGGATCACTCATGCCACGGAGTGGCTGAGCCCATGGGCCATGGCTGCTGGGCCTGCACGTCCGGAGCCTGTGTTCCTCAGCGGGAGAGGCCACAACAGTGAGAGGCCTGTGTACAGCAAAAAAAAAAAAAAAAAAAAAATTATCTAGAAGGGATCAATAGCAGAATAACTGAGGCAGAAGAATGGATAAATGACCTGGAAGATAAAATAATGGAAATAACTACTATAGAGCAGAATAAAGAAACAAAAATGAAAAGAATTGAGGACAGTCTCAGAGACCTCTGGGACAACATTTAATGCACCAACATTCGAATTATAGGGGTCCCAGAAGAAGAAGGGAAAAAGAAAAGGAATGAGAAAATATTTGAAGAGATTATAGTTGAAAACTTCCCTAATATGGGAAAGGAAATAGTTAATGAAGTCCAGGAAGCACAGAGAGCCCCATACAGGATAAATCCAATGAGAAACACGACAAGACACATATTAATCAAACTATCAAAAAATTAAAAACAAAGAAAAAATATTAAAAGCAGCAAGGGAAAAATAACAAACAAGGGAATCCCCATAAGGTTAACAGCTGATCTTTAAGCAGAAACTCTGCAAGCCAGAAGGGAATGGCAGGACATATTTAAAGTGATGAAGGAGAAAAACTTACAACCAAGATTACTCTACCCAGCAAGGATCTCATTCAGATTTGTTGGAGAAATTAAAACCTTTCCAGACAAGCAAAAGCTAAGAGAATTCAGCACCACCAAACCAGCTTTACAACAAATGCTAAAGGAACTTCTCTAGGCAGGAAACACAAGAGAAGGAAAAGACCTACAATTACAAACCCAAAACAATTAAGAAGATGGTAATAGGAACATACATATCGATAATTACCTTAAATGTAAATGGATTAAATGCTCCAACCAAAAGACACAGAGTGGCTGAATGGATACAAAAACAAGACCGTATATATGCTGTCTACAAGAGACCCACCTCAGACCTAGGGACACATATAGACTGAAAGTGAGGAGATGGAAAAAGATATTCCATGCAAACGGAAATAAAAAGAAAGGTGGAGTAGCAACTCTCATATCAGACAAAATAGACTTTAAAACAAAGACAATTACAAGAGACAAAGAAAGACACTACATAATGATCAAGGGATTGATCCAAGAACAAGATGTACAAATTGTAAATATTTATGTACCCAACATAGGAGTACCTCAATACGTTAGACAGCTACTAACAGCCATAAAAGGGGAAATGGACAGTAACACAATCATAGTAGGGGACTTTAACACCCCACTTTCACCAATGGACAGATCACCCAAAATGAAAATAAGTAAGGAAGCACAAGCTTTAAATGATACATTAAACAAGATGGACTTACTTGATATTTATAAGACATTCAATCCAAAAACAACAGAATACACATTCTTCTGAAGTGCTCATGGAATATTCTCCAGGATAGATCATATCTTGGGTCAGAAATCAACCCTTTATAAATTTAAGAAAATTGAAATCGTATCAAGTATCTTTTCTGACCACAATGCTATGAGACCAGATATCAATTACAGGAAAAATCTGTAAAATATAAAAACGCATGGAGGCTAAATAATACACTACTTAATAACCAAGAGATCACTGAAGAAATCAAAGAGGAAATCAAAAAATACCTAGAAACAAATCACAATGAAAACAAGATGACCCAAAATCTATGTGATGCCACAAAAGCAGTCCTAAGAGGGAAGTTTAGAGCAATACAATCCTACCTTAAGAAACAAGAAACATCTCAAATAAACAACCTAAACTTACACCTAAAGCAATTAGAGGAAGAGAACAAAAAGCCCAAAGTTAGCAGAAGGAAAGAAATCATAAAGATCAGATGAGAAATAAATGAAAAAGAAATGTAGGAAACGATAACAAAGATCAATAAAACTAAAAGCTGGTTCTTTGAGAAGATAAACGTAACTGATAAACCATTAGCCAGACTCATCAAGAAAAAAAGGGAGAAGACTCAAATCAATAGAATTAGAAATGAAAAAGGAGAAGTAACAACTGACACTGCAGAAATACAAAGGATCATGAGAGATTACTACAAGCAACTATATGCAAATAAAATGGACACCCTGGGAAT